>NC_134710.1:428479522-429140522 GCF_043290135.1 Rhipicephalus microplus
TCTCGTAACCCCACAGGATGGGGTCTACAACGTATACTCGCATTCCTGGCAGAGTCTCGAATATTTCGCTGAAACTCTTTTGGAACACTTGTGGTGTGGAGGCTATGCCGAAGGGCGGCGTCAAAAACCGGTAACAACCGAAAGGAGTCGCTAACATACAGGGTCTTGACGTTTTCTCATGCAGCGGTATGTGGTGAAACCCCGTGTTGGCGTCAAGGTGCGCAAAAAAACGTGCTCCAGCTAATTCATATTCAATATCTTCTCTACGTGGCATCTTATATTACCGTTCGTGATTACGTGACGTGAAGAGACGACGAAGATAAATTACACGTCCAAACATGATAATTATGACAAGCGTTTCACGTAAAACATGACTACACGCTACGCTCTTAGCACACTCACGGGCGTTTCGCTAGCTTCACCTATACTAATTATGCTATTGCGTGACGTGAATGGACGACTGAGCACAAATTCTAGGCGCAAACATGATAATCATGACACGGAAATCATGCGCGACCTAATTTACGTCTGCTTCGTAACTTTGTGCTGATTTTATTGTGACCATTCAACCTTCTCAATTCATGTTTCGCATATCAAAAATTTCCACTGTACATGGAATCTACCCATTTTTCTTTGCTTCCGACTGTCACCATGCGTCATGATGCCAAGATGCTTGATGACTCCTCCGCTGTAAGATTGTAGGATACAAATACTTCTAGACGGGGGTACCTTGTCTGCAGATTTCTGTATGCCGACAATGGCACGAGATTTGCTTGTGATCCTGGCTTGTGATTCAAATGTTCTCGCATTTAAATTACTGTTGTCTCAGCTGTTGTCGCCATTCCTCGGAAGATATCAACTGTCAAACACCTGTGGTGTATATCAGTTTACCACAGCCCATGGTATACGGGTGTGGGGCACTCGTGTCTAAAGGAAAGGATATGACGTCAAACGCGATGGGATTTTCACATTATTCATGTAATAATCAGACCATCATCTTCACACACTCTTACCCTCTTGTAAATATTTTCGTCTACCCAGAGTTTAAAAAATGATCAAGAGAGCTCTGAAGACGTATAATCACCCATATAGATAGATAGATAGATAGATAGATAGATAGATAGATAGATAGATAGATAGATAGATAGATAGATAGATAGATAGATAGATAGATAGATAGATAGATAGATAGATAGATAGATAGATAGATAGATAGATAGATAGATAGATAGATAGATAGATAGATACGTCCACTCTCTGAGAAAAAAGGACGGAAAAGAGTAAGAAGGTTAGTCCTTTTAGGGACTACCTGCAAGAGGATAAAAAGTTAGTCTTTGAAAGATTACCTGCAAAGTGACTAAGTGGTGCTCCCGATAGTACTAAAGCCTACTCTTCTAAGGACTAACAGATGTTTTTTTTTAATGATTCCTAACAGAGCAAACGTTACTCTCGTAAGGGCTTACTGTTCATCCCGATAAATCATCCTTGAGAGATGGAATGTTACTCCTTCACGATAAACTGTTAATCCATCAGAACAATTTTTGAGGGTAGAAGGATTGATAGGTGGGCTAGTTGGTATAGAATAAAATATTGGGAGTGCAAACTAACGGGACACAAGAGAGGAGACAAACGAGAAGAGACTGAAACTTGGTTTATTGAACGAAGATATTCTATACAATAAAGACAACAAGTCAAAGATAAATACAAGCAAGAAGGTTCCACCTTCATCAAGTGTCATCCAGAAACGAGATTTCACAATCTATCTGTGACATAGATGGTGAACTGACACAACTATCAATATTATTTTTTTATGAAAAGGGCTTCTGAAATCTCTCCAGTTCTTGTGTCGCGATGGGTGTATAATACTAGTGTGCGCAATGAATCAGGTACGCAGCCACACCTTGTGCGATTGGCGGACAAATTTAAACTCGCGGCCGACTTCAGCGCGTTATAGTGTTCTCGCAGGTGAACGTATATATTATCTTCGTTGAATAAACCAAGTTTCAGTCTGCGCTCATATGTCTCCTTTCTTGTGCCCCGTTAGTTTGCGATTTCAATATTTCAATATGAATTTTTGAAGGAACTCATGAATAATCCATTACTCAATTACCTGCAAATGTCAGGGCTATCTTCTCCAGACTGACATGATAGCTTAGGTCAGCTGCGCTTTACTCAGTATACATCCGTGAATGTGTGTAGGAACGAAAAATTGCGGAGACCAATTTAAGGCTATAAATATTGATTTCCCCCTAGCAGTGCGATTGCGCACCCACGGTGTTTGCCGTTGGCTGCTGTCGGCCTTGATAGAGTGGCACAGCTGGCCAAAGGACCAGCCACTCTTGCTCGCCGAGTCGAAGGTCAAGCGATGTGTCCGTCGCTTTTCGTGTTTGTTCGTCATGCACTAAAAGAGGAACATGAATTACTAACATGCGTAAGCATACGCTCTTGCAGCAGAACGATTCATCACCACAAGTGTACTGTAGTCTACTAAGTTTACCTACATCATCTTCATTCATACGGAGAAGCTCTGCAAGAAAACAATTACAATCAACTCATCTTGTCAAATGTCTGCTAGCTATTTACCAGACGCATGCAGGCACCGATCATTTTTTTTTCATTTTTTTGCCTTGATCTAGTCTGTGAGGGCGTAGATTTCGAAACGGCCGGTTAGCAGTGGATCATTACTTACCTGTGTGACATCAAATGGAGATATTTGCTATCGCGAGCCAATTAATATAGCACAGCACGTGGCCTGAAATTCAAAATACATTATCAAGCCAGCTAAAAATCGCTTTCTCTTCTCTCGACAAATCATGGTATATGCCCAAAGATCACATGTCGACGACCCAACTATCAGCCATCAGCTGATTTTAACATGGAGGTTAGCTCGTTACAGAGATCGCCATGGGAGGCCGTTACTTGTGCACGCGTGCACGCGCGACTACACTAAAATAGCCGCGTATTCGGAGAAAAAAAAGAAAAAAAAGGCCCGAATCTGCATGTTACACTGCAAATGTCGTCGAAAGACGATAGTGTTGCGTCTGGAGAGAGTGAGCAAAACGTTTATTTTATGTTCTGCGCAAGAAAATCGGTGAATGGTATTCTGGAGGTGCTACGTTAGAGTGCCTCAAGCGTGTAGCGGAAGCGAACGAGCGTATCGAGGTACGTTAGACACGACCGCTATCTGGCAGTTATCTTCGAAAACGAAGGCGTGCGCGCTCAAGGAGAAAGATGCGCGCCAGTCTCGGAGGTGATAAGGTGTAGAACGCAAAGCGACGGGCAGGTGCCACCACCGTGTCGTCTTAGCAAAGCGTTAGAAACACCTTTTTGAGCCTCGCGTTGCACTGTCAGCGCAGCGCGATAAACGCTACAGTCCTTAGAGTTACTTGCATGTGCCTCGTCTAGTATAAAGGCAGACATACAAAACATATACGTGTTGTTATGGCGCCTCAAATATGTGCAATATATGATTTTTAATTGACAATCGCACAACTATGAAGGCTAAACCTTGAGCAATATTCGTGGGCACTTCGGATGGGGTGGGCCATTTGGTGCTGTTTGAGGTATTTGTTAAGGGCGGACAAATAGACAAATCTACAGACAGATATACAGTCAGACAGACAGACAGACAGACAGACAGACAGACAGACAGACAGACCAAAATTTTTCCGTCGAAGGTCCCCAAGAAAGACTATCGTCTTTAAAAGTACTCAAGGTCACGAAGTAGGCGTGACGTTTTTTTGTGGCCCTACCGCGAGTTTACTAAGGCGACCGAATAGACCGCCCCACAACGCACTGCGCCAGGCGCCCTTACAAGACTCCAGGAAGCTGGGCGCTCATTGGTTCCTGCGTGATGCCGTCAGACAACATGGCTGCACCCATGACGATGCTGCAGGAAGCTGCCAGGCAAGACTAAATAAGCGCGCTGTGTTCGCTGAGGCAATTTTGATCGTGAAAAACGCTTTTCGATCATTTGGAGGGACGCGTAGAAACTTCAAGTGTGCTGACAAATGCTGTGAGCGTGCCTCTATTGAAGCTGCACTTGACTGCCGCCGGCAGTGTTGGTCCGTTTTCAATGAACTGCAGGAGACATCAAGAAGTGGGCAATCATATCTAATGAAGATTTAGAAGACGTCGAGATGCTGGTCTCGATAAGTTTCTTTTTGTTGTTCCGAAAAGAGCCATACAATGCTTGCTTACGAGACCGTCGGTGCACTCAAGTTCGCATACGATGCTCGGGCAGGCTAAACTTCAGTTACTACGCTACCAAGCGCGAGCACGACTATTTCTGCTGTTGCACTGGGCATTTAGTACGCATAGGCTTCAGTAGAATAAATTAAACAACAACAAAAAAGAAAATAAACTGAAACCCACAGCTTCGAGTGTTTGTCGAAAGCTATAAAATAAGAAAAAGTACGCACGCGTTAATTCAGGTTTCACCGCAGAGCTGCTATATATTTTGGTGAATGCACGTGTGAATCTTTACAATCGCGTGCCATAATGTTGCAAATCACTACAGTTAGGGTGGGAGAGACTGCAGTATGTACTTCAAAACTTGCAACCCGGAATTGTTAGTGGTTTGAGCTTACAGTCTTTACTCGTAAATTAATTGACAAATGCCTTGTGAATGAAGAGAATAACCAGCTGCAGCTACGTTGCGCTTAGTGTTCAAAAATGCGCCCTCCTCGGCATTCATTTTTACACAGAATGCATGTTCGCGTAAGGCAAACGAAGTATGATAGTGTGCCCAGTGCACGTGACAGGGAAGGCTACACCAGCTGTAGGGTTGTGAATGATCAGTTTATGAACAGTTTATAATCTGTTTGCAGCACCTTGCTGGGAAATTTGTTTGGCTCTTTGCAACACTGCTAGTTCTGGCTCCAGGCAAAAGAATAAAAAAAAACACCATTACACCTCTGGTTGACAAGTAATGTTTTATTTATGCAGATTAGGCTAACATTATTACCATAATTATACTGAAAGGTGTAACTAACAAAAAAGTACGATGCTAAGCTGTTGGTACATATTTTACATGCATTGTTTGAAAAAACATACTGAAATTTTGGTGATCTTGCAAAAGTTACTTCACATTTTTCTTTGAATGCAGACTAACCTTGGTCTAACGTAGAATTTTCAAACAGGTGGTATGTGAAGAGACTGCACATAATACAGAGCCGCACACTCTTCTTGTCGTCATTTCCAACTTCTTTATTTTATTACCCCAGTCCTCCCAGTTGCCTATGTAAGAAATCATTATCTTTTGCAACTACTTAAGCTTGCTTCACTTCCGCAGCACTTCGTTTCAAACTTTACGGGATGATAAAAGGATCCTGACTGCAAACTTTTTTTTGTTGCATGAAATAAAAGGCCTAGCCTTCAAGAATCTATAGAATGTACTGCAAAGTGCGAGTGCACTCTACAAAGGGGATTACAGTATGGTTGTAAAAGATAGTTTCTATATCTACAGTGCCCTGACATCGTAACACAATATGAGCTCCTCGTCATGTGCTTGTGCGAGAAATCGTCAAACTTGCTCGGCTGCTACGCACTGTGACTCCATTGCCAACCCACAAGAAGCAATTTTGATAGTTTTTGTGATGCCGAGTGGCCATTTTGGTACCTGATGTCATCACAACTAGCTAGATTGCAGCATGAACTCCCTAGAATTACTTGAGGTGCCACGGGAAACCTGACTTTGTTAAAAGAAATAATATATCTTATCACGGGTTTATTTGCTTCTCACTTGCTCATAGTCATCTTTGTATCCATAAAATTCGCATAGCAGAGTAAACTCACCTTTGAAAAGTGGTGTCGTACTCCTTTAGAATGTTGGCTGTGGAGGCCAATTCGAAGGAGCCATTGATGCCAACGTACCGGGCAATCTTTGAATGTCCCTGCTGGCTTGCCATTTTGACAAAAGAGAATGGCCCTCTGTGACTCACTGCTGAGTTTCGCAAATCTTTCATTGCTAGCACGAAGTCCCGAAACTCAATCCTTGGTACAGCTGTATTCTGTTTTTTTTTAATTTCCTTTTCACTCTCTTTCTGTACTTAGCTTCACCCTCTTTAGTTCTCTCTTCTGTCGGGCTGATCATCATTTCAACTCACAGCCACGTTGGCTGGTAAATATGTTGCTTTGCAGGAGCAGTGAAAAGCCCGTTCATGAATGTTGATTTGTTCTTAATCTTTTTTTCTTTTCCCACTCCTGCAATAGCCTCATTGAGACTGCAGTATCTAATAATAGATAAGAAGTGGAGTGCACCCGAAAGAGGCTTTTTAGGGCTGTGCATGATGAGCTACGTCAAATAAAAGCAGCTCTTCCATCCTTCTGGAAATTCTGGACACATGCTTAAGTATTAATATACGCCTCAATTAGCTGGCTTCACTAGCCTATTAACTGCTGAATGACATGGAGCAGTAAACCTGAGTGCAATTCACTGTTGGTTTGCCCATTTATTTGGTTGATGACTCTGTAAATCTGGTTCACTGTCTTTCACTAATACTGACTTTTCGTCAGACATCTTTTAGTTTAAAAAGGAGATCAGACTGTTGGTATCCTCTTTTCTGCTGTTGCTGCCACCATCCTTTTATGATTCATAATCTTAAAATTTTTTTTACAAAATTCTTCGATGTCCATGTGAATGACCTCCAACGGTGCAGAAAAGTGTTGTGATTGTACGATTTTTTGAGTTAGCCGCCTAAACTTTACTTAATCAATCTGGCAATCGTGATATAATCGTACTTACCTTGTTGTTTCTTCTTTTATGCCGGATCATGTTAACTGCTTGGTTAGCTTCATGTACGTCCACCGGATGCCGTCATGACAACCCAAATGACAGCGGTTATGATAAAGATTAAATATTTTTATTAGTGTGGGTGGCCATCTGATAAATCCAGCTTGTGTCATTTTTATAGCTTCAGTTTTTTGAGAGCAATTGTTGTTTTACACATCTGCTAGTGGGATCCCCAATACGGATACTGCACCGCCGTCTTCCGTAGGAGCTTCTGGGTGCCTTTAGGGTGGCCGGTACTTCTTTTGTAGTGGAGCATACGCACCAACGCGTATGCGCCTTCGGAAGATAACGAAAAGCCCCGTGCTTTGATTGCGCGAGAGCCTGTGCCACCTTTGCCAGACTTACCATACAGCCGTTTCTTGTTGCAACCTCGTTACGACTTCTCTGCTCGAATAAACATCAGCACATTTGGCGGAGGCTGCTGACATTCCCAAGCAGACCTGGAGCTCCGCTCTCGCAAGTAAGCCGAGAGACCACCACGAAACATGACTGAAGCAGTCACCAACCAGCCCATCCCAGACCAGCCAGCACCATCGGCTGCCCCGTCTACCTGCCCCGGCGCTACCCGCCAACGGGACCCACCAATCTTCAGCGGCAGTGGTGAGAAAGACGTCGAAGACTGGCTCTCCTTGTACGAACACGTAAGTGCCAGCAACAAGTGGGACGACGACTCTAAGCTCGCCTACGTTATCATTTACTTGGCCGACGTAGCTAAGCTTTGGTATACCAACCGCGAAACCGTCATCGCCAACTTGTCCTCCTTTAAGACCCTCGTAACTGAAGCGTTCGGCCGACCAGAGGTCCGCAAGCTCCACGCTGACCAGCGTCTGCGCCACAGAGCCCAGCAGCCTGGCGAGACGTTTACGAGTTACATTGAGGATGTGCTCGACCTCTGCAGGCGTGTTAACCCATCTATGCATGAAGAAGAGAAAATTCGGCAGATTCTCAAGGGCATCGAGGATGGCGCATTCCAGATGTTGCTAGCGAAAGCCCGACCACGGTGACAATCCTCGTAAGCCTGTGCCAGACCTTTGATAATTGCGCCGTCAGCGTTCAATCGTGTGACAGAGTGTTCCACCACCAGATTCGATCTCGGTCGTCGCACTCGCAAATGCCGACGTTCGCCAAGAAAGTCTGTCCAACCAGATCAAAGACTTCATGAGAGAGGAAGTCACCCGACAGCTCTCCCTGCTGCCGCATAGCGACGTGCCCACCGCAAGCCTGCCTTCGACACTGCAGCAGGCCATACGCACTGAAATTTCCGATGTCCTCCCTGCAGTGCCGGTGCCTTACCCACGCATATCAGTAGCACCTGATCTCTGAACTGTCAATTACGCACCACCTGCGCCACCTACACCTTTCAGCTATGCAGCTGTGGTCGCGCGGCCCCCACCGCATCCAGTCTCCTTCTCGGCTCCACCTCATCTGGCCTCGCCTCCGGTTTACAGACCCCCACCTCGCTTTTTCCGTCCACCTAATGAGTGGCGCACTCATGACAACCGTCCCATCTGCTTCGCGTGTGGCATCGCTGCCACGTTGCATGATTCTGCCGCCGCTGTCCCACACCTGCGTACGCCTCTTTTGGAACTCTTACCTACGCGTCACAGCAGGCCACCACGTCTGCATATCAATAGAGACACTCCGACTCGAATAGTCGCCAATCAACTGCTTGTTTCCCATCCCCCCGTCACCAATCGCCATCGCCTATGCGTCGTCGATCACCTCCTGAGGAGGGAAACTAATCAGTGCAGTTCCGGAGGCAAGAACTGCAACTTCTGCGCAATCATCAAGGTCTCTGTTTTTGCCGCAAAATGTTGTTGATGTCGATGTTGAGGGAGTCACCACTCTAGCGTTAATTGATACTGGGGCCGCCGTTTCTGTGATGAACGCAAAATTTTGTCGCAAACTGACGAAAGTGACCACATCTCTCTGTGGCATGGTGCTGTCCACGGCTAGCGCGCAACGCATTCATCCCTCGGCTGTGTGTGCGGCGCGCGTCATCGTCCAAGACGTTTTGTACATCGTACAATTTTTGTTCTACCATCTTGCTATCATGACCTCATCCTGGGTTGGGATTTCTTATCACGTCATGAAGCTATCATCGATTGTTCCCGTGCGGAAGTGTCCCTAGTGCCAGTATGTGAATTTCCATCGCCCGACCGTTCTCTGCTCTGCAAACTCGTCGCTGACGACGACATCACCTTGGCTCCTGAAGCTTTAGTCCCTATTAGCCTTTCATGTGTAGCGCAGCCTGACGCCACGGTGGGGTTTAAGCCATGTCCGGTTTTTACTGAACGCAAGGATATCGTTCTCCCATTTGCCGTTCTTACAATTGCGTCTGGTTTAACCGTAATACTGGTTACCAACCACTGCAACTACCCCATTGGCTTACTCCGACGTGAAACCTTGGGATATGAACAACCTGTCGACCTTATGGATGATATTATTCTTCCCGACGAATCCCCATGTCACATTGCCACAATCACTCATGCGTCTGAGCCATCAAGTTTGTTAGCCGTTGACAATGCTATTGACACAGACCTTCCCTCCTCGCATAGCCGCCAACTTGTTGCTCTCCTTAACAAGTTTCACTCTTCTTTCGACTTGCAAGAACCTGATTTGGGCCACACTACGACTGTCACTCATACTATTGACACCGGGTCACATTCGCCTCTGCGACAGCGTCCTTACCGCGTCGCAAGCGACTACCGGTTTTTCCCGTTCTTTCTGTTGTACGGCCGCGAACCTTTCCACCCACTCGACACTATATTCCCGTACCGCTCTGATGCATCTGAGCGCTCCCTGCTTCGGAAGTCGTCAGATACGCTGAAGACTGCCGTCAGGTGGCTCGGTCTCTGACAAGTGAGGCTCAAGGCCTACAAAAGACTCGACATGACGACGTTCACCACATGGCTCCTACGTTTCGTGCTGGCTCCCTTGTGTGGCTTTGGGTGCCCCCGCACGTTCCTGGCCTGTCTACCAAACGCCTGGCCTGGTACCATGGTCCATACCATGTCATTGACGCAACCTCCCCGGTGAATTACATCATCGAGCCACTAACACAATCACCAGATTTGCGTCGTCGAGGATGCGAGACCGTACACGTCGACCGTCTCAAGCCCTACTACGACCCCCTCATTGTGCCTACTCCCTGAGTCGCCAGGATGGCTACTCTTCACCCCGGGGGTATTGTAGGGGAGCAAACGCACCAACGCGTATGCGCCTTCGGAAGATAACGAAAAGCCCCGTGCTTTGATTGCGTGGGAGCCTGTGCCGCCTTTGCCAGACTTGCCATACGGCCGTTTTTTGTTGCAACCTCGTTGCGACTTCTCTGCTCGAATAAACATCATCACACTTTCTCTGTTGTCGTGCAATCGACTTCCACTTCGTTAAACGTGTAGCTGAGGTAACCAACCACACAAATTTAGCAACTACTTGGCAGCCCTTCATCTCGCTATCAGAGTATCGCTGCTATTCACTATTGTCATTCACGTGTATTCATTTGAATGGTAGAACAGTCTAGTACATTAAATACGGGATAACATAACATAATTTTTTAACAATGCAAACTTCCCTCTGCTTCTATTCCTCGAGTTTAGTCTTTGATTTAGCCCTTGTGCAGATGTCAGTTCTTGTACTCGATGTTATACCATCTCTGTGACTTGTTCTGTCATGTTGACACACCTAAAATTGCAGACTTCTTCGCATGCAACTGTCTTAAAAAACAAGTAAAAATGTCGCTAGGCAGCAGGTTGCTGAACCCAAAATATAAAACCATTTTGTTTTCTCCCCCGTTTCTTCTAGGCTGGCCCCTGTAGCAATGTGGATCAGTGACCGGAGCTGGAATGCTGCCGCGTACTGAACTTGGCTCAGTGTGGACAAGGACTGCAATAAGGACAGTATCTGCATTTGTCGACTTTTTCTGAAGGCGTTTAGTGCATATAATTTTTCAATCTGCTCGAAAAGAAGCTGTTGTTCAACATAACCTTTGATAACAATTGAAATTGTAAAATGAAGCCATGAATTGCCAGAGCGAACCTGCTCCTATCGAGACTTCATATTTACTTTGAATTAAAAGAATCTCAAATACAGTTTGTAGTGCTGGATGTTTTCACTCTCACTTATCCTAAAACAAGCAAAATCTGTCCTGTGAAATCATCTGCGAGCACATTCAAACCACAGTTCTCTCTGTACCCACAGGTGAAATCAAAGTCGAACCCACTTCAACTTTTATAGGGCTGTGTGTACTTTCCGCTGTGCAATGACTTCGATTTCTAGCACATTCATAAACCTCGAATTAGAATGCTTTTTGCTACTGATAAGATATCTTAAAATATTTAAAATATTAAAATTTTATAGGGTAAGCGATTCGGCCTGCCCTCTCAATTTGTCTGCTGTGTTGTGGCTACGTAGGTTAGTCAGTCAAAAATGTTTATCTGTTGCTAAATATATAAACGAATATGAGTTAGCATATACAGAAGGAGGCCCCATAGCACAAGGCTGAAAGGGTCCTCCAGTGAAAAATATACATGTTGATAAGTATAGCAAAATGGCAACTGAAAAGCTGCAAGTCATTATGTTAGGAATAAAAACAAGACAAACTTGATATATATATAAATATGAAATGGTAATAAGGAATGTTCAGTAATTATACATAGCTAAGAAAATAAATAGCAGTACAATCTTGAACAAAAGCGACTTCAAATATTGATACACCAGACAACTCAAATCAACTAAAGAGTGTTGAATGATATTTGTTTACTGCATACTGGTATTGAATTCCTAAAATGTATGGCAGCACATATGGTGTGTTTGCCGTAGTTAGTGCATGTTTGTGGTATTAAAAAAATGTTGTTAGAGGCAAACATGGTGGGATTAGCGTTTAACAATTGAAATTTCTGCAAGACATTGGCTGTTACGGAACTGTTCAGACACCCAAATAGAAGAATACCCAGTTTATATTACAATGAATTACGCACTGTTAGTAGACTATGTTGCTGAAAAAGTGGGGACACGCTGGTGAATAGAGTACTGAATGTCAGGATGTGGATGGCTTGGTTGTGGAGACGTTGAAGTGGGAGGACATGAGATGGAGAGATGTTCGACCATGACGTGATGCAGTACAAAATATGACTGTGGATAAAGGTGTACTATAAGCAAAGTTGAAGAATGTGATCCTTTAAACAATGCTCTGATACCAGGAGCTATCCTCTGTCTTATAAGTGAAATGTGATGATTGTACTTTATATGAGCATCTAGAACTACTCCGAAGAATGTGAACATAGTGGGACAAAGATGTCTGTGGCCATTGAAAGTAATGGCGATGGTAGGTGAAAGAGCGTTATGACCAGAATGGAAGACAATTAACTGTGTTTTATTTGAGGTAATTGTTAAAACAATAGCTGTGCACCAGTTATTTGACAGTAATGGTGTTCAAGGACTTATTCTGTGCAGTTATAAGAGCATTTACATCCCATTGTTATTCCGAGAAAATGGGGAGCCACAAGCAGGTCATTGTGAGCAGCACGTCATTGCTTCATTTCGACATTTGTTTTGAAACCGCCACTCTTACACCATGCTAGACCACTAGGGATGCAAGCTGCTCTAAGGTTCCATGGGCTTTGTCACATAGTCTCCATTAATGGTGACACTTGCATACTGCTTTGCTTCACCAAATGAATTGACATTAAAACAAAAAAGATAGCTGTTAGTATTCTTGCAGTTGTACATCTGCACATTTGTAAAAAAATAGTTTCAACTTTCTGGATTTATAGATGTAAACATCTCTTAAAGAGACATGAAAACTAATATTTACATGTGGTCATGATGCTGAAAACTGCCGTAGTGCGTGGGATTGAGACCAAAGTTTTTATTTCAGCGAACCTTTGCCTGAAGAACGGGAAGTCCCGGCTGTGGCGGCTGCATTTCCGATGGAGGCGGAAATGTTGTAGGCCCGTGTACTCAGATTTGGGTGCACGTTAAAGAACCCCAGGTGGTCCAAATTTCCGGAGCCCTCCACTACGGCGTCTCTCATAATCATATGGTGGTTTGGTTTTGGGACGTTAAACCCCACAAATCAAGAACGGGAAGTCAAGCTACAAGGAATATATAGTCTACCCTGATAGTGGTAAACAGTGCGCCGGCCACTAACAATATGACAAGCAGTACAGCGCATCCGGTTTGATACTTGTGCTATCGAAAATTCCAGGGTTATTGCTGGTGACTGCGTGAGCTCTAGACTATTCGCGTCCTATCAATAAACTTAACAGGGTGATCTCAAGTTATCGTGGAGCTCCTGAAACAATGCTACGCCGAGTGTTGTAAAAGTCTTTGTGGGTGAAAGCCGACGTCATCAAAATGAAACACACGTGGCGATATGCATTTACTTTGTTGTCAGACTCGTCATTTATATGCTAAATTTATCCCAAGTAAAATATATTTTTATCCCCAAAGGCCATAAAAGCATCTAAATGTAGTGTGTTGTACTGCATGTGTTATTCCCGGGAGAAATATATAAAGCAGTTCACATAGCTGTAGTAACAATATACACGGATTTCACATTCCCCAAGTAGTTTGCAATGGCAAGTATTTGTTTTAACTTTCAACACTTATTGTGACAGCCTTGATTAATATTCTCATATCCAGAATTCTTCAACAAAAACAAGTAAATGCGCCATTTTCTTTTTTTTTTACTTGAGGACAACATTGAAAGTTTGATGCGAGGTTTTTTGCACTTATTTTTACTATTTTCTTGCAACAAAGAACCCAGAGTATGTATGCATTTGACTCAATTTGAGCCAGAAAATGGATGCTTCTAAAGCTTCCCAGAAAATACGTCTATTGATAATAACAATTTTAATTTGGCCAGGTTGCTCCCCGTGATTTAGGCAAGAGTTTCGCCAATATATCGGCACTCACTACATTTTCTGTCTGGCATGTGCTGAATTGTAAAATATACTTTTTTGTACTTTGCTTTGTTAATTTTATTCCAATCTCAACAGAGTTATTCGTGCTGTCTGACCTTGTGTTTTTATTATAATTGCAGAAATAATGCAATAATAAACAAGTAAGTTCCTATGAACAGGCTTATGCTTAGTTAACTGATGTAAGCTAAGAGTAAAAAAGATGTGCTATAAACTGATCCTTCTTGCTCATGGACGACGATATTCAGAGCAACTTTCACCAAATACACTTAAGCTTTTATTTGCATAGCATGTCATGAATTGGCATCACTTGTAGCCAGGTACGTTTTCTTTTTGCATTTACGTACCTTGAGGCATGAGCAAGTATGTGTTCAATGAGGGATGTGATACAGCACAAAGAAAAAGCGCTCGTGATGTTTACAGATGCCGAATCACATTCACACAACAACATGGTGGGTGATTGGTGGCTACAACATTTCTAGGAGTGTTCAAATATTTGAATAACGAAACAAATAACATTCACTAATCAAATGAAACGATACATATAAAAAATACCCAATATTTAAAAAATAATCGGCCTCTATGGGACAACCCTGAAGGAGCAAAACACGAAATCAGCTGAAGGTTTATTTTCTTCTTGTAATCCCTGAACTAACGCAACAAATGCAGCCCAAGTATTGACAGCACTACTTATTCTATAACCAATACCAGATAAAGTATTTTTGCTGCAAACTGCACTTTCACTTTGTTTTTACCTTGGTGGAGCTGCATCGCATTAATCCTTTCCTGTTTTCATCATTGAAGTTAGGGACCATGACTGCATTCAGCTTCACGATTAAAAGCACGTGCAAGTAAGTCTATTGTTCACATCAATTGTTCTTACAGATACAGCTTTTAACACCTGATTTTTACATGCTCTCTGCGCCAGGGTTCATGTGATAATTTTGCCTGTTCCAATAAATCTTCAGCTGAATGCATGGTGTTCGGTTCAAAATTCTTTAGATTTTAGGCTGCAATTTTACTTGAAACTCGCAACAGAGTTTCTACTTGAATAATGTAGTTGCTGTGGTATTTCGACATACAGTTGAAAAGTATTTCGAAGGCTCTGGTCACTGCTGTCTACAAGATTATGATAGTTTACATAACTGTAGTATTATTCGGTGACAGTTCGTGCATACTTATTTAAAATAGACTGTTGTGGGGTTCTATAAATAGTTTTAAAAGGTTTCTTTACCATTTGAAAACTGTCAGAAGAATATTAATTTTGTTTAGGCGTTCAATTTGGTTTTACCTATTACCGCTATTGGATTCGTATTGAATTCGCTTCTGAAATTTACTACTCACAAACCTCTTGCTTGCACGCGTTTTCTCATGTCACAGTGCTCCTGTTGTTAACGCTTCACCGCTCTACAGGCATGCATCGCGTTGCAGTGAACAAAAAAAAAAAAAAAAACGCCGGCTGGAGGCGGGTTTTTACATGCGTGACATACAGTAGATTTCGAAGTGTAGTGTCTAGAGGGAATGCGCTGTCACCCGCGTAATTCTATTTTAATAATAGCGCAGCCTCTCGCTCCTCAGGTGAACGGAGTTGCTTGGCATGTTTATAGAGTGACACTACGAACATATTCGTTCACAGGTCTATCGAGAAGGTTCTACAGATATCCATGCTTCTCATTTCGCATCGCTATCATAATGAGTAGCGGTGGAATTCACTACGAGTAGCCTAAGATATGCCAGAATGAGTGCAAGCTGAGCCTATATTGCGTGGCCGATCGAGTCACATGCGCGACGTATGTGCTCCGACACCAGTTCTCCGACACCAGCTCTTCGAGCTGCAACAAATGCTTACCGAGTTACGATTATTGTTACATAGTGCGCACATGAACTCTTTAGACCGTCATCTTTCCTTTTTCACTGCATATCTGCGCCGAGTTTGATGCTTTCGGTGATCGTTGAAAACAGAGTGACGAGTCTTTCGGCACCGTCGACACAGGCGTGCGCACAGCGTTTCTGTAGCACCTTGGTAGCGCTAACTACTTGATAGCGCCGTCTTCCCATTCATTGTAAGCGGTTTGCCAGTACGCGTGCGAGCGTCAACTTTGTTCTCGCCTTCGCCACAGCGTCTACATCAGCTGTGCCCGCGCCCGATACACGAACCGTGCAGCATTGTCTTGGGCGCGTTCTTTGTTGACAAAATTACACAAGAACCAATGAGCGCACAGCTTCCGAGAGCCTCGTGAAGCCGCCTGGCGCGGTGCACTGTGGGGGGGGGGGGGGGGAGGGGGGTCCATCCGCTCGCCTTTGTAAACTCGCGGCCCTGCCATCCCCCCTCCTTAGCTTCCAGCACTCTCGTCGGGATGAGAAACGAAAGAATGCAATTGCAGCATGCGACAAACCTTTCTAACTCTAGTCGCAATGGAAGGATTGATTGATTGATTGATTTGTGGGGTTTAACGTCCCAAAACCACCATATGATTATGAGAGACGCCGTAGTGGAGGGCTCCGAAAATTTTGACCACCTGGGGTTCTTTAACGTGCACCCAAATCTGAGCACACGGGCCTCGACATTTCCGCCTCCATCGGAAATGCAGCCGCCGCAGCAGGGATTCGAACCCGCGACCTGCGGGTCAGCAGCCGAGTACCTTAGCCACTAGACCGCCACGGCGGGGCAGTCGCAATGGACGGACTTCTAAAATTTTTGCGGTCTTGAGTTCGTGCGGCAATAAGCTCTTCCAGTGAATTCATTCCATGGTTACTTGAAAAAGTGTTCAAAAAAGAATATCATAGTTGAAATCAAGAAGAGGATATGGACATTGGCTGGGCATGTAGCGCGTATGCAGGATAATTGCTGGTCATTAGGTGTAACTGACTGGATTTCCAGAGAAGGCAAACGGGTTAGGGGGAGAGAGAATGTTAGGTGGGCAGATAAGATTAAGAAGTTTGCGGGTATGAAATGGCAGCTGCAAGCACTGGACCGAGTTAAATGGCGGAACATGGAAGAGGCCTTTGTCCTGCAGTGGACGTAGGCAGGCTGATGATGATGATGATGCACGCAGCATTTTGATAAAACCAGAATGCGAGAACATGCATACGCTTAGTTATGTCGAGAGAGACTCGTCGGGAGGTGTTTCAGTGCTAAGGCTTTTCACAAAACACGGTGCATTTATTTCGTCTAGCGGTGTTTGCGTATGCAAAGATAAAGCAAGGGACGTGTATACGAGTTTCGGAGTCTCAGACATTACCACACGCGCGAAAAAGACGAAAAAAAAAGAGAGAGAGACTTTCGTTTCGTCTCTGCGAAAGCCTGAAGTCAAAGTAATAAATAATAAAGACGATTTTCTGGCCCAGCAGACGTCATGGAAAGCTTCCGCAAAGCAGCGTCGGATGCTGTTAGAGCATAAAAAAGCTGAGTAGGCATTATGTGTTGATGATCGAAATTTTCCTTATATAACGGTAATTGAAACAAACTGAGCATTCATTTAGTGAAAGTAACACTAGTGACAGTGAATTAAGAATAGTTCATTAGCGTTGTCCCACGCCGATATATTTTTATTTTTCATTTATAGTTGGCAAAATATGGGGAGGTAGGCTACGTTGGGACCGGTTATCCCAACATCATGACAGTAATGTACAAGATAAATAGTGCACGGTCACACAGCCACACTTGGTGATTTCCACCTTGTAGTAAACTTGGGACAATGCATTTCAATTTTTTCTTCTATTTCTGACTAAGTTTCACCGAACATTCTGCATTTGGCGTCATTGAAAGGGACGACGATCGATTAAAAATAGGGTAAATGCTGCAGTAACGATCTCTCATATCAAGTACTGAAGCAGTGGATGAGCAGTTACAGCGTTCAACTTCAATCTTGGAGGTACTGGGTTCGATTTGCAGTGTCACCGAGCACTTTCTTCTTTGCCCGGCCTGAGATTATGCGTTGCAGCGGGTACTCGTTTCTTGCGAGGGTGGCTTTTGCGATCTCTTCTTTCACTCCACTTTTGACCCAAAAGCGCTGTGCCATGCTCCCTCATAAATTAGAGAATTCATATTTTCCCTCTCCATCCTCTGTTATCGCAAGAGTGCCCAGTGACAAAATACCAATATATTATCTGGTAAATTACTTTTCACGTGTTTGGATATTCGACCAGCGGTCAGTCAACACGATGTTTTTGAGAAAACCTAACACATGCAGCGAGCTAATTGCCTGTGGCCAGGTTGACTGCTCTTTCAGGGACAGGTTTTCTTGCTTATTTGGTGGGAATCATTACACGCATCAAAGAAAAAGGGCACGGACAGATATATAAGACACAGAGTGATTAGTTTCTGTCTTCTTTCACGCTACTTGTCATGTTGCGCGCTTCAGGGTAATGCCACTGTCAATGGTTACAAAGAACTATGGCAGCCTATCAAGTTCTGCTGCCCCTATTGTCCCAAGAAGAACAGCACAGTGGCAAATTGATTTGCGTCGTAGAGTGATACTGTGCTTGTGGCTACTGCAATAAATTTTTAAACCAAAGTTTATTTTTTAACAACATAGTTCTAGTACAGATGGCAGGTGCATGGACAAAATCTGTGTGTGCAGCTTGACTAGTTTTGTGTCCTAATTGTAATTTGCAACAGGTAGTACAATATGCATAAATAACACACGCATGTACAACAACGGGTGATAGCTTGATTATTCTGATTGATATTGATTAGTAGAAATCAACGTATTGGACCAACGCAATGTGTACAACCAATGCCATGTTGTTTGGCTATGCTATAAACTAATCTTTGTTGTTGGTTCCATTTGACCCAATTTCTTGCTCATGACTGTACGCTATGAAATGAACCGCCTTCTTCGAGTGCGCACATGTTGTGTAAGGCTACATTTTTATGCAGTAGAAAACAAATTGAAGAATATTATGGCTCAGAAGAAATATCAATATATGATGAAAATATTCGAAATTGTGGCACTTGAAGTGCTCACTAGACATACATACATACATACATACATACATACATACATACATACATACATACATACATACATACATACATACATACATACATACATACATACATACATACATACATACATACATACATACATACATACATACATACATACATACATACATACATACATACATACATACATACATACATACATACATACAATCATACATACATACATACATACATATATACATACATACATACATACATACATACATACATACATACATACATACATACATACATACATACATACATACATACATACACTTAGGTGTAAATATTAGGATAAACGGCTATAAAACAACACTTCTAGTGCACTCATTTCGAATATATCAGCCTTACAGAGAGTTACTTACGAGACAAATCCCCCAGCACCGTTATGCCTGAACTCGGCGTTATCTCGAACAATCTTGGAAAAGCTTGATGCGTAGTTTCTTTGCTGCCCAATGACAAGCAGTTTTTGAAAGAAAAACTAAAAGAAAGCCTCTGGCAATGTCATGCTAAAAAAAAGGGCCATGCACCACAATTTGGTACATGTCTCCAATATTACTTTGTTTATTTACATAGCTCGGCTAATTTACAACACAGTAACAAGCCATGTAAGGACAAGTGGGCTGAAAAATTGCCACACCGCAAAGAAATTCTAAAGAATACATAAATAATACCATTCCAAACTAATAAGCTCCTCGGTGAAACGGTGTTTCTATGGACAGTTGTAGCACCCATTTTGTTTACTAAAAACACTCCTCAAAAAGGCTTCGAAGTTTGCAGAGCAGCACAGTTCCCACACAGCTGCTTGTCAGTCTGCTTGAAAAAAATTTAGTTCACTGGTTGGCAACCACTGTACACTACGTATGTGAGGTGATGCTCCACTGTCCTGCATGTATGTCTTGCTGCTGGCACCAACTGCATCGTTGCTCAGCACATATGAGTAAAATCACACCTAATACTATGCCACTACAAAGGAATTATATTTCTTTCGCATGAAACAGGGACCACAATAAAAGAACCTTTGAAAGTTTACCTTCGCGCAGTTCAAAACAATGTAAACTTATTTCCATAGAGTTTTCACAGCTTATCTGAGTATAGTAATTACGTTAATAAGCCTATTGTTGCTTCAACTAACAAAATAGTTTTAAGTCACCAGCTTCAATACTATAGCATACCAGTACCCATGTATGGCTGAACAATGGTATAGACACCGATAAAAAGGTAAGTAAACGCATGCATAACGACATATACATTAAAAGAAACACTTTCAGTTTTAATATGAGGGCAGCTGCATAGATGACAATTTATTGGCATAGCACACAATTACATGAAGAAACATATTCAAGCAGACACTACATTGAAAAAGTTACACTTGCACAGTGGAAACAGAAAAGTAGACTGCTGAAGGACAAACAGGCAGTGGGATAACATTACACAAATACTAAAAGCTACTGTTAGATATACAAGTAGTAGTGATCATCCTTTTCCTTCCAAATAAAATAATCCACATAGAAGCACTTCCCAGAGCTTATACACACATGACATCATTGGTGCTATACAAAGGAGTGTTTGCTGAAGAATTATAATAACCCAGTACAAGATTACCACATCTATGGCTTTACTTCTTGTAATACAAGGAATTCAAACATAGTTACCATTGCCGACCTTGGATGCTTTTTCTATGGCAGTGAAATTCAGAAACTTGCACGCATTTTAATTAACATGCATGTTAAAAACTTCAGCTCAAACTGATTTGCACACTAGCACTATAACAGGCTTTAAATTAGTGTCATAGTTTGGTATCTTCTATGAAAAATTTATTTAATGTGAAATTTGCAAGTGCGTAGGAACTGCTGAATAATGCACAATTAGGAAGTTGAACTGCAGCGGCACAGAATGTTACTACGTATACAATTCAAACTGCCCCAGCAATTACAATGTGCTCTTTCTGCTTACGTGAACTTTGAACAAGAGAAAACCGTCAATGGAGTCCCTTTCTTCTCGTTGGTCTTTTTGCTCTGTTCGTGATACACTGTACATGAACGTGGACCACCTGATTCCTTGCTATTGCTGGAATTTAGAAAAATACGGACATCGTTACAACCATGCTACATGCAAAAGTGTACAGTTGATAAATATGTGCTCACATTTACAGATGTCGTATCTTCAGAATCCCAGAACAAGTATCAAGAAATAATAAAAAGAAAAGAAGTCTCAACACAAACACAGTGCAGCCTTAAAATATATTTTACGATACAAGTACATCGCTACATTGTTAATTAGGAAGGTATGAAACTTCTGCCAGGCATACTACGCCAATAAAGCATCTTCTCTTTTAACTTTACACTGGGTGCAAGAAGCTGACCACAAATAAGTTCACTAGGCTCCACAAGTTGAACTGTGTTACAAGACAACAACTAATGTTATAACTCTAATGCTATATAACATAGCCAGCTCACCAATAGCATACAGGAGCAAATGGGCAGTCTACAAGACACAAAGCACTTGCAGATTATGAGTGTGCTTGTTGCTCACATCTGGTATTTCAAACGAAGAAAACTTTTCAAAAATGCTCTTCATTAGGAAAAATTTTGTACGCAACAAACACACAATTCATTTTAATGGGCTCCTGCAGCTGCCCTCAACACTCACTATTATTATTGATGCTAGTGTCTTGGTGGACGGATATGACGTGTCCTGCACAGAACACCAAAGGAGCGCTCTATGACTTGGCCTGCATGGGTGCTGACTGACTGCATCACACTGCTGCTCAGGTAGGCTAGCCACGGACAGGGGGATGAGGAGCCATGGCTTTGAGGCACACCGAGAGTCACCTTTATAGATGAATAATGCATACTTAAGTAAGTACAATTTGTGGGGAAAATATATCTTTATGCAATAGTTGTGAACATGTTCGGCTGAAATACAACGTGCCACACCACTGAGAGAGAAAAAGCTACGTCTGGTAAACGATGCAGTTACTGGCCCTCCGTCGTCTGAGGCTTGTACGATAGTTCTTTCGTCTTGCAAGTTGTGAAAAGAAAGTCAATTTTCACCCGCTTGCTACTTCCTTCTAAGTCACTTGATCCACCGAATGAGTCACAAGCTCGAGAGCTCAATAAGGAATCAAAGTATTTGGGCTCGTTCAAAACCACGAGCTTTTAAGCCTTAAATGAATAGAGTTTAATTCATAAACTGCAGGCTTTCCAGTTTAAACATTCTCAATTATCTCGCCATTTACTTCTAATATTGTTGAATCAGCATTATGTCTGAGAATATTACGGGAATTCGCTGCTAGCAACCATGTTTGGGTTTTGAACGTGTGAACATTAGGTAATGTTTACTTTATCGTATCTTAAAAAAACCAACCTTGCAACCAGCTATTAGGCAGTTTAGTGCCCTAGAACCTCCCAGGCAGATCACAGTTCTTTCAAATGAGGCTGCCATGCATGCTTCCAGGCCACTTCCAGGTCCGCTGAATGATGAAAGTCCCAGCAGCGAGAGAGACTTGCATATTTAGGAAGCATGTCTACTTCCTACTTTTGTACAGGTGCTCCAAGTCATGAGAATGCTTGATGTGCCAGTGCGTGTAACTTATGCATCACTGGACCTTCACAAACTCTGTGAACTGTGATGGGCCAAAAACGATAAAGTTAAAAACCATCATTAAAATCACTCACTTCTAGTACGTCTTTCACTATAATGCAGAGCTACCACTTCGTCAAAGTGATCAAATCTGCTATATTCACTTTGAAATAAACTGAAGCCCCATGTAGAATTTACGTGTCGCAATATATATGTCCTAGTGAAGTATAGGGCTACTACAGCGGTAATTGTCTATAGAACAAATTTTTCTAAGTTGCATGAATTCCTCTATTGCAATCTGGCTCTTGGAAAATAAATTCACATTAACATTTCCAACTATCAAATGTGGTAAATAGGTGGGCTCGTCTTAATAATCAAAGAAGAGCTTGATTATATCAAATCACAAAAAAACTGCTGATGTATTTGCCCCCGTCTCCATAATCTATCTGAGTATATAACTGTAGTAGTAAATTTTTTATACTTTAACCTAACACAGAAAAACATTACATTTGCTGGGCTGAAAAACTTGCACATGTTATTAGTACTACGCGAATAGCAACAAATTTAGTTCCGCAAGGTGAACTCACCGATGGCGGAGCATTTAGTAGCCGTCAGTGTCATCAGGGACCAAGTCTGCTTTGGGGAAAACAGGCAAAGAACATTTGCAGACTACTCATGACATAGCAATGAAAGGCTGGCCAGGCGTGCACATCTATTGATAAAGTGTATGAACTGGTCTTGAGCTGCCGTTTTTAAGGCTCTAGTGCTGTGCAAAACAATGGCCAGACGAGCTCGAACACCTGTAGTTAGCTGGTACTGGCCTACAACTTCATCCAAAGCAAGGCACCGTCGAAATATTTGCTCCTTCTAAGGGCTAGAAGGAACCTTGACTTTCACGGGCTCTCGCTGGCAGGAAGAACTCTTGAGTTCTTACTGAAGAAGAGTCTAGGCCTGCTGCCATAGCAACATGATCCACAACGAACTGCAGCATCTCACGGCTTCGGTTCGACACATCACGGCGCTCGAACTATGGTTATCACAGAAAGGAGAATAAACGAGTTAACAAACAAAAACGCCAAGCCCCACCACTGCAACTTCGCAGGGCAAAAAAAATTATCAACACTGTCTTTCAATTTTCTGTCCCACGAGCACAGCCTAATCACAAGTCTTGGAAACGTCAACACAGCACCACTCTTTACAACGAACATCGTTGCATTCCTGAAAACAGGACTGCTCACAAGAAAATTAAAGCGCACGGACTAACGAGTGACGAAGCAAGAACCCAACACAGCACGGAGTTCATACGTTACCGAAGCAACTTGGGGTCACTCAAGTAACGTGCCAGAACGCTGTCAATACGAAATATCGCACAGCATTCAGCCAAGAGACTTAAAAAGTGAAGCGAACGAACTGTTACCAGCGCACAAACACAGATTGCAGGCTTCTTGAGTGCTAGTTGCCGTTGATACACAGGTGCCGATTCTGCTTGATAAACACACCGAGGCACAGGCTTCGCTACGCTTTACCGTACACCGGTACACTGCCGCTGCTTTTTCTCACTAGGCCTACAACTTCATCCATTGCATTGGCGGCTATCTTCCCACTTGATCATACGACAGCTGCCGCCATGAAATTCTACATTGCCGCTAGTAGGAAACTTCAAAAACTATTTTCGTCCTTAAAACAAAAAAAAACACTGATAAAATGTCATATAATATGTTCATTTGCTTTTGATTTGAGCATAACGTTGATTTTAATTTGACTACCACATGGTGCAAATTGGGTTTCAAAATGGACAGAAATTACAATTTCATGACAGTTATGGTTTTATTCGTAAATTTTAACAGCTTGGGAGGTCTACAAATTTTTTTCCTCATACTATATCTTCTGTCAAGTGAGTATTTGCTGCTCAAATTTTTATACAAAGAGTAGTATTTCAATACCAAAAATGCAAACGGTACACTTTTTGGCTAAATTATTCGAGGCATATGCGGCGAAAAAATTGTAATACTCATAGAGAGCTTACTGTACACAAGCACTTTTATTTAACGTGTATACCAAATTTGGTATAGAAAGAAGGAGTGGCATTTTTTACACACAACAGCCAGACAACATTCTGGGAAGTTTAGAAGGCAGCCAGGTGACAGAAAACTTTTTTCTGTCCATAATATTCTAGTAGTTCACTCTTGTCAATGCATTAAATTAGCCCGATTTTTTTTTTCAAGCACAGTTGAGATGTTTTTCAGAATGGCCAATATGTTTGGCACAAAATGCGCAAAATGACCCAATTGTAAAGCACCGTCTTATATTTGCTTCAGATGATAGTGCATTGCAAAAGTTGCGCAAACGAAAACCTAAAATCAATCAATATCCAACTACAGCAGCGTATATTCAAATATCTGGCTGGCGGTATCTTACTTTGAGAAAACGATTCCACAGCTGTTACGTTTTCCTTTCGAAACAATGCCCAACCACAAGACTACTTGCACAAGCATGGGCGTTTTAGTGGAACTTCTGCCATAAAGAAAACTGAGATATATTTAGCCCGTTATACCCTATCGTCATTATAGAAACTTATTGCAAGTAATCGTTTGGAAAAGTCACATTGAGTAAGCGTGCAAATTGACTAATTAAAAATCACAGCATATCCCCGGACTGAATGATGATGAGGGCGGCGAAGCGTCCGTCCGTCTGTTCATGCATCCGCACGTTCGTCCAACCATGGGTCAATCTGTCCGCCCTTGCGTATTTGCCCCCGTCTCCATAATGTATCTATAATGGTAGTAGATGGTGGCTCTTGAAGTGCTCACTAGACATACATACATACGCATGCATGTATGTATGTATGTATGTATGTATGTATGTATGTATGTATGTATGTATGTATGTATGTATGTATGTATGTATGTATGTATGTATGTATGTATGTATGTATGTATGTCTAGTGAGCACATCAAGTGCCACCATCTCGAATATTTTCATCATATATTGATTATATACAACGCCCCACCGGGGTGGTCTAGTGGCTAATGTACTCGGCTGCTGACCCGCTGGTCGCGGGATCGAATCCGGGCTGCGGCGGCTGCATTTCCGATAGAGGCGGAAATGTTGTAGGCCCGTGTGCTCAGATTTTGGCGCACGTTAAAAAAAACCCAGGTGGTCGAAATTTCTAGAGCCCTCTGCAACGATGTCTCTCATAATCATATGATGGTTTTGGGACGTAAACTCTAGGTATCAATCAATGATTTTATTAAAATGCCGCCATTTAGCGGACTTTTCAAGAACTAATTGATTGATTGATATGTGGGGTTTAACGCCCCAAAACCAATATATGATTATGAGAGACGCCGTAGTGGAGGGCTCCGGAAATTTAGACCACCTGGGGTTCTTTAACGTGTACCCAAATCTGAGTACATGGGCCTACAACATTTCCGCCTCCATCGGAAATGCAGCCACCGCAGCCGGGATTCGAACCCGCGCCCTGCGGGTCAGCATCAGAGTACCTTAGCCACTAGACCACCGTGGCGGGGCTTTTCAAGAACTAAATAAACTACCCTGTGGCACATACCCGAGAGAGGTGGTTACCACAGAGAACGATCGGGTGACGCCTAAAGGAGCTTTGCGCCAAAAAATTACCAAGATATGTAAGGCACTGGAAGCAGTTACTACATGCATTTCGTGCTTCCACTGGCAGCCAGCCGTCCTCTATAGGGATTCGCACTCAAACCTATTAGATGTGATTACGCCTTGCAGCTTCACTAAAACGCCAGCTCGCTTTCGTTGTGTGCAGCTACAGACTTACCTTGTCGAAGACACTACGCTTTAACAACGCAGCAATGGAATGTGACGTGCGCTTCGCTATTGACCTTAGATACTACAGTAGCCTAGCCGCCTGGTCAGGGAAGTAATTGAGCACTGTAGTTGATTGCTGCACGCATGGCCCGTTGTTAACGTATCTCTGCCCACGAGGAAGGGTGTGACTTCGCACCCCGATTCCGCGCATTCGCAGTTCATGAGTTCATAGCTAACAACTGCAGCGGCAAGCTACTTTTAAAATGTCCTCATCAGAGTTTCGTTTTCAATTTTTTTGAAGTTTCAAACAAACAATTGTGCTATATCTAGCATATGTCTTCAACAATGCAGTCACCAGACACAAGATTCAAAAAGTAATGGCGTCCGGATAGTGAAAAATTTATATCAAAAGCAAAAGAAGAAACCACTGATTTATGAACTACCTGACAAAGCTGCTGTTATCACTAGTATTGTAACTTAGTGCATCTTCTTTTATCAACAAAGTAGCCATTGCGTCGAAGAAGTCACAATATCATTTCCGTAGACTAAGTGAGAATGGCGGCAAATGCAGTGTCGTGAGAGCCCATTTTTTCCCCAATGGTAACTTTTGTGCTTGTGTTTTCATAATAAAGTATCTATACAATATATAAAAATCGAGCAAGTTCGAATTTAGTGTCCGGGTCAGGCGTCCAGAGTACAGTGTTCCTTCGCTCAACTCCTACACGCCACACGCCCGCCACGTGTGGTGACATGTCAACCACCCTTCCAGGATGCTAAAGCCCTAGTCTGAACCCTTGAGTGACACACGCGGATATAGACAAGGGTCCAAAATAAAACCTGAAAACAAGAAAGAAGAAAAAAGTGTGAGAGTGTAACAGGAGTACATGGGAGGTTAGGTCAAGCCCCGATATTGCAGCCATTAAAAAACCACACGAGAAATTCGACCCCACCAGGAGCATATTACCCTTCAGGCAGAATTAATAAATTCACAACTGTTGTTTCCTCAACTTTGCTGAATTTAGCTCTGCGAAATCGCATATGCTCAAGCAAACGGGGCATTCTTTTTTTTTAATTGACATCAGAAACGTCGGCGTGCTTGCGTCTGAAGAGATCGATGTTTGATACCACGGTTGGGGACATAGGTGTTTTTCTAACCATGCTTGCTGATTGATATCTAGAGTTTAACGTCCGATAACCACCATATAATAATGAGAGACGCCGTAATGAAGGGCAGCGGAAATTTTGACCACCTGGGCTTTTTTTAACGTGCACCCAATTGCTGACCAGACGGGCCTACAGCATTTTCGCCTCCATCGAAAATGCTGCCGCCGCCGCCGGGGTTCGACCCCACGACCTGCGGGTCACCAGCCAAGTACCTTAGCCACTAGACCACCACGGAAGGGCTAGCCATGTTTGCGCTTTGTTGACCCTTACAAGCAGCTGTCTCGAGTAACATTCCATGCATTTAGCATCACAACACACTATTGACGCGTTATTGTGGAACGCGTACATGCTTTCTTAGTTATAACTGTGTGGTATACGTGGCTCGTTTTCGTCGCATATTTTCTGAGAAGGAGCTGGGCAAGTGTATAAAGTGAACATTCTCAGTAAATGGAACACGCCCCACATGAAGCGTCAATACGCGAAAGGACCCGCAAATGTTCTCTGATTATAAATGTCTCGGGTTTCGGCACCAGAGCTGATGTGAGAAATCTCTCTGCAGCCCTTATTGGCGCACTGCGCAATACCATCCAAACATGTCGTACCGTAGACCAGTCCAAAACTACCCTTCAAGCCTCAGCTCCATTAATCTTGTTTTTTGTCTGTCAGTCCGCGTCGTGCACACTTTTCTACACCTTGTTTACCAATCCATGAGACATAAGTAATAAGAGTAATTCTTTGAAGGAGTCCTACATTTTTGCCACGCGAGTGTCACCAATGGCTTCTAAACTTGTGATGCCTAGATTGGCTGGAGTTTGGAGTTTGGATGACTTAATGGCAACCAAAGAACCCGACAAAACAAACGGCATTTGCGTGCCGTTCGTACTTTCCTTTTGCGTCCTTGTTTGCACACCTTACTTTATTCCTCTGTATATAGTTTTGCCATATCGCACTCTGTCATAATTGAGTTTTCCCACCTCTCATGAGTATATATTTTTCTTTACCCTTACTTTGGATCTCGAATGCAATTCCACTTCGACAAAATGTCTAAATTTGAGTTATTTTACACTGGCACTATATTTTACTGCGTTCGCTTGCCCTTGTTACACGTGAATGTGTAGTTCCCACATGCAGTCCTGGACAAACCAGTGGTGTGGATCACAGATACATTTCTTTGGGCGTAGTGGCCTAATGCGGTGAAGCCCAGCGCACGTGGCGCAAGAACGAATACACGCGCCACTCGGCCACTTGTGATAAAACGTTCGTTCTTCAACGGGTTTTACTACACTGCTGTATGCAGGCCCTTCGTATAATACGAGCCGTGAGAAAGTGTGTGCATCCACTACAGCCTTGAAGAACATAGGCATATGTAAGACTTCCTTTATACCTGGGCATGCTGTCATCAATTCACACGCAGTCAGTGGTAGCCCGTCGGCGCCAGCCCTGCGCTATCGAGGGGCCAGCCTCACGCTGACGCCACGGGATCAGCGTCGGCTGAGCCGCGCAATAAATTTCCCTGCAAAGCTATGGCGGAATAAGTATACGTGACCACAAGACAGGCGCTGACTTGGTGGCAGCAGCGACGGCATGCCGCTCACTTGCTTGCTAGCGGCGTCTTTTCTCGAAAGGGCCGCGCTAGACTTCAGCTGCGTAGCGGGGAGGGGGGGGGGGGGGCAGAGAAGAAGACTTGAGGCGCCACCGCAGTTTTCAAGACGCACACCGCGTTCCAGATCGTGGCTCCGATGCGAGACCGGACTTCGGCGGAGACAGTGGCGGCGGTGGTTCGGTGTAGACGTAAATTTGCAGTGACCGAGTGAGCTCTGTCTTCTCGTCCACGGACTATATATACTCCAGTTGAAAGCCACGGGTCCTATTACGGTATTTCACGCTCCCTCCTGTATAGAGCTCGTTCTCAACCAACGGAGGAATATCGTCGCGGCGGTGTTATTTTCGCTCGCGCAGATTACATGCACACGTGCCCGCGTTCCAGCGTCCGCTGTTGATATCTTTCAGTTGCCAAATACTGCACCTGTATATATACCGGAGAGCAAGACACGATCTTGGTGGAAGACGAAGCAGGAATGGAGTAAAAGGGCGGAGAGATAGACCGTGCGGAGGAGAGAGAACGGGCAGCAGCCCACGTGGCGGCATTTTCACCTCGGTTGCCCCCCTTGCCGACGATCAAGCTTTCCCAGCCGCCGCCATGCGATGCCGGGAGCCTGATAGTTGTTCTATGTCCATCGCAGGTATATGCACACTTATATACGGTGACGGCCGCTTTCTCAGGCGCCGCCGCCAAAGACGAAGGGGGCGAAAGCATTTAAACTGTCGTTTCTCTCGGTGCTGTCTGATTATGGAAGATATATGTACATAAATGTTGCAGGCATTCCCGGTCTAGGGCGGTACTCGTGGCGGCTAGATCGCATTCCACAGGGTGGCGTGGTTGTGCGCCCTCGAATGTGCGCGTTTCTCTTCTTTTCCCTGCAGGAGCACAGCGTGGCTCATACATAGATGCCCTTCTTAGTGACGCTGTTGCTGCTGCTTAAAGGTTGTACGGCTGCTTCATATGCATAAACACACACACACACACACACACACACACACACACACACACACACACACACACACACACACACACACACACACACACGATTGGCTGCTATACACGCCTCACTTCTTGTCATATTGCCATCGCTTCTGAGACAGCGTGTCGAGATGGAAGAGTCTCTACACGCCTTGCATCTCGAGGACTCGAGGTTCTGCCAACTTTTAGACAGCGGCGTTTATACAAGCCTATTTTAAGAATATCTCATCAAGATGCGCCCATCACAGCTCCCACACTTACGTACTTGCTACACTGAACGTGCTCCATGCGCCTGTCAACGAATTCGATACGCCACTGCACAGCCCAAGGAACACCACGCCCTTTTTTTTTTTTTTCGAGAATTCGAGAAGCGTTGCCGCATTCGTCCTTTTTTTTTTTTTTTTGCGTACGCTTATTTAGGCTGTGACTGATATCGGGCAGCTGGTTCTTTTTTTTTATCAGAAATAAACACAACAATAAATAAACTTTCTCTTGAAGGAACACGCGATAGAGATGATTTGCGTACCTGCTGCATTTAGAATAACTTCATTTTATTGTAGCGCCAGTGACATGCGTTTGCGTGCGTCTTTGCGATGGTCTCTCTTTAAATGATGTCTCCTCGGGCACCAAATAGCCCCCGCCTTTCTGCAAACTAACTCATCACTTGACCCATCATCTGCAATAGTAACGGTAAGAGCTTTGCCTCTGCCATTTGCAGTGTTTATCTCCTTAGCCGCCGGCAAGGTGTGGCACAACAGGTGATACACTTTTTTTTTTCATGGGAAAGGGGGGGGGGGTTGGCATGTCTTGTTTGAATTGCAGAAACAAGCAACCCATTCAGTCAGCTTGATGACTGTTCTTTTACTACTCGCAGTACACCTTCCCGTCTTCCTCAATGCCACTGGCGAACAAAGAAAATGACTACCTTTTCTTATTTGCCGTTTCTAATCCTAAATGAATGGTCTTAGTCTAACCGGTGGGTGAGCAGTCCCTAAAGCCACATTTCTAGCCAATGTAGCGCTGTTGTTAGTTTTAAAGGATCATTTGCTTTAAGGACTCCCGCTGCTAGCTGAGCTCTCGCTTAATGTGCTGAGATTGAAGTTTATGCGATTAAGGTTTGTATGCCAGACCTGCAAATTCAGTGTGAAATTCTGCTTACTTTCGTCCACCTTTTTTTCTAATTTTAATACCAACAATCTATTTTCATGGGTTTACTTATTAATAACTTAAATTTCACCATCATACAACGACTCGGTCGAAATTGCCCTTTATAGCAAGGTTTTGGGTATACGAACTTCTCGGGGTAACAAAACATATCCGTATCATTCTTTTAGTCGTAAGTATTATATGGCATGTGCGCGGATCCAGCTGCGTTACGACATTTGACCGCTAGTTGTCCCTTCTTAATCTGAGTACGCTTTTCCGCATAAAAACACCGTACTCCGACTAAAGTTACCTAAGCAGTGCTTTGCATACGATCAACGAATGCCAGAAAACTTGAGAACCGCTTTTATTGGTGGTTATTATTTTGTCATGTGAGCTTTACTAGGGAGCTTTGCTCAGAGTTTGAATCTCTCCCATGCAAATCAGAGCTTTTGCATATGTGTGCGCCCCTATAATCGTGCGTGTTGACGATTTGGTCCTCGTCCACCTTGCCTAGGATGTCTGATTGCGATGACATGGCTTGCATCTACGGCAAAGGAACCTGCAAACACAGATTATCGCTACCTCGAGAGCAGATCAGGACCCGTCAGCACAAATAAATAAAAAAAAACGGCAACGCCAGTGTACACTGTAATCAGAACACGAATACTTCTGAAGGGCCTCCAAGATCCGTGTGCACCATCTAGAAGAATACCACGTGGTGCGTATGCCCGCACTTGCACTTCCGCGGCCACGCGTGATTACGGTGTCTACCGCGGCAGCGCGGGCAGTGTACTTGTTTCAGCGTGCGCGTTATGGCCTGAGCACACGTACCCGATGCAGCCCGTCAGCGCGAGGCTTTTTGACGCGGAAGCGCGCCCCCTTTTATGAAGAGAGAGGTCGTGTAGCTTCTAGAAGCCATGCTCTCACAATGAAAAGAGAGGGGCGCGGCGCCGCGTCAAAAAGACTCGAGAGTTTAAGCTGGGTGGGTTTACGAGCGAGCGGGCGAATGGAGAAGGCAGCGGAGCGCAGCTAAGCGCTGACGCACTGCATGCATCGGGTACGTGTGCTCAGGCCTTTAGCGTATATTCGAATCAAACGTCGCTGGCGATACCAGATGTCAACAACCGTTTTCGATAACATTGCAGGCCAACGGACGTTTGCCTGGATGATAATAAAATTTGGATAAACCCAAAATTCCTACGAACTCTGATTGTATCAGGTTCCACTTCATACTTTTTTTATGTCCCGTATTGCACGGTCCAAAAACGTTGAAACAAGGTGTTTGAGCTGAGCTATCCACTTTGTTTAGTTTTTTTGACTACGGAAGATAGGTGGAACTAAGAGGTATGATGCGGTAAGAGAATCTGCAGTGCATAATAATCTAATTACGCAAAATTTCACAAGTTGCTGAGGTAATGACATCGCATGTAATTACCGTCCTTCGCTGACCAAAAAAGTCTCAGCACATTTTTCGTACGTCTTTTCAACTTCAAATGTGGACAAACGGGGATGTTGGTAACATTGCGTATTTGCTTACTAGTGCGATGGCCAACATTTGAAATAAGATTAAAAAAGAAGACTGCACAATGCAATAGAACATGTTGTATAGCTGCATTTTTCCTGTCACTTCCCTCGCGTCATGTGACAAGCCAGTGGTTTTTGATGTCTCTTTTCTCTCTCTACATACGTCGATCGTCATGTCATGCCAATTACCAAAGAAAAATGTTTCTATTCTTACAGTGAAGCATGGAGAGAAATAGTCCAAGTAATTCGCTTTGGTGGCGTAGTTATGCACAGCGTCTGCGCTTGGGACCTCAGTTCGCGATCCCTGTGGCATAATGGCTGGCCGGCAGGTGCCTTCATTAAGCGAGATCTCTCGTTGCGGTTGTCATGGCTGGGAAGCGCACCCGCCCACAACCAGAGAGGGGCATTGTCTTCGACTTTTGCTTCGTTTATATTCAGACAACCCGTGTTGTGTGACATGCACTGTCGGTCTCTCTATGTGCCAGGGCCAACTGTATCTTGATGCGCTGGTTGCATATTGCTGTAAACAAGCACATGGGGATTATTATTTGGTCTGTGGCCATCGCTAGACCTCCTACTACTCTTTGTATAACTTTTGTGAACTAAGGACTTTCTGGTTTTCTTGAAGTGCTCAAAATGTCCCCGTAGGAAGTGGCAGCGGCATAAATGTTGTGGAGATAGGCGTAAAACGGGTGACCCCTGTTGCAATTGTTTCCGCATGAAATTCGGCTTGCAGGCATCAAATTTCAACCGTGTGAAACTAACTACAAAGTCTGAAGTCCTACCAAAGGTCAGAAACTAAATACGAAAGTGAAAGCGGGTTTCAGTTTCAAAACGCAGTGTACAGCAAATAGCCTTCTGAAATCCAGAGGTTTACTTCTCACATGCTGTAAGTAGTATGCGGGGCTTTAATCCAAAGTAACTACAAAATCTTCGATCATCTAACGTCATTCAATGATGTCGACGCATTGGTGAAAGCCATTGAAAATGAAGTGTGAATTTGATTTGGAAAAGACAAAACAACGCAAGAAAAATACCACCCGCCACACAACAGACAGAAAAAGCGCTGTATCTGTACATCTTTCCCGCCCCGTCGCGGTGGTCTAGTGGCTAAGGTACTCGGCTGCTGACCCGCAGGTCGCGGGATCAAATCCCGGCTGCGGCGGCTGCATTTCCGGTGGAGGCGGAAATGTTGTAGGCCCGTGTGCTCAGATTTGGGCACACGTTAAAGAACCCCAGGTGGTCGAAATTTCCGGAGCCCTCCACTACGGCGTCTCTCATAATCATAAGGTGGTTTTGGGACGTTAAACCCCACATATCAATCAATGTACATCTTTCCCGGTGCACTGCCCTTTCCCCGCAGACCCGCAGGTGAAGCGGCCACCACCCCGTGGCAGCGGCCGCATTTTCGATAGCGGTCAAAATATTTGAGGCCCGCGTTTTTAGGTTTAGGTACACCTTAAAGGAACGTCAACAACCTGAGAAAAGACGAGTAAAGAGCGCGTTATACTCTCTCCCAGCGTTTGCCGTCTTTGGGGGGCAATTGGTGATAGCAGTATTTTGTTCAGGAGTCATCAGGACGAAATGAGTTCTCGATTGGCTAATACACGACAAATATCTGTGTATCTGTTACGAGTTGTCTCACACCCTCCTTTTCTATGCAGTCGCATGCCCATCCTACCTTGCCTCTCTTGACTAGTGTGCGATAAACTGAATTTACTTCGTTCTCTATAGGTTTGCGACTGCGCAAGGGGAGATTACAGCCTGTATTGCCGAAAAGTGCAAACCCTGACTGGCTCTACTCTTACTTTGGACATTCCACGTGTTTTATGAAGATAAAATAAAGGCTATCAAGAAATAACGCTTCTAGGAAGGCTATAGTGAAGGTGTGAAAGAAATAAGCACTCCGGCTTTGAACTCGCTGTGCATGGTTCAGGGGCTTTCCACTTCCGGAGCACCCTACTATGGTGTGTCTCATAATAATATCGTGAGTTCCGGACGTCAAACTTTAATAATCAATCAATCATTCAATCAATAATTTATTTAACGTACCCTGTAACAACCATGAGGTCTTACTGGAAGCGCGCACAAAAATAAAAGAATAAAATACACAATACAATAGATGCTACAGAAAACAATTTGAAAATTATTATGAAACGAGTATGAATAATAACGATTATTATTATTATTATTATTATTATTATTATTATTATTATTATTATTATTATTATTATTATTATTATTATTATTATTATTATTATTATTATTAGGCTGTTCACATGTTTGTGCTTTTCTAAGAGCGCACGTTATGGCAGTGATATGTCACAGAAGAAGCAGTGCCTCGCTCTCCCCTAGCGCATGCGTGCGTGCGTTTCCCATTATTTAATGTGCATGACGTTTTACTTGCTAGAGCATGCGCATGATCAGTTGTGTGTAGGCAACACCACCTAGACTACTGACAAGGCCCCTCCAGGGAGAGCATGACGTCACGCTAGTTGCCCACCTGCACCCAGGCCGTCGTCGCCACTCGTTCTCGTTATATCTGCTGTGGGCACTTATTGAAAGCCGGTGTTTCTTTTTTTGTTCCTGCGCGGTCTGCGTTTGTTTACGCCTGCCTTTACACTTTAGTCATCAAATTGTAATAGTCAGAAATGCATTTGTAGAAGTACTTTTTTTAGGACAAAAGGCTAAAACCATCCTACTTCATTTCTTGTTCAAGGTTTTCATTTTTCGGTCAGCTGCCTTTTTTTGTGTGGTGCTTTGAATGGTGTCATTTGGAAGTCTACAAAAGTTGTTTAGAGCGACATTTGTTGCAACACGCTACTACATGCCGCGCGATAGTATCAGAGGTATGGCCATTTTCACAAGTCTCTAGCTCAACATCTCCTTGATTGATATGTGGGGTTTAACGTCCCAAAACCACTATATGATTATGAGAGACGCCGTAGTGGAGGGCTCCGGAAATTTAGACCACCTGGGGTTCTTTAACGTGCGCCCAAATCTGAGCACACGGGCCTGCAACATTTCCGCCTGCATCGGAAATGCAGCCGCCGCAGTAGCTCAACATCTTCTAGCAGTGATATGGTAATGGAGCTCACAATGCCACGTTGGTTGTTCGACGCGAGGAACACCTTTGCATTTTCTTCCATGGTGAGCTTTCTAGCACCAGGTGCACAGTACATGGCTGCGGAAACTTTAAGCTTCCGCTTGACAATTGGTCAATCATTGTGTTACCTTCCACATCTATGTTCCTGCTCTCAGGACGAGTACGCTGCTGCGAAATGCGTATGACAGCTTCTTCAGAGCTGAATGAGCACAATATCCAGAAATATAAGCAATGACTTCCATGTCATGCTTTGGGTTGGAAATTTCATCATTTCAGATGTGAACAGAGAAGTTATGTTGCGATACTTCGGTGTCATTTTCATCTTCTGTGTCATCAGCAGCTTTTGCAGACGAATTTTCTTTTCAGACTCCAGAAGCTGCCGCACGGAAACTTGATATTGTGCACCAGCAAGCTGACGGTAGCGACCGAAGCGAACTTCAAGAGTGAAATTTGCCCAGCAAGACATACTTGAACTTCAGTTCTTCTAAACAGTACCGCGACAGGTCAACAAGGGAGTAGCAAGTGAGTCTCAACGCAGAATATGTTTCCCTTGTCAAGCAGCCACAGCTTATGTTGACGCTGCTCCAAGCGTCCAGCCAGTCTACCATACCACTAAGGAAAACCAGCTGTTGATCCACCGTAGAATTCACTGGATTTCGAAGGGTGTCGTTCAGTCGGCGACCTTTCGAAGGGGTCTTCACGTTGACGATATTCCACCACGTCCATATGATGTTTATGAAGAGAGCTGTTGACCTAGCACATGTGGTTTCAAGGGCATCGCCACGCGTCTCAAGTGCGTTTGATACAAACGGATTAATGACATTTAATACCAACTTTACATATTGTCTCTCCATAGGTGTTGGATTGATTGCCTTGGAATTTAGCTTGTAGCCAAGCTTGAGAAGTGATGTCTGCTCCAGTGCATACAGCTGCCGTACGGCTCCAAATGATGCTGCTCTCATTCTGGGCGGCCCGTTGGGCAATACTCCTGACAGGCTCACTTCAGGAAAGTAAAAGCATGGTGCTTCGTTTTTTTTTTTATTCATCCAGTTGTTCCTGATGCAATTCAGTATGTGCACAGGGTCTACGACATAAAATAGAGGCCGATTGTTGTCGGCTGGATGAGGATATACAAAGCTTACTTCCTGCTTCTTTGAGAAAAACGACATCATTTTCCGGTCGAGGGAATTGTTGTCAGTAATTACAGCAATGACCCTGGGGCCCATAGATTCCACTTCGAAAATTACTTTCTTGCAGAACTCATGTAGAATTTCGGCTGTCATTTTAGCAACAGGAAGTATGTAAAGCACAACTTTGTTTGATGACAAGAGCGACTGGAGCATGAAAACATGAGCGGTTGTTGCTGCCTCTTCAGAATTTGCTGCAGATCCAACTATGCTGCCACCTTTATAACCGAAATATGGCTTGATATGAATTTCATAAACCATTAGCGTCGCCGTCTTTTCGTGCGGCTGCATGCACTTCACTCTTTCTCGAATGTAGGAGAGGAAGTTCGCTTCGTTTTGCTCCTTGAGTGGATCGCCTCAATACTTGGAACAAACGCGGCGCAGAGTTGAAGGATGGGGTAAAGTCGACGTCGACGCTGATCTGACAAAGTTGTAGGCGTGCGGAGATATGGAATGCAGGATGCTAAAAAACACTTATGTTTAAGCACTGTAGCGACGAATGGGGGCAGAGAGTGCGAGAGCTATTTGCTCATTGAGCAAACGACACAAAGCACTGTGTTCTTCGGTCATGTCACTGTCTTGGGACAGTTCATTCAATAAGGAGCCGATATGCTGCAACACTGACGCTCTTTTCGATGGAATTGCAACTTCAGGCGTCTCAGTAATGTGGTTTTCCAGCTGCTGCAGCAGTGAGGACAACGTCCGGATGTCGCGCACTGCGTCTGGAACTGCGCCTCCGCAAGGTAATGAAACCAGCTTGATCATTTCTACTGAGACTGCAAGTGAGAGATCAGCAAGCACAGTGACGGGAAAGACTTCACGTGTGGTGAAGGATCATCCTCGATGCGGAGAAGCTTCACACAATGATCGTTGACCTTGATGGTCCAGAAATCATTACTGCATACAGCAGAAAGCTTGCCTCTTAAGTGTTCGAAAGAGGACACAGCATTTCTCTCCTCTTCGCTTCTTTTTGCGCATATAGAGTCCTTAATTGCTTTGCTCAAGGCCTCGTCTTCCATTCGAGCGCGTTTTAAGACAGGAGATTCTCGACGATTGCGATTCGTGCTCAGGAAGGACGGACAGTTCGGAAACACTGATAGTATAGCATGTGACACTAGGCGCACCTTCTCGCTGTCGACTGTCAATGTCCGTGCCGACACTGCGTCAAAATGTGACAGCTTTGTGATGAAGTCAGCCTCGAGTAAGTGGTGTTCACAGACCTGCGCCAAGCATAACAGTGACTTATTACTTTCATACGAAGCGGGCTAATGGGAACTTTGACACGAGCCTGGATATTTCTGTTCTATTTTACCGCACTGCCCTACCTGAAGCGCGACAAAACTACCATCACCACTCACGATACTCGCTCCGTTCAACAGAAACAGAGCCAGAACCCCAGTAATGCGATAGAGCCGGTAGGACAAATTTCAGCAGTTTCTCACGTTGGAATGTACGCTTGGGTGTGAAATCCTTTCGAAGAATGGCTTTTATCCAAGACTTCTTTCGAGCTCCATCCTTGGGGAATGCGTAAACACGCACTTTGGGACCACTGTCATAATTGCCGTGGCACCCGGGAACACAACATCGTCCCATGTCGCACTGATCGATGTGGAATCATATACTCACAAATTCAACACCAATAAAGTAGGACACGTGGGAACGGACGAAGCACGTGGGCGATGCAGCACCAAGCTTAACGCTGTCTGACCAGCGAAGCAGGTAGCGATGAAAGGCAAACCTGTCGTGGCTTGTCTGCCGTTCGGGGTAAAAAAGTGCGCGGTGTCACCAACACCACCGCCCGAGCGACGCGTCCTCGGCCACTGGACTGTCGGACAACTAGCGCGACGTATGCCGTCTAGAGAGAGGGGTATGAATGGGCTTTGTGAATAGTCTAGGTGTGCGTGCGTGTGTGTGTGTGTGTGTGTGCGTGTGTGTGCGTGCGTGTGTGTGTGTGTGCGTGTGTGTGTGTGTGTGTGTGTGTGTGTGTGTGTGTGTGTGTGTGTGTGTGTGTGTGTGTGTGTGTGTGTGTGTGTGTGCGTTCGCTCCTGTACATGAACCCTTCGTACGCCGCTGATAAGAGGGACATTGAATCTCGCACTGTTTTTCTATGATCCCCGTGCGTTAAGCGCAATATTTGTTCAGTGCGACTCATTGATGACCACGGTTGATGCGGCAGTACGATAGTTGCTGTGCTTGTCTGCGCACTCGAAAGACGCATGCGCCTTTTGGATTAAGTGACGGTGTTAAAAGGTCAGTGAACGCTGCAGTACCCTGAACTAACTGTCTGTCATGGTGGTGAAGAGGCTGCGGCTCTCAGCTGTTGACGCCAAAGTGACAGCGTTGAACTCCGGTCACATTTCGAGAAGGCGAAACGCCGAAGGGCCGTGACATTAGAGCACGTTGCGGAAAAAAGGTGGTCGAAATTAATTCGCGCTCCCCAATTAGACGGCGTGCCTCATAATTATGTCTTTGGTTTGTTCCCTAAAGCCACACATAATGTTATATTAGCGCCAACCCACAAATAGGTACCGCTCCATCCTTGCTTGAAACCAGAAGTACTCTTTCTCTCAACCACACCAACCACACCTACTTTAAAGCAGAGGTCTTTAGTAAACGCCTGATGCAGGTCATTAAGCATTGTAATTTCTAGGCATCGCCCCACCGCGGTGGTCTAGTGGCTAAGGTACTCGGCTGCTGACCCGCAGGGCGCGGGTTCGAATCCCGGCTGCGGCGGCTGCATTTCCGATGGAGGCGGAAATGTTGTAGGCCCGTGTGCTCAGATTTGGGTGCACGTTAAAGAACCCCAGGTGGTCTAAATTTCCGGAGCCCTCCACTACGGCGTCTCTCATAATCATATAGTGGTTTTGGGACGTTAAACCCCACATATCAATCAATTTCTAGGCATCAGAGAAATTTGGTTTATTCATTTATTTATTTATGACAATGTCAAAAGGTAGGCTTGAAGCCAGAGAGATCGATATGGTCGAAGCGCCTTTGGTTCACTAAGCAATGTTTCACAGTGACAACCATAACACATGAACGTGATCTAGCGCACAATATCTGGCGCTTAACGCATGGCCTCGAGACTACATGTCACCTTACTTAGTTCACTACTTATTAAAAGGACGCTGTGTCTTTTTCAATCTCGATGGGCCCGTAAAGGAAATGGAAGTTCCTACATAGAGCTCTAAGTACACACGACCCGGTGTCCCGGATGCTCGTGGCTGCATAAGAAATTCATTGTTGTTTGCATCAAGCAGGCCTATGTCGTCCCATCTCGAGTGCACAAGTTCTCATTAAATGAACTGTCTTCACCTATTGTGGTTGAAACGTGGCTGCGGCCGCAGAAAGTCAAGAAAACTCTTTCAGGTGTGAGGGAACCACGACCAATTTAACGCGATGAAGCGCAGTGGTGGGAAATTACTTGTGAAGAAAGAAAAAAATGGAGTTATATAAACAGTCGATCATTGAAAGGAGACCGGAGAAGCGGGAGTGCTCTTGATCGTACCTCGCGACAACACCGCAGTAAAGACGGTGCGTATATCAAACATGAGATGACTCTTTAGGGAAAAAGGAGAGAGCGAGAGACTTCCGGATAAGATTAATAACCGCGAATGTGCCCAGAAAAAGAGAAATAGAAAAAATAAAGAAAGTACAATTTGGACAGCGTGTGACATTAACTTGCGCACGTATATGCGGCTTTTTTCTTTATCTCTACTTTACGTTCCTATGGCTGACTTGATGGTGCCGCGCGTACCGTGCCCGCCCACCCGTTCGTTTTTGCGTATAGCGTTTGCTGGGCTTGTAGCAAACGGCATTTCGTCGGATTCGACTCCTCTCCGCGTACTACCGCAATGCAGGGAGAGCGCCTCGGTGGCTTGAGAAGGCATTATTTTGTATTCGACGCGTGTGCGCACGTGCTCAGGTCCTCCAGCCAGCTGGAGACGAACACAAAGTTCTTGAGATTTTTTAGATATATGGAAGTCGGAAAGCTGCGTGGGAATCGCTCTTCATCGGTGCACGCGATTGCGAAAATGAAATACGGTCCCATCTCCTTTGTTTGATACGTATAACACCGCCGCTCGGGCAGGAAAGCACTTGTCCCTTCCGTATACTCTATCCGTATATAAACTCCTCTCTCCCTACCTGTTTACCGACTGGTCTTTTCTCTCTACTTCTCTCCGCGAAGCGTTCAAGAATTTATTTTCAACCCCGCCGCTAGCACGCACCCGCGACAGTCATTATTTTCGGCAGATTTCTGGATATGAGCGCCACGGAGTATATTTACGGGCTATTTTATAAAGTGCAACCCACGGACCTGCCGCCGCGTTCCTTTACGCCCCGCCGAGGTCTCTTTCGCACACTTGAGAACCCGCCATTTTCTTTTTTGTTTATTTACTCACTTATTTCTTTATTTGTCGCCTTACGCCAGCGCTTTGAGTGTACGTCGTTCCCGCACCCTGGCCAGATATGAGTGCGTGAAGCGAGTTCCGCATCCGCGTGTTGTAAGAGTCGGACTAGCCATTCTATTTTGTGGGGTGTCTGTATATAAAGCCTATGGGAGAGCCCCTTGAATCCTCGACAGATACATACGAAGTAATCCGAAAATCCTTGGCATCTTGTGGCTGTGCCTACCGTGCGGCTGCTTACCCACAGCGTCGTTCTCGGGCACGCACCGCGCAACATACGGCAATATATATCTTTCTTCATACCATATACCGTTGCACTCATTCAGAAAGCTGCGAAAAATTCAAGCCCAATAAAAAGCGTGCATTTTTCATGAGCCTCAATGTACCAGAAGACGACTCAGAGCGACCCCTTTAACGAGACCACGACAAGATTCCATGCGGTAAACACTATTTCCGGAACTATTAAAAGCACCTGATTTCTCATTGGAATCAGTCTGCGAATTTTCAGGAGGAAAAACATGACCTTTCACTTACTACTACACTACCATGCACCAGTGTCACACACGTTGTTACAAGCAATAAACAGGAAAAAGAAATTGTCGGAAACACTCTTTTGCCACGGAACTTGAAATCACCTTGTTTCAAACTAAATAGCGGCATAGCAGATTCCATGCTTCCTTTCCTTCCTCCTTTCGCAGATACTTTTTCAAGATATACTCCTTCTGCGACCGAAGGCAAGGCGCTGGCATCAGATACATCACAGCCAGAGGCATCAGATTCAGAGGCGCATATACTTACCTTCGTGTCAAATGTCTCCTCTGGTGAGACCTGCCACCTATTCTTTCTTTATTATTTTACTTATATATACTTTGAGGATAGGGCAATCACACTGTGCACTAAATTAACATTGACATTTTAATTATTCAACCTTTTCCGATCCCCCAAATATCAGCAAAAGCAAGCTTCATATTGGACTCTACACCGACGTCTCAAAAGTGGATCATTAGACAAAACACCAACTGCTAACTTTTCCTTGGGTTCCTCCACCAGGCTACATGTTTAAATGTATGAACAATGAGAAGCAAAAACTAAGGTTTAGAAAGGCTTGGCTGGACAGGTACCCATGGCTTAGCTACTCAACGCTTCAATAGGGTACGTTTTGTCGATTGTGTGTCTTTTTCAGCATAAGTGAGGTTGGCAAGTGCCAACAAGTGCGCACATGGGGCCTTGTGCACAAGCCTTTTCGAAAATGTAAGCATGCCCTCGAAGTATTCGACACACACGAAACCACTAGCTTTCACAGTGACTCCCAGCTGGTAGACAATAATTCTCTTCAAATCTTCTTAAGATGTGTGCCTAGTGCTATTGATTGAACAATTGGACCATGGCAAGCAAAATCAAGTCCGAGAAAATCGTATAGAGTTTAAGTTTATTGTTTAGACAGTTCTCTTTTGCGGGCGGCAAGGTATGGATACATGGGCATAAAGACAGTGGTCGCATGGATCTAAGCACAGCCTCCTTTGCAAATACAGGCAATTTCAGAGCGCTGCTTCACATGCGAACGGATTGTGGCGAAATCGACCTAAAAATAACACTTTGAATGTTGCGCAAATAATGCCTCATATTTGTGTCCAGATGTGCAAAACCAGAGTATACAAATTCTAGCGGCAATCATCAAGGAAAGCGGAGTCGCAAAAGTAAACGCCGCAGGCTGCTTTTTCGTACTCGCTGACCAAACGACGTTTCTTGGTGCATGATAGTGAGCGATTACTGTCTATGCAAGGTACCTTAATAAGGATGCAAAAGAAATTGAAGAAATGTTCTTAGGCATTGGGCCAATTCACAACCAAACTGACCGGGCCCTTTCTGACATCTAAAGGTTCCTCCTAGACATAAGTATTAACATGCATCATCTTTATGGTATAGGTTACGATGGTGCAACCTCGTTGCCTGGCAAAATAAAAGGTGCCAAACCTGCTGTTCGTGAGAAATATCCAGCTGCACTTTTCGATAACTGCACTACTCACTCCCTTAATCCAATTCTGTGCGTGGCATGCTCCATCACGGATATCAGAAACTGTTTCGAGACTCTAAGAATAACGTCCGTTTTTTCTTGTACACCTTCTAACCGCTCACACGTTCTGCAAAAAAAGGATACTTTTGTGCTCTCCGGAGTGCGAAGCAGCGCCTTTTGGGATTATGTGGAACGTGCTGGGTCCAGAAGCCTAATTCAGAGTTTTTTTTTACCAATAATCGCCGCACCAGAAGAGATTAATTTTAACGTAAATGGTGAAAGTCCGGCGCAGGCAAACAGTCTGATGTTGGCACTCTGTTAACCAGCCTTCCTTGTAAGCCTGCATGGGACAGAGCACGTGTTAGCACAGACTTTGCACTGTCAAAGAAGCCGCAGACGAGTAGCCTGGGCATTTGCGCTGCTATTGACAACGTAGAAGCGGTTCGGCAGACTATTCGAAATGACCGCGAGAATGCGAATAGCTGTTTCTCGAAAATGTTTGCACAAGTGCAGAAATTGGCATAAAAACGGAGTGTGGAAATCCCTATCCGTCAAACCGGCATCCGCAAGCACAATCGTGCGTCCAATGCATTCGGGAGCGCGGAAGAATATTTTAGCAGAACCCGGTTCACTGTGTTTATGAACCACTTATTGTCCCAGTTAAACCAATTGTTTGAAGAGTACAGAGCACTTCTAAAGAACTTATTGTAATTGTACCATCGACAATACCACCACTACAAGATGATCAAAAGAAATGAGCAGAAAATTTTCTGATCTTTTCGCGCGCGACGTCCAAACGAGGGCTGCTTTAGAAGAACCGTCACTCTGATCGATGAAGTGGCAGAACGAAGCAGGAAACCAGCGCCCCAGCACAGGAACCGATGCCCTCTCTCGTTGCGACAGCAGGTTCTATTGGAATGTGTACAAGTTGCTGCAGATACTACTCACCCTTCCACTAACCACTGCCAGCACAGAGAGAACGTTTTCAAGCATGAAGAAGGAAGCAACAAAAGAGAGAAAGGCAGGGAGGTTAACCAGAAATGCATCCCGCTGGCTACCCTACACTGGAGGATTAGAGAAGGGGACAAGAAAGATGAAAAAGAGGGCAGAGGAGGGAAAGAAACAGGGGAGAGACAGACAGTAAATTCACTGCAGCGTGTAGCACTCCACCGCAAGTCAGAGGCATTCACACAAACCCGTCGTCCTCAAGAAACACAAGAGGAATTTCACTGCCTTGTGGGTTTTCGAGGGATGTGGACGGTGCTGTAATAGCGCCTGCACAGAAAGAGGCCCATAATCTAGTCACCGCAATGTGAAGGCAAGTAGGTGTCTCTCTGAGGCATAACGAGGACAGTGACACAGGAGGTGTTCGATATTTTCATCAGCGCCGCAAACATCACGGTTACTTAACAACTAACGCTCCACGATGTCTAGGGAACGCATGGTTTGCCAGGCACTTGTGCGCGCCCACAGATGTTCTGACATCAGCGTGTCGGAAGTAACTGACCACTGCGCTAACCGAGTCCACTTTGTCGTTTGGTACCAAGCAGGAAAAAATCAGTGCAAGCGACAAAGAAAAGAAAACTGCCGTTCCAGAGTGCAAGTGAATGAGCCAGTAATTATAACGTAATATTAATTTCCGTCACTCTTTGAAGCCTTGAAGTGCTTGTACGTTTCAACAGTTCACAGCATGACCTGATATAAACATAGCAATACGAGCACCAGCTGGGCCTTAAGAGCTCATCGACAACGTCACATTGTTCACTGAGAGGTGGCACACGTGGCATTACCGAACAAATTCAGCTATTTGACATCGTCCGTAGCTTCCACTTATCATTTCGCTTCCTCATTGCTTTTTGTACAATATGCGACACCCATGTTTTTATATAACATGCAGAATTATGGCTCACATTTTCAAAACACTTTTAAAATACGTTCTTTATTTCTGCGCTATATCTTTATAGTTCTGTGCACATGATGCGTCCGCGATAGCAGCTTCGCTCAAAGACATCACAGTTTCTGCGATTGCGCAGCATGTGTTGTCGCCTTATTTTGGATATTAGTTAAGTTAGCGTTGCTTAGTTATCGAAATTGATTCCATACCTAAATGTACGTTAACAAGCTTTTGTGGGAGCATTCTGGGCACTGTGTTTCCGGTGGGCTAGGTTTTGCCCGTATTCGAAATGTACAGCCACGGCCACGTCTGTATAGAGCGCTCGAGTAGCCGATTTTCACTCTGCGGCTGAAAACCTTGAGGCACTTTCGGGCTCTGAAGTGGTGCATCAGGGGCATGCACGGCCTAGTTGTCAGGCTGACCACATTGAGAAACATACTTACATAAAGAGTGGACACTTCCATAGGACCCTGCGGCCCAGATACTGCGCTGTTTTCAGGGCCACGAGTGGTTGGTCAGACCCGATAATGTCTTCAGCATTAAAAATAACAAAATTTCTTTCTCTCCGACGCTGGGATTTTAACCTGTACACTCGTGCTCCAAAAGCGAGTGTCTTTACCACTAGGCATTCAACCAAGTTTTTTGCGTGGGGAATGCATGTACAGCACATCTAAACCACATGAATGTACCTCTTAGAGCAAAACAAATGCAATAAAACAGCACTTTCCAGTCATACTTTACTGTTTTATGTTGTGATGCATAAAGGGTTCTAGCGGGACATGATGTAGAGCGGGTATAGAAAATTGCAAAAGTTAATAAAATTTCTTCTTTGCAAAAAATTGATGCCAACGTTTGGCAATAATTGTCCTCTTAAAGAGGCTATTACATGTCTTATAAAGGAAGTAAAAGAGAGGATGGCTGCGCCATTCATCAGTAAATCAGACCATTTCTTGCTGGGCCGCGAAAAGATTCCAGTGGCCACTCTTAATATAATATATTTTTATCGGTTGGTGAGACCCTTTCTTGCTCGGGTGCGAATAGGCTCCAGTGGCCCCTCCTAATATATTATATTTCTCTATCGTGACCACGTCAGAACCTGATACTGCCCCAAGGTTTGGCCCCGCAGTCCACTCTTAATATAGTTGGTCAGACCCTTTCTTGCTAGGTCGCGAAAAGATTCCAGTGGCCACTCTTAATATAGTATATTTTTATCGGTTGGTGAGACCCTTTTTTGCTCGGGTGCGAATAGGCTCCAGTGGCCACTCTTAATATAGTATATTTCTCTATCCTGACCACGTCAGAGCCTGATACTGCCCCAAGGTTTGGCCCCGCAGTCCACTCTTAATATAGTTGGTCAGACCTTTTCTTGCTGGGTCGCGAAAAGATTCCAGTGGCCACTCTTAATATAGTATATTTTTATCGGTTGGTGAGACCCTTTTTTGATCGGGTGCGAATAGGCTCCAGTGGCCACTCTTAATATAGTATATTTCTCTATCCTGACCACGTCAGAGGTTTGGCCCCGCAGAGTGAAAACCGGGTGTTCGCGGGCTCTACACAGACGTGATCGTGGCTGTACTTTGCCTTTCTTGTTTCCTAAAGACGGTAGTCTTTCTGGGAGACCTTCGATGCAAAATTTTTGGTCTGTGTGTCTGTCTGTCTGTGTGTCTGTCTGTCTGTGTGTCTGTCTGTCTGTCTGTTTGTCTGTCCGTGTGTCTGTACATTTATCTGTTTGTCCACCCTTAACGGTACCGGGTACTCTAAACAGCACCAACCGATATCCCAAACGGCCGACCCCATCTGCAGCCACCACAAACGTTGCTCAATATTAAGCGTTCATATTTGTGAGATTGTGAATTAAAAATCAATTATTGCGCATATATTAGGCACCATACCAACGCGTATATATTCTGCGTATGCGTCTTTTACTAGAAAAGGCGTACACAAGTAATTCTGAGGACCGTAGTTGATTGATTTGTGGGGTTTAACGTCCCAAAACCATCATATGATTATGAGAGACGCCGTAGTGGAGGGCTCCGGAAATTTCGACCACCTGGGGTTCTTTAACGTGCGCCCAAATCTGAGCACACGGGCCTACAACATTTCCGCCTCCATCGGAAATGCAGCCGCCGCAGCCGGGAATCGAACCCGCGACCTGCGAGTCAGCAGCCGAGACCGTAGTGTCTATCATGCTGCGCTGACCATGAAACGCTTGCACGAAAAGGCGAGTGTTTCCAATGAGGAGGAGGAGGAATAAACTTTATTATTCAGAAAGGAGAGGGGAAATGGGGGAGACCAAGTTTTACGGGGCCTAGGTTGGGGCCCAAGGGGCCGCAACACTAGCAGACCAGTCCGCCAGCTTAGCCTGTATATGCCAATTCGGGCTCTTTAAGGACCTGTCCCAGGCTTCCGGTGAGAGAGGTGGCTGCAGGAGCTCCTCAGGTGGAGGGTGGTTGGGGCAACACCATAATACGTGGTCTTGTCCTGCCTGTGCTAGGTTACAGTTATTCCACTTGTGTAGCTTTTCATTTTTCACTATTGCGGCCAGCCTCCTCGGGCTCAGTATACAATGAGTCGGAGCCCTTCGCAGTGCAGTGGCTTGGGCCCGGGTTAATGCTTCATCTGGAGGTGGATAAAGCCTTCTTTGTTCTCGGTACCAGCTGAGCTGGCCTCCGTAGCTAAGCGCTAGGTCATTCGGATTTGGTTCCAGAGACCGCACCACTGCCCGGTTCATGATCCCTCGGGCTGTCTGATGAGCAGCCTCATTTCCCGGGTTCCCACAGTGACCCGGAACCCAAATGAGCTTGATTTCTTGTTGAAGTCATGCTAATTTTTGAAGTGCCGTTCTATTTGTACACCCTGCAGCATATGCCTTGATAGGCGACATCGAGTCCAATATAATAAATTTTGTGCCCTCAATGGTAGTTCCAATAGCAATCGCTGTTTCTTCTGCCTCGGTTGTGGAGCCGGCCTGGCAAGAGTGTTTGCAACGCTTTGCTAAGACGACACGGTGATGGCACCTACCTGTCGCCTTGTGTTCTACACCTTATCACCTCTGAGACGGGTGCGCACGCCCGTCTCTGGGCCGCGCGCTTCGTTTTCTAAGAAAACTGCCAGATGGCACTCATGTCTCACGTGTGACATGACTTGATAGGCTCGTTCGCCTCCGCTGCATGCTCGAGGCACTCTATAGAACGCAGTGCCTCCAGAGAATCATTCACTGATTTCCTTGCGCAGAACATCAAGTAAATGTTTTCTTTACTCTCTTCACAAGAAAGGCTATCGTCTTTTGACGACATTTGCAGATTAACATGCAGATACAGGGCCAATTTTTTGAAAAGACGATAGTCTTTCTTGGGGTACTTCAATACAAAAATTTTGGCCTGCCTGTCTGTCTGTCTGTCTGTCTGTCTGCACATTTGTCTGTTTAGCCACTGTAACGATACCCCAAATGGCACCAATAGATACGGCAAACGTCCAACCCCATCCGCAGCGCCCACCAATATTCCTCAAGTTTCAGCGTTTATACTTGTGTGATTGTCAATTAAAAAGCAATTATTGCGCATATCTGAGGCACCATAACAACAGGTCAATATACTTTATGTGCGTCTTTTCACTTCAAAAGGCATACGGAAGTAATTCTAAGGACCGTAGCACTTATCACGCTGCGCTGACAATGCAACGCTTGCACGAAAAGGCAAGTGTTTCCAACGCTTTGTAAGAAGACACGGTGGTGGCACCTACCAGTCGCCTTGCGTTCTACGCCTTATCGCCTTCAAAACAGGCACGCCTCTTTCTCCGTGGCTGCGCACGCATTCCTTCGTTTTGGTAGTTAACTGCCAGATAGCACTCGTGTCTAACGGGCCTCGATGCGCTCGTTCATCTTTGCTTCGCGGATCGAGACTCTCTAACTCAGTGCTTACAGAATACAATTCACCGATTTTCTCACGCAGAATATCAAATAAACGTTTCGTTCACTTTCTTCACATGCAAGACTATTGTCTTTCGACGACATGTGCAGTGAGACATGAAAATACGGGGCCCATTTTTTTCCTCTCCGCAGCATGAGTGCAAAAAGATAACATTTCTGTATAAATAATTTGCAGTGAGATAGTTGTTCTTTTCTTGGTTATTTTGCATGCTTAATTTTTTATATCAGGTTCTTCTGGAGTTTAAAATTTGTGCAGTTTCAAAGTGTGCGTGATAATCGTGATATGTTCTGTTCATTTTACCCACAAAAAATGCAAGGGTCGGAAAATAATAATGATGGCTAATCCTGCAAAAATTTTGCGGACATGCCAACATATTATTTTTTATGAAAAAAAAACATATTTTTTCGTTTTGCTCATGCGCAGCATTTAAGCATTTATTTGCATCTTGGAGTACAGATTGCTACTTATATTGCATTCGTTATTACAGTACTTGGTGCTTCGAAAATTCAAAGAGGAGGTAAAGTTACAATGTAAGCCCCCCCCCCCACCCCCGGAACAAAATTCTTTGTTACACCACTGCAGAGCATATATTACTAGAGTCGGGTACAACTTAAGAAGGAACCAGTGGCCCGGCCCAGATGACCGAAGCGCAGCAGTCAACTTGCTCCGCGACTAAAGAAATATTCCCGCTCAAAAAACTGTGACTGTTTCTAAAACGCGTATCTGTCGGTATAAATAAGATTTGTGTATCCTGAAGAGTACTTTGGTAAAACTATATTTATGTAAATACTACAGCACGTGCCGGATCGAAAGAGAAAAATAACTCCGTGCCTTCTACAACGCTGTGCGTCGTCTGCTATGGAGCAATATCGACGGCACCGCGCATGTAATTGTAAAGCAGCCACTGGTTTCATAGCATAAGATTCGTATGTACTTTTTATGTGTTTGCAAAAGCTTTTTTTTTTCAATGTGTCAGGCTTTCTTTTTGTGGGTGGGAACCTGCAATCTCGTGAGTTTGCACACGTTGGCGTACGGCATTTTGTGCCAGATTTATTCCATTATGCGAGTTGCGAAACTTCGTTCCGAAATCCAGACACTCAGTTGGCCCAATCTTTCAGCAGTTAGATCGCGTTCATGACACCTGGAGGCGGCAACACAAAACAAAAATAATGCGTTTAATAGTGAACTTGTGGATCAACAGAAGGCATGACAATCTGCTCACTCCCAACAAGGGGGTGAATGACGTGCTGGATTTTTATACATGGAGTCTAAGGGGAGTTTCGCAACTCATATTAATGAATAACTCCGTTCCGTGCAAGTTTTCCGTCACGGAGCCCAGTGAGGTGACATCGGAACGCAGTCCTTTGCTTCTGTACGAACCTTGTGTCGCCTCGATGGCTGCTCCACCAAGGAGCTTCAACCACAACTTGAGCGTCCAACTCCTGAACAATGATTCCCGCAACATGATCTTCCACTGCTACACGTACTGGCGCAACAGGGAGCCTGAACGCAGCGTGGAGTACACGAGCAAGGCTGTCGCAGATGCTCGATGTCGGTGAAAGGACTGTGTTCAGGGTTAAGAAGGAAGTGTAGCGCACGCTAGATTTGGCCAGCTGGCCGCGCTGAAAAAGAAGCGAGCCTCGTGGCTCGTGGGGCGCAAGCCACGCGTTATTTTAGAACGGCTTCGCTCTTGGCTTGGCTGGACGCTGCCGTTGTGACTCCGCCTACGCATTCGTCTCAAATATAGCTGTGACTTCGGCACGCGCTCATCACCGTCGTCTCTTCACTCCTTCCTCAACATACGGTGACTCCGTACCAATGGACAAGCTGCCGGCGCTGCACCGTTACCTCTGAGCTTCAAGTCATGTTCCAGCCACCTCACGCCTTGATGCTGCACTTTAACCCACCTCTGCCACCGTTCCCGATCTGAAGGACCTGGTGATCTGAAGGACGTGTCCTTTGACGAGCCATGGGCTGCTATGTTTCCATGACTCTGCCCGCCAGTGCCGCCTGTTCCAATCGACCTAACCGAAAGTATGGTTCATGCAGCTCGACGCCATTCTTGCGGTGAATGGCGTCATAGACTAGCCGCTAATGCACGCCATTCTTGTCGACGCCCTTCCGGTAGAGCTGCGTCATCTCGCTGCAACCACAAGCTGCAGCCCGCAGCCGTACGATGACCTCTGCTCTGCGGTGCTTGCCAGCTACGGCCTCACCTACCAACCGCTTCCGTTTACCCCCGACTTCAAGGTTTCCCCTGCGTCGCAGTGAGCGGTACACTCTAAAACAAAAGGGTGTTAAAAGGGTGTGTGGTTCGTCCTTTTGGGGACTAATGGGGCTGATACAACAATTAATCCCGTTAGAGACTAACGGCACCGGGTCTAACAGTTAGTCCACAAAGACGAACTGAAGGGACTAACATTTAGTCCTCACATTTACAACTCAGCGAGTAGCCGTTAGTCTCCCGATTCACCTCAAAGGACTAACATTTAGTCTTCACATTTGCACCTTAAAGATCAACTGTTAATCCACATATTTACACCTTACCGGATAACGCTTAGTCCTCACAGTTGCACCTTGCCGGACGAATGGTTGATCAACTCAAATACTCCAATCGAATAGACTTTTTGTGCCCAGTTGACACATTGTTTTTTTGTTTTTTTTCCGACTGGCCTAATACTTTTTTCGCCTGTTTTTCTGCGCAGTGAGCAACAAATTGCGCAGAAAAGAACACGCGAAAAAGTAGTTAGCCACCTATGTGTAACTGCTTTCGCAGTCACGGCAACAACGAAAGACAAAAGTGAGACATCAAAATCTTTTATTTTTCTACATACACATGAAGTTTCTTCATTCTTTTAAGTGAATTCATGGTGAAGTGTACAAGTCCAGTCTCGTTGTCACATCTTGTTCACTCTTTGGGGAGCTCCTCCGACGGAAACGATAGATGACAGGCATTGCAGACGCCAGCGCAAGCAGCCTTCTGCCTGTTGTGTTCCCACGGCTGCACGTACAATAATACAGTGAAAATAGTTGGACACACGTGACAGAAGATGAAGATGCACGCTTATGACAAGTACGTGCACGTTAATATAAAAACAAGCGTTAAAGAATGACACACAAATAACTTCACCTTCACTTCTCACACAGTCCTTCTGAAGCTGCTCTGACGAATGAGATGGATGACAGGCATCGCAGATGCCAGCGACAGGGTCTTCAGCACGGTGTGTGCCCACGGCTGCACAATAAGTATGTAAACTAGTGAGTCACACATGACAGAGGATGAATACAAATGCTTGTGAGAAATACGAGCAAAGGTGAAATGAAAACATACGTGAGATATGATATGCTAATAATTTCACCGTGATGTCACATATCGTCAAAGACTCATTTCGATCCCCGTAGCGCAACAGCTTAGGAGCGGCGGCCGCAGCCACAACTCCTCGAACCACCGTGCCGCCGACAAGTCGGCGAGTCCTCAGCGAGCGACGTCGTTCAGCTCGAGCAAGCGAACACGAGACCAAGCACGGCGCTGCAAGCGGAGTGTCTGCCGCCAGCGAACTTCGAACAGGAGAGCGAGCGTACGCTTGGCCGCCGCCACGAAAAGCACCGAGCTGGTTTGGAGCTCTAGCGCCGAAGAAATCGACAGTAATGCGGCCCTTTTCCACAAACTCGAGCGAGTGCAGCGCGCAAACGCGAGTCCGCCGCCGTGGCCAACGGACGGCGCCGAGCTGTTGCAACAAACGGACGGGAAAGCCAACTGTAATGGCGACCAATTCTCACTGAGTTCCGACGCTAGCGAGAGCCCCGCCAGCCCGTGCTGGCGCACTTACAGCGCGCGACATACTACAACCAAGCTCTTTACGAGAACCCGCTACGTGTCCTCGACGACTCCCAACACAGCGACGGGGTTTCAGCCGAATATCGTCAGCCTGGAGCTCATCGCGGCGGCGAAGACAGGTGAGCACTCGAGGAGCGAGCGTAAGGGAAGCCGACGGCAATGACGGCCAATTTCCAGGTGGTCGCAAAGCACAGGTGAACTGCAGACGCCGAAGCTGACCTTCGCGATGCATTTCGTGCGTGCGATATGCAACACGACCGAGCCCGTTGCCGGCAAGCGCGATCCGTATCGCACACGCGACAAGTATATAGAGTAGAATAAGGAATGATAACCTGCTTGCTGGTATAAAGGTTGCTGGTATAAATTGGCAGCAGCAAGCACAAGACCGGGTTAACTGGCGGAACATGGGAGAGGCCTTTGTCCTGCAGTGGACGTAGTCAGGCTGATGATGATGATGATGAACCTGCTTGCCTTCCAGCGCTGTTTTCTGCCCTGAGACGGACTAAAGTGTATATCTGATAGGCCTGTTGTTTTTTCGGCCGCCATATTGGCCTTCCCAACTGTTGCTGTCGTGGGTTGGTCGTGACTATCTTGAAGCCAGAGATATACAGCGCGGCATGGTGACGTGTCGAGACTTGCTCCAGACTTCATGGGTGCAGCGAAACGCAAAAGCAGCAAGCCACGCTCATCCAAGCGTACACGCAAGCACCACGTCGTAATTCTTAGATCGTCGAATCCAGGCTGCCGTGGTCAGGCAGTCCAAGCGCGACGCAACGCGAACCGTCGGCGGCAAAATACGGGGGAAGACTGAGCCAGCAGAGGAGGAGAGGGAGGCCTGGTCACCTTGTCAACGCTTTTTGCGCTGCCTGCAATGCCCGGGCGGTTCATCCCTTGGTTTCACTCGCCACGCTTCCCTCTGTGGTTGTTCCTCGACAGTCTATCCGTAAATCGCGCGCGCCTTTTGGGCTCCGTTACTCCTTTTTCGGGTAATTTTGCCTTAGAGTATACCCTCCTACCCGAAGCTCTCCACTGACCGCGACCTAACTTTCCCCGCAACGTCTCCTTCCAGCTCTGGTCTGGCCACTAGCGCAGCGCTTTTGCATCCGGTTACAGACCCGACGAGGTTCTTCAAGACGTCCCTGCTGCTGACGACCAGTCCACCGCAAGGTGCGTTTTTTTTGAAGTCCTCGGCCGATGGTCCTTTAGGCACGCTCGCCACTTGCACGCCTTCTCCAACCTGCACAGACCATGACTTCTTGGACATGTCAGACTCCATGACGGCTACTATGCCGGACATCCAGGAGTCTGCTACGACCCCGGACATCGTCTCGTGTGCTACTCGGCCAGCGATCATACAGGCTTCGCCGTCGAAGATGCCCGAAGGTAAATCCCTATCCACGTGAGTGCTCTGTGCCTCATGCCAGCAGCCATTTGGATCTCTGTCAATGTACCCTGAAGCAAAAGCTTGTGCCCCTCATCAAACACGACCAAACCTGCAAGATGCTGCCACCATGACCGGCGCGTCAACGTAAGACGTGCCTGCTTTGCCTATGGCAGAGCACACCACTCACTTCACGCCTGATACAGCCATCTGTCACGTAAACCTCTGCATGGGCCCTCGTGCGTCGACTACTGAAGGGACGCCGACAGACCCTCTTCAAGAATGCGTGTTTTCTCTGTCCCATGAATGCCTCCTGCCATTTCCTCGACGAGGGACGGAGACCAGAAAGCGTGTAACTTGAATGCAGGCATTCCCACGTCGCAAGCCTCGTCCTCCTCGGCCCGATGCACTGACCGATCACGTGCCGTGCTTCGCAGGGTCCTCCGAGCACGGCCTTTCCACGTCAGTCAACACGAGCACCACCGACCCATTGCCAACGTTAGTGGCCAAACTGTCACTTCTATGGGCACCTTCAAAGCTGCGCCCGTTCGCACTACCTGGAGCACTCACGAACGCTTCCACCAAGCCATCGTGGGACTTGCTTGTCTATAAACACGCACCAGTGCCTTCTTCCTCGGCCACTTCGTTTCTCCCAGTGCCGACCACCACAAAAGTCATCACGACCCTGTGCCCTTTCACGTTGACCACCTGGACTTCCCAAACGGACGCCTTACGGATTGTCTTTCTTGTACATAGTATTCGTATCTCTCTTTCTTTTGTACATATGTTTTCAGTCGCGCAATGTGCTAGGGGGGGGGAGCCTTTGTAGTGCACGCTAGATTTGGCCAGCTGGCCATGCTGAAAAAGCAGAGAGCCGCATGGCTCGTGGGGCGCGAGCCACGCGTAATTTTAGAGCGGCTTAGCTCCTGGCCTAACTGGACGCTGCAGTGGCGACTCCACCTACGTTTTCATCCCAAATAAAGCTGTGACTTCCGCACGGGCTCGTCGCCGCCGTCTCGTCACTCCTTTCTCAACAGAAGTTAAAGCTCCGCATTTTTCGGGTGGCAAACTGACGACGCCCTCGTGACACCCTACAGAATGCGGAGAAGAGAAGACACAACGCGAAGTTTGACTGCTTCACGTTGTGCGCGCCGAGGTCATGTGTGCACCATTTCTTTTGCAGCAACGATATACCGACATTCGAGAAGATAACTGCCGAGTTCTCGGAGCGCATGGAACTCCCATCAATAAGGTGGTGTACTGTGCGTCGCCTGCTTCCTGATACTGGCTTCAAGAACAAAAAGAGAAGCCGCAACTCACTGCTTATCGACCGGGATGACATCACCGATTGACGGCATCGCTACCTCTGTGACGTGGAGCATTACCGGCGGGAAGGCCGAAAGATCTTCTACCAGGACGAGACATCGGTCACGGCGGGACACACTCGGTCGATCGTGTGACCAGACACCATGGTGCAGAAGCGTGGGCTCCTGGGCGCTCGAGCAAATGGCCTGACAATGGATCTAAAATAACCTTCTGGGAAAGGTTCACGCCTGATCGTTACGCACATAGGTAGCGAGGATGGCTTCGTGGACGGCTGCTTGGATGTATTGCGAGGCCAAAAGACAGGTGACTACCAGGAGAAAATTAACGGCAATCGCTTTGGGGGCTGGTTCAATGTAGTTCTGCTGAAGTTGCTAGCTGGTAGCGGCATTGTTTTAGACAAGGCACCTTACCGTAGCAGGCGAGAAGAGAAATTACCGACGACAGCCTGAAAGAAGAAAGAGATACAGGCGTGGCTCACAAGCAAGAACATCACCTACAGTAAAATCATTATAAAGAAGCAGCTGCTTGAGCTGGTGGCATCTGTAAAGTCGCGGTTTCTGAGCTACATCGTAGACAACAAAGCTGTAAGGGCTGGTTGCATGGTACTCAGGCTCTCGCCGTGCCACAGCGAATTCGACCCCTCTGAGCTTGTGGAGGCCAAGGTCAAAAATGTTGTCACTGCGGACAACAGAGACCTCAAGCTGTCCATGGTTGACGCCATCTTGAGAGATAAAATCAAGCAGTTAACGGCAGAAGAAGCGAGCAAGAGCATTCAGGACGTGATCAACGTGTAGGCAAAGTTAAGACTTGACAAGTCTGGGAGTGAGCACATTGAACTCATCATCATCTGGCTGAGTGAAGACGACGCTGGTGAAAGTGACGACGACTGCGACCTCTCTGGCATTGAGTCACTTGACGAAGCATAGCAGCATTGTATTAATGAGAAAACAGCCCTTATTAGGTCTACCAAATTTTTGCCCAGTGGGTTTGCAAGAGCCAACCATTCATTCCATGACCTCTCAAACAAATAAGCAGTTTCATTTATGGCATATTCCTTTCATACAAACTTGATTCCGATAAGCAACGTCTTCACACATCAAGCTCGATTTCAGAAGTGGCATATAAACACATTTCAACGCTGGAATATCTGAATTAAAACGTGGTTGTTAACCCTGATCCCCGTTGGCGAGCTCGAAATGCTCAATCAGGCAATTACCGTCGAGTATGACAAATTTTATTCCTCTCTTAGCAGTCTGCACCGACAATTGAAGTGTTATCATAGCCAGTGGTGGCGAAATAGCAGTAGTCAACATGAACCTGACAGCCACTGTTAGCAGCTTACATGCGAAAGCCCATTCATGTGGCTACATTTTTTATTTTGGTTATTGACCTCTCACGGGTAATGCAAACAAGACAACAAACAAAACATCATTACCTTAGTGAGGCCCAAAATGCTCGTTCAGGTAGCCACCGTCGAAGGTGACGCGCCCCATATTAAAGTAGCAGTAGTCGGAGCACTCTTTATATTTCTGTTACCAGTCCGCACTGATAATTGAAGTGTTGTCATTGACAGTGCTGGCGAAATAGCAGCAGTCAACATGAAAGTGACGGCCACTGTTAGGAGCTTGTATGCAAAAGCATATTCATGTTTCATTTTTTATTTTGCTATCTGGCTTCCTCAAGTAATGCAAATAACAGAACAAATATAAAACATCATTAGCCTACTGAGGCCCCAAATGCTTGTTCAGGCAGCCACCGTCGATTGTGACGCGCCCCATAGTGAAATAGCAGTAGTCGGAGCACACTTTATGATTCTGTTAACAGCCTTCACTGAGAATTGAAGTGTTGTCATCGCCAGTGCTGGTGAAAAAGCAGCAGTCGACACGAAACTTACAGCCACTGTTAGCAGCGTGAATGCCAAAGCAAATTCCTGTGGCTTTATTGTTTATTTTAGTTATGTAGCTCACCCTTGTAATGAAAGAAGATAATAAATATCAAACATGATTACCTTAGTGAGGCTTAAATTGCACGTTCAGGCAGCCACCGTCGAATGTGATGCACCTCATATGAAATAGAAGTAGTCGGAGCATACTTTGTGATTCTGTTACCAGCCTTCACTGAGAATGGAAGTGTTGTCATGGTTAATTTTTAATTTATTATTCTGACTTGGGCAAGTAACGCAAATGCAAGCACAATTATTAACATGATTAACTTTGCAAGCTTTGTGTTGTGATATTTACATACCGAAAATGCTCAGCAATGTTGAATGCGTCAATGAAATTGTAAAGAAAGATGTGGCTGCAGCATGCTTTGCAAAAACAAGCGCAAGAAAAACAGGAATGAGAATAAACATATACAGACATGAAAGCACTCTATATTCACACACATTCACACAGACACGAGCGCGAAAACAGATCTAAAGTACAAAAAGGGCAAAATAACAAATGTACCTAAAAACGCACACACATTTAACGCAGACGCGAGTAGAACTATTAGGAGTCAGTTCACAAGCAGCTGTGCCTTGCTTCTCATACTTTTTAGTGTGGTTAATGGCTCTGTTGCGTGCACTGTCATAGGAACTTTTTAGTAGCAACATATCACAACAACCGAAAAGCAGCACTATGCTGCGTTGTTGAAAAGCTAGTCGAGTGCTGGTAGCACAACTTATGCGCGATTGTGTCACAGCAGGCATTTCACAGCAGGCGCGTGCATTGAGCGAAAAGTTGTAAGCCACACAGCTGTATGAATTCATGCCAAGCTCCCTTGTAACGGCATCAGTGTATCAGTCATAATTTTATATAAACATTCAGGCTAACATTAAGGAAACAAACACTGCTCCCAAACGCCTGACCATTAATAATCCAATGACATTCTCTGAAGCAGCGCCTGTTAGTCACTGATTGTTAGCATTGCTGGAAAGCAATCGATCGACGGTGCTACACAACACTCGAACGACGCTGCTTGACGCTCGGCTCTCTTATCACACTGCCACCACCGATCGGTCGTTTGCACGCTCAGCTGTCAGCAACGAATTTTTGCGTGGGAGCTTGCTGTCCCAAATCTTTTCTGTTGAGAAACTCGTAGATTGGTTTCATGCACGCACGCTTTTATTGCGATAGCAATTTTATGGACACTCTTGGCTGGATTGAACCGCCTGCGTCGGCGTGCGCGTCGACATCGATGTCATGCACCGTATATGTACAAGTATACATATATATATATGTAAACGCAAGAGAAAAAAACAGCAAAAAGACTCCTGCGCGTGGAATCATTCGTAGGACCTCCGCGTCGTGAATGCAAGACGTTACCCACTTAGCCACTGAGGGGTACCTCCGCCTACAGTCAAACGGCAAGCTGTATAATATATATATATATATATATATATATATACCACTTACCGCTGTTGGCGGGCATATCGGAGGCAAGTATCGTGTTTTCAGCGTTATCAGCAAGATGGCGCAGTGAGCGTGCGGCGGCTCTCATCGCTCACGCGCACTTTGGCCAGCGTAGAGAATGAGGGGTTGTACGCTCGCTCATGCCCTTATCCTGCCGTGAGGAGAATCGTACTAGCCTTTTGGTCGCGCCGTAACAATTCTGTTGTAGTTACTGGGTGCACAAAGGTCACTGCAATCGTTGCACAGCCTTCGTTTGCGAAAAAGCGCACTTTACAGATACAGCGAAGTAGCAACTGAGACGCTTATTGGGTTCATCTGTATTTATGAGTACGTTTCGTGGGCCATTTGTGCGTAAGGGACGCGGGGCACGTTTCGATCTGCTTGCCATTCTGCGCATGACTTTCAAATTTGTTGCTATCGCGTCCATAGCTTGCCTTTGCGGCACAGCTGTGTCTTTTTTGTCATTTATCCTGATGATTTCGCTCAATCACTTCACCACGTTTGACGAGAAACGCAGGGGCACAGTACACAAACACACCCGCCACTCACAGTAGAGATGCCAGACTTAGGCGAACTCTCCTCGTCGTAACTTCACTTAGGCGCAAATAAAACACCATAAAACAAACACGCACGACGTTTGTTTGTGTCGGTATGTCGCCGTCGGATCCTGTTTCGAGGCGAAGTGCAGCGCAGTGTCACCGATGTTCGCTGCAATCTCTCATCGCCGGCTCAACAAACACACACGACACAAATTGTGTATCTTAAGCTCACAATGATAGTTCCGGCGTGACCATCATACAGAATTCGAATTTACTCTGACGAAGGGAGACGCACACAGCCAACGGAACTGGTCGCAGTTCGAAGTGAGGGTGGCCATGTTAGGAATGTTCTCCGTCGGCTGGGTTAGCGACTACAGTCTATACTCCGGCCCATGACGACACCTGAAATGCGTGTCTATTGGTGGAGGCTCGTGTACACCCACCTATGAGGGGAAAATGCCACTGACCTGTTAATTTGTACCCAAGTATACTAAAAGTTGTGCTTAATCGCAATAGCACCATCAAAATTAGGCATATGAAATGGTTAGTAAAATAACATTGGGATGCATTCTACGCAAGCGTGTCCCTGTTTACTCTAGTGACTGGAGAATGGCGGTATTATTGGCAGGCTAGCTGCAAAAGGTTTTGCTAGAACACCTTTTATGCAAAGATTGAATAAACCCTTGAAACCTTACCGAAGGACTTTCTGGCCACCTTTTCATGCCATGCTTCATGAGAAGCCGTGTGTATTTCAGAATACCTCTTTCCTATGCTTTGTCGAATGCCTTTTTTATTTCTCGGAAATGGGCTTCAGTACTTAGAAGCTTGCAGTTACGTTCTGCATTAGGGCCTGATTTTATCAGCAATCAGACGATAGCAAACCTGCCAAAGCTATGCAAGGAGGAACTCCTAGCCGTTTTAAATGGCGTGCATGTGGAACGGAGGAGATATTTTGGAGATTTTGGAGACCCGTAGGGCAATTTGTAAAATAAGAGTTGGTACTGACATGATCTCTAATCATGTGGTTTCCCCCAAGATGCTGTGAAAGTGGCCTATTGTATAGACTATAGCACCCCAGCCCCCCCCCCCCTTTTTTGCGCGTCTATTTCGCTCTTTGCTTTCGTTCCCATCTTTCTTCCCCATTACCCCTTTCCCTAGTGCAGGGTAGCAAACCGGATGCTCCATTTCCTGGTTAACCTCCCTGCCTTTCCATCACTTTATTCTCTCTCTCTCTCTCTCTGTCCACAGCGAGCTGAATAGGTGTGTGCAGCTAGAAAAGAAATTTTCTGCGTTCATTACGACTTTAAACAGCAACAAAATACTATACATTGAACGTCATGTTGAGCTTCGCCGAGAAGGCGGCCTCTTAACACTTGCTCTACTTATGGACATCTCCGAATGTAATGACTACGCTTTATAGATATCTAGTATAGCCCAACCCCTAGTCATAGCATACGGGCCATACTCTGTGCTTTACACACGCGTATCTAAGCGACCATGTTTCCGTGTTCGCCTCGTACCTAATGATAGTAGGCAGGCATTCATTTTTCTCCTCTTCTTTTCAACATTGCTCCGGCAGCTCTCCCGAGTGCAGTTTACTCTCTTTGTACACGACCCTCAAAATGTTAATCGATGCGACAACTACTATTCTAATAAATGCGACGAGAACTTAAGCAATAGACTACCATGGCGATAGCTACAGACTACTTTCCGCAACATATCTACAGTGACTTCACGTCCTCAGGCTAGTTGTTGGAATGAGCTGGACCAACTCTAAAGTCAATGCATATGCTGGCATCAGGCCCTACCTACCAGTCGGGTACTTCACCAGCGGCCAATTATGAGTCACTCAGAATTTCGCCGTACCAAACAGTGGAGGTACCATAAAGATCCCCAACTGTCTTTAGAAGTTACAAAGTTTGCTTCAAACAATAAACACAGTAATAATGAGGTATAACTACAATCATGTGAAGAAAAATATAAGCGATAGCCCCTATACTTTTCTTCGCGTGATGGTTCCTTATATCTCATTCACATTGAGTCTAACGAAGAAAATGAGCCCTTCAATGTACCCTTCTTTTTTTCATTACAACAATAGAGTGCTTTAGGAGGCGCAGTCTTTACCTTTGTCTCTTCTGACCTCCCAATCCCTGTTGAGACAATGTTTATGAGTGTATGTCCTCTACTGCCAAAGCCTGCATCCGAAGAATCAATATCACACACAGAAATTCATCCCGTGGTTAGGCTAAATACTTCAGAGATAGCAGATGCGCAAGGCCTCAAACAAGGTCAGCAAAGTGACCCACTCAGTTCCTTGAGGACGTTATTTTTAAGTTTATAGATCATTCTTGAACCGCGATTCGAATGATTGACACTTTCTTCTGAAGCGCATTGTGTTTTGCTCGAGCATTTTAATGTGAAGTGTTAAAACTTTTTGCATGTATACATGGACAGATCCTTCCGTCTGGACAATAACTGACAGCTTTGGTATGCGGCAAACTGAATCCCAACTGTTGGTACTGTATGATATAGCCGTCTGGACCACGCAGCCACACTGACAGCTGTGAAAAGCCTAGCTTGCTCCCTCCCCACCCTCTCCACCCAACTGGCGTACGCTGTGCACACTTTCAGTAATTATCACCACTGAAAGAAGCTGCCAATAAATAAAAAACCATTGCATTGGGTCTATTCTTACATTGCTATGATGAGGACAATTAAAACGGACACTGAATTCGAGTGTTCGTATAAAAGCGAGACATTTCACCTCCCGCACGGGCATCTTGTTCACCTTCCGATGTAAACAAAACACCAGTGAGGGGGCCAAAATGTCTTGCTTTATGATGAACATTTGAAGTCGCCATGTATTCCACATGTCCTAATGTTTTTTCTCGACCAGACGGATTTTCGTGTGACTCTCGACTTCATGTTCCTGTCAACGGCAACGACAAAAATGCCCTAACGAACGAAGCACTTTCAGAGAACCGATGGTAAGAGCTCCTGTGGATCAGCAACTACTCTATGAGGCAGTTAGACGCCATTCGCTTTTAATATAATTCATCCCATAAGCCCTGTGTTACAAGACGACCTAGTCGCGCCTAGTAGAGACCACGATTGGCTCGAACTCCTACACAGAATTCAGTCTCTGCAGTAGTTTCGTTACAACAACTACCACTATCGTTATATTGGCAATGGCTATGGTGGTGATGACAAAAATAAGAAAGCTTTTTGAAGTTTGCTGCAAGCACACTTGCTTGATACCCACTACGGCATTAATATTAAAAAATTTTGGGTGGTAGGCCGGCATTCACGATGCTAATTTTCGTCATATTTCAGAGAAGCCTGTTATTCGCTACGCACTTGCAAGGAATGCTGTGCCAATCTTTCATGCAGTGACTGACGACGATAAGGAATTATGCATGAAGTGGGTATGCGCCCTGGCTAATAGGTGATTGTGAAACTATGCGCAGAAGAGTGAAGACGACAAAGAAGAATGCACGGGATCAGGAAGCGCGTGAAAGCCTTCGAAGCAGCGAAGCGGGCAAGGACAGACGGTTCTTGGCTGGACGACCGGTCCGGGAAACAAGCAGATGTCCTCTAGGCGCTGTACTGTCTTGGACTCCGGCTGGGTGACTGGCCCAGGGACCAGGCGAGGTTCTGCTGTTCCGGCGGCCGTCCCGAGTGGTTACGAGTTCCCGTTTGCTGTGGGCCGCTGGTCCTGCTGCCGTTCCGGGTGGCTGGCACGACCCAGGTGTGCTACTGGGACAAATGCAGCGGCTGAGAGCTGTTGTTCCAGGGCGAAGCTTCCGAGCGACCGCTACCCTCCTGCTTCTACTGCGGCAGAAGGTCGTGAGGTGGCGTGGGCCAACTCACGCTGAAGACGCCAAATGGCGAGACGGCACGTCACCCGGAGCGATCAGCGTCCAAGCCCAAGCAAAAAACGGCGAGAGACTTTTAATTAGTGAGAGATTTCTCTTAGAACTGCATGTGACAGAGTGTTTGTTTAGAAATGCTCCATTGATAGTTGCTTTTCTCGTGTAAATATATTTTGTGTGTGTGTGTGTGTGTGTGTGTGTGTGTGTGTGTGTGTGTGTGTGTGTGTGTGTGTGTGTGTGTGTGTGTGTGTGTGTGTACACTCGTGGCTTGATTGGCTCTTGGCTAGTAGTCCTGGGCCCAAAACCTGACACTAAGTCACAATCTGGCGTGCCTTGCCAGGATCGGCACTTAACATCTTTCCGCCGAGAATTGGTCGCGCACAGGATGCCTGTTAACGTGCAAAGACTGCTTTGTATTGGAGAGGAAGTCGGATGGTCTCGCGCCGACTTAGAGTGAACGTTGCAAGACCTCAAAGAGGAACATAAGAGAATTGATTTTGAACTGCGGTACATGCGCAAAAATCACATTGAGCGTGTGCGTTTGCAACATGAAGGAGAGAAACTGTTGTCTGAGATCAGTACAGCTATCTGGGAAATCCGAGAGATTGCAAATAGGATAGCGCTTAAGGAGGTTAATGAAGAAAACCAAGTGCATCCTCTCAAGGACGAGATAGTTATCCATGATGTTAACACAAGTCTGTTAGGTACACTCGAAAAAGTGTATGTCGGAGAACATGATGTAGCTCTGGGTACACGATCTGCAAGTGAATGTGTTAAGCAGAGATGTGATGGCATTGAAGGTAACAGAAGTATGGAGCAGCATGGTCTCTGCAGTCGTCAGCCGAAACCTCTCGGCCAAAGAAAGAGCACGTCATGCGTATCTAAGACTCTTGCTTCGGAGCCCAACGAAAAGCGAGTGGCAATGACAAACCCTAAAATAGAGCCAGAAGATGCTCATGATTCGAGCAAGAGGGGCCGGAACCCTCAGAGTAGTAGTAGAGCTAGGAATCCTGTGAGCCCAAAACATGGTACTCCGTACCGTGTGGAGGAACATGAACTTCGAGACAACCGAAAGATGTGGCATGCTTTGGACTGCGTAGCTTGGCGCTCACACCCCGATGTTTGGATTGAATACTGCTCCATCTATATGAACATCGAGAAGCCACCGCGGTACACAGAAGCACATAGGAAGGAAGAACTCTGGTTCTGCGCTAGTACGTGGAAGATAAGGAGGAAGAATACAAACCTAGTTGACCGATTATGAAATTAACTGTGACAAGACAATGGACTTTGAACTGGATGCATAACAGCAACAAAGGTACCAAGCTAAAGGCATTCCTATGTTCTTCAACTCCTCGACACCGTGAAGGTGCACGCTACATGAACTACTTCAACCGGGCCAGTCAAAAGGCGTGCAACTTTCTTGAAGCGGAGGGAAGAATGAGATGAATATGACGAGAGCCCCATAGGGGCAAAATCAGAGCGGCAAATTAACTGGAAGAAGAGAGGAAAGAGGACTGGTGCAGCGAACGTACGCAGCCGGCTTCGATGGTTGTCGGGGCTTTCGACCCCGTGTCCTGGGCGCTCGCCCCGGTCGAGGTTGACCTGGACACTAGCAAGACGTGTATAAGGGTGCTGGACATCTTGTTGTCTAGTACACAGATGTTTTCCACATATCGTGTGGCGACGTGACGTTGTGTGCACATCCAACTGGACATTTCTCTTTCGTGAACTCTTCATGTCCACCGACTTTCATACCACACCACTGTGACATTTGCTCTTCACTTCTACCCATCAGAAAAGTTGTGATTGAACTTTCCTAAAACCCAGGGCATTGTGATAATATGGGCAGAAAAGTGAAGACGACAAAGAAGAGCGCACGGGATAGGGAAGCCCGTGACAGCGTTCGAAGCAGCGAAGCGGCAAGGACAGACTGTTCTTGGCTGGACGACCAGTCCGGGGAACAAGGAGACGTCCTCTAGGCGCTGTATTGTCCTGGACTCCGGGTGCGTGACTGGCCCAGGGACCAGGCGATCCGCTGCTGTTCGGCTGCCATTCTTGATAGCAGGACAACCGGTGAACGAGCCCTCGACTCCGGCAGGGTGACTGGCCCAGGGACCAGGCGAGGTTTCACTGTACCAGCTGCCATCCCGAGTGGTTACGAGTTCCCGTTTGCTGTGGGCCACTGGTCCTGCTGCCGTTCCGGGTGGCTGACACGACCCAGGTGACGAATGCGGCGGCTGAGAGCTGTTGCTCCAGGGCGGAGCTTCCGAGCGACCGCTACCCTCCTGCTTCTACAGCGGCAGAAGGCAATGAGGTGGCGTGAGCCAACTCGTGCACGTTAAAGACGTCAACGGGCCAGACGGCACGTCACCCTGAGCGATCAGCGTCCAAGCCCAAGCAAAAAACGGCGGGAGACTTTTAATTAGTGAGAGATTTCCCATAGAAATGCATGTGACAGACTATGTTTAGCAATGCTCCAATAATATTTGCTTTTCCCGTGTAAATATATTTTGTGTGTGTGTGCGTGCACTCGTGGCTCGATTGGTTCTTGGCTAGTGGTCCTGGGCCCAAAACCTGACACTACGTCACAGTGATCAAAAACAGGCTTTCGTAAAGGGTTGAAGCACTGAATGACCCACTCGTTACACTATTCGCATTGTGTGGCGACTGGTTGGTCTTTTGCTGTTCTAAAATGTTTTATAGGTTGGAATAACGCGATTACTTACCCGATATAAAGCCTTCCTAGGGCAAGTTTGCCAACAAGTGCCAAGTACCGGCATGGCTCAGATTTAATAAAGAACCCATGTTCGAGCCCCACTGTGTCATTGGTGCTCTAGCACGATCTATTGAATTTTAATAAAGCTCTTTCATCCATCCATCTAAAGCCTTCAATTATCCGAAATACAGTGTGTACTATCAACAAGTCTGCATTAACACTGTATAACGGTGATGATATTTTACGGCATTCTGGGAGAGTTTCTACCGGCATCGGTCCGTGATCAAGGCGAGCTGTAGGCAAAGTGGCTAGAATAGGAAAGTGTGATGAATGTGCCAGCTAGCGTGTAACACCTTCTGAGGAAACCGCCAGATGGCGTTGGCACACGTTTGCACGTCACCCTAGTCAGCGAACTGCTGCGCATAGACGGGAATCAACCACGCGCGCCGGCAATGTGAAACATTTAAAATATATTTTTTTGCTTGTGCATGCCCTCAAATGGCGACCGAGAAAATATGTTGATTAGCTTCTGCAAAACAAGATGCCTATGCGGGTGCGGGACTGAACTGAAATATCATGTCGACAGGATTGCGAAAGTGAGCGCGTGACGGCACTGGAACATTTTATCGATATGAAGTGGTAGAATAATAGAACGATGAACTCAGTTGTGAGCCAATGCTTGCAACACCTTCCACGGTGAACCATCATTTCCCCAAGCACTAACCGTAAATATAGCCCCATCATTCATAACGTCCTACTCATAAACGAGAATCACGAGCGGTATCTGGATGAAAACCTTTTATTTTCTGCACACAGGTCATACAACATATTTCCGAGTGGTGACTCACTAATTGTTTACAACAATGGATTATTAATAATTCGTAGCGCGTCCTTTTTTTATCCCAAAGAAAAATGTTTTATAAATAACATTGGGCTGCAAGCCTGGTGATGCGCCTGAGCTTCAGGTATTCCTCTTTTTACGGGAAGATGCTCACTCTTTGTGGTGTACCTTTGTGTAAAAAGGCAAATCGGTGAGCAGAAAAAACTTGGTCACTTAATTGCTGAGGCTCGGACCATGTTGTGCGCAGCTCAGTGTGACATTTTTTTTTTTACTAAGCAGAAAACAAGCTCTTCCTAGCTGTCACTGTGAAGCTTGTGGTAGCTAAACCACTTTGAAGAAGTCATTTCAAGGGCGTCTACAAATGCGAAGAGCTTCTACCTATAGGTGTCTGCACGAGGGGGGCAAAGGGGACTGGCCACCTGAGAGGGGGGCATTAAGTCTGCTCTATACATTGACTAGGCAGTGGCGCACTCTTTTAGTAATTTAAAATGGGCGCGTAAAATCTGCCTCATACACCGATTTAATATGGAGGAGGCGCCCTGAAATAAACCTTCGCCCCCCTCCCCCCCTTAACGGTAAGCACTCCTATGGGCTTACCCTTTTCAATGCGGACAACATCGAAAATTTACAGTGTGCTCGAAGTGCTCAGAAATGTACCTCTCGCCGATGTGCAGCTCGCACACAGCCGAGTTTTCTTCTAGCAGCTTGCCAACGCGCGGAATCTCTCTTCGCCACTGCGCTAACATAGCTTCGTCCTTCGGAACGCCGAACAACGCATGCTTCTTTTTAGCTGACTTGTAGCCTGCAGTGAATCCCGGGACCAAGCAATGTTTTTCGCGTCATTAGAGTGCATACAGAAGCATTCGTGTCAGACTGCCACCGCAAATAAAAGAACGAGGACGAACGCGCCCGACGAAACTGTCGGAAACGTGCAAACAATGTATGAACGACTGCGCGCGCCCCCACGCGGCTCCTCCTCGGAGGATTCAGTGCGCTCCGTAGGCGCCGCTTGCCACTCATCACACTCTCATATTCTAGCCACTGTACTATAGAGATTACGAATTTTTATTTCTGTACATTGTGGCAAGCACAGTCACAGAAAATGCTTTTAATGTCTCTTCGCTACCACATTCGCCAGAAATAGCGTTGTCAGTCAGTTCAATGCGAAAACAAACAGACTTCGTGAAAGCCACACCTCGTCATATAGCAAAAGGGTCTGTATTTTGCGGAATCCCGAAGTCAAGGAAAAATGTAGGGTGTCAAGTCAGTGTTTTAAGGCCTCAGCGCGGTTCTCTTACTTCCCTTATAAGTGAATTTCACTCATTGAGAAGAGGACTAACATCAGCATTGTAAAGAGTCACCCTGATAATATGAACAGTGCTACCTTGGATGTGTTGCAATGGGGCTAATGACATAGACCAGGGGGACCCGAGAATAATAAATTAATTGACTTAAGATTACGGCATATTACAATGTCAATAGGGTGTGTTTTGAAAGTGGTGTTTATTGTTTGTCAGTACCCCAGTGTCGTAAGCGTTCTTCTTTTCCGAGTGACAGATATGAGTTTTGAAATTAAAAAAATGAGTGTAGTTCGCTCGCTAAAACTCAACATTCATTAGACAGTAATATTGAAATGGACGCTGCGTGTACTAAAAGGAGGTTGTAATGAGGTTTATTATGTAAGCTAAAAGTCATAAACTTTAAGCAACATGGAAATTTCTAGCGAGTTGGTGCAGATTAATTGTGGCTAACAGAGCGAAAACGAAGACATAGAGTAGAAGTGGACAGGGCACAGCGCTGACATTCAATTCATAAACTTTGTTCTCTGCGGGTTGATAAGCAGTTGATTTCCTTTAAACCACCTGCTGGTAATAGTTTATCGTCCCTACGCTTAGTTATTGTAAATATGTTGTTATGGCAGGTGTAAATAGTACTATGTGAACCACGTAGAGAGCACGTTCTGTAGTTGCTCAGCAGTTTCAGAAATCATTATTGCAGTTGACAAATGATAGGGGATTGAATATGGACCACTTTGGAACTCCAGACTTAATTATTTTTTCTATCAGGCAGGTACGGCGCCTAAAATATACGCTTCATGTATACCGTGTAAACTTACAAAAATTCTAAACGTGGGCCAAGTATTTTAGTTCCCAGTCCCCATAACCTAGTATTGTGCTCTATTCCGCTTAACAAATGTTTCACTCTGCCGTTCTCATCCCCTATTATTCCCGGATCTATGACTTAGACTGTCTGAAACCTTCTGGCTAACACCTAATAGACTCCATTGTTTTTAACTCCACCGCTATCAAAGTAATCATTCGCAATTTTTTCGATGTCTAAAGCGTAATGTGAGGTCGACTAATTTATTATCATCTTTAAAAAAAAGTTGAATACTGAATTCACGTCACACAAGAACGCAATTCTTTTTCTTTTCGTTTCTCCGAATGCGCGGCTTTTTTTGGTGTAATCGCGCGCGCGCGCGTGCACAAGTAGCGCCCTCCCACGGCGATCTCTGTAACGAGCTAACCTCCATGTTAAAATCAGCCGATGGCTGATAAATGGGTCGTCGACATGTGATCTTTGGGCATATACCATGATTTGTCGAGAGAAGAGAAAGCGATTTTTAGCTGACTTGATAATGTATTGTGAATTTCAGGCCACGTGCTGCGCTATATTAATTGGCTCGCGATAGCAAATATCTCCATTTGAGATCGCACAGGTAAGCAATGATCCACTGTTAACCGGCCATTTCGAGATCTGCGCCCTCACAGACTACATCAAGGGGAAAAAATGAAAAAAATGATCGGTGCCTGAATGCGTCTGGTAAATAGCTAGCAGACATTTGACAAGATGAATTGATTGTAATTCTTTTCTTGCCCTACTTCTCCGTATGAATGAAGATGATGTAGGTATACTTAGTAGACTACAATACACTTGGGGTGATGAATCCTTCTGCTACAAGAGCGTATGCTTACGCATGTTAGTAATTCATGTTCCTCTTTTAGTGCATGTCGAACAAAGACAAAAAGCGATAGACACAGCGCTTGACCTTCAACTCGGCGAGCAAGAGTGGCTGGTCCTTTGACCTGCTGTGCCACTCAAACAAGGCCGACAGCAGCCAACGGCAAACACTGTGGTTGGCTTGACGCACTGGTAGGGGAAAATAAATGTTTCTTGCCTTGAATTGGTCTCCGCAATTTTTCGTTCCTACACACATTCACGGATGTATACTGAGTAAAGCGCAGCTGACCTAAGCTATCATGTCAGCCTGGTGAATATAGTCATGACATTTGCAGGTAAATGAATAGTGGATTATTCACGAGTTCCTTCAAAAATTCATAATGAAATATTGAGAGCGCAAACAAACGGGACACAAGAAAGGAGACATACGAGCGCAGACTCAAAATTGGTTTATTCAACGAAGATAATATATACGTTTGCCATCGAGAACACTATAACGCGCTGAAGTCGGCCGCGGGTTTAAATTTGTACGCGCATTGCACAAGGTGTGGCTGCGTACCTGATTTTTTGCGCACATTAGTATTATACACCCATCGTGACACAAAAACTAGAGAGATTTCAGAAGCCTTTTTCATAAAAAAGGTTATTGATAGTTGTGTCAGTTCACCGTCTATATCACAGATAGATTGTGAAATCTCGTTTATTGACGACACTTAATCACAGTGGAACCTTCTCTCTTGTATTTACATTTGTCTTGTTGTCTTTCTTGTATATAATATCTTCGTTCAATAAACCAAGTTTCAGTTTGTGCTCATTTTTCTCCTCTCTTGTGTCCCGTTAGTTTGCACTCCCAATACTTGATTCTTAATACATACTACTAGCCCACCTATCAATCCTTCTACCTTCAAAATTGTTCGGATGGATTAACACTTTATCGCGAAGGAGTAACATTCACTCTCCCAAGGATGATTTATCGGGATGAACAGTAAGCCCTTACGAGAGTAACGTTTGCTCTTTTAGGAATCATTAAAAAACATCTGTTAGTTCTTACAGGAGTAACCATTAGTTCTATCGGGAACAACACTTAGTCCCTGTGCAGGTAACACTTAAAGGTCTCACTGTTTATCCTCTTGCAGGTAGTACCTAAAAAGACTAACCTTCTTACTCCTTCTCGTCCTTTTTTCCCAGAGAGTGTACGCATCTATCTATCTATCTATCTATCTATCTATCTATCTATCTATCTATTTATATATCTATCTATCTATCTATCTATCTATCTATCTATCTATCTATCTATCTATCTATCTATCTATCTATCTATCTATCTGTCTATCTATCTATCTATCTATTTATTTATCTATCTATCTATCTATCTATCTATCTATCTATCTATCTATCTATCTATCCATCTATCTATCTATCTATCTATCTATCTATCTATCTATCTGGTACCAGGGGTGCGGTCGTGGTCACCTCCTTGACTTGGTGTAGACGAAAGATCCGTAGGGGAAGATAACAGGGTATGAATAATATGTCTGGCTGGTCATGACATGTACAACGGGAAAATCCCGTCACGTAACCTTTTCCTTCAGACACGGGCCGTGGTATGCGGGTATGCGGCAGAGGTGATGGAAATTCATATCCACCCAAAACAGGGAAAACATACTTTGGTATTGCAAGTTTGAGAGCGCTAAGAAAACTTACATCGGCAGAGTTGACCCGGTGAAGAGAAAGGACAAGTGTCAGGTTCCCAGCAGAAATCTAAACCAAGAATTCTGCGTGGCCGTCAAGTATCTTATTATAGGGGGACGCTCTATACTCGAAACTGCTTTCAAAAATGGCATTATGATGGCGTTATGTTGGTGAATCGTCAATGTTGATCGCAGTCCTGGCTATCTAATATTATAAATATTACATATGGGCTCTTGAAATAGAGGTGTCACGTCAGGACTATGTCAGTTGTATACTTCAGCGCTATCCCCTGAAGTTGGTGTACGTAACACTAGTCATGGCTACCATCCTCGCAAAGAGCTGGTTATATAAAACTAATATGACTGTTCAACATATGACTGTTCCTACAACATTCGTGCATATTATTAGCGTCATTTTGGAATTGTTAGCTCAATAAAAAAAATTACGCCACAGTCACCTTCCCTCCGCATCCTTCTCATCTCTGCCAAATGTCTTTAAGATATTGTCTATTTCTTCAACTTTCTAGGGAGTTTGACAAAGTGAACCATGCATTGCTTGTTCACAAAGTAAGCGTGCAGAACTGAGACTCAGCCGTAATCAGATGACGCGAAGTCCCCCTCTGTCATAGTGAATTCCAGTGCTGCGCAAGGGTTGGTGCTTGGTCATTTATTATTCCTATTCATATTATTTATATTCATATTCCTATTCATAATATTCATATTATTCTTATTCCCTGGCCCAACAACTTTTTCTAGATTTTTTGGAGCCATCACCACGTTTTTGGAGCCACCACCAATTGTAGGTTCGTATACCTTGCAAATTTCCTCAGTGTACTTAGCTTATTTCTTTATAATCATAGGAAAACGGGGTGAACCACTACGCGCTGACGTTGCGAGATGCCTCCGACAGGCTTTTTGTATGTCAACGCTGTGTAGCAGTGAAACACATCTTCTCCTAGGGACACATTTAAATATACTGCTAAAGAGGAGTGTGCTCTATCCTCTCAGTCTTCCTTCTGAAACGTTCCCTGCGCACTCAGAATATACATTTCTTTCAAAAAACACTTATTTAGGCTTACCCCGATACCACTGTTTTTTTGCTCTTGTAGATTTGCGGTGTTTAACCTGTCGCCCATTAGTCCATTATAATGCGGAAAATCACACAGATACTTAGCGGTTAGTACTACTAGAAACTTAGTACAGATAATTCGTGTGTAGTGCATAACCACCATGGTCACTTATCTATTAGGGCACTTTCACCCTAAATCTTTCCAGTCGTCCCCATCACTCCAACTACTTCTAAGTCAAACATTCATTCGTTCTCAGCTTCACGCAATGTGAGTGGGAGACCCCGTATATGACCACCACATGGCAGCTCGAGACAAAAAAAAAAAGACACAATCAATCAGTACGCTTCATTCTCAACAACTACCAAAGAACTACAATTGTAATTAACACGGAAGCTGCCCTTACACCACTATCACACCGCAGAAAACTGTCTCGCCTGTGTCTTTTCCATGAAATCTACTACAATCACTGCTACTTACATTCAGCATTATTTCAGCTACTGCCATGTATTTCATCCCGTCGTAACCAAGACGAAAAAGCAAAATTTTCACACAGGAACACTGTCGGTTTTTATATTTGTTTCTTCTACAAACGACTGAAGATTGAAGAACCTATTCGCGTGACTGACAAGCACTATTGACCGGCGTCCACGTCATTGACAACCAACACCAATAACTTAAAAATGGCAATGCAAGGTTTCATTTCAAATTAACGTGACTCACATTTTTTACGACAGCTGATTTGATGGCTTAGTTTCTAGTTATGCCTTTGCTTATTCTTACTTTTCTCGCATAATATTTATGTATCGGGCCTGAGGGGTTATCTATACTTCTAGCTGGTACGCCTATCATGTTTTCGTTTTGCAATTTCTTACGTTCTTGCGTATCATGTTGAGATTTGATATTTCTTTTCACAGTGCATTCGACAAGCTCCTTCTCTAACACTAGCTGGACCATGAACTGTTCTGATTCCTTTCGTTAAGTTCGCTTAGTCTGTTTTACTTCCCTGATAGGACCAACATTTCTAATAGTCTCTATTTCTATGTTTTTTATCCATAAGCGAATATATATTTTATATGGCAACTTTTGCTTCTCCGCTCTCTACTGTAAGTTTTTACATTGAGGTATTCTTAGTAAACATAACATATGAAAATGCCATATATATTAAGTTTTGTAAAGAGGATGCTAGGCCTCAGACAGTCGAATGCGCTTGAGTAATCTCTAAAAAGAAGGTGGTACGAACCTGTAATTCTCCAACCAATTCCTGCTTCATTGTTTTGAGTAAGCGTGACTAAAGCTAGGTTAGCGGAATACCCAGCACAAACAAAGCTATCTTGGCGTTTAATCGTTAGAACTTGCCCAATATTTAAAGAAAAGCTGTTCAATTAGTTTTTTTGCTGTTTTTGTGTAACACAGCAGAATCAATATAGGCCCGTTTGAGATACCAAGGTTGAAAAAATAGCTGTTTTAAACACTAAATTGCGAACGTCACTAAGCGCTTCACATATACTATCTACAATTTCATTGATTTGATAACAACCTATGCAACCTAAAACAGCTCTAGAATTTGGAAGATTCGTAATCGCGGTGCGACTTTTCTGGGTTTAAAAGAAAGACAAACTGTGTCGACAGGTGGACTTTGCGGTGTTCATTGTCACATCATGAACAGCAGCAGAAAAAGTGCCCCTACCTTGCCGAAGGGAATTCTGAAGGAACACGAATGCATTGCGTAGCGTTCGTAGCGGCGTTTTGCACGTTAGAAACCAGTGTTATAAAAATATTGCTTTTTTAACACTGTGCAGCCAATAGCCCCGTTCGCCACACGTGGCTTTTTTTTTCTCGCGAGAAACGCAGTATGCGTTTCCAGCTCTAGTAGCTAGCGTGCACAATTAAAAAATACTTTGAACGGGAAAAAAAGAAAGTGTTCTCGGCCAGGCATTGGTGTTTTACTGCAGCACCTCGAGCAATAATTTCCCGATGCTCTTGAGAGGCTCCCAGCTAGCGAACGGTCGAGAGTAAGGTGCGAGTGGAAGAAAAAGTGGGGCGCAGAGAGGAGAGAGAACGAACGGTGTGAGAAGGAGTGACGAAGCACTGCACTTATTACTGTAACTGACTGCCATAACGTCCGCGTTTTATCAACGCAAACACTACACAAACGCTGGCAGTAAAACGCTACAAACGCTTTTTAAACACAGTTCATCGAGGTGGTGGCAAGTCATGGTCAAATCAAGCAGGGGGTGACTCTGGTAGCTAGGGTCGAGGATAAGCGCGCGTGCCCACAGCTGTTGCTAGCAGCAGCCGACGTTGAAGCATGACATGGTGGATCTCCGGTTGCTAGGGACACAGGCACCTGCAGCTGTTGCTATGGAAGGGGGGGGGCGATGAATGGATCCCGACGGACGCCTGACATAGCCCGACTAAGAAATTCATTTGCATTTGAAAAGTTGAGCGTGTGCGCGTTTTCTATAATTAGTAAACAGTTGTTTTCGTGAATTATTCTTCGTGCACTACAAGTCGGAATTTATTTAAAGTATTTGTCATATTTTCGGTAATCATTCCCTGGTTTATTTGTTTGACATTGATTTTTTTTATTTAGATGGTGATTTTTTTTTAAGGCATAGTACTTTGTGCGTATATGAGTAATAGGTTCATGCTTTAGGACTGGTGTTAGATACAAAGTGAAGCAATGTCTTGTGGAATGTCATTCACAGCAAGGTTTTTATTTCGCCTATTTAAAGCATATGCGTCGGAAAAGTGCAAAACTTCTTGTGCCGAAGCTTGTGTCGGTGGGGAAGCCACCCGCTTGACGCTCACCCGCCCCACAGTGAAACGTACCTACAGTAGACATTGGTGATCTGTAGATGTATATATAGTGCGTTTTTTACCGCTATCGAAATACTATTTACTTATCAGGTTCGAAGCATCTTATGAGTGAACTTGATCCGGTGGCGTACACGAACCACTGCGCATGCAGGTACCCTCAATCTCACTCCTTTCCTACACTTCCCCTTGTCACCTCACAACGCCAACGCAGGCATTGTCTGTTGCTTAAGCTCGCTCTCCCTCTCTATTCTTTTGGCATCCCTCCATTTCGCATACGCGTCCCTTCCCCCTCTCTTTCTACTCTCCTACGCTCCCCCTCTCTCGGCTCGTAACGCCGATGCAGGCAGCGTCTGCTAGCGAGTTGCTTGATAGAAGAAACTTCTCGTACTGCACAACCGTTCACTCACCGGCCACCTCGTCTATATAGGAGACACTGAATATTGACCTCCAAGGTAGTGCTGGTGGGAGATTTCTCCTGTGCGTTGTTGAACAGTGAAAATTCGCAGCGTGCGCATCTATTCAAAGCGGACTGTTGGTCTCTGTCTAATCGGAGTCTCCTGTCTTTCATTGCCCAGTTACAGCGATTGGCATGTTGCAGTCTTAAACACCGGTCTATCACTGCGCGCTTTGTGCCTCCCTAGGTTTCTATCCTGCGAAACGCCGCGATGAGTGCCAGCGTCAACGCCGCCGGCAGTGCAAGCGTTAGCGCGTGCTGCTTCGCGTCCACACATGGTTCCCTTTGGTAGAGGCGGTGTAAATTTTACTACCCACACGCCTTTCCAGTCGGGTATACTTGGGTTTTAAATAATTCTGCATGTGAATTCTGTATATAGTGAAACGAAAACTTTAGCACCACTATACATGTGGACGACCCGTGATTACGGTATGCCGGGGTGTATGGTAGAAATGAAATACTGGTTGTTGTCGTTAAGACTTTGCCCCGTATCTATGACACCTACCAGCGAGAACGAAACAGGGAACAATGATAACGGCGTGTGTAATTCATTAGAAAGGTTTTTAGACTTCATACAATAAACTAGATAACACAACGACTTTATTTCGATGGTTAACAGTGTTGCCAGGTTTAGCAATTTATAGCCAAATTTGGCTACAGAAAAGACATTTTGGCGTCAATTCAGGCGAGTTGCAGATTTTTTATTTTTATTTACATTTCACCTACATCGCCGTAAGGAATTACGTAGGGGAAGTACACATGATAATTTGACTACATAGTTTTCAATTGAAACAATAGATACAACAAATACAACAGCACTCAAGATATTTTAAGATAAGAAAAAAAAACACTCGAATAATGGTCAGCGAAAACAACGTCACAGTCATGCATTTGTAAACAACCACACGCTTCGAGACAACAAACCATTCTTAGTGGCAGTGATCATGTAGGCGTTCTTACAAGGAAGAAAAAAAAAGGATTATCAGTTTCATTGACGAGATCATCCGGTAGACGGTTCCATTCCTGTATTGTTTTTACGAAAAAAGAACTACCGAAAGAGTGGGTTTTGTAGCGGTATTCCAATATTTTTTTTTTCGTGAATGGTCTTGACGATTAGAGACGTACCTTGATGTGAACAGATAATCAAGAGGGTTAATGACATTTCCATTATAATATATACAATGAAGAAATTTAAGCGTCAGTTTTTCCCTCCTTACTATCAGTGTCTTTTCAATGCTCGTTTCATGGGCCCGTGTGCTCAGATTTGAGTGCACATTAAAGAACCCCAGGTGGTCAAAATTTCCGGAGCCCTCCACTACGGCGTCTCTCATAATCATATCGTGGTTTTGGGACGTTAAATCCCACAAATCAATCAATCAATCAATGCTCGTTTCATTTCTGTGATGCTTGCAAAGAAATTAAAGTTGTTGCTAACAAATCTGGCTGCTTGGTTTTGAACTTTTTCCAGTATGTCAATCAAGTATTGCTGATGGGGATCCCCGATTACGCAAGCATAATCTAGAATAGGTCTTACATACATGATATGAAGGGTTTATTTCACGGTCTGTGAAGCTTGCCTAAAATTTCTGCGTATGAAGTGTAGCATCTGGCCGGCCTTGGTCACGGTTATGTCAATGTGTTTATTTAACTTGAAATTGTCAGAAAAATATACGCCCAGATACTCTCAATAAGATTCATTGCTAATTATTAAGTTATTTATTTCGTAAGTTGTGTCCAGTTTACTAATCGGGTTGGTGAATGATACACAGCAACATTTACAGACGTTTAGACTCATTTCCTATTTTTGGCACCACGTTGATATTCGATACAGATCATGCTGCAGAATTTCAGCATCTTTGTGCAATTTAATTACTCTAAACACTACACAATAATCTGCGAATAACTTAATCGGAGAGATAATACCAACAACTATGTGTAGTGAATGAGTGACGTACCTCGTACTCACGGGTAGCGGTTGCATACTCTCCTTTTTATTAGACGTTTCACAAATATATACAATCACAAGGACCCAGTAATGCCAACTCAAACACAAAAATCGAAACTACAGGTACTATATACAGATTACAACCTTTTCCTTCCCTCATTTACTTTTTTTATTTTTGGGAAGGTGTTAGTACGTTAGTATAGGTTATTCACGCACAGTTTATATGTGGAACGAGAAATACACAACAAGAAATACACATCAATATATACACACAAAAGTATCTATACACATGCCAAAAATATTGAATACATTAGGTAACAGGTACACCAACTAAGAAATATTTACACATTCACACTTTATAACCATATCTGTCCAGTCGCCGTCTCTCTCGGTGTGGCTGAGTGCGACGACCAGGTGGGCACGACACCACAGGTTCTTCTGTAGTGTTCACTGGTGGGCGTGAAACAGTTTCTGAAGCAGGAAACTGTCCGGCGGATGGTCTCGTTGGCGATCTGGAATCGTAGTCTGCACTAGGCACAGGTTTAGCTACGGGAGCAATCGCCTCGGCGGACGCTGGCTGCCATGTTGCAGCGAGAAGCGTCGCGTCAACGGGATTGTGATGGAACGAATATTCACGCCCTGCAGAATGTTGCTGAAGGCCATTGTCGCCAGGGTGCCGGGCAGGCACCTTGCACAGCTTTGCCGCGTTTCATGTTTTGCCGTCGTCGAGAATGAAGGATGCTGGGCCGCATTGCTCGATGACTTTCCTTGCCTTCGAGAAAGAGATGTCACCTTTGAATGAAACCGATGGTTTTTTCACCCACACCATGTCTTCTACTGCCACTGTTGTCGGTTTTGCCGCTCGCCTCCTGTCGGTGTAGGCTTTGCTGTACTCTTGCCTGCGCTTGACACGTTGCCGCAGCCTGGCCAGCTCCTGGTAGGGTGCCTTTGCGAAGGACTCGGGCAATAAGCCGAAGATGTGAAGCTTCGTTCTTGGCAGCCTTTCATGTAAATGTACCGCAGGGGCCATTCCTGTTGTGGCGTGTGGTGTACACCTGTATGAAGCGAGGTAATCCCGTACAGCAGTTCGCAGCGGACGTTGTTCTAGACGGGCCAGTTGTAGGTATATCTTGAACGTGCGGTTAAACCGCTCGATTTGTCCGTTTGCCTGCCGGTAATAAACAGATGAGTGTGACAGCCGGATCGCTCGTTCTTGTAGGAAGTTGACAAATTCCTTTGACGTGAATTGGGGCCCATTACCACAGACTATCTCTTCAGGATAGCCTTCCCGTGCAAATACATTGAGCAAGAACTCGGTCACGGTTCTTGTAGAAATTTCCCTTGAAAACTGTACTTCTGGCCATTTTGAGAAGTAATCTACGAGTGCCAGCACAAATATGCAATCTGGAGGCGCCCTCTCTAGGGGACCAACAATATCCATTGCAAATTTCTGCCATGGTCTCTCTGGTAGCTCGACAGGTTGCAGCGGGACAGGCGGCGTCTTTGCCGATTTATCTGCTGCTTGACAGATGGTACAATTGTGGACTGCTTCTTCCACTTGACTGTCCACGCGGGGCCACCAAAATTCCTCCCTAAGTCTGGCTTTGGTGCGTCCGATACCCTGGTGAGTTTCATGTGCTGTTGCCACAAGTTGAGCCAGGAGAGATCATGGAACTACTAGCTTCTCTGAACGCAACAACGATTCGCTCACCACTGACAATTCGTCTTGAACTCTGAAATATGTTTCCAGACCTTCCGGCGAGTCTCTGTGTGACGGCCAAGACCCATTCACAAACACCTTCACCTTTTGAAGAGTGGCGTCAGCAAGAACCGCTTGTTCAAAATGCTCTTTGGTCAGGAAACTTGGTTGAAGCACGGAAACAATTCCCTTCTCAAAAGTCAGCTCTTCATCTGCCATATGAACGGGTAACCACGAAGGAGCATCGGCTACTCTGTTGGATGAGCCTTTCTGGTACTCCACCGTGAAATTGTAACGTAGTAACCTTGTGCACCAACGTGCAATTCTATGTGGGCGTCGGCCTGAGCCCTGCCAAGACAGAAGCGAAACGAGGGCCTGGTGGTCTGTTCGGAGAGTGAAGCTCCGTCCCCACAGGTATGCATGCCAATGCTCGCATGTCCAAATGCATGCAAGTGCTTCCTTCTCGCTAACTGCGTACTTTCTTTCAGCCGAAGATAGCGTGCGTGATGCAAAAGCAACAGTACGAAGCTTATCGGCGTGCTGCTGAAGGACTGCTCCAAGACCACGTTCAGATGCATCAGTGGAAATGATAATTGGAAGCGCAGGATCAAACATGTGCAAGACAACATCTGACGATAATACCTCCTTTACCGCGCGGAAACTTATCCACCTCAACAGACCAGGTGAAGGTTTCGCCTTTTCTAAGAAGAGCCCTCATTGGTTCTGATTGATTTGTCGTGTTTAAAGTCTCAAAACCACGCTATGATTATGAGAGACGCCGTAGTAGAGGGCTCCGGAAATTTCGACCACCTGGGGTTCTTTAACGTGCACCCAAATCTGAGCACACGGGCCTACAACGTTTCCGCCTCCATCAGAAATGCAGCCGCCGCCGCCGGGATTCGAACCCGCGACCTCCGGGTCAGCAGCCGAGTACCTTAGCCACTAGACCACCACGGCGGGGCCCCTCATTGGTTCTACCATCTCCGCCAAGTGTGGCACAAACTTGGCGTAGTATTCCACCAACCCAAGAAAGGAGCGGAGTTCAGCGGCATTTCTTGGAACTGGGGTTTCCACAATTGCGTCCACCTTCCCTGACAGTGGCAAAATACCGCAAGGTGTCACCTTGTGGCCCAAGAATTCGAGCTGCTGAACTCCAAACACCCATTTGCTGTTGAGCTTCAGACCTGCGTCTTTGATACGCTCCAACACTGCCTCCAAGTTCTTGAGGTGCTCCTGAGCTGATTTATCAAAAATAATTACATCTTCGATGTAAAAGAGGACACCCGCAAAATTGCGAAGGATTCGAGACATCATACTTTGAAAAGCAGCAGGTGCTGAGGCTAGCCCAAAACAAACGCGTTTGAACCGGTACAGCCCTTCATGTGTTATAAAAGCTGTCAAGTCCCTGCTCTCAGGATCCAGCGGAACTTGGTGGTAGGCAGACGCTAAGTCGAGTTTGGAAAAGTGCGTGGCACCCACGAAGGCTCGAAGCAACTCATCCATGTGAGGCAGCGGAAAGCTGTCCGGAACAATGACCTTGTTAGGCTCGCGTAAATCTACACAAAGCCTAATACTTCCATCTTTCTTCTGAATGACTAGAATAGGAGACACCCATTATGACGCATCGATACGTTCAATGATGTCCAAGCTTTCCAGGCGCTGCAGTTCGGAAGACACGCGTGGTCGTAACATGAAAGGAAGCCGGCGAAGTTTTGATGCCACTGGCTGAACACCCGCACGTGTCTTAATCCTGTGAACAAAACCTTTTGCAAGGCCCAGCTCATTTGTGAAGAGCGAGCAAAACTTTTGCTGAAGTGCTGACGGCAGCTGCATGGATGGCTCTATTGGACATGTCCGAGCTACTTCGGCGTTCGGTACCATGCTGGTTTGAAAACACTGTAGCTGAGAGCCTTCAATACACCGCTTCAAGGCCTTAATACCATCCAAGCCAACAAGAGAAGTACCCTGTTCGACGACATAAAACAAAAGCGGTGCGCTGCGATTCTCGAAAAAGACCTCAGAAAAGAAGCAGCCTCGAACCAAAATTGGTCTTTTGAAATAATTCAGAAGCGTCACACTAGGAACAGGAAGAAGCGGCACACCAGAGAAATGTTGGTCAAACACCTTGCCTGAAAGAATGGAAACGGAAGAGCCAAAATCGACTAACAGCTAGTGACCTGCCCGATTTGAATGTTAATGTGAATTCGGGATGCAAGAGGCCGTTGAACTACAAGAACCTCGACGGTTTCATCCTGCAACGGGCTATGTACTGAAACCTCGTGGACAGCTGCTGGCGACCGCTTCTGGTTGCAAACGTTTTCAAAATGTTCGATACGGCCACAAAAGACGATTTTTTTTTCCTTTAGCTGGGCAGCGTTTCCAAGAAACTGGAAACATTGCCGAAACTGGAAACTGGAAACTGGAAACGCTGCTGTTTAGAACCACACCTGAAGTAATACGAAGAATTCACGTGCTGCTGCGAGTTGGATGGAGAGCGCTGTCGAGATGGGGGGCGGTTCCCCGATGTAGCTGCCTTATCGCGTTGACTGAAAGTGCGAACACGCGGCAGTAAATTCGGTGACTGCAACAATGAACCGCCTTTTGTGCCAGACTGCTCAGATACTGGTTGCACAGAGACGAAAAATTCATTTCCACTGCTGCCTGCTCGATTTGCCTCGCGAAAGCAACTGCCTTGTTGAATGAAAGCGAAGACCCTTCTAACAGAAGACGTTCCCGAATACGATGCGAAGACACACCGGCAACAAACTGGTCACGTAGTGACTCTTCTTGCGACATAAATGAGCACATCGCGGCAAGCTCTGTTAGCGCGGTCACGTATTCTTGAATAGACTCGCCTAGGAACTGAATTCAACGGTGAAATCGGTGGCGCTCGACGACCAGGTTGCAGGTGGCATCGAAGTGCTTAGCCAGTGCCGCTACCGTGGAGTCATACACGTCGGGCGTAGCTCCGGTCCCTTCCTCCTCAGTCTTTTTGGCCGCCTGCGAAATAGACAAAGTATTGAAGCTACGTTGACCTTCGGGTCCCAAGGAATGTAGTAGAAGAGCCTTGCGTCACTCTGGGGAGAACTCTGAAGCACGGGACGCCAGCAGATAGACCTTGAACACGTCGTGCCATCGGAAGCATGGCTGCACGGGACGACCCGGTGTCGGAAAAAACGGATCCGGTTGGGCGATGCCAGCGAAAGCCATCTGGGGGCGTGGCTGGTTATCCCCGGGAACTATCCCAGACCGGGTCCAACCCTCGTCGCCATTGTAGTGAACGAGTGACTTGCCTCGCACTCACGGGTAGCGGTTGCATACTCTCCTTTTTATTAGACGTTCTACAAATAAATACAATCACAAAGACCCAGTGTTGCCAACTCAAACACAGAAACCGAAACTACAGGTACTATATACAGGATGCAACACTATGCGATTAATATAAATCAGGAAAAGCAAAAGTCCTAATACGTTTCCCCGTAGTACACCGGACGTAACGGTTACCGCAGGTGATTTTGAGCCGTTAAGCACTACGTTCTGCTGTCGATCATTTAGATAGTTCTTTACCCAATTGATAACTTTAAGGTTTGTGTTTGCAGACAGCATTGCAAATTCCAACAGATTGTGTGGGACTTTATCGAAGGCTTTCCGGATGTCAAGGAACACTGCATCTACTTGAGCGCCACTGTCTATAGATTGTGCGATGTAATGCTGAAATTTGACTGGTGGAGTTACGCTTGAGCGTCTATTTCTGAAACCATGCTGAGATGGAGGGAGGAAGTTGATTGACTCTAGGCATTTAACTACTTCACTGTATATGATGTGCTCAAATAACTTACAGAATTGCTGTTAGTGAGATGGGCCTGCAATTTTCGACAACCTTTTTATCACCTGATTTATGAACCGGGATAACGTTTGCAACTTTCCAGTCATGTGGGACAAATCCAGTATTTAGTGTAATTTCATATATAACGCATAAGCACTTTGCAATGACGCTGTCACAGTTTTTAAGAACAAATAGTGATAGACCATCTGGTTCAACTTCTTTAGTTGTATCTATCTGCCGTAACAAGCAATCAACACCAGTAAATTCAACCTGCACGTCTTTCATGGAAGACCAGGTGACTGGAAGCGCCCCCACATCGCCAGGTGTGCTTTGAGTAAAAACTGATTAGAAATAGTTGTTGAAAGCTTCAGCTTTTTCTTCATCGGTGCACAAAGTATCACTCTCCATGGTCAGAGTAGGAATGCGCATATAGTCTTTTCAAGTTTGTTTCACATACTCCCAGAACGCTTTCAGGTTTTGCTTTAACATATCGCCTAATTGCGCAAAAAAAGTATCCTTCTTTGTTTTTATTGCAGAGAACAGTGTCAGGTTTGCATGCCTAAGCTCTTGTTCATTAGACGTGGTGCTTCTATCTCGAAATTGTCTGTACGAACTTCGTGCTTTCCTAATTAACCAGCGAATGTGTTTATTAAACCAAGGCTTCTGTTTTGTTCTCTTCTTTAGTATTCTGTTTGGTACATGAGCCCAAACTGCGTTCAGTAGCTTATCACGAAAATAAGACCACAGAGTTAAATAACAATGGATTTCTGCCAAAAGCAAGAATGTTTGGTAATACAACTCCAATTCTGCAGAAACAGAATCATAGTCACCTTGTTCATACAGGAAAATTTGCCGAGGTATTGCCTGTGCTACTTGGCAGTATTTTATCTTTAAATCTGCCAGAATGGCCTTATGGTCACTTATACCAGAAATCACCGACACAGTGGAAACAATATTTGGGTCATTACATAATATGAAATCCAAATGGCATCACGTCTCGTTGGAACATTCACATATTGACAAAAACCAAACAGTATCAAGAATTCACCAAACAAAGTATACACTGATGACCTGTTTTGTGTACCACTGGTTGTCCAGTCAAAATCTGGTAGATTGAAAACTCCACTCAGGAGTAAACTGTCTGGAATTAACTGTACTATTTCAGAAAGCAGTGTCATAGGAGTATCACCATTGTCTGGTGGTCGATAAAAACAACCCAACACGACAGTATTTCCCTTCGGTAAAAAAACGCGGCACCAAACTGCTTCGGCAGAATTGTGGAAAGGAATTTCCTCACTAGTCCACTCGTTCGCTACAAGAATAAATACGCCCCCACCATGGCGATTTCTATCTTTTCTATAAGCAGTGAAGCCGCGTGGGAAGAACTCAGTATCAGGTACCGCACTGTCCAGCCAAGATTCTCTCCGCTGCTGACCCGCAGGTCGCGGGTTCAAATCCCGGCTGCGGCGGCTGCATTTCCGATGGAGGCGGAAATGTCGAGGCCCGTGTGCTCAGATTTGAGTGCACGTTAAAGAATCCCAGGTGGTCTAAATTTCCGGAGCCCTCCACTACGGCGTCTCTCATAATCATATAGTGGTTTTGGGACGTTAAACCCCACTAATCAATCAAATCAATCAGCCAAGATTCTGTACCCATAATAATTTTTGCTTGAGTAGTCGCCATAAAGAACGCAAAGACGTCAACTTTATTATTGATATTTCGACAGTTCACAATAAGCAGTGGTATGCGCCCGCACGTGTTCGAAGTATCGATTCTCCCAGTTCTGCGATGACTGACGTCACGTAAGTCGGCTTCTTGAGACCGTGCATGTGCAGTGATTGGGATTGGTTGGTTCATTTCACTGTCCCACACGAAGGTCTTTCCGTTGATAACAAGCTTATCATAATTAGGGCGCATTCGGCATCCCTCGCTATCTCTCTTTTCCCTGGCATAATTCCAAAGAAGCCATCGTTTTTCGCGAACAGCATGACTGAAGCCTTCGGATACACTAAAAGAGGTGTTCTTAAATCTGTAAGCATTACGCATAACTCTTTCCCTGGCTTTCCACCCCAAGAAAGTTGCCACGATAGGCCTAATCCGCCCCCCTGTAGAGGCCCCCAGATGGTGAGCTCTTTCTATCGAAATGTTACTAAGCTTGAGCACGTTACCGCAATTCTCTTCAACCAGGCTCTCAGATTTTTCCTATGTTTTTTTGCACTCATTGTCTGGCACACCAAACAAAACTAAGTTTAGCCGGTGGCTCCTGTTTTCGAGATCATCAATCTTATTCTCTATCTTTCTTTCAGATATTTCAACAATCTTAATGCGCTCCTCAATTACATTTCATTTTGTCATCACGCTGTCTATTTTCTGTTCCAGGTCGACTTGCTTCGCTAGTATTTCTGCAAGTTCAGTAAGCATGGTTTTCTGACTATTTTGTACATCCAGAAGGATCTGCTCAATTTTCGCCATCTGCTCTTTTTAGGTTGAGTTCATAGGGCCTGGGTTTAGCTCTACATCCCCTGAGAGTAGCAATAGAGCCTCCCCCAACAAAGAACAACCATTGCAGAGTAGCACCCAAACAGAGTCAACCAAGTATTTGCTAACAGTGTCAATAGACAAGCACAACTTCCGTCGATCAATGGGGCACGACACTCTTACAAGCATCACATTACTCGTGCAATAACATTTTGCGTAAGTCAAATAACAAACCTGATACATGAAGCAACGTAAGTTCGTGCCCAGAAGAAGAGTGCCGCACCCCAGTCGACAGCGGCCGAGATGCTCCCTTTTATCGGCCTCGTAAGGCGGATCCTGAAGCGCTCTCCGCCATGCAGTCATGTGGCCTGTCCGCAATTCAAGCAAGGTATTAGGCGTGTCAACTCGCATCAGTGGATGACTAGGAGGGGTGCGCTGCACATGCACCGTAGCTGCCCTCCAGGGCTGTGTGGTAGACTCAGCAGCCGCCCCGCCGATGAACGCCGCAGCCACAAGGATACCGGGCAGCACCTGATACATGAAGCAACGTAAGTTCGTGCCCAAAAAAAGAGTGCCGCACCCCAGATGTGGATATATTCGGCCTACTGAAAATGTGTCATTCACCTTTGGGCTATAAGTTGCTCCTTCATTATCGACACTTCAGAGTTTACTCTCACTAGGCCGCAACAAATCTCTAAAGCTGCATTCACCCTTGGCATTGAAAGGGATGGACGCGGCAATATATTTGTGAGGTACCTGCCTACGTTGCTGCAATTTACGCCTCTACGCAAGCCCTCCTTCACCTGTTCAGTAGACCTTGTGACCTCAGGCCGCGAATTCAGATTCACATCCAAGAGCTGGATTTGTAGACCCAAGACGTGCCTTTTCATGTAGACGATTTTCCACAGCTATTTCTTCGAAGCAAAACAAGATGGTGCCCCCGCACCGAAGCACCACGACCTTCTCATCGGCAGCGCAGCTGCGATGTGGCATGTGGTAGACGTGGCCCTGCAGCCTATGGCGAGAAAGGTGCCGCGCGCACTATGAGCTGCGCCCCCTTTGCTGGCCTTCAACCTTGTAGTGGTGGTGGCGAATCAGCCGGCCGTCGCAGACGGTGAAGTGTAAAAAAAGAAGGCCATTAGATCACGTGTTCTAGCGTGGCAGCACCCGTTCACCGCTGCGCAAAACCGTCTATAATATTTCTCTGGGATTTGGCTGACTCCCCAGAGGACAAACTTGTTTTTAGGGGCAAAGCTGCTCCTAGTATTACCTTGTCCTGCATGTGGCGCAACCGATAGAAGAAAAGACAAGAAAAAAAAGGAAGGCAGTTGCTCTCGAACAGTATAATAGACGGTGCTGTCTCATAAAACTACTTACAAGCTGCAGTTGAGTGATGATATTCTAGATTGCGCTGTACTGCTACACTCCAATTGGCTGCTGCACGGGCTGTGCCAGGGTGCGAGAGGAAAGAGTGCCTCCATCAGTCTCCTGGATAGTCGCCGTACGTGGCGGATTGTTGATGAGACATTGACGAAGCAGAGCGTCGGGCGCGTTGAAGACACTTACGCTCAGCTTCATTGGCCCGCGTCTTGTCGGTGTTACCCGCGCACCCTCTGGATTCTCGAACGCGATCACACGCATGGACACATGGACGCGTGCACGGACTAACACACACATGGTTGGACGGACAGATGGACGCACGGACGGACAGTGAGCAACACAGACAGGCAGACAGATGGACAGACAGACGGATGGGTGGACGGATGAATGGACGTATGGGCGTACAGACGGAGGAACGTATGGACGGATGAACGCATGGATGTATGCACAGATGGACGCATGGATGGAGAGAAGCACTGAAGAACGTACGAACGCTTCGCCCCACTCATTATTATTCACTCCATGAATATGCTGCGATTTTTTTTTCAATCTGATAGCAAGCGCAACATGGGTTGTCATGTATGCTGCACACAAGCTCCTGCAATTATGCTGCAAAGGAAGAAGAGCCATGCACTCGGCCATTCGTATGAGTAAAGCGCTCGCGCTTTTCACCCAATATCAGATCTGGACGCCTGTGCGTACCGCTCCTGCTTTGCGCGACATTTGCTTTTCCTGGAGCAAGTTTGCCCCCACTAGTTCAGTTCTTTAGGTGCCACTTTACCTACTACCATGGGCTACTGATTATTTTGCTCGACTGGAGACCCGAAGGTTTCGAGTTGGAATACCGGTGGCGGCTGGCTTATTTCTGTGAAGGCAAAGTGCTATAGGTTCCTCTAGCTGAGATTAGGAACATGTTAAATGATCTCATATGTTCATAATTTTTGGAGCACTCCACTTCGGCAACTTTTATAATCGTCCCGGTATATAGCACGTGAAACGTTGAAAATTATCATTATACAGCACTTCCGCTGCTCTATCTTTCAGTGAAGGTGAAATAAACTTTAATTCGTCCTCTCGAAATAACATTACTTTATGCAGATTCTAGGGGGCTTTTGTACTTTATTTGGTAGTGCTAAACCTAAGTAATGCATGTTCTTGGGCTAGTTGTATGATTAGCTTTGAAGACATGTTTAAACTGCGCGAATGAGGCCTGCATGAGAGAAACATTAAATACACACACATTGCGTTTCGTCTGTTTGCTCCATATTTCAATGAGTCCCAGATGGTAGTCTGGCACCTTCTCGAAACCGACACTGATGCGTATCGGGTGGCCTACAGCCGTTATTTTCCAGACCATTACGACGTCAATTGCCGACTATTCTGGGAACCGGCGGATCTGAGACACATTCTATGGGCTTGCCCTCACGTGTCTCTACAGGGTCTCAGAATGGATAATGATGAGCAGTACGAGGCCGTACCGCTAAGCTCGTATCCAGAAGAGCAACTATGGGCCGTCCAGCTGGCAGAAAAAGCCACCAGGAACCAAAAGTTACGGGTTGCCGCTTAGGCGGGGACCTACCACTGGACTCAAAAGAGTTGTTTTTTCTTCTCTCTAGAGTCTTCTTCCCTTCGTGCAGTTCAAAAATGTCTTCACAATCGCTAAAATCAATTTCGATGCATGGACAGAACGTTCGCGGTGAAGGGGTTGCTCTGATCATAAAACTTTTTAAAAAAGCTCAAACAATATACATTGACTCTTTTTTACTTCAGATATAAAAAACTGTGAAGTTGCTCGTAACTGCTTTTTGTAGAATACTTCGCATTGCAGTCACTTGTAAAAGACAGCAAACTGATAAGACGCAGCTTGCATAATTTACTTATATTTTAGTTATCGTTTGGCGATTGCTTGATGGGGCGCCTTTACATCAGTACTTTCACCTTCTTGACAAGCTGTTTCATTCGCTACCGACGGCTTGCACAAACAAGGGTTGTAGTGTTCGAATGCCAAAATGCTCTCCCAAAGAAAACTGCAGATAAGAAACGCTAATTTGCTCAGAAATGTTTTCGTTGATTGTTTTGCCTACATTTGGGGCACAGTTTATCTCGCTTTAACTGCCGACTTCGTCCCACCTGGCAACACTGCTTCAACGGCGAGGATGTTTTAGTTCACTGACCAATGTAACCAGTGATGAGAACAAAGAACAAGAAATGCTGCTATACTTGGCTCGCAAATGTTTTCATGTCAGTCTCGGCATAAGTAGGATGGTAGATATACCTAGTGTCTGCTCAATCAAAGACAATGCAGCCACTGTGACGGCGTGCTGTATGCAGCTTGCTAACCAGTTATGCTTTCATAACACTCAAGGTGAGCCTTGCACTTGGGCTTCCAGCATTAGTGGCAGATAGCATTCGACGTGAAGTATTATTAAATTTTTATATGCCGAGAAGTCTCTCAATGCGACAGAATACCAATCAAGAATCATGTAAGACAGAGGGATACAATCTCCCCAATGTTCTTTACCACGTGTTTGCAAGAGGTTTTCAAAAGCCTAGGATGGAAAGAGTTAGGAAAAAGAGTTACTGGAGAGTACCTTAGTAACCTGCGCTTCGCAGATTATATTGTATTGCTGAGTAACACAGGGGACAAATTGCAACGCATGATTACTGAGTTAGACAAGGAGAGCAGAAGGTAGATCTTAAAATTTATCTGCAGAAAACGAAGGTAATGTACAGCAACCTCGGAACAGAACAGCGCTTCGAGAAAAGTTAGAAGTAAAAGTGCACTTGAGGTTGTAAAAGAGTACGTCTACTTAGAACAGGTAATAACTGAGGAGCCGAACCACGAGATTAAAGTAACTAGAAGAATAAGAATGGGGTGGAGCACAATTGACAAGCACTCTCAAATCATGACTGGTATATTGCCACTATCCTTCAAGAGAAAGGCATATAACAGCTGCATCTGGCCGGTGCTTACCTACGGAGCAGAAACCTGTAGGCTTACAAAAAGGATTCTGCTAAATTGTGGACGACGCAGCGAGCGATGGAAAGAAAAATGATAGGTGTAACCTTAACAGACATGAAGAGAGCAGAGTGGATGAGGGAACAAACCGGGGTTAAGTATAACATAGCTGAAATCAAAAAGAGGAAATGGACTGGGGCCGGGAATGTAGTGCGTAGGTAGCATACCGGCTGGTCATTAAGGGTAACTGACTGAATTCCCTGAAAAGACAAGCGAGTTAGGGGGAGACAGAAAGTTAGGTGGGTAGATAATGGCAGCAGCAAGCACAGGACTGAATTGACAGGTGGGATATGGGAGGGGCCTTTGTCCTTCAGTGGACGTAGTCAGACTGATGATGCTGCTGCTGCTGATGACGATGATGATGATGATGATGCCGAGAAGCCACTTTTACTTTCAACAGCCTAAAGTCGCCTTGTTTTCAGGGTACGACTTTCAGCTCAATATTACTCTTTCCGCAAATATTGCTCTGACACACCAACTGCTTTTCCAGAGCTGTTTTACGTGTTGTAAGCACCGAGCAGCCAGTTTTCAGTTTTTCGTTCTGAAGTTTGAAATTCACGAAGGTTGTAATTAGGTACACCAGGCATCAGCCGAATTGCATTCAAGCCTTGCTTAGAGCCACCGACGAACAATTCTGGTTCAGAGAACACGCTTAATTTAAAGCTCACCAGCAGAAGTCAGTAAAACCTCTTGGACCTCACTCAGACTCACTTATTACATACATTTTGTGCTTTGGACTCACTCAGACTCGAACTCACAACAAATTTCCTGAGACGGACTCAGCCTCACACTGACGAAAATTTTCTTCAACCGAAAACACTCTGACTCAAACTCACCAAAACATTACTCACCTGGACTGACTCAGACTCAGACTCATGGCTTGATCTGAGTGTGAGTGAGTCTGACTGAGTCAGCCTATGAGTCCGTTAGCCTTGAATTAGCGTTTTTACAACTGCTGTCAATGCTCTTTCACACCACTACCTCACGTAATCGGTGCTCTACTTGGCTGCGACGAATATACTACTTTCGAATACGAGTTCTAAATTATGAGTAATATAATATATCTTGGAAGCGAGGGCAACTTAAGATATATTTAACAAGAACTTTCAGAAAGAGTTGATGATGTGGAGATCAAGGCACGGCTCTAGTTGATTCACGCCTCTGATCAATAAATACTGAAATCTTGTATGAAGGACACTGTTTGGGAAAACGTAATAGTAGTCGCTAATGCAGGTAAGGTTGATAGTAATGCTCAAGTGTATATAGATAGAACCAAAATTCAGCCAAAGGAAGTGGAATTCACCCAGGGTCACTCAACAAGTATATATTGAACTTTGGACTGACTCAGACTTAGATGCACGAAACTTTTTGGGGGTGAGCTCACCCGTACTCACACTCACAAAAATATTCTTCAACCGGACCCATTAGGACTCACCAAAATTATTCTGGAGTGGACGCACTCAGACTCAGACTCATGGCTTGATCTGAGTATAAGTGAGTCCGAGAAAGTCGACTCGTGAGTTCGCCGACCTGTGCTAGCCAGAACGTGTTTTACCGCAGTACATTTCTCAAGCGTCCTTCCTTTCCTCCTCCACCTCGTTCATAGGAAGGGTGTCCCTCATAATCATATGGTGGTTTTGAGACGTTAAACCCCACATATCAATCATGAATTATCCTTCATAGGAAGAAGTCAATGAAATCTCAGCACATGTGAAGAAATTGACAATGGCTGAGGAAAGACAAAGAAAATGGGGATGTTCGGGGTCAAGAACATGTCTGGCACCATAGCCCAGCCCAACTGCGCATTAATAAATGCGAAGCATTTTTTTCGTACTGCAGACACTTTGAGCTTCAATCTATGCATCTATCTATCCATCTATCTATCTATCTATCTATCTATCTATCTATCTATCTATCTATCTATCTATCTATCAATCTATCTATCTATCTATCATCTATCTATCTATATGTCTGTCTAGCCACCTATGTCTATAGGTGCTCTCATGATCACCCCTTTACCTTGGGTTAAACATGTTTATAATCGGAAGGTAAAATGTTTTGACAGATAGTACTCACCTGTCATGACATGAATAAATTCACAATCCTAATACGTACGTTGTCACACCCTTTCCGTCAAAGGAAGGAAGGAAGGAAGGAAAATAGAGAGAAAAGAAAGGCAAGGAGGTTAACCAGCCTGTAGGCAGCCGGTTTGCTACCCTGCGCATGGGAGAGGGATGGGGGAGATGAAAGAGAGCGGAGAGGGAAGATAGAAACAGCACATTCGGCAGCACACGCGCTTTCCGTCAAACGTGGGGCACATACCTGTGGGCTGCTATGGGTCCCTGGTATGTGAGTATGTGCCACAGGTAATGGACACTTTATATCTGCCCACAAATGGTGGACTTTCAGTGCCTTTTTACAGCGAAAGCTGTTATGAGATTGCAACTTGGGTCACATACCGTTGTCCGCCACCGCCCCCGCCAGTGTCCGTAACCACATTGCGCGTAATTAGAAAAAACTTTGCACCAACGACACAGTGGGGCTCGAACCCGGTTACGCTGGGTGCCAGCCTAATATTCTACAACGGAGCCACACCGGTGCTTGGGATTGTTGACAAACTTGCCTTGGGCATGCTTGATGTCGAGAAAGCGATCGTGGTATTACAACTTATAAAACGTTTTATAACAGTGAAAGAACAACCAGTCGTCGCACAATGCGAATAGCGTAACGAGTGGCTCGTCCAGTGCTCCAATCTATTGCAAAAGCTTGATCTTGTTCCCCTATTACCTGTGCCACATACACACTTCAGCCATTATTCTTCATCGTCGTCAGCCACTGTATGAACAATTTGCTCAAAATATCTTGCAAATGCGAAGCGAATACGATGCTTCTCAGAAAAAATGACGAAAAATAGCATAGCAAATGCCAGCCTACTGCCCAAAAAATATTATAATGCCCTAGTGGGTATCCTGCAAGTGTTCTTGCAGTAGTTACCCTATGAGTGTTTTCAAAGGCTCTAAAATGCCGCTTTTCTAGCTTTCGCTTTGACTGTGCTGCGCCTTCCGCGCAGGCCTGGCGTTTTTTATAACCATTTGGGTAACTGAGACCACAAATAGTACAGGGTAACCACTACGCCATAAATCGTCATACTTTTTGTGTAGTAGGGAGGCATTCACTGTGCCATCCTTCGTCATTCTTCTGCGAAGCCTGGTAGCCGCTAAACACTTGCAAGAAATTTTGTCCAAGTTTTGATGACGCACGTGGCTGACGACGATGACGAATTATGCCTGAAGCTTTAATAATTAATTACAGCATTCGACAACCGACTCTTTATGCAAGTCGCATTGTTTAACGCCTTTTTGTTGCTTTGCTGTTCTTAAATACTTTTTGCCTGAACTATGCCTGAAGCTTTTATAATAGGTTGGACCACAACATCAGCTTTCCAGAAACCTGGGCTCGAGCTGTCTGAAACGGTAATACTCTCTGCAGCTGTGTTGGCTCTGGGTCATTGCAGCGGGAACATATATGCAGCGGTATATAACGGTATAAAAGAATCAAAACGGTCACTATGCTAATGTCACAAGGACATACTTATTACTTCTTTACATCATTAGACTAGTATATGAATTTTTTACTGTTATTTTTATCATTTTTATATTTTTTCTATAACAATTTATAATACACTGCTAGCACAACTAATCTTTTCGTTTACCCGAAAAAGTTGCTTTAGGTATCCCTCCTAATCATTTTTTACAAAATCCTAATGCCGCGTGATTCATGGCCGATCCCACAAGACATTATTTTGATATGAATCAGGGGGAGTAGGTACGAGCTTCGTGTCAACACTCACAGCAGCAAGCCATGGACAAAGTATAAGGAAAATATTCTCATTTTTTGGCGAAAACGAGGTGTTGCTACGGGACGAACCAATCGCATTCAAGTGCGTATCTAAATCTGCACTCAGCCATTTTATAAAAGCGTCCTTGCCGGAGGTGTCTGGGATTCCATTTGTCATCTATAATTTGAGTCTGGATCTCCGGAAACATATAAAAGTCAGTTAAATACAACACATTTGAACAACTTCTACAGAGAACGCCCAGGGCGTATAAACCCCTTCCGGGGCCTATAATCCCGTGTCAACGCATGACCCCTGCTGCACAAGTACCACGCGAGCTGATAAAAGACGTCCGCTTGCAAGCTAAGAGTCTGTAGGAAGACGTGTGGCGTTTGGTTTCCCACATATTTCATTTATCTCTGCTCTGTCATGGACGTCCACAGACGCTGTTGTTTTTGTGGGCTTATTCGTATTTTGTGCTGTCGAAAACCCACGGAGCAGCTGCGGCACAACTTTTTCGTCTTTCCCAAGACGCTGATGGCTTGCCATAGCCCCCCGCCCCTCTAGCGAGGTAGCCAATGCACGAAGGAGCGACCCCTATGAGCAGGTTATAGGTTCTGCTGTTGTGAAGTGCGTTCGTCTGGTTTTCGCGGATGGCTTGTTGTCTTCGAGTATGGTATCAGTGTCGAGGAAAGCCGGCTTTGTGCTTTCAATGGAGTCACTGTCTTCACGTCCATGAAGCAGCAGAACCAAATGCTTCTGGAAGCGCTTGACGATCTTAAAGGGTCCGTCGTAAGGAGGTTGCAGTGGTGGTCTGATTGTATCATGTCGTACGAAGACGAGGGTGCAGTCGCGGAGTGCACCACTGACGAAACTTGAGTGAGAGTATTGACGTGCAGGAATAGTTGACACGTCTCTCATGGCATTCTTGAAGCGACTGGCATAATCAGCTACGTCCAATGGTGATACCGGTGAGGCGTCGAAAAACTGTCCAGGAAGCCTTATGGTAGTGTCAAATACGAGCTCAGCTGAGGAGCAGGACGCGTCTGTTAGTATTGTGCTGCGCAGGGCAAGGAGAACGAGTGGTAGTCGCTCCGTCCAGGGTATCAGTAATCGGGAAACCATGAGCGAAGCTTGGAGTTGGTGGTGAAATTGCTTAACCATGCCATTGAACACCAGGTGGTAGGCCATCATCTTGATGTGGTTGACACCAAGCATTCGGCACAAAGTTGAGAAGAGCGCGGAGTCAAATTGACGACCTCGATCCATTTGATGGTCTTGGGAACTCCGTAGCGGCTTACCCACATGGTGATGAGTCCGCGGGTGACTGACTCTGCCGTGATGTCGGTGAGGAGTACTGCCTCAGGCCACTGCGTAAACCTGTCTACGAACGTTAACATATACCAGCTGTTTTGCGATTGGGGGCAAAGAGCCTACGAGGTCCAGGTGCGCGTGTCTGAACCGCGACTCAGGAGGCGTGAACGTAAGCAGTGGGCTGACCGTGTTGCACTGGATTTTGGTTAGCTGGTACTTGAGGCAAGCACGTGTCCAGTGGCGGACGTCGATGTTCATTCGAGACCATAGATATCGCCCTGTAATGAGGCGCTGAGTCACGCGTAAACTGACGTGTGACAAGAAATGCAAGGCGTCGAAGACTCTGCAGCGAAATGGTGCTGGAACGTAAGAGCGAGGACAACCGGTAAAGGTGTCGCAAACGACACCTTTCGCGCTGCTTTGAAGCAGGATATCTCCAAGCTTGAGAAAGTTATCTCGGAGTCGCAACACCTGATGCTCGCTGTCGTCTTGTTGTGCAGTAACTATGGCTTCAAAATCGACTGGTGTGCGCTCATGCATAGTTGTATGGCAATCTATCCGCGTCTCGGAAAATACGAAAATGTTGTGCCGCAGCTGCTCCATGTGTTCAAGGTAGCACGAGAGAAGAAGGTACCAGCAAGAACGACAGCGTCTGTGGACGTCCATGCCAGATCAGGGATAATTAAAATATGTGGTAAATCAAACGCCACACGTCTTCCTACAAGCGGTGACCCGGAATTCGAGTGGCAACACACTACTCCTGCTTTTGTTAACGCACCGAGCGTCACGGCCAACATTGATTCTAGCTGGCCGGACGTCACGACTACTGCTCTTCTTCGGCAGATCTGTACTTCTCGTCTGCTCAGCTTCTACAGTGACTACGGTTCCGGCCTTAAGCCCCGTTCATTTCAGCTGACCATGGACACGACACCCAACTGTGACGCCACGCCGAATCCCATGGTACCTGACCGTGTCGTCCTTACCCTCAGGCTCCCAGATTTTCGGCAGGCGGACTCTGAACTCCGATTACTGAGCGTCGAGCCACTCTTCCGACGATACCGGGTAACCTCGCAAACAGCGAGTTACGACTATGTCATCGGCGCTTTACCACCTGCTGTCATTGCCATTGTAAGATACATTCTGCAATCTCCACCCCCTGACAACCCTTACGACACCCTTAAAGACGACCTCATATGCCGGACAACTGAGTCTGAACAGCTTAGGCTGCAGCAGCTACTCACTTCGGAAGAACTCGGTGACCGAATGCCTACGGAGCTTCTGCGACGCAAGCGACACCTGATCGGGGACCACTCTGCTGCATTGGACGCCTTCATCTTACGCGGAGCGCCGGTGTTTGCACGTGCTCGTCGTCTCACTCCTGAGCGTTACAAGATTGCACGCCAAGAATTCGAGCACATGCTAGAACTTAGATACGTCCGCCTTTCTTCCGGTGCCTGGTAGCCACCGCTAAACATGTTTTCCTAGCCCTCAGGTGACTGGAGACCATGTGATTACTACCACGTCCTTAACAAAGTGACGGTAGCGGACCGCTATTCAATACCGCACATCCAGGACTTCACGGCATTGCTGCATGGTTCCATCGTATTCACCAAAATTGATTTAGTAAAGGCATACCACCAAATACCTGTCGAACCTTCTGACGTATCGAAGACTGTTATATTAACACCATTTGGCACGTTTGAATTCATGCGTATGCCCTTCGGTCTACAAAACGCAGCACAAACCTTTCACCGGTTCGTGGACCACGTACTTCATCGATTTACCTTCTGCTTCGCGTTCACCGGCGACGTCCTTGAATTCAGCACCACTGCAAAAGATGACGAACTTCACCTGCGTCAGATTTTCACACGACTGCAAAAATATGAACTAGTCCTTAACAAACCAAAGAGCGAGTTTGGCGTTTCTACACTGTACTTTCCTGGTTATCACGTAGATTCGCGTGGGATCTCTCCACAGGCTGCCCGTGTTGAAACTATATTGTAGTTTCCATGAACAACAACTACCAACAAACTACGTGAATTCCTCAGGATTGCCAACTATTACCGGTGGTGTATTCTTCATTGCGCTGCCATCTTGCAACCACTTCATGCACTTCTAACTCGTCAAACGAAGTCCAACGCTTCCATCTTCTGGACGGGCGATGCAGAGAGAGCTTTTAGTTCCATCAAGGAAGCTCTGGCTAACGCAACGCTCCTCGTGCATCCAAAGAGTGATGCCATCACGTCACTCACAGTGGACACCTCGGACGTTGCTATAAGAGCAGTCTTGCTGCAGTTGGTCGATGCAGTTCTGCAGTCGGTCGCTTTCTTCCCACGGAAGCTCTCACAGACCGAGCGTCGTTATAGCACATTCGGTCGTGAGCTGCTCATGGCCTATTTTGCTGTCAAGCACTTTCGACACTGCCTAGAAGGTCGGCAGTTCCCGATCCTCACCGACCACAAGCTGCTTACGTGTCAATGGACTGCTACCAACTCTTTCTACACCCCACGTGAGATCTGACAGCTTGCTTACATATCGGAGTTCATGAGGGATATCCGGCAAATCAGTGGCAAAGACAACCACGTTGCTGATGCGCTTTCCCGAATAGAAATGAACGCAACTATGGCAAGCCGTCAGTGTCTCGGAGAAGAAGAAGAAGCTTTGCCGCAGCTGCTCCGCGTGTTCGAGGTAGCACTAGAGAAGAAGACGCCAGCAAGAATGGCAGCGTCTGTGGACGTCCATTCTAAAGCAGGGATAAATAAAATATGTGGAAATCCAAACGCCACACGTCTTCCTACAAGTGGTGATCTGGACGCGTCTTCTTCTTTGGTGCTGCCTCGAACACGCGGAGCAGCTGCGGCACAACTTCATCTTCTCCGAGACGCTGATGGTTTGCCATAAGTGTACCGTAAGGCGTGTGTCCTTCCTAATTGACTAAGGAGACTCAGGCCGTAATGAGGAGCTAGATGACGTGAGAAAAACTGAAGAAAGGGTATCGGCTTTCGCCTGATCACATTATCTGGAGCTGTTTATTTGTATAATACAAGCCTATTGTACAAAAGTTTTTGTTAACGGAAAGCTAAGGAGTTTGTTGGTTGACAGCGGAGCCAGTGTCACAGTCATAAATATCTGTATTGTTGAGAGTGAGAAAGTAAAATAGGGACGCCCTGCACCGGTACACAAATACAATAGAAGGCGAGGTGTGCAGGTAAAGGGACTTGTGTTGCCATATCGTGTGTTGGCAACAGTGTCACTGGGCTAGCACTGGTAGTGGACCATGTGCCCTATGAATTATTCTTTTCACGTAGCCACCAGTACCCTTCAACCTGAACATGTACTGGACTGGAGTAGTCACCACAGAAAAAAAGCACCGCAGCCTCAATTCTCCAACTTCTCCTTCGAGGACTTTACCCGGAATCAGTGTGCTTGAAAAGATATCCTAAGGCAACCACAACGTTTGAGGTACTACACAAGTTACATGATACAGGGGGGGGGGGGTGAGAAAAAGGCCCTAAAGTATGATGAGAAAGGAGAATGTGGCATCAGAACGAGATGCAAAAGATATGATGTTGGATGCACCGATCATTCATTCTCAACTGCATTCGCCTCGCCCATCATCATCAAACCTTAGGAAGATAGACGTCTACTATTGTGCACATGCTCCAGGTAAAAAAATAATAGGCAGACAGAGCTTTTTCATTTCTCAGTGCTATGGGTAGACTCTATAATAAATTAAATGTATGGCTGCACAGTGCTTATGTGCAGTTAATTATGTGAAGGTTTTTGGCAGCTTCAGCTTTCGGAAAAATACAAAAAGTATTCTGTCTTCATAACATTCTTTGATATTTACGAGTATATTCATCTCCCATTTGGGTGGAATAACTGACCCGCGTGGTTTCAGAACATGATGAACGACATCTGGGCATCATTACTTAAGAGTTTTGGTAACATCTACATCGACGACATAACTGCTTATTCCCGCAACAAGGGCGAACATTCAAACCATCTTGCTTGTGTACTACATGCACTTTGTGACGCCGAGTTAAAAATTAATGAGAGTAAAAGCAAGTTTTTCTCAAGAGAAGTTGTGTTTTTGGGCAGAATATTTGAATGCCAAACCCATAAATTGAAATAGTAAACAGTAGAAAGAATAGCAAAAATACAGAAGCCATGTTGTTTGCCGTTTTTTAGTATTTTTGAGTATTGCGGTTCATTTTGTTCGTTTATTGCAGATTATACAAAAGAACCTATTGCCTGACGAAAATGGGTTATTGCGGCCACACCTCCTCATTAAAACCAACACCCACACAAATCAGTGTCATTCCATCGTGAAGATACTTCATCAAGCTAAACGGACAGTGTCACCGGAAGATGTTGTCAGGAACCTCGTGGAAAAATATCTCCCGCTTTTCGCGGGCCCTGTGACCCCTCACCCCGATTATTCTGCCAGTGGCAACACCAACTTAGACGCCAACTTTTCTATTGAAGATGTGCGCCGAGCTCTCAATGAGCTCAATGGCCGCTCAGCCCCTGGCCCCGACGGCATCACCAACACGCTTCTACGCAACCTGAACGATCCCTCCGTCACCTACCTCACTGACACTATCCACGAAATATAGAAAAATGGTGAGATATCCGATGCCTGGAAACTAGCTCACACGATTCTCATACCCAAACCGAGAAAGGCGCCGAGCCTAGATAATCTACGCCCCATATCTCTCACGTCGTGCGTGGGCAAAGTGGCTGATTACGTCGTCCTCAACAGGGTTGGTCAATACCTCGAAGATAATGACTGCATCTCGCACCACATGATTGGCTTCCGACCAGGGTTATCCACTCAAGACGCCATGTTACTCCTAAAGCATCAAATTCTAGATGGCGGAAACACTCAGGACACTCGTGCAATACTCGGTCTCGATTTAGTAAAGGCCTTCGATACAATTACGCACTCGTCAATCTTGAAAGCGGTCGCAGCCCTCAGCCTAAGTCATCGATTTTACTACTTTATTCGCTCTTTTTTCACTCGATGCAGAGCCGTCCTCCGCGTAGGAGACCTAGTGTCAGAAGAAGTGGAGCTTGGACAGTGGGGAACTCCTCAGGGATCCGTTCTCTCGCCCATGCTCTTCAACATTGTGATGATCGGGCTTTCCGAACGACTTTCGAAAATCAACGGGCTTAATCACACTATATAAGCGGATGATATAACCATATGGTGCTCTACAGGGTCGGATGGCTTGATTGAGTTTGCCCTGCAAAAGGCTATCGACACCACGGAGTCCTACCTTGACCACACTGGTCTCAGGTGCTCACCCACGAAGTCGCAGCTGTTGATATATTTGCCCAAACGCCGGGGTGTCAAACCCAAAGGGTGGAAACCTTCGGCGGAACGCAACATCACCCTCCACACCAGAGATGGTCATACTGTACCCAGGGTAGACACCATCAAGGTCCTCGGCATGATCATAGAGTCCCACGGAACCAACACCCAAACAGTACACAAGCTCAAGACTAAGACTGAGAATGCCATACGACTAGTACGTATAGTAGCCAACAGGCACCATGGCCTCAAAGAAGACAACCTGCTGCGTCTGGTACACGCGTTTGTTTTGTGCCATTTTACCTACGTCGCCGCTATACACAAATGGCTACGTGCTGAGCGTGATCAACTCAATGCGCTTATTCGCAAGGTGGTCAAACGAGCCGTTGGCCTCCCTATCACCACTCCAACGTACAAACTCCTCGAGCTTGGCGTATATAACACGCTAGAAGAGATCACCGAAGCTCAGGAACACGTGCCATTGACCCGACCCACCACCATCAAGGCGGGCCGCCATATTCTGTGCGAGCTCGGCTTCTTCTCCTCGAGGGCCAAGGACCCCCCAGAGTTGACCCTAATTCCCCGTGAAATCCGCGACCTTATCACGATCGCTCCCATTCCACGAAATGTACACCCCGAATACAACAGAGGCAGGCGCCTTGCGCGGGTGACCGCCATTCTGAAGCGCATACACATGGAAGCAGACAACGTCGCGTTCGTGGACGCCGCTGCCTATCACAACAACCAAAGCCTTCGCCGAGATCGCGGTATTATCCGCGCAGCAGACTCTTAACTCTGCCACAATCCTTACCCTAAACCCCGAATTAGCAGAGCAAGAAGCTATAGCTATAGCTATGCTCGACAGCAAACGGGAATTCATCTACAGCGACTCCAGGCCGGCCGTCAAAGCCTTCGAACGCGGAGTCATCTCCAACAAGGCGCTACGTATCCTGCGCAAAGCAGACCCGAGTTCCCTGAAGCACCATACTGTCATCTGGTTCCCCGCCCATCTCGACCAGGTGCCGGGTGCCCTATCCAACCTCAACGAGATCGCCCATGATGCAGCGCGCGCACTTACCGACCGAACTGCCACGGGGCAACCTCATCTTGCTGGGTTGGATACCAATCGGGATGCACCAATTACGTACAATGAAATTACAAAGCACTTTTACTTGGAACGCCGCATTTTTCCACCCCCACATCCGAAACTTAACCGACCGCAGGCATTAACCCTACGCCTATTACAGACACACACGTACCCAAACCTTGCCACGCTTCACGTTTATTATCCTCATGCATACCCCAGTGACACATGCCCATCATGTGGACACACAGCGACACTCGTACACATGCTCTGGGAGTGTAGAACAATTCCTCCCGACTCTACCTCAAGCAAGTGGGAGAGGTCCCTCAGGAGCTCACTTTTCGCCGACCACCAATGGGCCGTCCAGCAGGCCCACGAAGCGGCCGCCAGGTACTCCCTGTCGGTCCCTACGTGGGAGACGCCCGCTACGCGCTAAGCGCGTCCTGCAGAACTGATATAAAATTTTTTCATTCCATTCCTGACGGAAATGACTAAGAATAATGTTCTATTTCAGTGGACAGAAGAGTGTGACTCAGTTTATCGCGGTCTTCTGAGGAAAGTTTTTTTCGGATTCGGTCCTGAATCTTCCAGACTTTAAGTTGCCCTTTGAGCTCAACTCCAGCGCTATTTATTGTGGCACAGGTGAGGTGCTCTATTAAAGGAATACACTATAAATGCAGCCAACCACTTAGGGTAATCAGGTTATCGAAAATGCCACTAGTCTACACGACTACAGCGAAAGAAGCCTTGCCAGTCCTCATGGCCTTAAGCTATTTTAGGTCTTACCTGGATAGCAAGAGGTTCAGCCTTTTTTACGGAGAAAGATTTAACCTATATCCTTTGACCGTGTAGAAATTAGAAGAAAGATCGCAAGCTAGTTAGGCGAACATGAGCAGTTTACGTTTGTGGTACATCACAGGTCTGGGAAAAACCACAAAGAGGCAAATGCACTTCCAAGCCTTGCACGAATTTCTGAACAAGAAAGCATGAACGCAAACCTATTCCTAGAGGAAACTGGTGAGCTCAAGTTCTTCAACGGAAAGTTCACAGTGCCCGAAACAATGGTGCCTCAAATCTCGCAACTTTATCAGGGCTCCCCCAACTCGAGCTCATGGTAACTTTTTGTAAACTTATCGGCAGAAGATTCACCATCATTTCCTCGGGAAACACTTGAATAACGATGTCCAGTGTTAAGTTACGTCTCGTCATCAACGTCAAGTTCACTAAGCCGAGTACCTTCCGAGAACATATGAGATTGTCTTGCCTCAACACTCCGGCTTACTGTTTGTAGTCGTCCACATTGAATTCGCACAGCTCAATAAAGGCGGCTGGAGCAGGAAGGACGCAGTCTTGCCTAGTGGCAACAAACCAGTGCACAATAAATATAGTGGCATGGCCGGGAAGAAAAGGCGAGAATAGGGTGATTGTTTTTTTTTTTGAGCCGGGAGAATACCAAACTAGTATTACCGGACAATAGACCAGTGTTTGTAAGCCAGCGTTTTCACGGTTGGGCGAAAGACCGAAGGGTTGTTCTGCGACGCTGAGCGGTGTACCATTCTGCAGGAAATGGCATGACTGAAAGAATAATGCGGGATTTTACGCAGGTTCTTTCAGTTTAGCCAAGGTTTCAAGGTGAATGGAAGCGCTGCTTCGAGGCAGCTGTTGCACTTGCTTATAATAATCGGCTGCGCTCGGCGAACGTCAGCTGTAGCCCGGAGTTCGCGGCATTCAGAAAGGGGCCAGTGCTTCCTGCTGACCAACAGCTTCTCATTGCTGACCGCCTGAATTGTGCGAAAAGCGAAGAACGTTGGAAGCGTAACAATGATACCGGGAACATATGAATTAGAGCTTTGAGTTCTGTCATAGCACGTAGTACGTTATATTGCCACAGAGACTGTTTACAATATCGGACACTATGAAAAATCAGCGTCCACAGTCTTGTGCGCACTCTTGCTTGGGGCCGCACGACTCATGCCTCTTGTTCACAGGCACGAGCCAGTGTGGGTTGGAGCTGCGAAGAAGAAGAAGATGCGTGGGCCGAGGAACAGTTTTTGTTTTTGGAACGCTCCAGCGGACTCTTCCATCTTTTCGCACATAATTTTCAGGGCACAAGCTCGCCCATAATAAACCAGTTTTTGACTTTTCCTCTCTTGCACCCGTTACATTTTGCTAGACGGTGCTGGGTATGATTGGAAGCCCCCTTGGTGCAAGAGAGCGAAGCCCCGATCCTCAACGATTGGAACCTGGCGAATCGACTCCGGTACACCAGCGTTCAAGCCGCCGCCTCCGAGGAGAGCCGCCTGAATTCGCACCCCTCCCCAGTGCTCCAGCAACACAAGCAGCGTCCACAGACAACGGAACGATGGCTTACCAGGTGACATCATCGGAACTTATTCTGTCCCCACCGTGCTTGCCTGAGCCCTTCCACGGTGACACGTTCGAGGAAGTGGAGGATTGGTTAGAACACTTCGAGCGGGTTGCGAAAACCAACGGCTGGGATGAAGCAAGGAAACTGCGTCGTGTGTACTTCGCATTGGAGGATGCAGCGAGGACGTGGTATGAAAACCACGAAGCGTTTATACCGACATGGGAAGCATTCGGACGACAAATATTAGCTACATATGCCAGCACCGATCGTCGGGAGAAAGCGGAGAACGCTCTACAGTCCAGAAACCAGCGCACGAACGAAAGCGTTGGCATATATATTGAGGACATGTCCCGCCTTTTCAAGGGCGCTGACCCGAACATGAACGAAGAGAAAAAGCTGCGTCACTTGATGCGAGGTGTCAAACAGGAGTTACTTGCCGGTTTGGTACGCAACCCACCTTATACAGTTGCTGAATTCCGCAACGAAGCCACCTCCATTGAGCGGGCATTGCAGCAGTGCTCCCGTCACTACAATCATGACACGAGGATTGTTCCCGCGGATGTCCTCTCGGCAAACCTAGGAAGCAGCAGCGAATCATTGAGGGAAATGGTGCGATCCATTGTGAAGGAAGAGCTCCAGAAGCTGCTGCCCCGACAAGTCGCAACGCCAGTTTCGTCTCTGACTACCATGATCAGAGATGAAGTTCGCCACGCCATTCTTCAAGCCGAAACCGAGGTGCAACCTGTTCTACTTGAACAGCAATTGCAGGAACGCCCCGTACCTACTTACGCTGATGCCGTACGCCAGCCCGCCGTGCATACTGCTTCGTTTGCAGCTTCCAGTAACTACCAACCGGCTTCGCGTGGCTCAAACTATCCAGCTAACTCGAGGCCCCGAAAAAGTGACGTGTGGCGCACACCCGACAGGACGCCTCTTTGTTTTCACTGCGGCGAAGCTGGACACCTGTACAGAATGTGCCCATATCGACGAGTTGGTCTGCGTTGGTTTTCTCCAAACGCTCCATGCTCCCGAAATGGCGAAAGACCCGTTGAAATTGAAGATTGCTTGTCCGGCCATCTGTTTCCAACTGCCGGTTTCCAGCATCAGCCTAGATTACCCAACGCCTGCTCGCTATCGATTGCCAAGTCCTCGACAATTTAGTTCACCTTCTCCACCTTCAACCTCAACACATCGTCGTTCAAGCAGTCCCCATCAGGAAAACCGAAGCCAGCGACCTATGGAGGTAAGGCCGCTGATGTCCGACCAACTGAAGATCCTCCGTCAAGGTCCCAGTGCAGCAACGACGAGCGGAACACTACAACTAGGTTAGGTAAAGACAAAATTTCTTCTGACTTACGCGTTACCGTAGACGGGTGTGAATTTAAAGTTTTAGTTGACACAGGTGCTGATTATTCGGTTGTCAGTTACGCTGCCGCAAAGGATTTAAAGAAAGTCCTGACGCCTTGGAGTGGACCCCAGATACGCATGGCTGGGGGTCATCTCATCACACCCGTGGCAAGATGTACCGCACGAATCGGAATTCAAGGCGCTACTTACGTTGCTGACTTTGTCCTACTTCCGCAATGCACTGGAGATTTAATACTCGGAATCGATTTTCTGCTAGCAAACGGAGCTGTAATCGACCTGCAGAATTCTAGTGTCTCTTTTTCGACCAAACTGGCCATAGACACAAATGAGCAAGAATACACTGCATTACGTGTTATAGATTGTGACGTTACCGTGCCGCCACAATGCAGCGTAATAGTCGGTGTAAGAAATGAAGCATTTGTTGATTCTGAAGGTATAGCGGATGCTGCTCAAGAAAGGCATTTGTGTAGCTCGAGGCATTATTCAATTACGTGGTGGATGTGCCGATGTATTGCTCACGAATTTCGGAAACGAAATTCAGCACGTTGCAAAGGACACTGCTATCGCCTTCCTGCACGGTTTTCAAACAGTGACGGACCTATGTGGTCTGGTGTCAAGGCCACCTACTTCGGAACCTGCGCCCGATGTTGTGGCAAGAGTTGCGATCAGCCAAAATCTATCCCCAGTCGAGAAGAAAATCATTCAAGACCTCCTAAGAGACTTCACCGGTTGTTTCTCTACCTCGTCAAAAGTACAGCGGACCCAGGTTGTTAAACACCGAATAATAACAGATGAAGCTACAAGGCCGGTACACCAAAATCCGTACGGAGTATCACCGAGGGAACGTGAGATCATAAAGAGCCAAGTGAAAGAGATGCTAGAGGATGATGTCATATACAGCCATCCAATAGTCCGTGGGCGTCGCCTGTAGTCCTTGTGAGGAAAAAGGACAACACGCTGAGATTCTGCATTGTTTACAGAAAGCTGAACAGTGTGACCAAGCGGGATGTCTACCCTTTGCCGCGTATTGATGATACGTTGGATCGGCTACGGCACGCAAGGTATTTCTCTTGATTGGATTTAAAAAGCGGTTATTGGCAAATTGAAGTGGACGAAAGGGACCGTGAAAAGACTGCTTTCGTAACCCCGGATGGTCTATATGAGTTTAAAGCATTCCCATTTGGCCTGTGTTGTGCGCCTGCAACATTCCAGCGCATGATGGACAGCGTCCTTTCAGGCCTTAAATGGCAGTCGTGCTAAGTCTACCTGGACGACGTTGTGGTGTTTTCAGCAACGTTTGAACAGCATGTAGAGTGACTACGTTCGGTACTTCAGGCTATCCAGTCAGCCGGCTTGACGATTAAACCAGAAAAATGCCAGTTTGGATTCGAGAAGCTTCGTTTCCTTGGTCATGTAATCAGCGCTCAAGGTGTTGAGCCGGACCCGGAGAAGACTGTGGCCGTGGGGCTGTTTCCCAAACCAAAAGACAAGAAGGAGGTACGCCGATTTTTGGGTTTATGTGCTTATTATAGGCGGTTTGTGAAAAATTTCGCGAAAATTGCCGAACCCTTAACAAGACTCACAAAAGAGGACGTGCCATTTATTTGGTGCACGGAAGAAGACAGTGCCTTCAACGAACTAAAGAAACGTTTGCAAGCTTCACCTATCCTGGCCCACTTTGACGAAACCGCAGATACGGAAGTTAATACAGATGCCAGCAATCTTGGCCTAGGTGCGGTCCTGGTGCAATGGCAGAATAGAGAAGAGAAAGTAATAGCATATGCTAGCCGCACCCTCTCAAAAGCGGAAAGAAACTACTCTGCAACAGAAAAAGAATGCTTGGCAGTCATATGGGCGATCAGCAAGTTCAGGCCTTACCTCTACGGCAGGCCTTTCCATGCCGTCAGCGATCACCACTCACTCTGTTGGCTGGTCAGCTTAGAAGACCCATCGGGACGGCTTGCGAGATGGAGTCTCAGGCTCCAAGAATATGACATTACGGTCGTATATAGGTCTGGCAGAAAGCATGATGATGCTGACTGCTTATCGCGTTCACCAGTCCACTCGACTCTTTCAGAAGAAGAGGACTTTTCACTCCTTTGTGTGATAAAAACCTCAGAAATCGCCGAACATCAACGGGATGACATGGAACTACTCCCATTAATAAAGTATCTCGAAGGGCACGACGAACAAGTTCCTCGCGTATTTAAGAGAGGGTTATCCTCATTCTGCCTGCGAGATAATGCACTTTGCAAGAGGAATTTTGAACACAACAAGGAGAAGTTCTTACTCGTTGTACCATCAGCCATGATGCATGAAGTTTTAGAAGCCTGCCATGATGAACCGTCTGCGGGTCACTTGGGCGCGAGTTGAACTTTCACCAAAATTCATCAGAAATACTACTGGCCCTAGTTGCTAGCGTCCGTGAAGCATTACGTCAAGACATGTCGCGAGTGTCAAAGGCGAAAAACACCACCCCTCAAGACGGCCGGCCTTCTCAAGCCTATAGAGCCACCTGCGACTCCATTTCAACAGGTTGGAATGGACCTTCTCGGACCGTTTCCAATGTCGGCATCAGGAAAAGAATGGATAATAGTTGCGACTGACTATTTGACACGATACGCTCAAACCGGCTGCCTTGAGCGAGGAACGGCAACGGAAGTCGCGAAGTTTTTCGTTCAGAATATTGTTCTTCGCCATGGAGCCCCACTCGTCGTGATTACCGATCGAGGAGTAGCGTTCACGGCTGATTTGATGCAGTCCCTAATGACAATGACTAACACCAGCCATAGGAGGACCACTGCATATCATCCCCAAACCAACGGGTTGACAGAACGCCTGAACCGCACCATCGCTGACATGCTGTCGATGTACGTTGACATTGAGCATAAATTGTGGGTCAAAATCTTGCCATACGCAACTTTCGCCTACAATACGGCAGTGCATGAGACCATTCGCGTCACACCATTCCAGCTGGTCTACGGTCGCACTGTCACTACGACACTAGATGCCATGTTGCCAGTAGACAACGACCATTACGAGCCATCTGAACTTGACAACTTTTTGCAAAGGGCTGATGAAGCACGCCAGTTGGCACAGCATCGAATACATCAACAGCAAAACAAGGACGCAAGGCACTACAACCTGCGCCGCAGAAAAGTTCAGTACAACCCAGGCGAGCGAGTGTGGATATGGACATCACTCCGACGCCGCGGCCTATCAGAAAAGCTTCTTTGTCGATACTTTGGCCCCTATAAGGTTCTCCGACGAATTAGTGACCTAAACTACGAAGTCATCGCCGATAGACACATCTGTTCAAAGCGGCAAAACAGCGCAGAACTCGTACACGTCGTTTGTATGAAGCCCTATTATGAGAGGGAATGAAAGCACTCCTTTTTTCTGTTTGCCTCCCTCCATCGCGCATCGGGACGATGCGTGTTTTGAAGGGGGACTAATGCCACAGAGACTGTTTACAATATCCGACATTATGAAAAATCAGCGTCCACAGTCTTGTGCGCACTCTTGCTTGGGGCCGCACAACTCATGCCTCTTGTTCACAGGCACGAGCCAGTGTAGGTTGGAGCTGCGAAGAAGAAGAAGGTGCGTGGGCCGAGGAACAGTTTTTGTTTTTGGAAAGCTCTAGCGGACTCTTCCATCTTTTCGCACATAATTTTCAGGGCACAAGTTCGCCCATAATAAACCAGTTTTTGACTTTTATTCTCTTGCACCCAATACAATATACAGCTGAACGATCTCCTACTCGTCAGAGAAGGCCTTCCTGGCCTAAAGCAGGTTTATACATGGGACGTTGTCGAGTGGTGCAGACTGCAGTTCAACAAGGCGTTCTTAAGTGCGTGCGTTAACTATTACGGTGTGCTGGTGTTAGTGACCATATGAAACTTCATGCATCATCCCAAGAGCTATAACATCCAATGAAGGAGGAGGACACGTTCACGTTGTGAAAAAGTTAACCTGACCACAAATTTGTGTTACAGCGTGTCGGTGCATGGCATTCTGACGTGGCGCCACGCCCTCTCTCTACGATGAGGAAAGGTGCACGGCTACACCAAGTTACGGACCCTCTCTCTTTATATGGGAAAAGAGGTGACCAAAAGCCACGCGCTGACACGCTGCAACGCATCCTTGTGGTCAGGCCTTTATAGAATGACCGAGGAAAGACGCAGAGGATGAGGCTGGTTGGTATAGAGATCGTGGCTGACACCATAGCCTAGCCCAACTGTGTACCATTCCATATGTTTACCTCCTGCGTGTGTGTGTGCCCATTTACTCACTGATTTGCTTCTTCCTATCTTGTTTGCGAAATCATAACGCTTATGTAAGTACCATGACCATATATATATATATATATATATATATATATATATATATATATATATAATTGTTCCCTATTAGAGGCAGTAGCCTGTTGTCAGCATGTAACCTAATTCATAGTGGGCTTGTATGGGAACCGCGACTTGGAAGGTAATAAGAGTTTTTAAAGGAAATGATGTACCCTGATGGTTCCTGTTTCTATTTTGTTCTCTATTTTTGTTCTTTATGTTGCGGCGCGCACACGCCGACCAACGCGGAAAGCAGGCGCGTCCGCAGTAGAGACGAGGCGCTCGCGTTTTCTATTCTTCAGGCAGCTCCAAACAGTACGAGAAATGAAATTCGACCGCGTGCACGTGGAGGTAAACGCGGGGCGGAAACCGAGTTGACGATTCAATCTATATCCTTCCCACAATAAGGCGCTGCGAGGACCCCGAATATCTGAATAAAAACAACGTGGTCGACTACTTTCCCAACCCCCTCCGCAAAAATGGCCGCATTCAGTATAGTAAAAGGTGGCTGGCGGAGTGCGCGAATACAAACAAGCAATCTCGCCGCCACTCCTCTCTTCTTCTCGACGCCGCGCCAACTTTGCGCCGAGTATAAAAGCAATTTGTTGACACAATGCATCTTCGGGGGAGCCCACTGCGAGGTGACCGGGAAGCACTTTCCTTGCCTTCTTAGCATAGCTTGTCATTTCTTTCTCGGTTTGTCTGTTTTTGCTATAAGTTCTTTTTTTTACTTCTGAGTGCATTTGCTGCAAGCTTTCCCACCAACCCTTATTTGCGCGCCCGGGTATCTCTTCGTCTCTTTTTGCCTGTGGTCTTCCTTGAGCGAAAATCAGAGCGAAGTCGTGCGCAAAGAAAGAGAATTGAAATTGTTTTCCTTTCCTAAACGTCCCTTTGGGGCCATTGCACGAGCATGGCACCTTGTTCTTTTTTATGTGTATGTTGTTTCATCGTTCCCTGGATGTTATATACTCACACAACTCCGTGCTGCGTATGCAGCTATTGCTGTACGCACGGAATGGGCTCACTCCATTCTTGGTAGCAGAAATAAGGCAGAATTTATTGGCGATGGCGCTGACAAACAACGTCAGAGAATATTTTATAGTGTTTACCACGGTGGCATCTTCCTTTGTTTCGTGGTGTGGGGCTCGTTCCCCTATAGCGTGCGGGACTCCAGGGTATGTTCATTCTTGACTGTACCACAGAGTATAAATATTTCTTTTCAAAGGTAATGTTTCTGTAGCATACAGAAACGTCTCAAGCGCCGCGTTACGGCAGCAAACGGTGGCGCATATACATGGCAGAATTAGTATACAGGGTAGTTTTTTTTAACATAGCACATATTTCTTAAACCATACTATAAGCTGGGAACTGTCATCTATAGGTATGGAATCCACTGCTCCTAGCAGTAAAATAATATCAGCTTTTGCCTGCAAAAGGCGCAGGTGCGCTACTCTAAGGCAAGTGCGCCATATTCAGACGGACTTTACGATGAGGTGGAAATACTGTGCCATTGCAAAGGTACCCAAAAAGTGGCTAGGTAACAATAACTTCCAAACTTGTTTATTGTCATCTTAGGGGTTGTTATTCTATGGGAAATGTCAACTCCACTGGTGGCGCCGCGGTGCGGGAGTAGAAAAAAGGAATCGGCGTGCTCTGTGCAGCAGCCCACCCAGGAGTGCAGCCGTGTCATGTTGTTAGCGGTGATTCACAACATCGTGCATGAACTGATGTGTCGTAAATTGTGCCAATAACTATAGGAACTACACGCTTCGAACAAAGTTCTTCAATTTTAGACCGTGACTGTGTTTCAGAAACAGACGGGAACAGAGGATTATTGTTCGCTGATTGAAGCAAGTCATCCAGTGGGCACGTTTATGAAGTACATGCTGTAGCTAGTTCGCTGTGAATTTACTATGTACGCAAGTTTACTTATGCTGTTACCGTGCTCAAGGAACCGAGAAAAAGTCATCACGAATCTGCAGTCCACTATTCATTCGTGGAAAGCGATTGGCAGATCCACCAGTTCAGTCTTGTACACTGTTGCTGTTTTCCCACCATATAGTTTGTAAGCAGCAACATTGAGGAAAAGACCCGTATGCCAGGCAAAATGCGTCGCAGACCATGATAATTTTCCAATTTATTCCCAAAGTACTGTCATAGCCCTTAATGGTACAGCACTGTGCGTGCAAGCGAGGCCATGCCACGCCGATCTATTGCACTACGTTACAGCTTAGACATTGCGTACAAAGCTGTGACGTGACAGATTTACTCAAGGACTGATGGAGCCCGAGTAATGTCTACAAATGAAGCTGAACTACTGCACAAACTACTACACTGAAATACTACGCAACACTAAATCCAACACATACAGTTCGATGACTACGCGTATTACTTGCGCGCATAGCAAGGGGTTGTCTAACACACGTCAGACCTAAATGACACCGTTTACTTAACAATACACAGGCAGAACTGACAAGGTATAATGTTTACAAACATCGACTATTCAGGCTTAGGCTTCGAGCTTTACCCCGGCCAGCCGTACAAATCGCCCTTTAAAACATTGTTCAACTTTCAACTTTCATAGAGATCTCCGCAATGAAGAAATAAAGTAACGGCTGCTATGGAACAACACCTGCTCCGTAGGGTCACTTCTCATACATTATTTATAATACTATTGCTACATGTCCATAAATAATTAACGTGTTTTTATTAGATTCAACATGAGGCATACGTAATCAACAGATCTTGCGTCTGCAAGTACAAGGTCATTCAAAGTTTTCCAGGCCATTATTCCAACCACTCCCATGGCAGCGTCACCTGGAAAATTTTTGACGGCACCTGCCCATGCTAAAAATTTGACGAAGCGAATTCAAATGTTTGAAAACCAACAAGAAGGGGTTTCCTAATTACTTAAATTGAATTTGTTTCCTATAATTATAAAAATAAATACAACACAGACATGCTACAAACTGTGAACAAAAATGGTCAAAAAATATATTTTATTTTGGCGGCTTTGTATGTGAAATTTATAATACGAAGAAGAAATATCACAACTTCCAGATACCCAAAGCACCTGTGTTGTTTCTCTATTCTAACAGTATTGTTCCGACTTCTTTTCTGAAAAAGAGGAAAAACATTTTGTCAACACAACCACATCAGGCGAATACGAAACAAAAAACAGTGCGAGCACAAATAATTTATTCATTTCAAGACTACTAATAGGCCTTGTTAGAGTCACTGGCTTGCAGCACAAAGATAAATGATCAAATATAATAAATAAAAATACATATCAAACCGAATAAAATGGCTGAAAGCACAAACAACTTCATAAACACACCAAAATATTGGCTAAAAATATTAGTTGAGGTAAAAGGAGCGAAGGAGTAACTCAATGTATTAAACACTACAATGATTAGCGTTATGCCATGCAAAATCGCCCAGCGTTTTTTTTTACCATCACGAATATGGCGGAAAAATTTTCACGTTTCTTGAAGTTGGAAACTCGTCATGGTCATTTAATCCGATTCCAAAAATTTTGATCCCTAGTTATGAGAGTCTGTAGTATGACGCCGACTTAGCTAAATGTAATCAAGCAACAATATTTTCAAAAGTCGTTTTGGAATGCACACAATAAATGGCATTTCCAGCAAGATAATGAAGTGATCCAACTAAAAATAATGACGGAGTTTTGTATATCAATTTTTCGAGAGCTCTTCCCGCGAGCAATATTGAATAATGTTGCCAGGTATCGGATTTTTTTCTGGTAACAAGGCAAATTCCAAGGACACAAATGAAGCAAGTGCTGGTCACCTTCTTGACATGCTAGAAATTAAAAATAATTTACGCATTCAAGTTTAGCAGATAGTCTCGAAAGATTGTGAATTTCACTTTTGGGGGGGGAAAGCTCGACATTCAGCATCAAAAAGCTTGCCTTGGTGGTTGGTCAAAAAACATGCACAACATTTCATTTTGAAACTCTATGTACTACCTCAATACAGTGAAGTTACTAAAGGGTATTATTTTTTAAGCTCGAGAAGTATGTTTTTGAAATTATGTATCTCCACCAGCTTTACCCCTACTTAACTCAAGCGGCGTCAAGCACTCGCAAGGGCAATCTTCAACAGACTTCCAGAGACCTGAGGTACACACAGCAAGCTTGATGCGGAGCAATGGAAATTGGAAAGGGGCTATCATCTGCATTTCATTGCCAATAGAGTTGCGCTACAATGAATGCCACTAGAGTGTGGAGACCAGTAGCGTAGCGAAAAGATATTTTTCGCGTGGAGGTAATGTGTGAGGGGAAGGCGACTTCAGTCATACTTTATGTGCACTCTTGTGTGTTTGTTTGTGTGCATGTAGGTATGCACATGCAGAACTAGAAAAATCACGGCATATCTATGAAGTGAATGATAATGTGTGGGGCGATGCTTCAGAGGGTTTTATCGGTAACCGTGAATCTGTCTGTCTGTCACTCACACTAGTGCCTTCTGCTGAGTGATCGATAAACTACGCGGTCACAAACTGGTCACAGTAAAAGGGCAATCCATGGCTTTAGGATAAAAAAATACGAGTACTGTACTGGGGGGGGGGGGGGGGCGGAGTTAAACAGATCATCCTACCTTCTTGGCTACGCCACTAGTGATGACTCCCAGATGAGCCATCAAGCCATTAAAAAGTATACAGTACACAATTATCTCTTACGCACACCATAAACAAGACTATCGCTTTGGCCAGCAGTTCTCAACTGAATACTTTTTTTCGCTTCTGTATTCATGTGGCAGGCTTTGGGTAGGCGCAGGGTGCTCACCTGAAAGCCAGAAAAATAAGAAATGATTGTTTTACGATATCATTTATCAGTGTACTGCATCAATGCTACTAACATGCTAGAAGGCATATGTGCTGAGTATGACTAAATATTTTGTTATGGGTATAAAACATACCTACTGCATTTGCAGAACTCTCCAGGAAAGCAGGATGCCTGACTTTATAAAGCTGCATGACTCACCTAGAAGTTACCACACTGAACCCAGTCCTTGTATTGCCCCTCCATTGGCAATGGAATGCAGATGATAACCCTATTCCCATTTCAATTACTCTGTAGAGAGCACCGAATTCGCTTTCTGTACTCCAGGTCATGGGATTCTGCTGAAGATTGCCCTTGCGAGTGTGTCATGTCGCTTGAATAACTTAAGGGAAAAGCTGATGCAGAAACATATCTAAAAATATACTTTGCGAATTTGAAAATAACACCCTCCAGTAATTCCCCCTATAATCAGCTTGTCCATAGAGGTTTCAAATGAAATTTTGTGCATATTTATAGTCCGACCACCAAGGCAAGTTTTTGATGCTGAATACCGAGGTTTTCCCAAACAAAGTGACACTCACAATTTGTTAGGAGTACTTGCTATACCATCAGTGCTTGAATAATTTTTAATTTGTGGCATGTTGACAGGCCACTAGTGCATATTTTATTTGGGTCCTTGGAACTTACCATGTTCCCGAAAGAAAATCCCAAATGTGGCAACTTTATTCAATATTGCTCATGTGAAACGCTCCTAAAAGAATTGATGCACATTATTAAGTCATTATTTTAAAGTTAGATAACTGCATTACCTTGCCAGAAATGTCTTTTACTGAGTGAATTCTAAAAACTTCTTTCGAAAAAAATTGTCGTTTGACACCTTTTACCTCACTTGGCGCTAAACAATAGGCTCTCAGAAATAGGCAGGGAAATTTTTGGCAACAAAAATACACTACCAGGACGAGTTTCGCACTTCGAGAATTATGTGGAAGTTCTATCAGCCATATTCGTGATGGTCGGAAAAACGTTGGATTATTTGGCATAGAATGACTCCATTAGAGATAACATCGTCTCAAACATTTTTAAAAATTAGAGAAAAGAGGCATTTGCGTGCTACATGTGGCGTTGCCTTCCTATGACAGAAGGCATCTTCAGATAAGTACAAACAATAAGTACGACAGTAATTGTGGACATTAAAACAATTATTCATTTAACCAGTGGTAATAGCCGGTTGGGTCAAATAGGCGAATCGAACCCCTTCCTACAAATAGTCCATAGCCAGTTTAAAATTTGGGAAAAGTGGCCACTGGTACTCACCTCAGCGCGATGCATTCTGCCCAGTTTAGCTGGTGAAACTGAAACCGACGCATCAAACAGTGCATCTACCATTCACTTCGACAATGCCCTTCATAGCGACACTGTTTTTCTTGCATTGGGGGAGAAGATTAAGTGAGCGTCGATAAGCAGGCACAAAGCAAAGTGTCTAAATTGACGGTTGATAACGGCTAGAGAAACAGTGTCGTCATTGAGGGTGCTGTCAAAATGAATGGTACATGGGCTGTCTGGTGCATCGGTTTTTGTTTGGAAAGCTAAATTAGGCAGATTGCATCACTCCACGGTGATTATCAGTGGTTGCTTTTCCAAAACTTAAAAGTGGCTATAGACTTTCTGTAGAAAGGCCTTAAATTTGCCCATTTGTCTCTACCAGCTACTACCACGGGAAAAAAGTAATTGTCTTTAGTGGTATATATTCACATGAGCATGTATTGGGTTTCTGGCTGTTGCGTGGCTAGTGTCATCATTACTTGTGCGTGTGGAAGGGTTTTGTCGGCAGAAAAGATGACGGCAAACTAGCGCTGCTCGATCGAAGTTGTTCCGCTCTTTGCTACACTGTTACTTGCACTGATTTTATTACCGTGACAAACTGGTGGACGTGCTGGGTGCAATCCCAATTTGCTAGTTTTAACTCAAGCCGCTTCAAGCTTCTGCCACCATTTCAAACACTGCGGAGGAAAACCTGGCACTTCGCCTCCGTCGTCACTTGCTAGGGCTACCTCCTGAATTTGGTCCCTTGAGCTCGGGAAGAATGACCACCACGGCAAGTCAGACGCAAGAGAGCAACGTAGACGAACTCGCATCGACCCCGAGCATCGTCTACACAGCACGCACCCCGATACCGTTTCATGGTGATGTATTTGAGGACGTAGATGATTGGCTAGACCACTTCGATCGGGTCGCTGCCGCCAACGAATGGAACGACACCAAGAAGCTTCGCGACGTCTATTTCGCACTTGAAGACTATGCTCGCATCTGGTATGAGAACCATGAGCCGTCTATCACCAACTGGCAAGGATTTCAGCGACGGCTATGCCAGGCATTCAGAAATCCCGAAAGGAAAGAAAAGGCCGAGCAAGCTCTGCAGAGCCGGTTTCGGAAGCCAAATGATAACGTGGCTATGTTTGTCGAAAACATGTCACGGTTATTTAAGCGCGCTGACCCAGTGATGGATGAAACAAAAATGGTCAACTCCTCCTGCGGGGTGTCAAGGAGCAACTTTTGATGGACTCATACGCAAGCCCCCAACCACTGTCGATGAGTTCAACGCGGAAGCTACTACCATGGAACGGGCACTTTAGCAACGCTCTCTACAGTACGACCGCCAAGCTTCTATTGCCGCGGTGTCACCTTTCACTTGTGGACAGGACTTATCAGCACTCCGCGAGCTTGTGCGGAGCGTGGTCCGCGAGGAACTCAAAAAAGTTCGTTCCACTTCTGCTCACCCAAGTGCGCCGATTCTGGGAGACATTATTTGCGATGAACTCAGGAATGTGACCCAATCATTCCTCCCAATGCGTGCGGAAGCTCCTGCTCTTTCTTACGCCGAAGCATTGAGGAGTCCTCAACGTTCAACCGGACGCCGGCCACCCTCTACTTTCTCACCATCACCCCGTCAATTCGCACCTGCAAATAACTACGAGAGCACTTTCCATGCAGTATGACGTTCCGCGTGATGTCACCCGTTAATCTGACGTATGGCGCAACTCTGACAACAGGCCTCTTTGCTACCACTGCGGCGAAGCGGGCCATCTGTACCACCAGTGTGCATAACGCAGGATGGGCCTTCAGGGGCTTCACCCTAACGCGCGTCGACACAGCAACGGGGAGCATCCTCGCGAGATTCAGCAATACCTAGCAGCGCAGCAGCCGTTTCCTTCTACACAAAGCCAGAGGCCACGCTCACCTTCTCCTCGGCGCCTCGGTTCGCCCAATGGTTACGCCACGTTCTCTGGTGTACCAAACAGGTCCTGTTACGCCTGCGAGTCCACACCGAACGTCAATGCCTCTGAAAAAGGCAATCTGTGTCAAGGCCAGCAATCGAGCCCGCCTGAGGCGACCAACTAACTCAACGACGTCATCAAGCGACCGCGCTGGTCTGTCACGCAACGCACCGCGAGCTCCCTCAGCCCGCGAGATCGTTGAAGCTATCGGCGCCTTCCAGTCTGGCGAGTCTCGCGCAATGCGTGGGAAAGTCACTCGTCCTTGGCTGCAACCACGCGCAGCAATCGGCGCCTTCGAGTCTGGTGAGTCTTACGCATTGTGTGGCAACATTCCTCGTCCTTGGTGCAACTACGCGCAGCGCAGCGGCGGACCCCATTGGATGATTCCGACATCACGGCCATCGGCGCTTATGGTTGGACATTTGGTTACTCAAAGGATCCACACGGTGCCTATAAAAAAAATCCTGCGGCGCGTCGCCAGCAGTAGATGTATGTGTCAGAGAAGAGAGCTCGGCTCTTCGAGTCTCTAAGTTGTCGGCCCAGTGCCAAATTTGTAACGCCTCTATTTCTATGTTGTACATAAACCTTCCCTTAACACACCGTAGTCTCGTCCGCTCGTCTATCAGCTCTGCGCAGAAGCAGTCGCGAGCTGAGTAACACATGCTACCAAACAGGTAGTACCGTGTCGGCGGAGTTCGGAGCAGTGGCGCCTTCGGTACCGTGTTGGCGTCGCCGTCATCGTAACAGTGGTTGGTACCTGCCGGATCGGCTGGCGTCAGCGACATCGATGCGGCGAGTGCCTGATGTTTTCCCCTCAGTTCACCAGACTACTCTATCACAGGTTACAGTAGTTTAGAGAAGGGCTGTGTGAAGCATTAGAGTGAGCTTTGATCGTTTCAAGCAAAGTCGAATTGCTTTGAAACCAAAGTTAATGCGGAGGGTGTAAACACGGGAGCGTTAAAAAGTGCTTGCGCGTCTTGCTAGTGGACTTATAGTGGGTACGGTAAGTAGATTCCTAACAGGGGCAAACAGCAAGAGGCTAGTGTGAACGATAGAGAACCTTAAAGCGAAGAAACTCATCGAAATTTGTGAGGAACTTGGCATTACTTTGGGCCGTGCGAAACGAAAGCAAGCGATCCTTGAGATCATGAAGGATGAAGGAATGTCGTCCGAGGAAGTCGATGAGGCCTGGGCAGATATCCAAGCATGCCGCGAGGAGGCTGAAAGGTGAGAGCGTCGCGAGCATGAGGTGGCCGAGAGACAGGAGTGCCTTGAGTTAAAACGAATAGAATTGGCAATCCTACAGTGTTCGCAGGCACCTAGCGTAGCTTCAGCGACAGGTCAGGTCAGCGGTTATAGAATTCGGGACCAACTGCCACTGTTCGTAGAAGGCGAGGACATAGCGAAGTATCTCGTCAAGTTTGAACACGTCTGTGAGCGAAATGCTTTAGAGTGGTCTCTTTGGGTGCAAAACCTGTTAGCTTTTCTTCCCGGCGAAGTGTCCGACGTGATAACGTGCTTGTCGAGGGAAGCGTATGAGAGCTATGACGAAGTTGAGGAAGTGTTTGTGAGACGTTATAAGTTGTAACCCGAGGCTTTTCGGCAAAGGTTCCGGTATGCTAAAAAGAGGAATGAGTCACACGTTAACTTCGAGTTTGGTCTTAAAGCCGATTTAATTTAATGGCTCAAGGGCGAAGATTTTCATGACGATCGCAATAAGGTGGTAGAATGCATTGCGTTGGAGCAATTGTACATCTGCATCGAGGAAGATGTCAAGCTTTGGCTGCAGGACAAACTTGGTAAAGTACAGCTAAACAAGGCAGCACAGTTTGCTGAGGAGTATTATACTCGCCGAAAGTGCACAGCAGGGCAGTGCGCGTTGAAAAGAATAAAAAGAAAGAGGGCTTTCAAAGAAACCTGTTCAACGGAAACCCGCTCCGCACCGTAATTTCAAAAAGGACCCTTCTCTTACAAAGGACACTGTAGGGGAAGGGCCAACACTGAAGGGGAAGCGGAGAAAGCGAGTGCGGATCCTAAACAACACACTGATACCACACGGGCGTTTGAATCAAGGAAGCCGCTTATCTGCTACAACTGCAAAAAGAAAGGGTACATCCCGATAAACTGTAAGCAAAAGTTTGCTTTCGCAACAATCCGAGAATCAGAAAAGAACATGAGGCTGTTAGAGCCGTATCTCCAAGAAATTAGTGTGAATGGGAAAAGTGTCGAGCACTTCGAGACTCAGCGGCAACCATGGACGTTGTCCATCCTTCGCTCGTGTCTCCGGATGACTTTACAGGAGAATGCGCGTGGATCAGGCATGTCGCCGAGCAGCAGAGTGCTGCTTATTAATCGCTACAGTTGTCATTGAAGGCCCGCTCGGTAAGCTGCGCACCGAAGCGGCTGTGTCTGCCGCGCTTCCCGAAAGTTTTCCTTATCTTTTCTCTAATAACTCAGAGCAGCTTCTCAAAGACCAGAGTAAATCGTTCTTCTCCTACTTAGCGTACATAGCTCTGACGCGATCGCAAGCTCCGAAGCTTTCGCAGGGGCTTGACCTTGTTCAATGTGGGGAAGCATAAGTGCAAAAGCTACTGATCTGTGTCACCTTGGCGGGGGTCGGCGGAACCTCAGAAAGGAAATTCTCCATGTGAGCCATTTGAGCAGTCACTCGAGCGGCCCATCGCCGAAGCGACTGGCGCGGTCTCCGTAGGCGGAGCAGACGACATGACGCCATTGAGTAAGAGCGAGAGGAGTGCAACGCTGTCGCCAGTAGCGGAAAGTTGAAGTGAGCTGTCGAGGGTTGATCGAAAAATGCTCATTCAAGAGCAGCGTGAGGACCTCTCGATTAAAGCGCTAACGGAAAGCGTAAACTTTAGAAAAAAGAAAAAGAATGTTTTTTTTTTTGAGAAAGCAGGGTTTTTGTATCAGAGCTACACAAATGCGCAAGGTCGCAAGTATGAGCAGCTCTTGGTGCCACAGAAGTATCGTCGCCAACTACTGGAACTGGCGCATGAAGACGCGTGGGTCGGGCATCTCGGCATAAAAAAGACCGAGGCTAGAGTTTCCCTTGAATTTTATTGGCCGAAATGCTTAAAGGATATCGAAGACTGTATGCTCAAGCGACATTTGTCAGAGAGCGGGAAAATCCACGGACAAGTAGAAGGCGCCCATGAAGCTTGTGCCAATTATCACACAACCTTTTCGGCGCCTAGTAATTGATATTGTCTGGCCATGTCCAGAGTCAAGGCAAGGTTGTCGGTTCATCCTAACGGCCCTCTGTGTAGCCACAAAATTTCCGGAAGCGATACCACTTAAGGAGCTTCATTCCTCTCATGTCGTGGATGCACTGCTATCTATATTTGCACGCGTCGGATTAGCTTCTTAAATCCAATGCGACAATGGTAGTGTCTTCACCAGCTGCCTTACTTCTCTCTACCTTTGTGGATAAATGTGGATGGAATAAAAGTAGTGCACAGCCCGATCCATCACCCGCAATCTAATACGGTGGAGCGTATGGATTCCGTTCTGAAACGGATACTGAGAGCTCTTTGCTACGAGCACAAATGCGACTGGAAAGCGTGTATTCCTCTCGCTATGTTCGCTTTGAGATCAGCTCCTCATGAGAGCACTGATTTTAGCCCTGCAGAGCTTGTGTATGGCAGCAGTTTGAGAACACCCTTGCGAATGCTACGCGAGTCCTGGGAGGGACTCAATGAGGACCCTAATGTAGTGGCGTATGTTCTAGACCTCCTTCAGAGGCGTGGAAAAATGAAAGATCTTGTGGAAAGCCACATGAAGGCTGCACAAGTGTTTTCGAAGGAGTACTGCGACAAATCGGCGAAGAAGCGTGGTTTTGAAGTAGGTAGTTAGGTAATGCTGCTGTGGCTGTCCAAAAAAAAAACAAGCTTGAGGTTCATTTGGAAGGGCCCGCCAAAGTATTATTGAAGCTTTCTGATACCAATTATGAAGTAAAATTAGGAAGGAGGCCGAACAAAATTTACCACAGTTACTTGACGAAATCATACGTTCAACGTCAAGCGGTCGTAAATCTGCTGTTAAACGCTTCAGAGGAAGAGGGAGCAGAAATTTTGACTTCTAGTGATGTAATTGAAAGGGTATTGGAGGTAATCTTGCAGCAGTTGAACCTAGAGCCTAGGTTAAATGAAGTCCAGAAAGAGGACCCGAGAAGGATTGCTTCCGAGTTTGAAGACCTGTTTTCGGACCATCCCGGAAACACGACGGTGATTGAACACAATATCGAGCTAACTTGTGAGGAGCCCATCCGTAGCAAGCCGTATCGTTGTTCCCCTGTGCAAAAGCAGATCATGAAAGAGGAGATCCCTAAAATGTTGGAGTTGGGAGTCATAGTACCAGGAGAGAGTGACTATACATCCTCTCTAATATTGGTTCAAGTGCCGGCAAAAGATCTAAGGCCATGCATCTATTATCGGCGTCTCAACGCCATAACTCGAGACCAAACACGCCCGATACCAAACCTAGAGAAGAGGGTAGAAGCTGTGTCACAGTCCAGCTATATTTCGACGTTAGACCTAGTGCGAGGGTATTGACAAGTCCCCCTTACGGAGCGTGCTAGCCGCTATGCCGCATTCGTTTCTCCATTGGGAACGTAGCGTCCACTTAAGCTGAGCTTTGTATTGTAAAATGCACCGTTTTATTTTTCAGGCTTAACGGACCGCATTCTTAAAGGCCTCTCTGAGTTCGCTCTGCCATATCTTGACGATGTCGCCATCTTGCCAAACAACTGGGAAGAACATGTCAAGCATTTAGGCACCGTGCTGGACAGGTTGAAAGAGGCTGGTCTTACCGTGAAACCTACTAAATGTCACCTAGGGTGCGGCGAGGTTTCTTACCTGGGACACGTTGTGGGGCGAGGCCGGCGTAGACCTTCAGAAATTAAGGTAGCCGCCGTCATCAACTATCCACGACCAACCACAAAATTTGAGATAAGGGCATTCTTGGGCCTAGCTGGATACCATCAGCATTACGTGCAAAACTGCTCTAGCATTGCCAGCTCTCTAACTGACGCACTTCGAAAGTCCGGGCCGGTTAAAGTAGTATGGAAAGGAGAATGCGTTTTGCCAGCTGAAACAGGCCCTAAGCTAAAAGCCCGTTCTCATGGCACCCGATTTCTCAAAGAGATTTGTGAATGAATGCAACGCGAGTGATCGCGACATGGGAGCTATATTGTGCCAGGAAAACAGTGCTGGTAACGTAAGGCCAGATTTGTATTTAAGTCGAAAATTCAGCGGCAGGGAAAAGGCATATAGTACCTTTGAAAAGGAATGCGCTTGCTTCGTGTGAGCTGTTCCAAAGCTAGCTTGTTATGTCTCCGGTTCGAGATTTGTGGTTGAAACGGACTACTGTCCTCTAACTTGGTTATATAACATGTCGCCTAAAAGTGGCTGGTTACTGAGGTGGAGCATGATACTTCAACCGCACAACTTTGACGTTCGCTACAAAATAGGAAAGCTAAACGCTAATGCAGACGCATTGAGCCGTGAGTTTTAGCTACTACCTTCTCCGCCTTTCGGTTTCTCGCTGGTGATTCGAGGCAACCATTTGTCCTCATCACGGCCTTAACTGAGCGCTCTCGTTTATAGTGATATCAAGGGACTAAGTTTATGTTGTATTCTATATGGTTACCTTTGTGTACGTGTAAAAATTTGAGTTCTCATTTTAAGAGTGTTGTGTCCCACATGTGCCTCTCGATGTAGAGGGAACAAATTCCGATAGACACGCAGCTAGGTATATGTTATACTATACTTTGTCTGGTGTTCTGTCAGGTCACCGAGGGCATTTGCTTGTGTCGTGTGTTGTCTGTTGTCGAACCGTTCTTGACAAGTTGCAGAACCATCGACAAGTGCTCAGACCAAAAATCGTCAGAAGAGACGAGCGAAGCTGGCCGGAAAGTTGGGGCGACAAGCCAGTGGAGCTGGGATCCGTCCTTAAGAATGGAATGTGTTCACAGGACGGAGTCTGAAGCTGCATTCTCCCCATGGCCCAGGAGAAGAACCTGGAGGAACTTGGCGAACGAGCGCGCCCGACGTCTGAGCCACGTGGAAGCAGCTCCTCTTTCCGGCGCATTGTCTGGTGGCAGGGGTGCCGTTACGCCTGCGAATCCACACTGAACGTCAATGCCTCTGGAAAAGGCAATCTGTGTAAAGACCAGCAATCGAGCCCGCCTGACGCGACCAACTCAACGACGTCATCAAGCGGCGGCACCAGTCTGTCACGCAACGCACCGCGAGCTCCCTCAGCCCGCGAGATCGTTGAAGCTATCGGCGCCTTCCAGTCTGGCGAGTCTCGCGCAATGCGTGGGAAAGTCACTCGTCCTTGGCTGCAACCACGCGCAGCAATCGGCGCCTTCTAGTCTGGTGAGTATTACGCATTGTGTGGCAACATTCCTCGTCCTTGGTGCAACTACGCGCAGCGCAGCGGCGGACCCCATTGGATGATTCCGACATCACGGCCAGCGGCGCTTCTGGTTGGACATTTTGTTTCTCAAAGAATCCACACAGTGCCTATAAAAAAGATCCTGCGGCGTGTCGCCAGCAGTAGACGTATGTGTCAGAGAAGAAAGCTTGGCTCTTCGAGTCTCTAAGTTGTCGGCCCCAGTGCCGTATTTGTAACGCCTCTGTTTCTATGTTGTACATAAACCTTGCCTTAACTCACCGTCGTCTCGTCCGCTCGTCTATCAGCTCTGCGCAGAAGCCGTCGTGAGCTGAGTAACACACGTTACCAAACGGGTAGTGACCGTGTCGGTGGAGTTCGGAGCAGTGGCGCCTTCGGTACCATGTTGGCGTCGCCGTCTTCGTAACAGTCCCCAAGTCCTGGCCCACGCCAGCAAAACAAAGGCCAGCGGCCTCTGGGGGTAGGGCCGCTGTTGACTGAACTGACAAACATCCTCCGCCATGACACGTTGACGACGCCAATATTTCTGTCACGAAATTTTCTGAACGTGACGCAGCAATTACCGTCGATTTTTCTATAACCGTCGACAAGCACTCGACCACCGCATTCGTGGATACTGGCGCCGATTACTCCGTTATGTGTGGTGACTTCGCGGCTCGCGGCTACTCTCCGAAAAGTGGTGAGGCCATGGAACGGTCCGCAGCTCCGTACAGCGGGTAGTCATCTAGTGACGCCGGCTGGAAGGTTCACTGCCCGAGTACATATTGGCGCTTCGACCTTCACCGGGACTTTCGTCGTACTTCGGGAATGCTCCAGGCAGGTCCTCTTGGGATTAGACTTCCTTCGAGAATATGGGGCTATTATAAATTTCCGGAAATCGCTGGTGACGTTTTCACGTAACGAACATTATCAGGATTGTGATTCGCGTATGATGGTGTTGCGTGTATCTCACGATTTAGTCACAGTACCGCCCCGTTCCAATGTTCTGGTGTACGTGCTGAGTGACATCAACCGAACGGCTCTCGGAGTTGTGGAAGGCAATGTGTCCGTGATCTTGTCTCGTCAAGAGTGCGTCGCCAGTGGTCTCATAGAATTGACACAAGAGTCCGCGAAAATTCTACTAACAAATTTCAGTCATGAATACCAGCACTTCATGAAACAGTGTGTCATCGCTTACATCGAAGAAATTGGAGACTCGAAAGCCAGCTTCTCACTCGCGCAGTTCTGTTCCGGTCCTCGCGACGACAAACAGTCTCCGGTTAAGCTTGATGTGAACTGCGCACTGTCGACTTCACAGCAAGAGAGTATTCGCTCCCTCCTGTTTTCCTTCAGGGATTGCTTTCCCACGACGTCGAAAATCAAACAGACACCCATCGCAAAGCACAAAATCATAACAGAGCCCAGCGAAAGGCCTATTCAACAACAAGCTTATCGAGTTTCCCGCAGAGAACAAGGCGCCGTCCACGACCAAGTACAACAAATGCTTCCTGACGACATCATTCTGCCATCTACAAGCCCATGGGCATCACCGGTTGTGTTGGTGAAAAAGAAAGACGGCACATTGCGTTTCTGTGTTGATTATCGCAAACTTAACACCGTGACAAAGAAAGACATTCATCCGCTTCCTCGCATCGATGACTCACTCGACCACCTTAGAAACACCCGATATTTTACACCCATGGATCTACGCAGTGGTTACTGGCAAATCGAGGTCGATGAGCGTGACCGAGAAAAGACCGCATTCATTACTCCTGACGGGCTCTTCGAATTCAAGGTGCTTCCTTTTGGACTGTGCTCTGCTCCCGCGACTTTTCAACGAATGATGGACACAGTTTTGTCCGGTCTCAAGCGGCAATCGTGTCTTGTCTATTTAGTTGACATCATCGTTTTTTCATAGTTTTTCGAGCAGCACCTTCAGCGTCTTCGTGCAGTACTGGAGGCGCTACGAACAGCTGACCTGTCGCTCAAGCCCGAAAAATGCCACTTTGGCTACGAGGAGCTCAAGTTTCTCGTCCATGTCGTCAACAGTACCGGAATTCGCCCAGACTCCAAGAAAACACTGACTGTCGCTGCCTTCCCAACTCCGACGAACAAACACGACGTACGCCGTTTTCTAGGACGTTGTGCGTAGTATCGTCGCTTCGTTCCGAACGTTTCCAAAATAGCAGAAGCCTTAAACCAACTCAGGAGAGACAACGTTGCTTTTGTGTGGGCCCCAGAACAACACGAAGCTTTTTGCGAGCTACGATGACACCTCGAGACTCCTGCAATCTTGGGTCATTTCGACAAAAATGCCGACACTGAAGTGCATACAGATGCAAGTAATGTCAGCCTCGGAGCCGTCCTGGTGCAATGGCAGGAAGGTATCGAGCGAGTGATCACCTACGCTAGTCGTACGTTATCATCAGCTGAAACGAACTATTCCACCACAGAAAAGGAATGCCTAGCTGTCGTGTGGCTAATAGCCAAGTTCCGACCGTATTTGTACGGGCGACCGTTCAAAGTGTCACCAACCACCATTCCTTGTGCTGGATTGCAGGCCTCAAAGACCCCTCAGGCCACCTAGCTCGATGGAGGCTCTGCTTACAAGAATTAGACATTACGGTGGTTTACAAGTCAGGGCGCAAGCACACCGATACTGACTGCCTATCACATGCCCCAGTCGAGTCGATTACTCCTGACTAAACTGACGACGAAAGTTTTCTCATGGCCATCACAGCCTCCAACTTGGCTCAAAAACAGCGTGATGACACTGAACTTTGCCCGATCATCGACTATCTCGAGGACAAGCTTGAACAGCCACCAAAAACATTCAGGCGCGTGATTTCATCATTTTTCCTTCGTGACAACGTCCTGTGCAAGTGGAGCTCTGATCCCAACGCTCGAAACGCCCTACTGGCCGTACCATATGTGATGCGAGACGACATCCTTAAGGCGTGCCATGACGAACCATCTTCCGGGCATTTATGGTTCAGGCGTACTCTGGCACGTATCCGCCACACGTACTACTGGCCCAAACTGTCCCGTACAGTCAAGCGCTACGTTAAAACCTGCTGAGACTGTCATCGTCGCAAAACTGCACCCGTGAAACCTGCTGGTCTTATACACCCTGCGGAGCCACCCTGACAACCATTTCAACAAGTTGGCATGGACTTGCTAGGCCCATTTCCGAAATCTTCAGCGGGGAAGCGCTGGATAATAATTGCGACTGACTATTTAACATGTTATTGTGAAACACGAGCACTCCAGCGCGGTAGGGCAAGCGATGTCGCGGATATATTCACTCATGCTGTCGTCCTCCACCATGGTGCTCTGGCCGTGGTTCTAACAGACAGAGGCACGGCCTTCACTGCCCAACTACTGGAAGAAGTGATGGCACTTAGCGGCACCGTACATCACCGAACGACAACTTACCATCCACAAGGTAACGGATTAACAGAACGGCTCAGTAAGACCATCACAGACATGATTTACGTGTATGTCGATGTAGACCATAGGAACTGGGACAGTGTCCTCCCTTTCGTAACTTTCGCATATAACACCGCCGTGCAATAAAATACAGGATTTACACCTTTCCGCCTGCTTCACGGCCGCGAAGGTACTACGATGTTGGACGCCATGCTCTTACCCGACGCATTTACCACCACCGAAAATGCTGACCAGTATGCGCAGCACGCCGAAGAAGCTCGACAACTAGCTCTCTTGCGCATTCACTCTCAGCAACAACACGATGCTCATAGGTACAACCTTCGGCACAGAAAAGTCCCCTACCACCTCGGAGAAAAATTATGGCTCTGGAGCCCCGTACGCCAACGTGGCCGCTCTGAGAAACTCTTGTGTCGTTGTTTCGGCTCTTACCGGGTTCTTCAGCGCCTCAGCGATGTAAACTACGGAGTTATCGCAGAGCCCAGCGTGCGGTCCTCCCGTCGTAGTGCCCAGCCGGACATCGTCCACGTGGCTAGGATGAAGCTGTATTACTCTCGCTGAACACTTGCTCTTGCCTTCATACATTTGAAAGCATCGAGTCGATGTTGTAACATGCTTGTCTAACATGATGTCAAACCTTTTTCATCAGTCACGTGTGTGCATACCTGCACACTACTGTCTGTGGGATGGGGGTATGACCCACGTGTGATTCACTGCCTATATTAACTATGGAACAGCAAGAATGCACTTTGAAAATCTCTGAGTAAGCATTAAGGATACAGTACAACAATACATCTGTTGCCAATATTAGCAACTTCACAGCGAGTGAAAAATTTCAATGAAAAGATGCAGTAATAATCAGTCGCGGCTGCATTTGAACCTTGGAATTCCAGGTGGTGTACATAGCCAAGTGGTTGTAAATGCTCCAGAAAAGACTAATCAGGCATCGTATTGAAGCAATGTTGAGTGTGTTTGGAATTATGGCTATCATTGTTTAAAACAGTGTAATAAACAATAAATATGTACTCTTATATGACTTAACAAGCTACAATGAAGCGCTGTTTTACCTGGCAGAAATTATGATGAGCGCATCATGGCACCATGGCATGCACTTGATTTTGATCAACCTGAAGCCTGTGTTCTTAAAAGCACAGATGTGAGTGCAGGCATAATATTGCACCATCAGCTACTCCTGAGGCATCAGTGCGATTGACATCTGGTAAGTACTTGATATGCTGACAGCTCCTAAGTTTACACAAAAATATATATCAACTTAGTAACAATTGACTCAAGGAGTAAAAACAAGCAGCCAGGGCTGCTTGCCATTGAATCTGTCACATGAAATCGATCTCCACAAGTCATAAGATTCACTGTATTGTATTTGGATTTAGTCAATGACAATGTTTAAAAACCACACTTTTTAAAGTTATTTTTGTGCCCTCTGGTGCACTGTGAATAATAACTATATCCCAGGTATAACACTAACAGAACTAAAAAAACAGTATGTTTAAAACGAGTGTGTTAAATCAAATATATGCAACAAAATATAAAAGTAAGTGTATATTGGCTTGAAAAACATCTTGACACTAATCACCTGAGCCAATTACTGGCCCTGTAATAATTCAGTTCTCTCTGAAAAGAATGAGAGCTTTCCAATTAAGTATACAAAAGTTGGCAGTGTCGCAACCGATCATGTAAACCATTTTAGTATTTATAAGCTAGTATGCACCAAAGCACATAGGCTTGAGAGTGTGTAAAAAAGGCATACGTTACGTGGATATAAAAAGTTCAAGGTTTGTTTCCAGTGTAAAAAAATATTGATTAAATTTCAGTCACACAATAATTTATCAACTCTGTTTTCAAGTTAAAAAATGAATTGATTCTATTTCATTACCAACATTAAGATATCAACTCTGTTCCTTTTAAGGTGGAAGTGACAGCAAAAATATTAAGTAGCTCTCACCCTGCAAAGTTCAAACAGAACTGAAGAGAAAGAACACAACTTTTTAATGAAGCTTCACTTTAAAAGAATCAACTACCTTCATGATTAGTACCCCACTGTAGAATGAATGTTTTTTTTTTTCACTTTTCCAATCTTTGACTAGCAGTCTTCAACTGTAGATAACACCAGCCATATAATCTGCAGATGCTTTAATAAACGTCATCAGTTAGCAGTGTCTTCGTATTCGTTTTTTTTTTTTCATCCGTGCGTCTAAATTTTGTTGCAAAAACTGAGCTGCGGTTAGCACCGCATTGTCACTTCAATAGCAGGCATTGTCACTTTAATACAACTGTATTGGTTCATGAAAAAAATGCCCATTTTTTCTGATTTCTATACAACCATTTTTTAATTGTAGTGTTCTTCCCACTTCCAAATTTTATGGCATTGCATGTATCGGCGTCCGTTACCAGTGTTGCATAAGCACACTATTCGAACTGTCAGAAGGTAGTTGCATGTGGTTAAATGTACCAAGTACCGTTTGGATCTCTCATTTACTCATGCAAGCTAGCACTCGATAGAAAACTTTTAAAGTAAGCACGGATGAAATTGATATGTTGTCTAAATGTTCCTCATGCCTGTGCAGCTAGTACTCACCACTAGGACGCATTGCTTCAAGGTATAAACATGGGCAAGCACAGAGTCCAGCAACCAAATCAAAAAGTTTTTACCTCTTAAAATAAAAAGTGATTTGATAACTTTCTTTGACAATAACCAATGAAGGTTAATAATAAATACGTCATTTACCTTTGTTTGTTACTAGGACCACCTCAATGCTAAATTTGCGACCAAACATGTACAAAAGCCCACAACCTGTTAATCTCCAAATTGGTTAGTGCAAAATTTTTTGTGTAGAACAATCGTAGAAATTTCAGTACATGAAGAACATGGTCTATATTGGGGATTTTTTTGATTCAGGGAGAGATAAGATTTAAAGAAATATTATAGTTCGTATTACCTGATTATCAGAGTTTTCTTTCTGTAGGCAAACAGTAATTCGATATGTGTACAGCGCAAAATAATTTTTATAGCTGGTGCAAAATTCCACAGCCTGATGGTGCCCTATATCACACTGGGCCTCTAGACAGGAGACTGTATCCTTAGCACCTCATTTGCGGCGAAGCAAAGAGATACGTTGACAATCTTTTTATCCTTTACTTTCTCTTCATTCTGAAGGAACTTTCGTTTATGGGCTTCGCAGCCCGACGGTGCCATATATCATTTAGAAGCCTCTACACAGAATAATCTACAATTAGGACCTCATTTCCAGTGAAGCACAGACATGTGTGGCCAATCTTTTTATCCCTTACTTGCTCCGCAGTCTAAAGAAATTTTCATTTCTGCTCATCACCGCAAAATGGTGCCATATATCACATTGCGCATCTAGAGAGATTACTAAACTCTTACGACATCATATACAGCGAAGAGATAAGCTGCCAATATTTTTATCCCTTACTTGCTCTGCATTATAAAGAAACTGGATTCTGCACATCACAGCCGGAGGGTGCCATATATCACATTGCGTCTCTAGACAAAAGCATATACTCTTACGACCTCATTTGCAGCGAAGCACAGAGACACGCGTCTAATCTTTGTATCACTTACTTGCTCTTCATTCTAAAGAAACGTTCGTTTCTGTACATCACAGCCCGATGGTACAACATATCACACTAAGCCTCTAGAAAGAATACTATACCATTAAGCCACATATACAGCGAAGCTAAGAGATAGGCTGCCAAAATTTTTATCCCTTACTTGCTCTGCATTATGAAGAAACTCATATCTGCACATCACGGCCCGATGGTGACGTATATCACATTGCACCTCTAGACAGAAGAGTATACTCACAAGGCCTTACTTGCAACGAATCCCATAGATACACTGCAAATCTTTGTATCCCTTACTTGCTATGCATTTTAAACAAACTTTCGTTTCTGGAGATAACAGCCGGATGGTGCCATATATCACATTGCGCCTCTAGACCGATGATTATACTCTTAAGACATCGTTTGCAGCGAAGCACAGCGATACACGGCCAATATTTTTATCCCTTATCGCTCTGCATTCTAAAAAAAAACTTTCGTTTCTGTGCATCACCGCTCGAGGGTGCGATATATCGCATTGCGCTTCTAGAGAGAATACTACGCTCAAGACCTCATACACAGCGAAGCACACAGATAGGCTACCAATATGTTTATCCCTCATTTGCTCTGCATTATAAGAAACTTCTTTTCTGAATATCACAGCCTAATGATGTGATGTATGACATAGACAGACGACTACATTCTTAACACCTCATTTGCAGCGAAACACAGGGATACGCGGCCAATCTTTCTATCCCTTACTTTTTCTGCATTTTTAAGACATTTTTTTCTGTGATGTCACCACCCGATAGTGCCATATATCACATTGTGCCTTTAGACAGAAGTCTATACTCTTAAGCCTCATTTGCAGCCCAGCACAGAGATACGCGGCCACTTTTTGTACCCCACACTTGCTCTGCATTCCAAAGAAACTTTCGTTTTTGCACAACACAGCCTGATGGTGCCATATATCATAGTGCACCTCTAAAAAGAAGACTATGCTCTCAAGACCTCACTTGCAGCGAAGCACATGGAGGCGTGGCAAATCTTTGTATCTCTTACTTTCTCTGCATTTTAAACAAACTTTCCTTTCTGGGTACAAAAACTGGATGGAGCCATATATTTACATTGCGCCTATAGACAGACGAATATACTCTGAAAACATGATTTGCAGCGAAGCACAGAGATTCGCGGTCAATCTCTGTATCCCTTACTTGCTGTGCATTTAAAGAAATGTTTGTTTCTGCGCATCACATTCCGATAGTGCCCTATATCACACTGTGCTTCTAGACAGGAGACCATACTCTTAGCAACTTATTGTCGGCGAAGCGAAGATATACGTTGCCAATCTTTTTATCCCTTACTTTCTCTTCATTCTGAGGAAACTTTCGTTTCTGCACCTCGCAGCCCGATGGTGCCATATATCCCACTGCGCCTCTAGACAGAATAGTCTACCCCTAAGACGTCATTTTCAGCGAAGCACAGCCATAAGCAGCCACTATTTTTATCCCTTACTTGCTCTGCAATCTAAAAAATTTTCTTGTCTGCAAAATACAGTCCAATGGTGTCATATATCACATTGCGCCTCTAGAGAGAAAACTATACTGTTAAGGCATCATATACAGCGAAGCTAAGAGATATGCTGCCAGTATTATTATCTCTTACTTCCTTTGCATTATAAAGAAACTTTCGTTTCTGCACATCACAGCAAATGGTGCCATATATCATATTGCCTGTCTAGACAGAAGACTATACATACTCTTAAGACCTCGTTTGCAGCAAAGCACAGAGATACGTGGCTAACCTTTGTATCTCTTACTTGCTCTTTATTTTATAGAAACTTTCGTTTCTGCACATCACAGCTCAATGGTGCCTTATATCACATTGCGCCTTTAGAGAGAATACTATACACTGAAGACATCATATAGAGCGAAGCTAAGAGATGAGCTGGCAATATTTTTACCCTTTACTTGATCTGCATTCTAAAGAAACTTTCGTTTCTGTACATCACAGCCCGATGGTGCCATATATCACACTGCACCTCTAGAGAGAATACTATGCTCTTAACACCTCATATACAACGAAGCACAGAGATAGACAACCAATATGTTTATCCCTTGCATGCTCTGCATTCTAAGGAACCTTTCGTTTCTGCACATCACAGCCCGATGGTGTGATATCTCACATAGACAGAACACTACACTCTTAAAACCTCATTTGCAGAGAAGCACAGGCATACGCGGCCAATCTTTCTATCCCTTACTTTTTCTGCATTCTAAAGGCACTTTACTTCTGCGCTATCACCACCCGATAGTGCCATATATCACATTGCACCTATAGACAGAAGACTATACTCGTAAGACCTCATTTGCAGTGAAGCACGGAGATATGCAGCCAAACTTTTGTATACCTTGCTTGCACTGCATTCTAAAGAAACTTTCGTTTCACCACATCACAGCCCGATGGTGCTATATATCACAATATGCCTCTAAGCAGTAGACTATGCTCTTAAGCCTCATTTGCAGCCAAGCACAGAGATACGCGGCCACTCTTTATACCCCATGCTTGCTCTGCATTCCAAAGAAACTTTCGTTTTGGCACATCACAGTCCGATGGTGCCATACATCACATTGCGCATTTCAACAGAAGACTAAGCTCTTAAGTCCTCATTTGCAGCGAAGAACAGCGATACGCGGCCAATGTTTGTATACCTTACTTGCTCTAGATTCTGAAGAAACTTTTTTTTGCACCTCGCAGCCCGACGGTGCCATATATCACATTGCGCCTCTAGACAGAATGTTCTACTCTTGAGACATGATTTGCAGCGAAGGACAGACATACGCGGCTAATCTTTCTATCCCTTACTTGCTCTTCATTCTAAAGAAACTCGTTTCTGCACATCACAGCCTGACGGTGTCCTATATCACATTGCGCCTCTAGACAGAAGAATATACACTTAAGGCATCATTTGCAGCGAAGCACGGAGATACGCGGTCAATCTTTCTATCCCTCAGTTAGAATGCACTTACTTTGCATGCTAAGGAAACGTTCGCTTCTTCTTATAACAGCCCGATGGTGACATATATCCCATTGCGCCCTTAGACAAACGACTATACTTTCAGGACCTCATTTCATGCAAATCACATAAATACGCGGCAAATCTTTGTGTTCCCTGCTTGCTCTGCATTATAAAGAAACTTTCGTTTCTGCACATCAGAGCCCGACGGTGCCACATATCACATTGCGGCCCTATACAGAAGAACATACTCTTAAGACATCATTTGCAGCGGAGCACAGATATACGTTGTCAATCTTTTTATCCCTTACTTGCTCTGCATTCTAAAGAAAGCTTCGTTTTTGCACATCACAGCCCGATGGTGCCATATATCACTTAGCGCCTACAGACAGAAGGCTACACTCTTAAGACATCATTTGCCGTGAAGCACAGAGATAGGCGGTCTATCTTCGTATCCCTTACTTGCTCTGCATTCTACAGAAGCCTTCATTTCCGCACATCATAGCCCGATTGTGCCATATATCAAATTGCGCCACTATACATATTACTATACTCTTAAGACCTCATTTGCAGCCAAGCACATAGACACGTGGCCATTCTTTGTATCCCTTGCTTGCTCTGAATTCTAAAGAAACTTTCCTTTCTGCACATCACAGTCTGATGGTGCTATATATCACATTGTGCCTCTAAACAGAAGAGTATTCTCATAAGACCTCATAAGACTCATAAGCATATAGATACGCGGCAAATCTTTGTATCCCTTACTTGTTCTGCCTTATAAAGAAACCTTCGTTTTTGCACATAACAGACTGATGTTGCCATATATCACATTGCGCCTCTAGACAGAAGACTGTACTCTTAAGACCTCATTTGCGGCGAAGCACAGAGAAGCGCGGCCAATCTTTGAATCCCTTACTTGCTCTGTATTCTAAGAAAACGTTAATTTCTGCACACGGCAAAGTATTCGCGTCGATTTCTTGCTGTTTTCGAGAGACATACTCAAATGATCGATGCTGTAAGCTTAGCAGGAGCGCTTTTCAAATATCCACCGCCATATGCGTCACCTGCGGTACAAACTCCCCGGTTTTAAGGGGTGTTCACACCAACCATGGATCGGGAAAGCGGACGCGTATTATTCACCAAAACGAAAAACCCATGGCAACTTGGCGAATAGCTGCCGCGCCAATTTTCTCCACGTGAAAATCCCTGTCGCTTTCGCTCAGCCAATCAGGGTCTGAGACGCGATCGCACAGTATTGCATAGTGCCGCAAACGGAAACTTGTGCACCCTAGATTGGTGGATTGCTTCGCTTACGCGGCAAGCCCCGCCGCGGTGGTCTAGTGGCTAAGGTACTCGGCTGCTGACCCGCAGGGCGCGGGTTCGAATCCCGGCTGCGGCGGCTGCATTTCCGATGGAGGCGGAAATGTTGTAGGCCCGTGTGCTCAGATTTGGGTGCACGTTAAAGAACCCCAGGTGGTCTAAATTTCCGGAGCCCTCCACTACGGCGTCTCTCATAATCATATAGTGGTTTTGGGACGTTAAACCCCACATATCAATCAATCAATCGCTTACGCGGCAAGGCAAACAGGGGCAACGTGATCAGTCTGAACAGCCACGCGCCCTCGCTGCCTCTCCGCGTTAAAAATCTGCTTTTGCGCTTGCGTACTCCGTGTTCGTGGTGAACATGCGTTTAGGCTATTGCTTTGCGATACCAGCGGTGCAATTATATACAATTTCCAAATCCGGACGGAGGCGGTTTGTCGGTGACGTCAAAAAGTGGGCGATCCGTAGCGGTCGCGAGGACGAAGGGAAGTGAACAGCCAATGAGCGAAATGAAGCCTTGCGTCATCATTTTGGCGTGGACTTAGGGACCGTATAGCAAGGTGAAAAGCGTTTGTAACGTGTTGAAAAATGTTTAACTACTATTGATCACTATCAAAATGTGTTGGCACAAGTTTTCAAACGTTTAATAAGGAATACGGCACAATATAAACGTATTTTTCTCGTCATAGTTTTGAAATGAAGCTAAATTTAGCGGGACGGTACGTGGTGGCGCTAAGTACAACCCCGTTTAAAGCAGTTACTGTTTCCATATCTCCACCACTATACAAACCTAAACGGCACAACTTTCGAAGTTGTTGGCTCAGTCGAGCGCAATCATGGTGGAGGGCAACGGCACCAATAGCCAACAGCAGCAGCGGCTCATCCACATTTCCGAAGCTCAGCGCGCGCTGGTGCTCGCCTTTATGGACGAACACCCCCAGCTCGTGGCGAAAGCCATCGAGCTGCGGCACGGCGTCACCGACCGGCGGCGGCTGTGGCAAGAGCTCAGCGACGTGTTGAACCATGAAGTGCCTGCGCAGGAGTGGCAAGCTTGGTGGCGCAGGCCGGTGCACGAGGCCCGCCGTGACGCTGCCGCCATCAGAGAAGCACAAACGTGAGTGACCGTCGAATGGCGCGGGCGATTTGTTCTTTGACATCGGTGTATATTTTCAGGGGCACTGGAGGGGGTTGGCTGCCTGGCTTCCGCGGCCGGGTTCTACAGTTGACTGGGATGACACGCTTCAGTGGCGCTTTTGGTCTCACCTATCTACAGGTAAGCACTCTGCCGCCGCAGTATCACGGGTTCCTGAGCGGTGCCATGAGAGAGTTTGATATCTGAAGGGGTGACTTTAGCGGAACCTTGTTAAACGGGAATATAGCGCAGGAGAAAGTATTAAAAAGTGAGTAGGTTTATTAACTAAAATCCCAGTTTGCAGACCTAGCAGTACAAGGGGTATTAATTTATCATAAAACACGCAATGCCTGCGGGCAAGTGCATGCACTAAAATGGTAATACAAGATATTAATGACCACTGAATAGCTGCAGAATATTTCAGCAGATGTTTAGTACGTAAGGTTGCAAAATAGCCAGAGTAATGAATACCCACTTTCTGAAAGATCATGCTTACTACACTTTCCAGCAGGCGGATGTTCCCACTGCTGCGGTGGAAATGGATGTGGAGGCCACTGAAGATGGCAGTGACACAGTAACACGCAAGCATCTGAGAACTTAGTGCTTTATTGAGTGCAGGACCGGAACCATGAGCAGGGCGACAAGGTGATCAAGGTGAGTAGACCTTTTGTTTACATTTTACATAAGGGGCGTAAGCATTCTCCATGCTCTATTATGATGACTGAAACCAACTTGGGCTGTAAGCAAGAGCCATGCATTGTATTAAGGGCATGGTATCGGGTATCTGCAATGATAAACTGCCGGGCAAAAGGTTGGTTAGCCCTGAAAAGGGCTCGTTCATGGTGAGAGATGCATTTGAGGACATTAATAAAGAGTAGTTTCAACAAATGTTTGTTGGTCCGCACGAGGAGGGCATAGCTTGTACACAAAGCTTCACACTTTCAAAGGATGCCATCAGGCCAGTTGATCTTCAACTGAGTGTAAATTGTTATGCCCATTGCAATTCTTGGCAGCAGCAGCAGCTTCCAGCCACGAGATGGTTAAGGGTTTACCGGCAGCAGCTGACTTAAACATTTACACCATGATGATTCATTGCAGGTGCTGTGGGAGATGAAAAAATCAACCACCCGCATCACTTCTGCAGCACGGCGTGTGGCAGCGGCACACGAGAAGGCGGCAGCGGTGCAGGAGGGCACTGGCCATGACTGAGGGCTTTCTGCGAGAAAGGGATACGTAGTTTAGTTTAATTTTTCGTCCTGTGTTCAATGTTTTTTTTTTGTCATCATTCATTAATGATTTGTCGGTTTCAATGTGTTTAGGTGCTGCTGTTCATGTTAAATTTTATACGCTTCGGGAGACGTATACATAGTTTAGTTTGTTTTTCACCATGTTTTCAACTTTTTATCATTCATAATTCGTTTAGTGTGTTTGATATGTTTACTGTTGCTGTTCATGTTCTACTTTATACGTTTTTTGTTTGCATTTAGTACATATAACTAGATTTAGGTTAGCATTTACTTTGTACAAGGAGTACAGCATTTTTTATGTTCGGTACATGCATTTCTCAATGTATGTTCAAGCTGTTTCAGTGGCAGTGTTTTTACCCAAATTTCAAAAGTGTCTAGTCATTCACACGGAGACCACGAGTGTATAGTTGACATTTTCTGTTAATGTTTCTGTGATATTTGTATTGTCCCACTGTGTTTCCTAGCTCACTGTGCTTTTTATGCAGCATTACCACATAGTGTAGTAATGTGATATCTTTTTGCATCACACTGTTTTGCAGTTCACTGTGATATTCTCATTTCAGCACAATGAGGCTAAGGTGCAACAACTACATTGTGAATCTTGTTTGAGAGCGCTAAGCTAGTAAGTGGTCATCTCGCACAGTTTCACAAATGAAAATGGTCATCATCACAGCCACATGTCATCGATTGATTTCACCTAGTTTTCATTGTAAACGACTCGTTGCGGGAATAAATTTTGAACGTGGTATGGTTTGGGAGGCGCAAGATGGCTGAGCGAATTATTCATGCTGTATGTTATCAAAACAACTTGCCTGTTCTTTGCCGTCTTCATTTGCATATTTTTTAGCATTGCAGCATGACTGCAGTCGAAAATTAAAATCAAATGTTATTTTAACATTCATACAATGTTTAGGACAATGAGCAAAAAACCAGCACAACTTGACGAGCACAATTGCTCGTCAAGCCTGGCGTGCACAATTGAATGCTTGTAGACATTCACTATGAGAAGATATGGACTTAAGTATCAAGTGTTCATGCAACATGTGACCAATGGAATCGCGATTTTTATGCGTTCTGGAGAAAGAAATTCTGAGACGTTGCTGCATTGTTTGCACAATTTTGTGATAGCAACATTCAGCACAGAGTGCCGCTCATATATGCTTGCTCCAATCTAGTCTGTTGTGACTGTGATCACTGATATGGAAAAGGGTGTTACTGTTGCATATTTCATGTGCCATTTAAAGAAAATGCAGCATTTTGACATTGCCACCTTGCTTCATATTGAAGCACGAGTAAGTACTTTGTGTATTCAAATGTGGCAAACACAGCCCTGTCATGTCTAGATGCACTAGAATCAGTGTAAATAAATTATGTGTGGGATATGAAAACATGAAAACTCACCGTTCCTGTGTACTTCAAAAAAGGTCCAAGACAGCGCTGCGCTGCTGCCGTCTCTGTACAGCACGTTGCGTGGTGTGAGCATATGGCTCCCCCTTGGCTCCCCATCGTCATCCTCAGCTGGTGGCATGTCCACAACACACTCGTCCAAGGTCAAGTCGCCTGCATGCAACGCAATGTTATGGAGAGCAAAGCATGCATAGATGATTTGCGCTGCCCGATCGCGGTTGTAGAGCATCGTTCGAAAGTGCTGCAAGCAGCGGAACGTGCTCTTCAACACGGCGATACATCTTTACACAACATTGTGCATGGATGCGTGCTCCTTGTTGTATCGGCCTTCGGAAGTGTTGCACGGTTGACTGCCAAGGACTGTAATTAGGAGCCATGGCTTGAGGGAGCCTGCGTCTCCTGCAATATAAGCATAAAAGCTGAGTGCTCTGCCCAGATAATACACATTAATACTTACCAAGCAGATATTCGCCAGGCTGCAGATGTGCAGCTAGGCGTGCACGCAGTGGGTTGTGTTCCCACACCCAGGAGTCGTGGCACGAATCTGGGAATCATGGGTCCATGACAAGGATGCGCAGACATGCTTTGCACACCTGCGATGAGGAGCGATATAAAATAGTACTGCATTTATACTCGGAATGAATCCCTTTTTTCTACGCATACGCAGGAAACAATGTGTACTAGTTCAGTCATTGGTACAAGGAGCTTCACTTAGAAGGAAACACAGGGTGTAGCACACTGAGGAGGGGGAGGGTGGGGGCAACGACCCCACCTCTGCTGTACACATGGCTACGATTTCCACTGAATGATCGATAAGTAAAAACCTACGCGTTGCTCTTGGGAAAGAACACTCGCAAATGCCAAAGCCAGCTCGTGCAACTGTGATTGTAAGCACTTTCGTGTTGGAAATATTTCCCTGTCGTGTATATATTTCTGCTACGTCTGCTACCCATATTACCGATTACCTCTAAAATGCACAACTCAATTGCGCATGCATGCCAGTGCAAAAACGGCAACTGGCTCACGCACAAAACACTTGCCACTTATTATTACAGAGGCCTTGCGAGCCACCATCTAGCTCGCACCCAATTCCCTGCAGGTTCTTTTTCATTCGTTGCATTATTACTTTTCCAGCTTTGGCATCACAACTGAACAATTGCTCCGAAGGGCGAGTAAGAAAGGATCCTAACGGTACTTACGATCATGACGTTCAGGACATAACAGCCCTTTCTGGACATGAAGCTCGCCGTGTCGGCCAGTCCGAATCCCTCTGGCTTGCGAATGGTGACCAACGTGCCATCGGCACACGCCAGCACCCCTGGGATCCAACCGCGTAGCACAAACTTCGCCTTTGCCTCATCCTTAGCAGCTGTTGTCAGGGGGAAGTCCGCCAGCTTTTTCCTAGCAGCCACGGTGAGGATGGCCTGCGTCACCTCATAGATAGTGTTGCTCACGGCTGGCTGAGACTTGCCGGTGTGCTCCTCGCGACCATCGCTCCTCTAGAAGCAACCGGTGGCGAAAAATTGCAGCGCACACAACACTTTCCTCTCTGTGAAAAAGCCACTGGCTCGCTGGCATCCGATTACAGGGACAAGTTCGTCGCACAAGCTACGGACTGTTCGTTCGGACAGACGAGAACATTGCCGGAACTCTTCTTCGGTGAACTTTTCAAATGCATCTTCAACCTCACTTCATCGTCTCTGCTTGGCTGCAGCTGCCGCACAGGCGAGACGAAAAACCGTGGCAGTGGGAAACGCCATCTTGTCCAAGTTCCCGGATGCTGAAAACTCGCAAAGCCCTTACACTGCAATCCAATCCAGGCCACTTTGCAGCCATTTCAATCCATCCGATTCCTTTCGAATGGTCTCACCAACCGTTCCTTCGCCATCCTCCGAAAACCGGACAAAAACAGTCACGTGACACCCCAGCCCACGTCACTCAAAACGTCACAGCATTCGTCACGGCGCGTATAGGCCAATCGCGTGCGACTCAATGGAACAGACCGCCTTTGTCCGGATTTGGAATTTTTATATAATTGCACCACAGAATACCGGATGAACTAAAAAACACGTATCGTACATCACCTGTTGTACGTGTTCTATCCCGGTTTGACCACACTGTATATACTGCACTATGGCCTTTCACCCTGCTCGGTCTTTATAGGCTGCGTATTGTCCGTGTACATAACACTTATGACTATTTTTTTTATCTTCTTAAACTTCAATTCATTGTAGTTTTCTTTTTTTTTGTCCCACCTTTATGGGATAGCCAGCTGGAACGCCGCTATCTTTGCATTCCTTTGCATACCAATAAAAAAACTGAGCAGACACTAACTACCTTGGGAATCGATGTTATGGTTATCACGCGGATAGAAGGTGGCTGTGTTGTAATCTTTTATTGGGCGAATTGTTACGAAGTGGCGTTGAACAAATATACAAATGCACGCACTGACACAGGTCAAACAGCCCCATATGTTTTGTGTAACATGTCGCTTGTAGTTGTCTAACCATGCTTACAGCAACATGGATACTAGCGACCCCATAAACGATAAGCTGCTATGAAGCGGTGGTGCTCGCGAGGATGGTAGCCCTGGACAGTGCAAAATAAGTCAGCTTTAGCTGATCGCGCTTTACTACAAGTCACGGTAACCCAATGTGGCGCCTGTGTCATATGAGTACATGCGCAATGTTCATAAAATTAGATTGTCAGCACTGCAACCACTATCGAGGTTCCGCAAACAATAGGGCATTTCGAAAAGTAGTTTCAAGTAGAGCTGTGCACCGCCGCTACCCGTTTATACATACGCCATTCGCGCCGCCGCCAAAGTTCTGAGAGAGACCAATATTGTGGCGCGCCGCTGTTTGTCACATTTCAACCAGAGTGGGGGAATCTTAGAATAACATACATCCCTTCACCTTCTTCTCGGTAGCCTAAACATTTTTCAGACCAGTTTTTGCGGTGTCTTGACTGCTCCCTTGTGTATGTGTTTGCATGCCTTGTGTATATGTTGCCTTAAAACAGCTTGTGAAGGTACACAATCGAGCGTTCTTTTTTTTATATCAGCGTTTCTCGTTCTTTTGGCAACCCTCGTGACAATAAAACGGTGATTGACGCTATATAATTAAGACACATACTCTTGAAGTGTTTATATACGAGAAATATCGGTTGTAAATTGTTTTGTACCTCACTTTCCCATCAGTAGCACCTCCCTCGTGCTTCCTCGCCTCTAGCATGATTATCACGCGCGATGGGCTTGTGACTTTGCTGCATTGTGTGAGTGTTTCATTGCGCAAGCGGAAATAATAGTGTAGCTCAAAAGCTCGAAACCCTGGTAGGCTCAATGCTTAGCGCTCCCATTGCACGCGTGCTTTATGAAAACATGCCGAAGAGATATAGCACCTAAGAATTCTAGTGAAGGGAGTGTAGTGCAGTATGAGTGAGAATAAATTCGAAGGAAAAGGCTCCGAAATATTTTATTCTCCGCAAGAACGAATCTTTTACAGCAAAGACAACGCAGATTTTCTTAAAAAAAAGGCCAGCCCACTTTGACGGTTTTTTATATTTTTTTATTTAGAGAAGAACTATATGCACACTCTCTACAGGCTTTCATAGTCGTTATCATGTTTAGTATAAAGTACATGTCAATAAGTTTTGTCGCATACTTTATGCTAAAGCCATGGATAAAATCTCGCGAGTTCTAACGAGGAACCCTGCTGAAGCATAGATGAAACAATCTGTCCGTCTCAGCGCAAAGGGGACATGCGATAACATCCCTCCGCGTGCTATGACTGTCGTCGATTGCTCTTAAACCGGATAGAAAGCCCTGTCAGTCTTTTGCTGGACCGAAGGAGTATGAATGGGTACTTAAGTAGGGGGTAGCGTGGATCTATCCGCAACCGTGAACTTGAATCATAAGGGCACGGTCACGAGGACTAGCATGCGCTATTTCAGCAGGCATCAGTGAACGGCTCGTGTATCCTTCTACACGCTACGGTATCAATGTATGAACTTTGCTTTTAAATTTGATAGTCTTTCTTGGGGTGCTACAACGCCAAAATTTTGGTCCGTCTGTCTGTCTGTCTGTCTGTCTGTCTGTCTGTCTGTCTGTCTGTCTGTCTGTCTGTCTGTCTGTGCATTTATCTGTTTGTCCGCCAAAATGATACCTAAACGGCCAAAATTCAACCCCAGCTGCAGCGCCGACCAGTATTGTTCAAGTTTCAGCCTTCATATTTGTGTGATATTCAATTAAAAAGCAACTATGGCGCATATCTGAGGCACAATAACAACACGCAATATTCCGTGTGTGTCTCTCAACACTAGAAAAAGCATACATAAGTAATTCTAAGGACCCTAGCGTTTGTCACGCTGCACTGACAATGAAATGTTATGCACAAAAAGGCAAATATTTCCAACGGTTTGCTAAGGCGACATGGTGGTGGCATCTGCCCGTCATCTTGCGTTCTACACCTTATCGCCTCCGAGACAGGTGCGCACACTTTCCTTCGTTTTCAAATGGGACTGCCAGATAGCATTCTGTCTCACGTGCCTCGATGCGCTCGTTCCTCTTCACTGCACGGATTGAGGCACTCTAACGCAGCACCGGTCCTATCTAGTCATCTTCAGCATACGTTTAAGCTTCACCTGAATTTGCGCTTACTCACAAGCATCCCAAAATGATACCGTTCATACATTACTTCAGTATTTATTATTTCAATGGTTGAAATACGTAGGCTGTGAGCCTTGTGCTCTCCTTCCACCAGTTCTTCTGAGATTTTCTTTATAAATATATCGAAAGTTGTCATTTTTTTAAACAAAAATGTCCTTGCTGGTTTTAAGCCGCTCATAACTTGTATTCAAGGGCACTATATCAAAAGGTGCCAAGAGCATCGATCACGTGAGACATTCCCTGTTAAAGAGCATCGACTTCATAATCTAAAACGCTTATTCTACACTTACGGACTCATGCGTCCACTATCTCGGACTCACTCAGACTCACTCAGACAGAGATCGAGCAGTGAGACCGAGCGAGTCCGGGTGAAAAAGTTTTTGGTGAGTCTGATCCTGAGGCAGTCCCAAACACTAAATATATTTCACGAATGAGTCTCGGTGAGTTCCAGAATTTTAGCCAGCCTATGTTCTCACCATAATTGCTTATCTGTACATTAAAAAGTGTAATGTCACGCCAGCAGTTGTGACCGAGTGGATAAGGTGAAGGACGTGAAATCCATAGTGGTTTTTTTGCACTTGTTTGAATTGTGCCAACTGCGATTTTTTTCTATATTCTAGATATAATTGGCTATCTGTGCATTGAAACAGCTTATATTGCCAAGCCTGCAGCCATGACCGAATGTTAAAAGCCGACACAAGGCCCCACCATGGTGGTCTAGTGGCTGAGGTACTCGGCTGCTGACCCGAAGGTCACGCGATCGATTCCCGGCTGCGGCGGCTGCATTTTTGAAGGAGGCGAAAATTCTGTAGGCCTGTGTGCTCAGATTTTGGTGCACGTTAAAGAACCCCAGGTGGTCGAAGTCACCGGAGCCCTTCACTACGGCATCTCTCATAAACATATGGTGGTTTTTCGGATGTTAAACCGACACAAGTTGTCTAAGATAACCATGAATTCCAGCACACCAAGTATAGCAGGTGGATGTGATGGAGCGTGCGGAATTTAAAATGGATGGAGTGCGCGGAACTTGAAACAGGGCGAGCAGAATTTGAAGTGCGCGCAATGAACCAAATTTGAAGTCGGCAAGGAAGAAGCTGGCACGGATATTAATGACTAACAAGAAACGACTGAAGCGTCAATTCGACGCAGACGCACCATTACTCGAAACACAGGCGAAACAGGGATAAAGAAGAGGAGTCACAGTGGTGGCCAGAGGAAGACGAGCCGTGCATCAGGGCGGTCGGGTTTTGGACCCGAGCCAAGGCTGCTACTTCCATCGCCCGGCGACCTGAGGGGCTCCAGGACTACCAGGCTGCGCTGACGTTCTCGTGCCCGTGGACAGGTCTGAGCTGTCGATCTTCGGGCTCGAGCTCAGGCGAGGCTGTCCGGCCGGGACTCTACCTCGAAGCCAGTGTGTGAAATGCAGCGTCAGCTGGTGCAGTGTTCGCCTGCAGCCTAGGGAGACTGCTCCTCATACAACTCGTGTTGCTGCCCAACGCCGATACCAACTACGACGACAACAGCGTCGACCCCGTGCTCGCGCCCAGGCTCCTACGCCACGACGTGGGTGAGACGCCACTCCTGTGGCGTTCCGCAACACATACTGTGTAGAAACTGAGTGCTTGGGACTTGTGTTCAGCACAAATATACACCTGCTGTATTTCTATGTAACTGTATCCGAGAGATAAGACTTGTTATATTTGGGGGTCAAGTGGTTTTGAGTTATTGTTACTGAACGTTTCCTCAAAACGGACTCGTACTTCGGGAAGTCTCCTGAGGTGGCTCCTTGGACCACCCAAGTCGAACCTGCACGCTGTGCGAAACAAGAACCACAACGTTACATTGGCGTCCGCAGCGACCGAGGCCAATTGCAAACCTGGTTTGCGAGTCCAAGATAGCTTGAAAAATGAGTACGGCAGAATCAATGGTCTTGGCGTTACTCATAGGTTTAGGATGTGCAGAGTAGAAGGCCTGGATTGAGGAATGTGAAGCGCGCGCGCACGTCAGGAGAGGGCTGCTGAACGAGAACGAGAAAAGAAAATGCTGATAGAACAGTTGGAAAGTGAAAAAGTGAAGCAGAAAGCCGTCTGCAAAAGCTCAAGTTCGCAGAGTTATCAAAGGTGCAGTTAGGAACGAAAAGAACTGCATGTTTTTTGTTCAGCTGATGAGAAGAAATATTTGGTCGGCGCGAGTTATGCTTTTTTGGGGTGAATGACCTGGAACCTCTTCATAGCATTTAGGTCGAAATAGACACTCAGCTAAAACATACAAGAGAGATGGGCAGCCAGGCACTTGCAATAAGTAGAAGCGAGCTCTACGACTATCTCAGGTCAGATGAAGACAGGGGTTGTCCCAACGTAGCCACAGAAGAACAGTCAATTTTGTTTGCAAGCGATGTGGCTATCTGTAAAAGTGCAATCAAAGGCACATTGACTTCGGCAGCACATACGCTGCGAGGCAGCTCTGATGTACGGGCTAGTGAAAACACCGAGTCTTCAGTTATACCGACTGCAACAGGAAACCAGTCGGAGGCAGTATGATGCGTAGCACAGGCTGTGGTAGTTGATGGCATATGTATCGTAGAGTATCCTGTAAACAAGGCTCCTGAATATGCAGCGATATTATGTCGCGGGGTCATGCAGAACTGAGTTGTCCGAGAGAAAGGGAACCGAGTGCACAAGCACTAGTCGAAGAACTAAGAGTCGAGTCTCAAGTCCCGTACTCACTCTATGATGTTGATAGTTGCCGAGATGACGCAGCTGAAATGGTTGATAGTGCTGAAAAGCAAGGAGTACATACAGCCGAGCTGATAGAAAGAGAGTCCAAAAAGAGTCTTACTTCCCCAGTTCAGTGTTATTGGCGCAGTGAGAAAGTAAACTTGTGCTCTTTGCCGTTTTACGTTGAACAGGTCACTTCTTCTATGACACCGGGACTATTAGCGGCTTACGAGTTGAAGCAAGGCATCCATGCCGTCTTCTGGACGCTGTGGTAATTGTGCGCTTGGAGGCAATGCCTAAAACAGGAAAGCAGGCATTACGGTATTGACGTTAGCAATTGGATGGTTCAGTGTCTGATGCTCATCACCTGTAGGTACAGGCAAGCCTACTGTCGAAAAATCTTTCAAAGCCATCCCATTTCTGCCTTCAGCCAGGTGATCAGGGCTGTTCCGAGTCTTGTGTGGGACGCTATAACTTGAGCGTCAAGCCGAAATTACCGGTGGCGTTTTCGGATCTTCATTGCCGACAACGGAAGGGAATCTGTTGTATATAGTTGACATAATGAACTCCCATGCAGTCTGAAGGGTGACAAGATTGATTGATGTGTGGGGTTTAACGTCCCAAAACCACTATATGATTATGAGAGACGCCGTAGTGGAGGGCTCCGGAAATTTAGACCACCTGGGGTTCTTTAACGTGCACCCAAATCTGAGCACACGGGCCTTCACCATTTCCGCCTCCATTGGAAATGCAGCCGCCGCAGCCGGGATTCGAACCCGTGACCGGCGGGTCAGCAGCCGAGTACCTTAGCCACTAGACCACCACGGCGGGGCAACTTTCAAGTCCCATTGGGTTTATCTAGAGTTAGGAAGGGTGGTCGTTTGGACGATGTGTATTTAGTGGTTAGTGAATGTGGACCTTTGGACAATTTTGTGAACTGTGTTGAGGACATATATAGAGAGAGTCTGTGGTGTGGTGCAAACGCGCACTAAACTGCAGCCTATTTTGGAGAAAAACTTAAATCAAAGGGGGCCTCTGGGATGGAGTGCGCGCAATTCAAAACGGGTGGAGTGCGCGAAACTTCGAAGTCGGCAAGGAAGAAGCTGGCACAGATGAATAACAAGAAATGGCTGAAGCGACAATTCAACGCAGACGCACCTTTATTCAAAGCACGTGCGAGGCAGAGAAAAAGAACAATCGCAGCGGTGGCCAGAGCAAGACGAGCCACGCATCAGGGTGGTCGGGTTTCGAACCCCAGCCAAGGCTGCTACCTCCATCGTCTGGTGACCTGAGGGGCTCCAGGACTACCAGGCCGCGTTGACGTTCCCGTTCCCGTATAAAGGTCTGAGCTGTCGATCTTCGGGCTCGAGCTCAGGAGAGGCTGTCTGGCTGGGACTCTACCTCGAGACCAGTGCGTGAAATGCAGCGTCAGCTGGTGCAGTGTGCACCAGCAGCCTAGGAAGGCCGCTTCTCCTATGACTCGTGTGGCTGCCCAACGCCGATGCCAACTACGACGACAACAGCATCGACCCCATGCTCGCGCCCAGGCTCCTACGCAACGACGTGGGTGAGAAGGCGCTCCTTTGATGTTCCGCGACACACTCTGCGTAGAAACTGAGTGCTTAGGACTTGTGTTTAGGGACTAATATACACCTGCTGTATTTCCAAGTAACTGTATCCGAGAGATAGGATTTGTTATATTTGGAGGTAACGTGCTTTCGAGTTATTGTTATAAATATTTGCTTAAAACCCGACTCGTCCTTCTGGAAGTGTCCCAAGAAGGTCACTCCTGGGACCTCCCATGTCGAACCTGCACGTTGTAAAATAAACCAGGACACAATTTGCCTTAAAAATAGGTAAGCGAATCCCGGCCCACCCACTTTCACTGGACGGAAGAGATTTGTATGACTCCTGCGTTCCCGTTTGGGGCCCTAACAAAGCAGCAAAAGCTGTGTATCTTCTGCACGTTTGAACGGTTTATGCACAGTACCTTAAAGTACATACCAAACTTTGGCGTATAAAAATAACTTGAAAACTGTGGACCTAGCCTATATTGATAGGTTTATTACGCACCACTTGTTCGCTTTCGTCCTTATTTCTTTCATCTTGGCGTTCTACTATTCATAGTGGCCATCATATCTTTGCATAGGCACACAGAGGTACTTCCTCTGCATGGAGTGCTCCGTTGGGGCACTTACAGTGGCCCCAATGGGGCGTGGAAACACGATTTTTGCCGACGACAGATAGGGTTATGAAAACATTTTGCCACAGTTGCCTACAGGTGTGTGTATTAGAAATATTGTTTTTTCTACATGGAGATAATAAGGCAAGTCTGTATTATGTTTAAGACATTCGCGACACTTTGGTTAGTTTGAGAATGCTGCCTGAGGTTATTGCCTAGGGCGCTTTCCAGATAAATCACGTCTGGGATGTTACTTTCCGTACGGCGCAAGCCACGAAGAATATGCTGGCTCTTGGTGATGTGAAGATAAAAGAAAGACGCTGCCTCGTTATCGACCCGAACAAGCAGGATGTCCGGCTAAAACTCCATTGGCTTCTGCATAATGTACTGGACAAAGTTGTGCGCTCCACGCTCACAAACTATGGAAGAGTGACAGAAGTACCGTAGGAACGTTGGCACGTCCACGGTATCGCCGATAAAGAAACTTCGACCCAGGCCGTCACTCTGCAACTCAACTCGGTTTTGACCATCGAAGATCTGCCCCATCAGCTCCGAGTGGGATGTATCTCAAAGCTTTTGGTTGTTCAAGGACGAGCGCCGATCTGCTTATTATGTCGCCGAATAGGACATATAGGCCGGAACTCTCATATTCTGGTGTTGCAAAATCAGACGCCATGACCATGAAGACCGCGAGTACGTCCAAACATACGCTAGTGTGGCCGGGCCTGTGGCTAACGACCATGTATTGGAGTATACATAATAGACCAAATTGATGCAGGAAAAGCAGCGAGCAGCCGAAGTCAGCGACCCGTTTTGACGCCCCTTTCTAAGCGCCTAAAGGGCGAAGGAAGCAAGGCCGCTCAGATTGAAAAAGTGGGTGGTCCAAGTCAACAAACCAAAAGCATGAGCTCTGTAACGCGGGACGAAAGAAACAACGAGCAGGAACAATTCAGCTACTGGGTTGTTGACTGAACAGCCTGAAGACATAAACGTTATAGTGGAGGTAAGCGCAAAGCGACCGCTTGAGGAACTGAAAAACTAGGACGAAGGACTCAAGAAGATGACAGAAGGTGAGCTGGCAACAAAACGACAATTCAGGTGGCCCAGCTTGAAGTTCAAGCCGAACATTGCTCCGGGCACGCGTCCACCACTGAAGCCACCCGAGCTCGTAGCTACGGGGGAATACAGACAACGAGGGATCCTATTCCTTAGACGCTCAAGGACATTCCTAATATGGCTGCATTATTATGTGACACGTGTGAAGGGCACACGTCTTGTATACGTGACTACCCACAACTTCAACAGTGGAAGTCAGGGATGTGTCAACGGGTGAGGTGAGAACCATGCGGTCCGTTTTTAGCCCGCGGCCCTTACAGCCCAACAACTGCGTTGTGGATCATTGTTCCAAATGTGCGCGGGCTACGATCAAAAGTAACGCAATATCAGGTCAGCCGTCTTCTTCTAGAAGACGACCTCGATATCATAGCAGTACATAAGTCGACGGTGGAAAGTCAAGAACAAACGGACCACTTGGCAGAACCTTTTCGGTCCTGCTATATTGTCTCTATTTGTAATTCCGTCGGCATCTCGGGAGGACGTGCTCTCTCTTTGCGTAAGTGTTTAGTTTTTAATTCTTGTAGAGTATGTTCATGCAAGCGATGATGGCTGCCTTATTTTGTGTGATTCAGTTGGTTTTGGAAAGAAATTGTGCATTATTTGCATATATGCTCTGAATAGCGTAACTGTGCGGTCATCCTCTTTTGCAAGTGGTAAACTGTATTTAAAATGTCAAATAAATATGATAATTCGCGAAGATTTTGATTGCGTGTACTTCAGAGAAGACAAAAGCAAGATTCTGTCTACTCGTGATCAAAGTACATTGTTGCTTTCAGAACTTATGAAACAGAGTGGTTTGGAAGATGTAGGAAATGTATTTCAAACTGGAAGTGGCACTAGGTATGCGTACTTCCAGCATCACTGCCACACCCGCTTAGACATAGCATATGTATCAGATGTACTCGCATCATTATGCGAAAGTTACGAACATAAACCAGCAGCTTTCAGTGATCACAGTGCAGTATGTTTTTCTTTGGGAGTGAAGATAAAAGATCAGTCTTTTTGTGGAAAATGTGGAAACTGAAGAACAAGTTACTTAGCGATGAAGTTTTTGTGCATAAGATCAAATAAATATTGAAAAAGTGCGCTAATCTGAGGCGGGGAAAATGGTCACAGCATGGTAATATTCGAAGGAAGAAGTTAAAATTGCTGCCATTGAAAGGTATTTCATGTCGTGCTACATTGAAAAAAAAGCAAAAAGAACTACAGTGCCAACTGCAATTCTTGATGCCATTCAAAGCATCCGGTCAGGCGCTTAAACTAAAAATATAAGAGATCTGAAGAACCAGCTCGAGATAATTGACATTGAAAAATACAGAGGAGCAGTACTTGCAGAACACCTTTCGAAGGGGGAAACACCGACAAAGTACTCGTTGAGCGACGAAAAAGACAACGTCCCGCGTAAAGAAATAAAACAGATTAAATACGTAGAAGTGATTACAGCGAACAAACAGATGATAGAAAGGACGTTTTCGGAATATTATAAAGGAGTGCAGTGGTGCAGCAGTAACAGAGAAGAAGACTGGGGCAGCAAGTTTTTGTCAATAATTCTAACATTGAATAGGAAGGGAGGGCAGTTGTGGCCGAGTGGTCAAGTCCATGGACTCGAAATCCATTGGGATTTTCCCGTGAATGTTCTAATACTATTGACTGCAATTTATTAGTTTTCTAAGTTCTCAATGCAATCGTTTGTCTGTGCGTGAAAAAAAAAGAGAATAGCCGTGCCCACTGTTGTGGCCGGGTAGTTAAGGTGATGGACTCAAAATTCATTGAGATTTTTCTTGCACACTCAAATCCTACCGACTGCAATTTTTAGCTATATTATCTATAGCCCGTGACAATATTCGATTATCAGTGCACTTGAAATAGAGCAGATTGCTGCGATCGCTGTCGTAGCCGAGTTCGAATGCAGCGGGTAATATAGGGCTTATGTCAACGATCCCACAGGACAAGCGACCAGCGGAAACGGCAACGAATTGAACTAAGAGATTTGGACCTGTTGAGACACTTTGGAGCGAACTCTCTAGTGCTCACCACCACAAAGAGATTAGCGTGGAGAGTGACTCCTCGAGCAAAGTATGCAGTGGACGGCACTTGGTTAAACTTTGGGACGTTAAACCCCTCATACCAACCTACCACTTGGTTAAGAAACTGGCTGCTCTGGTTGTAATGAACACTTTTTGACAAACCCGTAAGTAGACTGGGAGTTGCTATGTGTGAATATATGTTATGTGTTTCGATTAAGTTTTTCAAGTAATAGCATTGGGTTTGAATAAAATAATTTGAGTCATACAATTATTGTACGCGGTCTCCCTGCAAGGCAGAGGCAGTACCAGCTGAGCCATCTAGGCGTGGAAAATTATTTGGGTATTATTACCATACAAGAGACGAAATTTAAAAGTGAGGAGGAGCAAACTTATTAGTAATGTCCTTTAAAACATATTACAATGGATGCCTTTGTCACACTGTCGGCATGTCTGGTAGCTGGCCTGTTTTGGTTATAGAAGGAGCGTTTGCATAGGTGAAGAGGCCCTCACAGTGAGCAAAAACGGACGACTGATAGTCCTTGATTTTATTTTTAGCCAAACACAATGCAAAATTAGTTGCTGATATGCACAAAATGTCTGTAACAAAAGAGAACTTTTCTTCACAAATCTCGAGGAGTACCTTCAAAGTGACAGGAAAATTATCTTTTTGGGTGATTTTAAGAGTGTGTATTTTGCATAAGATCGCGCCAAACGGACTACCACCCGGGACAAGGGTGCGGTGTGTTTGAACATTAATGGGTGATTACAACCTATAGAAGATGTAGGTCGACTTATGGGCAGCCCATTGCTGCCGCAATTTACGCACTATCAGTGAGATATCCAGGCAAGACTTGACAGGGTTTATATTTCATTATATCTAGTGCATCTTTGTGCGATAGCTATGTTGTACAACCAGTGTCTTTTAGTGATCTTAGTGTAGTATAGTTTACACAGAGTACCGAGCCAAAAAATGCACTTTGATTGGGCGCTTTAGAAATTTAACAGAAAAATCACAGCATAGACACGGAGGGAATGATGATGAGTGGGGCGAAGCGTCCGTCAGCCCGTCCTTTCTTCTGTCTGTCTGCGCGACCATCTGTGCGCCCATCCATGCGTCCGTTTTTCTGTCCATGCATCTATTCGTCCGCACGTCCGTCCATCGTACGACCGTCATCCAGTCTGTCTGTCCATCCGGCCGTGCGCACATCTAGTGAACACTCCAAGTACCACCATCCCGCATCTCGCGTTCCCCGTGGCACATACCCGCTCCGCGCGTCCATCCATCCGTCCGTCCGTCTGCTAATCTACCTGTCCTTCCGTCCGTGCGTCTATCTAGTGAACACTCCGAGTACTGCCATCTACCATCTCGCATCCCCGTGGCTACGTACGACAATGGCGGAGGATGGACCGACCCACGCCTTAAAAATATTCGCTCTTAAAAGCGCTTGAGTGATGACAAACTTATGATTGATGTTACGAGACAGATTAGAAACTTTTTAAAAGTGAGTTTTTACACTGCGCGGAAGCATGGGATGTTTTCAAGGTCAAGGTAAAGATTATCACAATTGAAATAGGCACCACTAGTCGCTATAATGAAAAAATAAGAAGTAAGCTCCAGAGGTAACCTAATGTTCATATTTCAGTGGACAATGTGTAGGCGGAGAAGTATCGCAATGAAATTGGAAAAATGAAAACACAATGGAAGTCATTTAAAGCGAAAAATATAGGGAAGTCGTTATTCGGCCACGTGCGGGAACACTGTGGGCGGATGGAACGACGAAGAAGAAATAGGATAGAATACATATCATGATGGTAATCGCTCGGACAAGAATTTGAACGAATAGTTCTAGAACATTATCGCTTTTTTTTATATGAAGAACGTTTTTTTTAATTCACATGTCGCGTGTTCAGTACGAGGTAAATGCTGGTCTTGAGTATCCGATAAGCGCGTGAGAAATTGAGCGCCCAATCGAACAACTGCCAGCAGGCAAGTCACCAGGTCCCGAATGTTTGGGAGCCTCTTTCTACAAGGCATTAGCACCTTGGCTCGCGAAAGTGTTTGAACATGTGTGTGCAGACGCGTACAAAAAGGAACGCATACCACTTTCTTTCAGGAATGCGCACATAGTTTTCATATTGAAAACAGATGACGACAAGACGCTCTTATAGTGGTGGGTACATACACGCAAATCAGCCTTGCAAGCACCGATTACAAAATATTTATGAAGATGTTGGAAAAGAGACTTCAAGCAGTTGTAACGTAACTAGTGGGTCCACACCGAGTTTGTGGATAAAAGGCCGCGCAATTACTACAAACATCTTTGTAGCACGAAGTGTTCTTGAGTGTCGCAATGCTTTCGCGGGATGCGTTGCTTTGTTGCAGCTTGACCTGGCAAAATTCTTCCACCACGTGTCCCACAATGTTTTTTTTTCTTATTTTAGAGCACTTCAATGTGGGATAAATAATCTTAGATGTCGTGAGATTGGCATACGGTCAATGCACCACGCATATTATAACTAACAAGTCTTTTAGTGCAAAGCTTTCACTGATATCTTCGCTCAGACAAGGGTGTCCTCTAAGCTCATTGCTTTTTTGCGCTATACATCGAGCCCTTTTGTTTAGCAGTGATGCGCAATGAAAACATTTCAGGTTTCAAGTTAGAACGCGCTGAAGGTAAAATAGTAGCATCCACTGACGACATCTCGGTTTTCTGCGAGGATCGTGATAGCATTCTTGAAACTGTAAGCCTCGTAAAAGCATAATGTGATCCATCTGGAGGTCAGATAAATTGAGAGCAGAGCCACAGCATTGTTTGATATGCGAGGCTTAACGTCCCAAAACCACCATATGATTATGAGAGACGCCATAGTAGAGGGCTCCGGAAATTTAGACCAACTGGGGATATTTAAGAGCCACGGCATTTGGCACGGTCATAGGGACAATACACCCACTCATTTCGCAAACGTCCGGTGGTCGACAACGTGAGCTAAGTACTTGAGTGTGGCGCTCGAGCACAATAAGGACAGTACGCATGCATTGGTGTGATGAGGCCGACAAAACGAGGGAAAAAGAAAGGTTTGGCAGGGTCATGATTTATCAATGTTTGGACGGGGTAGCATGCGTAGGCCAAATCATTTCTTAATGGCAAAGGTATATAGTACGTCTTGCAAATCCTATCTGTGTGTTGTTCGAATGTTCAAAAAATGCACCCGTGTTTTCGGTGCATTCATATGGCCTTCTATTTGGGACAGGTAAGCTTAACGTATTTGTTTCGTTGAGGCAGCAGATGTGGGCTAGGTTCGTCACAAAATTATTCATTAGGCAAATCTTTGAGCAGACAAATTAATTTTTGCACACAGTGATTGAAGTTCAATGAGGGAAAGCACTGCAGCAATTCATGGTAACGTCTCCAAATATGACGGTGGGAAGTGTCACTGGTTATTTGAGTGACTCGGTTGAATCCTTTTGTTTTCGCACAGTCGTTTTTTCATAGAATATATGCGCTCTGGGAAAAGAAAAACACTGTATGAATATTTGGTGAATGCAGTGTTGCGAGTACCTTTTCTCAAGTCTTTCAACTGCATGTGGAGGCCAGGAAGGTGATGTAATAAAAAATGTTTAAAAAATTCTTATTAGACCTTCACAAAAACGTCTTTCTGTAGCCTACGTACAAACAATTAAATTTATGCTCCATGGCCTATGTGCACTGTCTGTGGAAAACGAGAATTGCGGGGAGACACGTTGATACTGATACTCACTCGGCTACAGTTAATTTCATCAAGAGGGCCGCATATATTCGGGAAGTATTTGGTGGGCAGAGTGAGCCTCCCAACTGGGTGACTACGCTCGATAATTTGGTTAAACTTGAGCAATTTTACTCCCGTAATGTTAGCCAAAGTGTGGTTGACGTCTTTTAGCATTAACATGTGCATTCTTTTTTAATTCAAGCAGGCAATAAAAGGAAACAAAAAGCAGTTGTGGCTGAGTGGTTAGCGTGGTGAATCGAAATACATTGGCGTTTTCTCGCGAAGGCTCGATTACCACCAACTGCGATTTTTAAACGCGAATAATTTATTCGTGTACTGCAGGTACGTTCAGTCTCTATCTACGTATCTATCTAGCTATCTAGCCGCCTACCCTTGAGTGCACTTGTGATCCCCCCGTTAACTTAGGGGGTAACCAATATTAGTATGGGAGGGTAAGGTGGTTTGACGAATATGACTCGCTCGTCATAGCAGGAGTAATGTCACAATCGCGTCGCGTACGTCGTCCAACTTTTTTCGCCAGACGGGTGTGGCCCATACCCGTATACTATGGCCGGGCATGTGCCACATGTATACGGATATGTGGCGCAAGTAACTGAAGCCGGGAACGGTGAGAACACACATTGGTAATTTTAACGTAGTCACATTAAAGTGAAAGCTGACTTTAGTAGCGTTGACCCGATGAATACATAAAATAAATATCTGGACCCCAGCAAGAATCAAACCAAATCATTTTGCGTGGCAATCAAGTATTCCAACACAGATCCGCACCAGATCTCGATGCTGCTTTGTCAGAAGACATTATTCAGGCTTAGTGTTGGTGAAACATCAATTGTGGTCAGTGCTGGATATTCATTTTTATAAACGTAGCATATGTTTACTGTTATGATACAGTCATCACGTCGAGTTAACGTGAAGTGTAGTTAGGCGCCATCCGCTGTAATTGATTTATGTAGTAGTGTCCAAGACTACCATCCTCACGAGCACCAGTGCTTCATATCAGCTTACCACTTCTGATGTTGCTGAGACTCATGTTACTGTTGGCAGCGTTGCGCAAGTGAAACAACAGGTTATATAAACCGTATGTGACTTTTCAACCTGTGCATGTGCATACAACAATTTTGCATGTATTTAGTGTCGTTTCGTAACGTATCACGAATCATAACACCGTTCCCTGCCTTCAGCGTGCTTCGCATAACATCCATTTCTAAGGTACGTCAGATCTGCCGAATGTTTTTTGCTTTATTCTCAATATAATGATTTATCTCTAAAATTCAACTGATTCAACGTACATTTGGGTAGATGTTATGCAATGGGCGCTGATGGAAGGCGACTGTGCTGTAATTTTTTTAGGAAAGCTTTACAAAAAAGTGCTATAAATATGTACCAATGCTAGCACTGGCACACCTTGAGCAGCCGCATGTTTTATATAACTAGTCGTTTGCAATTGCGTAACGATGCCAATAGTAACATTAATATTAGAAACACCAGAAGCGGTAAGCTGATATGAAGCACTGGTGCTCACGAGGATGGTAGCCCTGAACACTGCAACATGAATAACTCCAGCGGATGGCACTCAACTACAATCGACGGTAATCCGACGTGATGGCTGTATTATGGGAGTACATAAGTAATGTTTAAACAATTAAATTGCCATCACTGCAGCCACAATTGACGTTTCATAAATATTAGGGTCTATTTGAAAAGTAGTTCTGAGACCTGGCATGACTCACTGGTACAAGACTTGATTGCCACGCAAAATGCTGGGGTCCAACTCCTGCTGGGATCCTGACATTTATTCTTTGCATTCGTCAGGGGAACGCTAGCGATGTCAGCTTTGTCTTAATGTTCACGTGTTACAATTACCCATGTCTGTTCTCACCGTTCCTGGGCAGATATACATACATTCACCCGTCGCACATACCTGCCCACGAGTATCGTACCACGCGTCTGACCGAACTGGTTTGATAACGTATGCGACAGGATTGTGACATTATTCATACAGTGACCAACGAGCAGAGATCAGTAAAAACCATGGAACTCACTTAGACTTACTTGTGAAATTTATTTTGCGCTTAGGACTTACTCGGACTCAGGCTCACCAAAATTTTTCTGAGGCGGACTCACTAGGACTCACACTCACCGAAATTTCTTTCAACCGGACTCACTCAGTCTGAACTCACCAAGATATCACTCACGCGGAGTCCCTCGGACTCACACTCACCAAATTTCTTCTAAGGTGGTGCTAACTCCGACTCACGCTCCCGAATGTTTTCTTCAACAGAACTCACTCGGATTCAAACTCACCAAAAAAGGTATTCACCCGGACTCACATAATCTCAAGGCTCAGTCTGAGTCTCAGCGAATTCGACTAAGTCGACGCATGAGCCTGTAAGTCTAGAGTTACCTTTTGCGACCATGGCGTCAGAACTTTTTGCCCCACCGTGGTGGTCTAGTGGCTAAGACACTCGGCTGCTGACCCGCTTGTCGCGAAATCGAATCCTGGCTGCGGTGGCTGCCATTTCGATGGAGGCGGCAATGTTGTAGGGCCGTGTGCTCAGATTTGGGTGCATGTTAAAGAACCCCAGATGGTAAAAATTTCCGGAGCCCTCCATTACGGCGTCTCTCATAATCATATGGTGGTTTTGGGACGTTAAATCCTACATATGAATCAATCAGCGCTTTTTAATACCAATATCTCACGTAATCAATGCTCTTTGCGCCTTTTGATAGGCTACCATCGAACACGCGTTATGAGCGATCCCAAAGCAGCAAGGGCATTTTTCTTGAAAGAGATGACTACATAAGATATATTTATCAACAAATTTTTCGGAACAGTTGGTGGCGTAGAAGTACAAGGCACCGCTCTACGTAATTCACGCCTCTGGGCCTCTGAACAATAAATGTTGAAGTGGTTAATGAACAATACTTCTCTGAAATACGTGTTCGATCGATCTGTAGGGTTTAACGTGCCAAAACCACCATATGATTATGATAAGATTCTACCACCTGGGGTTCTTTAACGTGCACCCAAATCTGAGCACACGGGCCTACACCATTTCCGCCTCCTGAAAAATGTGTTAGTAGATGTGAGTACAAACATGATTCCTGGTAAGGCTCATTGTAACGCTGAATATGAGTAGATAGGACTATACGTCAGCAAACATAAGTGGAACTGACTCACTATCACTGTATAAATACTATATCTTACGCTTTGGACTCACTTGTACTCAGATTCATCAATTTTGTTTTTCTGTAGCGGGCTCACTCGGACTTACAACTAGTAAACGTTTCTTTATCTGAACTAACGTGGACCCAAACTCACCAAAATGTTACTCACCCGGACTCACTCCAACTCAGAGATTCAGTCTCAGTCTGAATGAGTCCGGGTAAGGTGACCCACCAGTACATCTGGCCCTATGTGAGCTGAAAACCAGATATGTGGTCAAGAATGTCGGAGGGGGTTTGTCGCGGAGAATCCTGCTGCCTCTGTGGCCATAAGTCCTCATGCAAACGCTCTAACGTCCGCTTGGGAGTCGTTGTAGACCATTGTGCGTGTGGGGTCCAGTAATGCCAGTGCTACAGCAGCCTGTTCTCCTACATCGACCAAGGAGGTCTTCATTGAAGCGGCCGAGAGGAGTTCTCCCCTGTCATTGACAACCGCTACAGAAAACTTGCCGCTGGCGTGGCGCGCTGCATCAACAATTGTTTCTGTTCCGGGGAGCTTCTGTATGAAAGCCCTAGCCCTCGTTAATCTATGGCCTTCATTGCATTTAAGATGAGAACTAATTGTAAATTTCAAGCCATGCGCAGCTCTCTAATGTTTGAAATGTTCTCACGACCTTCGACTACCAATCGGCAGCGTTTTCTGACCATGCTGGAAAAGTAGTGCCGGCCTCTTTATTGGTGACTGCCCGAAGTTGTGAGAGTAATTACACGGGTTGGACAAGCACGCCTCAAACAATGCGGTTAAAGAGTTCACAATTGCCTTTGAGAGTGCCAGTGGAATACTTGGGAACGAATTTTTTCTTCGAACATGAAAGTGTTTTCCGCTGGGTTCCATCATGGGTTCGCTGATGTATTCTCATTACGAAAATACGTCCGTGAAATACAGATGACAAATAAAAAAAGACGAAAAAGTTTCGTTGAATTGACTCTCTCAACCGTTGACAATAAACGATCGAGCCCACTCTCCCCAGCTGTACCGAGATGCATGACGCTTCACAGGCTCCTCCATATTTCACACGTAAACATTTCCCCTTTCCAATGATGTCGGTTGGTGAGTAGTGGTGTCGCCGTCTGGTGACGGTGAAGTGAAGCAAGAGCGTAGGCAGAATAGTTTTTTTTTTTAGGGGGGGGGGGGCGAAGCTTCTTAAAACGAAAGCTTGTCTGTTGGCCGCGTTGAACTTGTGCGCCGTAGTCGCCACTAACAATGATGGTGATGCTGATGGCGATGAAGAACAAGCGACGTTCAGGCCTCACATTCTTTTTCTGCTAACACGGCACAGCACGTGCAAGGTAGTCAAGACGATAACGATGACGCTGATGATGATGAACATGATGAAGATGATGACCACGGACAGCGACTGACTCGTGCAGTGGATTACGTCTCGATGTGCTCTATTATGCATTTTGTTTGACTTGAAACAACCAACAACCACCAGGGGAATGTGCCCAGAACTCGTCTTCACCAACTTTAGGCTAGATTTGATACTACAAAGGAGTAATAATGGAAGCAAAAATAAATTCACAACTCAACACAACATACCAGTTATGACCAATAAACATTGCATATATAACTGTACATTGCTTGGCAAATGTGTGAGTGGTCAGTGTCACGCGTAATTTACGCCCACTTAACGTCATTCCCTTCGCGGATATTCCGTGATTTTTTTTTGGGGGGGGGGGGGAGATTCAACCATAATATATGTTTATTCGTGCATGCTTTTGTATACAATTGCGTATATATAAATGCGAGCCAAATTAAAAATTTTCGAGGAGGATTCTGAACCGGCCACTCCTTTGACTACGACCATGTAGTGAAGTACTGCATCGTGGCACTAACGAGCATAGGTCGGCAAAACCTGTGGCGCTCACTCAGACTCACTAATGAAATATACTTGGATCTTTGAACTCACTCGGACTCAGACTCGCGAACGTTTTCCTTAGCCCACTCACTCGAACTCACGCTCACGAAAATTTTCTTCAGCCGGACTCCCTCGCACTCACCGAAATTTTACTCACCCGGACTCACTCAGAGTCGTACTCGCGGTTTGATCTCAGTCTGAGTGAGTCCAAGTGAGTCGATGCATGAGTTCGTGTGCCTGAAATTAGTTTCTTTGACCATGGTGCCAATGCTTTTTAACACCAATATCTCACGTAATTGGTGCTCTTCTTGGTCCCGTTTCCCATAGTATCTTCGAAAACAAGTTTTGAGTGCTACCAAACCAGAGAGGTCATTTTTCATGGAAGAGACAACTGCATGAGATATAATAACCAAGAAATTATCTGGAAGAGTGGCTGGAGGGAAGCCAGGGCACCCCCTACGTAATTTACGCCAATAATTAATAAACATCAAAATAGGGTATGGATGACACTGTTTTAGAATACCTGTGACGTGAGTACAAACGTGCATCCAGGTGAGGCTGATACTAATCCTGAAGATCACTATATAGGGCCTTAGGTCAGCAAATGAAAGCGGAACTCACTCAGACTCCCTTAAAAACATAATTTGTGCTTTGGACTAATTCAGACTCAGACTCGCCAAACTTTCCCTGAGCCGAACTCACTAGCACTCACGCTCGCAAAAGTTTTCTTCAACCGAACTCACTCGGACTCAGACTCAAGAAAATATTGCTCACCCGTGCTCACTCAGAATCACAGTTCGATCTGAGTCTGAGTGAGGCTGCGTTATTCGACTCATGAGTGAGTCCGCCGACCTGTGCTAACGAGCACTGACAGTGAGCGCTTGGGTATTTTCAGAATTCGGTGCTGCGAGACACACCAGCGGGAAGCGGAACGCCTTCCCGCGTTCGCAGTTCAAGCTATGGTAACTCTACCTCTCTAGTTGCTCAAGCACTGAGTGGTACATGCATGAGCACAGGCAAAGGTTACGGCGTTAATGTAGAGCGCACCATGACGTTTCCCGCGTCAAATCACAACGACCTGAATTAGTGTATATGGAGTATACCAGTGTTTACTATGCATGTGCTGGTTGATTAAATCTTCGCGCGGGATTCACAATATGCTGTCTCCAGGTGTATGTTGACTGACTCAGCTATCAGGGCTGAATTATGATCTTTTGAGTTAGGCGTTAATATACCACTGGGCGTCAACGGGAGGGGGGAGATATCTATGTAAAACGGGGCTTCAGCTGCCAAACCTGAAGTCATTGTACGAGCTCTCATGCAATATTATACAGAAAACAATTAACTATACCATGGAGGAAGGAAAAATAAAAGAGGGAGCATTACGTGACATGATCGAAGCCCACCGTTCTGGCCCAACACGTGATTAAAACGTCAGAACGTGCGGTAGCTTTCAGTACCCTAAGGGTGCGTTCATACTTGGCCTCGAATAGAGTGAAATCGGTGAAACTCTCCGGATACTGGCTCGTTTCTCCACCCAAGCGCCGGGAAACCACTCCACGTGGCAGGCGTGCAAGAATCGCTTCGTGACCGATTTTCCCGCCACGCGAAACCGGATCAGGTTTCCGCTTCACAGCCATCATAGAGTTTTTTAATATACACTAGAGGGAACTCTGGCGCTAGTGTCTATGGGAGCTGCAACAAACGGCGCTTCAGCGAGCATGGGAATGATGGGTAGTACACACATTTGTCTAATTTTCGTACTTCTGGGCTGCTTCTGGCTCCGTGTGTGTTCGTGTGGCTTGAAGCTGTTTTTTCACGAAAACATAAATTAGCAAATGTTCACCGTTTGCGCTTCACAACCTTATTCTTTTAGGCTTACCATTTTTACTCAAGTCACTAAGTTCAAAAGGTTTTGTTTTTTCTTTCAAAACAAAACCGTAACCAGCAATAAACGAAGCCGCAAGTACGATTCGCCGCCCGCAAGTACGAAAAGTAGACAAATGTGTGTACTATACCCATCATTCCCATGGTCGCTGAACAATCGCAGCGCCAGAGTGCCCTCTAGTTAATTTTGAGAAACTCTATGACAGCCATGGCTGTGCTAGATTGAACCACGTGGCCAGAGAATCAACATGGGTGCGCAACATGCCTCGCATCGGCTCAAATCGCAAACTACCCGTGCAGCACGACGAAGCTTGATGACATCAACGAGAACGCGTTCATCGAGAGCCTGGCTTGAATTACGATCACCAAGAACTCTGAGAGTAGACGGTGAAGCGGCAGCGAGTCAGCATGCCTCAACATGTCTCGCTTTTATATACAGCTAGATGAAACCGCACCGCCGCTGCGAGTGCGTTCGCATGTGTCGTTTGTGCTGGCGTACCCCCCAAAACAAGGTTCGGAAATGTGCGAGCTGTCTCTTCTCACTACTTTGTGTCAATAACAAGAATAAGAGCTTTAGTTCTCAGAAAGTAGGCAAAATCGAAATAATTGTCAGCGGCGGCGGGATGGGGCAGAACGAATTTGAACATCATCGATGCGCGTGTTCATGGTTTTCTGGCCGCTCTGGCGTTTTCTCTTCACTTCCCGAGTGTGAACGCAGCCTAAGTGATGTTCCGTTTTTAACTTCCTGCTTGAGCCAGTTAATCTGCGCCGACTGCGTGCGCTTCGATTGAAAGCTACTGGCCGCCATACCCCGAAGTCTTTGTAAATCTCATTACTTGCGTGATCTTGACGCAAAAGTTCGCGTGTTTTGCCGACACGGCTAGATTCAAAACAGGTTGGCCTGAAATTACTGGCTGCGTGACGTATAATGCCCTCTTCTTTTTCTATCCTCTGTGAGCTATACTTCAGTTAAGACACGGTTGAGTTTCGTGTTACGCCGATTCCTATGACGGAGGAACTTACCGTCTCTTTTTTTTCTTTTTCTTTTTGGCGGGGGGGGGGGGGGGTTGAAGAAACGCAAGCATTTGCAATTTTTCTGCCACGAGTGGTTATTTATTGTATTTACACCGTCTTGAAATACGGGCGCTGCTGATACATGTGATGCACGGCAAACGGATTTTTCTCAAGTGTGTTAAGTTGCCTCGCTAGATGTTAGTGATGATGCACCCGAAGTTCGCTGGTTCGATCCCGGTAGCGGAGGTCGTATATCGATGGAGGCGAAATGGTAGAGGCCCGTGTACTCTACGAAGTCTGTGCACTCTAAAAACCGCCAGATGATAGAAATTTACGGAGCCCTCTACTTATGTGTCTCTCACAGTCATATCGTGTTTTGGGACGTAAAAACAAAGGAATTATTATTATTATTATTTCATATTATTATTATTATTATTATTATTATTATTATTATTATTATTATTATTATTATTATTATTATTATTATTATTATTATTATTATTATTATTATTATTATTATTATTATTATTCATAAAGCGAGTTCGTGGTTCAGTAAACACCTACCTGAAGGGAGGACAAGGTATTTTTAGATGCAGTCAATCAACATGAAAGAAAAAAAAACATACGTGAACTGACACTCCCCCGTCTTCAAGGTTGACTATTTCAGCGAGGTGCTTATGACGCCACCTTCGTGCACAGTCCTATCGACCCCTGGGTCCTCTGAAATACGGGCAGTATATTTATTTTGCATGCAGAGTACAAAACATTGGTCCGAGCTATGATGATGTCAGAATAATGCTTGCACGAGTATAAGAGCCGCTGTATTTCCTTGCCATTCCCAGAATCACCCCGAAAGTTGCTACGTCGGACACGACATTTGCCTGTTAACTGCGTGTAGCACGTATTCAGTGATACTATACATACCAGTAGCTCCAGGTCACAGAAAAGTTCTCCAGTTTCGTGGAAATTGAGTCACCGGCACGACGCGAACGCGCTGAGGCCAAAGGCTGCAAAAAGTTATACACTGTATACTATGCCGGTCACTGCCCTTCTGTAACGGGACTTCTCTCCCATTGTGCCCTCCTGCCGCACAGTCCGTTCCGAGTAAAGCAGTAAAGTTTCGCGAGAACCAAGCGAACATCAAAGTATCCGATTTCAAAGTAGTCATTTGGGCTTAAATAAGTAACGAAGCTGGCGGTAAGCTACGCCTCGACGCCGCTGTGCAACGGCCGTGCCCGCTCCACTCGATTCCCCTTTTCTCGTCATTGGCGCCGTCATTCGGAGAACGGGCGCGTCCATCGTGTTAATGTCCGAACAGCCTGGCTCTAATGAACGGGCTGAGTCAGGCCATCGCGTACGTGGCAGGAAAGCACGCGCCCGCAAAGGTGCGCTCGGGTGGTCAATCATTTCTCCCCGGACGTGTGCACACGCGTCTACTACATATGAGCACCGTTTGATCCTGGCATACATATACTTGCAGCGCGTGTGCATACAGAGTGAACCGCCCTGTGTATCTTCATGCACTCCAGTCTTTCCAGAATAGTGGTACGAATTAGGAGAGCATCGGTAATCGATTGAGTAGTGATTATATATATATATATATATATATATATATATATATATATATATATATATATATATATATATATATATATATATATATATATATATATATATATATATGTTATAAACTTCGAGAATAGTGCAGTATAGGAAACAAAACAATAAAATATTTATTTAATCCTAACAGTTTCGGCTGGTGGACCAGCCTTCTTCGGAGGATGTAAGTGAAATGATACAAGTTCCCGTAGCAGAGGGTCACCCTCACAGTTTAAAGACCCTCCAAAAAAAAGAGAGAGAGAAAAAGACAAGCGGGCGAACGAGGTAGCAACAGACAACAAGAAGCAGAAGAAGGAGAGGAACTAGAAAGGAGCGACGGAGAGCCGCCGGAAACGAGCGGGTAATTCTGGCATTGTTGCTGCGTATAGGTAAGACGCGCCGCCAGCGGAGGCGACCAAGAAAAACGGAAAAATGTGGAACATGTTGCCGCTTTACTCGCATCCCACACATGGATCGAGTTTAAGTTCACGTGGTTCGGCGGCTGGCCCGTGGCATCGGGCCACACACACACACACACACACACACACACACACAAGAAGCATACGACCCGCTCCAGCTTTCGGAATATAATGGCCACGTTGGAAAGCTAATGTGCCCTCTCCCCCTCCCTCCACCTGCCCTCTCTTGCAGAAAAATGTACAACCAGTCATACTGAAAATAAATAAATGGGTATTCTTGTAAAGGATGAAAATATATAAAAATAAATAATACTAAAAAGTACTCAGAAATGAAAATAAAGTTTAATAATACTAACACACTCCGTTCGGTTTACGTAGCATCGAATTCGTTTAGTTTCGCTATATTGACTAACATGCGTGCGCGACTTCACGTATGTATAAATAAATTATTTGAGTAATTCAATTTATGTGTTTCACGAAACGTCGCGGAGACACGTCAGTCGCCCAGGGCTCTCGTTGATTCCGTGGGTAAGTGATCTGAATTTCTTTATAAAGTATGACTCCCGCTGTTCGCGCTCCCGTGTGTTCTGGAAGCCGGATTGTAGGAGTATGACACTTACGCGTTCGAAAGAGTGACCAGGAAGATTGATATGTTTGGAGAACGGCAAATTGGGGAGGCCCTTTACGTGTGCCCTGTGGTTGTTGAAACGCAAACGGAACGCGGTTTCCGTGTGTCCAATATATTCCTGTTTGCACACCTCGCAGCGAATTTTGTATACCACATTGGCTGAGTCACAGTTAAGGTCGTCTTTAATTTTGTACACATAGTCTGAACAGGAGGCTTCGGCCGTATCTGTGGTCACCATGTGTGTGCACACCCTGCAGCGAGGTTTCCCGCACGGTCTACAGCCCTGATGGTGGTCGGATTTGTGTGTTTTCGCCCTGACCAGTAAGTCTCTCAGGTTTTTATTTCTTCGGTAAACCACCTTGGGCGGAGTCTGAAAAATGGCAGAGAGGCGACTACTCTGTTTAAGTATGTTGAAGTGGCGGTTTAGTATAGAATGCACCCGAGGGGCGGCGGCGCAGTATGTGAGGATTAAATTTGCCCCTGAAGTTATATCATCCTTATTCCCACCTTTTTCTCCCATTGTTGATTCTCGGTCCAAAGAGCGAGCGCGCTCAATTGCATTGTCAATTATTTTTTCGGGGTACTTTTGACGCAAGAAGGCTGTTCTCAATTCCTGTGCGTGGGTGTCAAATTGCGTGATTTCAGAGCAAATTCTTCTGTATCTGTGGGCTTGAGAGTAAGGAACACCTGTTTTGCAGTGATGGGGGTGACTGCTATGGAAATGCAGATACTGTTGGCGGTCTGTTGGTTTTTTATACAGGGAAGTAGATATGGTGGTGCCACTGAGTGATACAGTGACATCCAGAAAGTGAACACTCTTCTGCAAATACGTGTGCGTGAATGTTATCGAAGGATGCACGGAGTTGAAACCGGAAATGAATTTGGAAAGATTATGTTCACTATCGGCCCACACGAAGAATATATCATCGAGGAAGCGTCGGTAAAATATAGGTTTGAATGGAGAATTTTCGAGGAAAGGAATCTCTAAAGAGGCCATGAAAATATTTGCGTAATTTGGGGCCATTTTGGTTCCCATGGCAGTTCCGTTTACTTGCAGATAATGATTTTGGTCGAATTCAAAGTTATTATGTTTAAGTACCAGATTTAGGAGCACCTCTAAAGCGCTTTCGTCGAATTCACTCGTCGATTTACTTTTTCCATAGGCGGCGACTGTGGCGGCGATTCCTTCGGTGTGGGGAATGTTTGTGTACAGTGATGAGACATCCATGGTGACCAAATAGCAATCTAGAGGTACCACAAGTTTTGAGACTTCTCGAAGGAAGTGGCTGGTATCTTTGATGTATGATGCGAATGATTGTGGGATGTGCCTAATCAGAGAGTCAATGAAACTAGAAATTTTTTCAGTAGCAGTACCGTTGCTGGAAACTATGGGTCGGCCGGGATTGTTAGTCTTGTGAATTTTGGGTAGTAAATAGAAACGCCCGGGAGATTCGCTGCGAGGTGTGCAAACAGGAATATATTGGACACACGGAAACCGCGTTCCGTTTGCGTTTCAACAACCACAGGGCACACGTAAAGGGCCTCCCCAATTTGCCGTTCTCCAAACATATCAATCTTCCTGGTCACTCTTTCGAACGCGTAAGTGTCATACTCCTACAATCCGGCTTCCAGAACACACGGGAGCGCGAACAGCGGGAGTCATACTTTATAAAGAAATTCAGATCACTTACCCACGGAATCAACGAGAGCCCTGGGCGACTGACGTGTCTCCGCGACGTTTCGTGAAACACATAAATTGAATTACTCAATTAATTTATTTATACATACGTGAAGTCGCACACGCATGTTAGTCAATATAGCGAAACTAAACGAATTCGATGCTACGTAAACCGAACGGAGTGTGTTAGTATTATTAAACTTTATTTTCATTTCTGAGTACTTTTTAGTATTATTTATTTTTATATATTTTCATCCTTTACAAGAATACCCATTTATTTATTTTCAGTATGACTGGTTGTACATTTTTCTGCAAGAGAGGGCAGGTGGAGGGAGGGGGAGAGGGCACATTAGCTTTCCAACGTGGCCATTATATTCCGAAAGCTGGAGCGGGTCGTATGCTTCTTGTGTGTGTGTGTGTGTGTGTGTGTGTGTGTGTGGCCCGATGCCACGGGCCAGCCGCCGAACCACGTGAACTTAAACTCGATCCATGTGTGGGATGCGAGTAAAGCGGCAACATGTTCCACATTTTTCCGTTTTTCTTGGTCGCCTCCGCTGGCGGCGCGTCTTACCTATACGCAGCAACAATGCCAGAATTACCCGCTCGTTTCCGGCGGCTCTCCGTCGCTCCTTTCTAGTTCCTCTCCTTCTTCTGCTTCTTGTTGTCTGTTGCTACCTCGTTCGCCCGCTTGTCTTTTTCTCTCTCTCTTTTTTTTGGAGGGTCTTTAAACTGTGAGGGTGACCCTCTGCTACGGGAACTTGTATCATTTCACTTACATCCTCCGAAGAAGGCTGGTCCACCAGCCGAAACTGTTAGGATTAAATAAATATTTTATTGTTTTGTTTCCTATACTGCACTATTCTCGAAGTTTATAACTTTTATTACGGTAGCCGGAAGAAACTCTGATCATCTATTTCATCTATATATATATATATATATATATATATATATTTATATTGCTCAAGGAAAGACCACCATTATGAAAGTCATAACAATAATAGCGGCAACAACCTAAATAGCTGAACATGAATACCACTTTTACCTCCGTATTCACAAACGGACCTCGACTTGACTTTCACCCTTCACTTAGAGTTGAGCACTGCGCCACCACTCGGCTGAAAATGACGCTGCGCTACTCAAGAATCGCAGCAGACTATCGCTGATATTCAGTGACTTGCCGTGCCTAGAGATCGCGCTCCCATCATGTTTCTCAAGTGAAGGCGAAGGGTTGAGTGAAGGGAGGTTCTATAATACGGGGGTTAGCGTTCATTACCAGTACGCTGGGTTCAATTTCTGGCAGCGGGCGAAATGAAAAAAAATACTCGTGTTCACAGATTAAAGATTAAGCAGCGTAAGTTGGAGAATCCCATTTGGTCAACATTTATCCAGAGTACGCAACTACGGCGTGCCTCCTAATCACGTCTTTGTTTTGCCACGTAACGCCTCAGGAATAATTAGCCTCAGAAATCATTGTCAGCCACACTATATACAATAGCATCACGAAAATGATGTGAAATTGGTAATGCTCACTATAGACAATCACTAGGCCAACATCCATATCGGACCCTCTTCATCGACGCGTGTACAACTAGCAACATGCAAACGCAATCGCACAAAGGCGCGAACGTGCATGTGGCTTTAGCTTTACGCGTACATTATCGATCAAGCTTGTTGTCACGTCTACACAAATTGCAGCAGCCCGTCACGAGAATTGCAGGGTGGACATGTAACGTGCAGCTGCTTTATGATGTCAGTGGCATGGGCGCCAATTTTCGGGGAATCGTCCATCGATCTGTTTAAAAAAAAACATGAGCGGAAAAGAACAGGAGAGCTAAGAATTTGGTGGCGCCGTTCAGGTCACCCCGTTAAGAGTAGTGCACCGCGTCAGTGCGAGTGTGTGCACGGCTCTAGAGACCATACGCCCACTTTCCTAGAATCTCGAATCGATCCACCTCTTTATGGAAGAGCAACATGCTCTGGTGAAAAAAAAAAAAACACACGACGCTTTTACCTCCTGAGAGTACTTACGTATCCACACAGGTTCAGTGGCTAATGTAGTACAATGGTGGTTTTCCCGAGTATTTATATATGACTAGTTGGCCTGACGCGGGGGTGCCGTTTATACTGCTGCTCTATCAATGCGTGCAGAGGAAACGTTTGTGTCACAAACGTTTTGCGTGTGTCAGTCTGGCGGTTTCCTACAAGGTGTTAGTAATCGTGAACACCTGTGCGTCTTAAACATGTATCCCAGTATAAACTGCAGCCTTCATTCAGTGTGGAATCAGTAAAATGACCGATTGCTTCCATAAGGATACGTTCTAGTGAAGGTTGAGCTTTCTAACCAATCAAGTGATCATAGAGGTTGCCTTTGTATATCGTATGGATGTACCCCGTTTAATTCCTGCAGGAATTTTGTTCATACACTGTATAGATAAAATAAACCCAATGTGTCTTCCCCGAGATATCTTCCACTGAAAAGGTTTTTTATGACATAGAAATGATCTGTCGTTTGTTTGTTGTCAAGATGTCTTGTTTTTCTTATAATCTGTGCATTTCTTCGACTTTTTCATGCGGCAACCTGGCTAACGTACGCGGATATCATTTCTTCGACTCACTCAGAATAGCACAGAACCAAACTCCCGCGCTTCGAATGTTAGAAGGTCACGTTCTGACCCGCATTGATCCACAGCAGTCAACTTTTAAATTTTGGTGTGATTGTGAAAATTCTTTTGTATACAAAGTGGCGACACTTCGTGAGCTTCAACAAGGTGGTAACTTGCACTTGGGCTGGTCGGTGCATACAAAAAACTTGGGGGACCCTTAAGCTTCGCCTTTAAGAGGTAATTGCGATAGCGAAATCCGGCTCCTCGTGCACCCTTCAACCGCTAAGTGCATACTTATTCATATGTTTTATTACATTCACACGCACGCACACAAATACGTACACAGTATTGGACCAGCGCGCGCTATTATCGCCGAATGGGCTCGTTTTCGTCGGGACACCGTGGAACAAAATGCGTTAAAGGGGCGTTAAAACACTTTTTCAAGTAACAAAGGAATGGATTCACTACAAGAGTTCATCGCCCCACGAATTCAGCGCCACAAAAATTTTAAGAATCCGTCCAGTGCGAGTGGAGCTACAAAGATTTGTCGCATGGTGCATTTTCTCTTCCCTTGTCCCGACGAAATCGCTGGAAGCTAAGCAGGAAGGGGTGGCAGGGCAAAGAAACTACCACCCCTCATGGCCTTGCGAACTTTTTTTTTCTTCGAATGCGTGGCTTTTTCAGTATGATCGCACGCGCACGCGTGGACAAGAAGCGGCCTCCCACGGCTGCCTCGGTAACTTATTTTTTGGTCACAGACGCACAGACAATTTTTCGCTCACAACCAACGATGCCGACGTCAGCGGCGGGTTTTCTGCGACACGAGCTCTTTAACGATCGAGTTAAAATATTTAGGCAACAGCACCATGAAAGATGCAAACTGAGTAAGACAGACGTGTGTCGAGGTCTGTTTGTCCCGCCACTAGCGCTGTAACCTGATTCTTCCAAAGCTACAGTTCAGGTGGCAGGTCATTTATGGAATTTGCGTTCCGTTGCTCGCCTTGAATGCATTTGCAGCTCCCGTCGCGCCACACGCTGGAGACAAGATTCGTCTCTGTTCGATAACGCTCATCTTGTTCGACGGCCACTCCTTTCCCGCCTGATTCTCGGCCGGTTTCACTTTCTGAATGGGTTGTATGCGCGAATAACTACGCTCCCGAGACTGAGCTGGCTTATTCCGGGGCGCCACGCTCGAACTGCTCCGCACAAGCGGGAGCAAATTGGTTGGTCCGGCTCGACACGCTGCTCCGAAGGAAAAAGAAAAAAAAATGACGTGAAAGAGAAGCGCACGGTCTGGTCACAAAACCACGCAATGACTTCAGTTTGTTCGAGGTTCTCTCAAAAGGTGCGGCAAAGTGACGTGGCACGGAAACAAAACAAAAGAAAAGCGAGCAACCAAGAAAAAGCCGATTTGTATAGGCGATCGCTATCGTCACCGTCGCCCCCCTCCCTCCCGCAGGGATCCACCCCGCACCCTTTCTCTGCTTTTTTGCACATATTGCAAAGTAAAGCCTCATCCCCTCTTCACTCTGAAAAATATCGCGTAGCAAGGCGCATGCTCTTCTTTATAGAAGACAGTGCCACACGCGGCGTCTCTTTCCCGCGCACGAAGCGGTTACTGCCACCCTCTCTTCTTTAGCTCAGACTTTCTTCTCTCTCTTTCGAGGCGGCGAGAAGAGTGGTAAAGGGGGCTAACGTGTATAATCCGCGGGCGTTACACGCCAGGCCGGGCAGTAAACGGTTCGGAATGCATTTACGTGAATCCACGCTTCGGAATTCCTCTATGGGAATCCATCCATCATTACAGCGCGCGGTCAGGCGCGGCAGCGTCTGCACTCCAAATGCCCGAGCGCGCGTTTTAGAGCAGGGACGAAGCCTCTCTTTCTCTTCGCCGACCATTCCCACCACACCCGTGCCCATACCGCATCGCAGCGGCGGAGCTGGGTTGGGAGTGTACGAATGGACCTGTAGGCAGCAACGCACGGCCGTGGTTTGTTGTATGCGGCCCCCGCGGTGTTGCCCTTGCCGTCGCAGGCACGGGGGCCAAACCCGGCTAAAGTAACCCGAAGGGTGAAGCACACCAACCTCCAGTGCAAAACGGATAGCTTGGCGATGATTCTGACTCACCGGAACTTCGTCCTTTATTAGCAAGCCCCACAAAAGCCCCACGACACCGCTCAATAGCTCTATATGCATATACGCTGTGTATATACCGAGTGCCTCAGCTAAGGCCAAACATGTTTTTTTTTTATTCATGCACTCTAGGAAAAAATGTACCTGCTGTATATTGGTGGCAGTAGCGTAATCTTACAGCTAAGTGTTCATAATTGTATATTTTCCTAAGACAACCTTTATTTACTACCTAAATGTGTAAAGAATTCACTTTTATTTATGGGTTCGCCTCAAGTAATCTAGGAATCATGCATTTATTGTGCGCAAAAATTTACCTGTCCTCGTCCTAATGTGGGGTCATAATGTTGAACAGGCAGCACTAACTAGGCCATACTCAAGTTAACTCCAAATGTGTTGTTCATTTTTTGCTTTTTTTTTTGTTTCTGAGAAGAAACGAAACACCGCGAAACAAGCCAATGTGAATTTAAGGCATCCTCGCGAGCCTCTACTCAAACGCTCCCACGCGTTCTTTGGTTGATACAAAGCTGCATTCATTCATCGTCAAATTTTATATGGCTTGCCACAGCTTGATGTAAAATGTGTGCATCGAATCGTGACCCAGTTTGATTGTATACGCTGAACTCACGGGTGGTGTGTTCTACAGAAAGACTTCAAGGCTTTCATTATTCGAACAGATTTATGGAGGCACACTCTGACTGTACGTACATCTGCACTGATGAACACTTTGGTATTACGGAGGAATGGCTATATCATGACTGAATGTTGTAAGTGATCAAAAGCACTTTGAACGTGAATGAAAACGAAAGCTTTTTTTTTTCTGTACTGGCAATGAGCAAACTATAAACGTGTTCATTACTTATCGTAGTGTTGCTGGTACATGTTTGTTATACTGCATTGGCACTTCACGTTCGTACTTTGCGAACACAGGATACCTCAGTCATCACAAAACTTCGCGGCACGCGCTTGAGAGATTTGCAGTTGATCGCTGCCCATGGTGTGTGCACTCCCCCTAAACAGCTCCTGCTCGTACCTTTTACTGAGACGAATTTCGGACAATAAACACATACACAATACTGAACCGATTCCGATAGCGTATAGCTGGTAATGGAAGGTGCTTCTTACTTTGTGGAGCATCTTTAGAGGCAGAGAAAGTGTCGCTTTGACGCAGTGTTTTTGTAATAGAAAAAAAAAGCTGGTGATGAGCACCTATTGGTCTTTTGGGGGGAGATTGCAAAATATGCGATGCAACTTCTCTAAATCAAAGCATCCCTGGAGCGTCGCAAAAAATAATGTTTTTTTTTGTTTTTAACGAAAAAGACAGAGAGCACAAAAAATGTAAATGGCAAGAAACAATCAAAATATGCCTGGTTATCGAATGCGCCGTGATATGACCTGTGATAAAGTGAAACATCGTTAATACGATCACGGCTCGTGCAAATTTTGGAGAGTTACGAATTATTCTTTGGTCCCACCCAAGGGCCATTGGCCTGCAATGTAGTGGAGTACGGATATAGCGAACAAATTTTCCCTTCGCAACGTTTTATACGAATGTAGAACACCACCCAGGTACGAACAGCTGCTGCTCGAGCTGTCGTAGAAGACGCGAAAGCACGTGTCGGCCCAGGAACTCAAGGACGGGCATGACCACCGCGCGTTGTAACGTGCAAGATTGTGTGCTCAAACCATGAAGGCCAGTGTGCAAATGGCGCAGTTGTCACGCTTGTTGCTTTAAAGCACGTTGACACGTGCTGCTTATAATGTGTCCTGTTTACATGTTGAAATGAGCCGTGACCTCGCGCACCAGACATCCCATGAAAGGTGAACGACGCACGCACGAAGAAGATGATGGTCTTGGCGAATGAGCAAGGCCTCAGAACGCCAAAATGCACGATTGTTGGAAATGCGCACAGCTGCCAACACTTCGATTGTGTCGGCAGCCCGAAGAACGCCACCGCTATAAAAAATAATAACAAAGGGCAGTGCTTGTAAAATTGACATTTCTTTATCACTCGCGTGCAAATCGCTTTTTAGGTCACTTTAGCCGCAGTACTCAAATGTCAGGCAAAAAAGCGTACAAAGGTTGACAAGGGGCACTATAACTTTCCTGCTCACACCCTTATTGCGTTAATTACGCACACGTGCATGGGCCCTATATTTACAAGTGCAAGTAGGATCTTTGTTGTGTAAAAACTTCGCTGGCAATAATTCAGAGTGCCGTGACATTTCTGCGGCCCTGACAAACAATGCCAGAAAATGTGGACCAGCTTTCTTTTGTCGCATACTAGTTTTCCATATTTTCTTGGAATACAAAGTTTGAATGACACGAATATATTCGGTGACCCCACGAGATTAGTATTGTCACTCACTTTATTTGAAATACACCCTCGGTCACTGTTCAATCACCGAGAAAGCCTGCTTGTAAAAGTAAAGAAAGTTCAATTGGGCTATATGCTTGTTATCACACTGATCGTTGGATAAATGAGACAACAGCCGATAAAGCTGCATAGTGTCATACTAGGGTGATAGTATAGAAATTGTTCTCGCTTTCTTCAGGACTTGCTACTTGGTCGCATGATAAAATTCTTCGTCTTCAATTTTCTAAGTGTCATTTTGAGCAGGTTTATAACAGTTACTATCAAAAATCATATTTGAGAGGAGCATGCAGCGTTCCTTTTTCGGAGCAGAAGTTTAAGATAATTATAGCAGAACTTCGATCACTGCCTATTAACTTCGAAGATATCTATTAAATTTTACATTCACGCATTTCGAACTAAATTGACAAAGAACCCTTAGATGGGCCAATATTTTTTTTATGCTTCGTGGACTTACTATATGTGCAGAATTTTCTTGGGTGCTTAAAAATATTTTCTATTTTGTTTTTATGCACTCTACATATCTAGTGCTTTTTTCACTTTACTCTTATAATTTATCATCATGACAAAAAGTTTCTTTGCAAACTTTCATGTCCATATCAAAATAAAAAGCATTGGTAAACTGCTGCTGACTGTACGACACTTTCGAAATATCTAAACACTAGTTCTTGAAATTGACATTGGTTGTCTTCTTTAAGCTCACGACGCTTAAGTAAATAATGTTCTATATCAACAGAGGCCTTGCAAGCCAGACCCAATGGCGTCGCGGAGAGTCTGATCTTGTGGAGCAATGCTGCAGCGCTGATCCTTTCCGAAGGCAATTTAACGAAGAGGCATTTTCCAATGTGAGCGCTTTTGTCACGCATCACTGGTAAGGTGTCAACCACAAAGAATAGACATTGCCTGTGTACGGCATCTCTTGAAAAATGTTCATGGTCTTTGGCGGCCTTGTTCGTTGGCCTCAGTTTCGAAGCACTCCGGGTAAGTATTTCTGCCTCCACACGACAGTGTAAATGATATTGTATATACGCGTGGTCACCGGAGATTCAGGAAAGAGATGTCGCCTCTACTCTTGAAGTTTTTGAATGTTACAGACCCCTCATGGGACTAGTGATGAGTGACATTTCTGTTTCAGAGTAGTGAGTTGATATGGAGGCCCGGTACAAAACTATAGAAGGAATAGCTTACATACCATCGACTTGAACATGGTTTCGTTGATCGAATCCCGGCTGTGGCGGCTGCATTTTTGATGGAGGCGAAAATGCTGTAGGCCCATGCGCTCAGATTTGAGTGCACGTTAAAGAACCGCAGGTGGTAGAAATTTCCGTAGCCCTCCACTACGGCGTCTCTCATTGTCATGTGGTGGTTTTGGGACATTAAACCTCACATATGATCGAGCATGGTTTCGACCTAATGCACGCGACTTTCTTCAGAGCATCTCACGCTTCGCTTCAAAATTGGCACTGGTTTCATATGATCAGAAAAGAGGAAATCGGGCTGGGCAATGTCTGCTGATTTTGCAAAGCTAGATCCACCGGCAACCTACAACATCTTAATCCTAATCTTAATTTTGTTGAAATATCTGTGACATATTTTCGCCCGTAGTAAGCTCCTATTTGATGCTGGAAATGAACTTGGCTTGATTTCTCAAGGAATCGCAAGGATAAACATTAACAAAACATATGTGAGGCAAAATTGATCGCAGTTTTAGTTCTGTGAACTGAACAGCCACAATCACTATCAAATTCCATCACTAATAAAATTAGCGCAATTTAGGGCTCTACACAGGATCCGTCGAGTTTCGCGAAACTCGGCATATTCCAGAGCTTTGCCAACACCCCGTTATGAACGAGCCAACTGGACGAAAAAGTGAAATCCACCCCTGAGCATGCTGCGTTTTATTGGTTACGATGGAACCAGTCATCGCTTCAAGGAGGGTAGACTAAGTTGGGCGGCGTTTTCAATTTTAAACCAGAGGCATCGTCTTTCATTTGTTTGTCGTTCCACTGAGTGCAGATGTGCACCCATGCATTGAAAGTGTCAGACACTTTTCGTGATGATATTTTTTAGAGGCAGGGGTGTTTAAATTTTTTAAGCTTTTAATGCTTGCACTAAGTCTGTTTTAGAAAAAACAGCATGGTGTCTTCTCAGATCAGTACTGGCCGAGCGTCATACAACATCAGGACCGCAGCTAAATCCGAGGCCACTTGTCGGTCTGTACATTCTAGCGAGGCCACGTGTCAGCGTTTACATTCAAACGCGCTGTTGTTGTTGTTTTCCTCTGCACTTAGCTCGTACCCAAAGGAGGGGATTGGCCGAGTTTGCTTGCTTGCTTGTTCCTTTCTTTTGTGGCTCTCACCCACTATGGGGGATTGGCCAAGAAGCCGGTGGTTAATGCAAGTCAATACCTATAGATTTTCTAGACTAGGGAAATATGATTACTGTTTTTTGACTTTGAAATTATATTGGCGCAACGTAAAAAAAGAAGAAAAAGAAAAAAGGGGGGAGAGAAATAATAGAATTTGTTGAATATCTGAGGTGTGATCGTCATATGAAATTCTCCTAAAAGTTGAATCATTGCAGTGTATCAGCTAAATAATAAGTGGTAGTGTGGCTAGTAAAATTCGAGAGCTGATCGTTGACTTAGCAAGGTAATCTTCTTGTGTTATATATGAATTCGCAGAGAGGCCCACAGATGTTCTTGTCGCTGTGTTCTAATGAAGTGGCCCCAAAAGACAAAGTATTGGAAGTATTAGGTGATATTCCTAATTTTCTGAATAAAATTTCGAAGCAGTTTTTTCTTTGATTTTTGAAACGGTGACATGTGATAAGAAAATGGTCGATATGTTCAGGTTCGTTACAGCTTGAGCACAGAGGGGATGGCACCAGACCAGACCTGTTTAAGTAGAAATTAAGAGGTGGTACACGGCAACGCAATTTTGTTATCAAGACTTCCGATTTACGCGTGGGACACCATTTATTATTCCATGTGAAGTGCAGGTGCGAGAAATCTCGATTCGGAAACATGATTTTTGATGAGTCTTCAAGAAGGGAAAGTTTTCTAAACCTCGCTGTTGTTACATAAGCCGTAGGAGGCATGATTGGCACAATCGGAAGATCAAGAGATGTTCGCGCAAGTGTGTCAGCCATCTCGTTTATAAATATACTAAGATAGCCTGGCACCCATATCATTCGCACTAGACGAATGTTTGCTGGGATTAATGATTCAAAAGTTTCTAGTGCTGCTGATGTCGACGACGATGATAAGAATGAACACACGGAATACGAGTCAGACACTATCACAGCTGTCGAATGAGTCGCAGGAAGTTTACGAATAGCTAGTATAACGGCCATTAATTCCACCTCAAATATTGGTGTATCATCTGGGAAGCGTAATGAAAATGACCAGAATAATGAGAGCGAAAAAATACTCACATCTGCCTTCTCGCCACTCATAGATGCATCCGTTGCAATTACTATATTAGCACCTAATTGAGACAGGTGTTGTTCTAATAAACCAATCAAATATTTAGAGGGCAAGTGTTTAGCGTTCACGGGGAAGATATCGTCAAATTTTATTTGCACTTGGCCGATTGGTTTGACAGATGGTGTGATCTCGAATATATTAACATTTAAAGCATCTAGAAGTGTTTGAACAAATAGCACTTGAGGTTTATATACACGGGACCAATATTTTTTGGCCGATTTAAAACGTGCTGCTCAGCTGGTGCGCGTCGTCTTTGTTGTCATTACGTGCTAGCACCCAAGCAGGTGCTGCCGGCTAATTTGCCATTTGGCTAACCAGTATACTTCGCTAGTTAGGCCAGGACATGCTATGATTGGGCTAATTACACCAAGTCATAGAAATGCCCAAGTAATCACGCCACATCTTAAGAAGACCGTGCTGATGAAGCCATGTAAAGCTAGAACCGGGCTAACTAATGCATGCTAGTTGATGGGCGAATAAATGCTAATTTACGTGACGTTAATTCTGAGCACGCTAAACCATGCTAATTATCTTTTACTAATATTATCACATTTAGTATCCTGCTAATCAGGATTACATTTATTAGCTTCATAATGATCCTGGCCTATAGCTAATTGCGCCCAAGGTAGTGACATTATTTTTGAAGCCTTATAATTAAAGACAAAAATTTTAGTGTATTGGTCATTAAGCCTTAGTCAATTATTTCAATTAAACCTGAGGCAGAGCTGATGCTTTTTTCACCTCGAAGCCGATCACGCACATGAGCAGACGACCAACTTAAAAAGCAGCAAGAAGCTAAGTTATCATGAGCTCCTCCATGGCTCCAGCCTTGCAGAAGTAGTGTAAGCTCAATAAATCATTTTATATGCAAAGAAGCTGCCACTTGGCGTTCACCGCATAAAACGCTTGACAGTCACACGGGCACCATCACAGTCTCTAGTTCAACTAGGGCCTTCTAAGAATCAACGAGTTTGTATGCGAGTTCACGCGTTAATCAGTTTGATTGAAAGACACCCGTGTCGAAACTCGGGTACACCCACCACGTTTGCTCTTGCCGAGGAGCAGTGCTCACGTAAAGTGGCACGATTTATAAGTCAGCTTTATCGCGAAGACTGTGCACAGGCGCACGCAGCAGTAGAAGTGATATCACCACGCGGCTACGATGTCTCACATTCAATTTCACCACGCTCATAACGTTTCCAGTCACAGCCGCATCACTGCCATGATGCGAGCGCCCCTGGTGGACACCTGTCCTTTTATTTATCTGCAATATTTGATAGGGGCAAAATGAGCAGCTAAAGAGTACTGCGCGGCACCCTTGCTGCCTTCGAGAATGGGAATTTCTATGCTACAGGTGGAACGAAAGAACCTGTCCGAAAGAGGACAAACGCCCACGAACACTCCTGTGGGAGGCATGTATTTAGTTGTCAAAGAGACAGCGTGGCAATCACGTTGCCGTCACTGCGCTGTTAAAATGTTGTCTCAGTGGCGACGCTGGCGTGTTCGCACACGCTGTTTATTTGATAACCGCCGAAAATGTCCCACATGCGTTTCCAACGCCACGCGCGTTTTTGTAGCCATTTTTATCAACGCTGCTGTCACGCGCTCAGTGACCGTCTTCATGCCATGGTCACTGCAGAGCAAGCTCGGAGCAAACTCGTCTGCCCAGAAGCTCGAGTATTCCTATATCCCACCCTTATGCGTCTTTTACTCAGCATGTTTGCTCCAAGTGCTATTCCTCCTCGTAAGTGATTTTCGACTAGTCCCGACAGACAGACAGACAGACAGACAGACAGACAGACAGACAGACAGACAGACAGACAGATGAACTTTATTTTCATCCTGGGAAGAAGGTTCTATAAAATGCACCATGGGAATTAGAGCACATTATTTTGTATACATGTATGCGTGTCTACAGTGTCTCGCAGTGTATAACTGTTAGCCCCGTCAATGCAATTCGTGTTTAATAACTAATTTCTCTATACCTGGCTGTTCAGATGCTTCGCGATGAGTTCAGTCCGGTCTTACAAGAAACACACTTATTCGTTCATTAAAACCATCTCACGGTGCGAGTTTTTCCTTCTGAATCGATGTGCACCAACCTAGATCATGGCTACACGGCTAAATCTGAATTTAAAAGGAAAAGAGGATCAGATGAACGACGTTAAACATCTGATATTTCGAGGTTGCTGCAGTAGTCGAGCTCTCTCTGTCTAAATATAGTTGCAGGAGATGGCAGCATTCACTAAAACGGAAAGGCCGTGAAAGCGAACCGCCCCTCCCCCTTCACACCAATCTGAATCCTTCAGATGCAATAGATGGTCCCAGAGTGTGTACCTATAAGCTGGGTGCATGTAGCAGGACGCGGGAGAGCGTGGTGCCATCTCGGCCACCGAAGATGACCTCTACGGTGCTTGCGGCTTGCTTTTTTGGCTACTTGAATCTTTGTTTTCGTTCTGCCGCACTGCTTTGTGCATTCTGCAAAGCTCATATCACATACACAAGAGAAACAAAAACAAGCGAGCACCGTAAAGATTAAGGAGCTCCCTGGTGGCTGCCTCTTCCGCGTGGTCCACCGCGTCAGACAATGCTGCCTTGAGGCAAACAGAGAGAATAGGGTGAAACAATGCCCGCGTCGGGAATAAGTCGGCTTCAGCGCTCGCTCCAAGTCACTGGAGAATGTCAAGACCTGTGCGAGTATGTTTGATCGGTCCGTAAATACGCGAGCATCCCGGGGAAAAAGGCTGGGGCATTCGAGAAACGAGAACGCAGAGCAATGCTTTTTTTTTTTCAAAGAGAATGAACTGAAGACTGTCCGATGGAAAGATGGTGAAGTTGGAATACCGTAGGCCCTGGCTGGGTGCGTTCACGTACCCCAATGGGATCCCACTTCAACTGTTCATTAGCAACTGCCTCGTAGTGGGTATGAGACAATCATTGGCGATAGACAACAACAACAATAACATCTGTGCCACGTTGTTCATGGACGTATTTGGCCCAACCTTACAGTAGTCCGCGCGCACAACAAATCAATATTTTGTTTGTCTTCTAGTACATCTTTAGCCCTATACATTGTATGGCAGAAATAGAAAAAATATCACTGTAGGAAAAGTATCATTGTCAAATTTCTTATGGAAAGGTGCAGTTGTAAAAAAAGTGGCAACGCATCTTCGCCAATATATACCTCCCCTGCCTTTTATAGTGTTTGGTGGTGTTATGTCTTTTTTGTTATTATTTGCCCCTCGCCGGCGCCCAGCACGCACGGCCTCGCTATACTATTAGCCGTACGGGCCGAACACCACCATGGGTCCGAGCTCTGCGAGCTGCCTCCAGGGGGCCATCTCCTTGTTTGTCTCGTCGTGCCGTGTACCATTTGAGCCACTCCGCAGGCGAGCTTGGACCATCCCCACGAAGTGACGTGAACCGTGCGCGCAAGGAGGGGGAGCCTGACTGGTTTATTACCGGGAATTCAATAAAAGGACCTCAGTAATTCGGTATAACCAATACTAAGTGATCTATTTACACTACGTACCCATACCAGTCACAAGATACATCGAAAAGTGACCGCTAATGGCGCACTCATAAAACAAGCGAACAAATAAATAAACAAAAACAAAGTTTCAAACGCCAACTTACCAGCGCTCCCGGGATCGCGCACCTCAGTGCAGAAGAAGCAGGACAAACGAAGGAGCAGTTGAGAGAAGCATATATGTTGCACGATTGCGACGCGCAGCCTCGGGACTTCAAGACAGGCACTGCGCCGTGCTCCCGACCAGGCTGCAGAAATTAGGTGCCTTTTTTATCTTCTAACCACTACCCCTACTTCAAGACTGTGGAAAGGAGCACTCGCTCACTTAGGCAAAGGCCCCGATGAGACGACGTAAGCACCGGTCGGCGACAAAGAACAAAGCATTACCGCCCGTCGAAGAGGCCCAAATGCATACGCACCCTCTTGTGGGTGCCGATGTAGTCTTCCCGAACCTTTGACTCACGCCCCGCTTGAAGGTTGAGCGTGAGTTAGCGAGGCCATAATCTTCTCAATATTAGACCAATCGGACACCTTGTTGAACTTGTTAGTTATTACAGTTGCCTTGCTGTTGGACTACTGTTGGTTTGCCGTTGCAATGACCAAAGAAGTGTGCGATATGACCAAGGCGTTTGAAGATTTTGAGCGTGAGCTTATATTAAAAATTAGAGGCTTAAAAGAAAAATTTGAGGGCATTGGTGAAATCTCGAAGCAGTTACAGGAAGTACTGAAAGAAAATAGAGAGCTTCGGGCCCAAAATATGAAACTGACAAGCAAACTAGAAGAGTTGGAACGGTATCAGCGTTCCAACAATGTTGAGAGTAAGGGAATTCCACTCGAGTGTGAACCAGTAGCTATCATCAAACAAATTGGTGTAGTCATACAGCAGGAAGTAACGGAAGCTGATATTGATGTTTGTCATCGTGTGCCTACTGCTCGACACGACGAATCAAACATAATTGTCCGGTTCATCCGTAGAACAAACAGAAGTGATTTTCTCAGTAAAGCAAAAAAATTAAAACTGGATGCAAAGACACTTGGCTTCCACTCCACCTCCAAAGTTTATGTTAATTAGCACCTAACCAGATTTGGCAAGCAGTTACTCGGTGCCTCGGTGCAAAAAAATAAAAGAAGAAACCTCGATGGAAATTCGTGTGGACAGCGGGAGGCAAAGTGTTTGCGAGAAAAAAATGAAGACTCTCCGGTTTTGAAGGTTTCATGCATTAGTGATATTGGGAAGATGAACGATGCAACGTAGCGTATGTCTTTTAAGTGCGAATACACTTTATAAGCGACCCCAAACCATCCACCGCCATCGGCGGCGTCCGCAGTCTTCCCTCTATCTTTAAAAGAAAGAGGACTTGGTGGGCCGCAGCGCGACGCTCTACCGAATAAGCCACGGACGCGACGCTGATATTGGTGTCAGTAACGCACCTTATACCCCCTCCCCCTTCGCTCGCTCCTCCGCTCTCCTCGCTCGCTGCAGCTGCGCGCGTACCCCTCTCTCTCGCGCGCCCGCCCTCTCTCTGTCTCCCGTCGAGAGCGGGTCGTGCGATGGATGTCCCGGAGGCAACGCTACCATCAACAACGAATGCAGTACAACCGAATGCCAGCACTGCACCCGTCGTTGGAGGTGACGGTACCGCGGTGGTTTCGCCGACGTTGGAAGACAAGGCGGCGCTGCGAAGGGCTCGTGAGACCGAACGTAAACGGGCGAAGCGTGCAGCGGATGCCGAACTGCGTGCTCGCGAGGCCGAGTGCAAGCGGGCGAAGCGTGCAGCGGATGCCGAACTGCGCGCTCGCGAGGCTGAGGACAAGCGGGCGAAGCGTGCAGAGGACGCCGAACTTCGCACTCGCGAGGCCGAGGACAAGCGGGCGAAGCGTGCAGCGGATGGTGAACTGCGCGCTCGCGAGGCCGAGATGAGGCGTCAGCATCGAGCCGCGAACGCGGCCCAAGAAGCGGAACGACAACCCAAGCGTCAGGCGGAGAAGGGCGATGAAGGCCGGCGTCAAGACGCCACTCGCAATCGTCAACGGCGAGTGGACGTTCCCGTAGCCGTTCCAGCCAGTGAACGTGCCGCGCGGGAGAGGGTGCGTGCCCTGGACTTTGCTCGTGCGGACGCGCGTCGTAAAGTTTAAATAAATAATACTTCGTATATAATGTATCTGTGTACAAATGCTTCATGACAAACAACGTTTAAATTCATTAATTACACTTTAATCATCATCATCAGTAATAAAACTCCCAAGCATTTCCCCGAGGGTGAACATGGTTAAGTGCGAATGCACGGGGTGATGCTATGAGGGGGAGTAAAGTTAAAATCCGTTGGCATTCGCCAGTGAGTTAACGTAAACTCCCCCGTGTGATCAAATTGCGATTCCCAGGAACCATTACACCATAAAGGCACTATAGTGTGATTAATAATTATAATAGTGCGAATTAATAAATACCCCTCATAGCATCACCCCATGCATTCGCACTTAACCATGTTCACCCTATGGGAAACGCTTGGGAATTTTTTTCTGTGTGTACGTAAACACCACCCCGTAGATAATGGACTTTCCTGAAGCGTGTAGCTATTACGATGTTGCCACTTTTAACAAAACTGTTTCAGCTACTTCTAAACACTTTAAAATATTGCACCTAAACACGCGCAGGATTATAAATAAAGAGTAACAACTCAGCACGCGGAAACCTGGCTAACTGAAAAAGGAAAAACCAGCTCATTTTCATGACTACATGTACAATGGCCTGGTGCGTTCAAGTGGCCGGGATTGGGGGTGGCATAGCAATTGATGTTAAATGATCAATAAATTGTGAAATTATGTCTGCGGTTTCAGTAATAAATAATAGCCTTGAGCGCTTGTCGGTACGTTTGGAGAAGTTAATAGTTGTTGTTATGTATCGACCACCAATGGGTAGCAAATTAGACTTATTTGATTCTGTGGAACATGTGCTTTGTTTTCTATGTCGATTTCCTATGCCTTTTGTAATAATGGGGGATGTCAACATGAATATGTTATCAGGTGACACTGCTACTAAAAAAGTTTGCAGAAATCATTCATTCCTTCGCGTGCGCTAATCTTATTGCAGAAGCCACAAAATTAACAGAAAACAGCGCTACGTTACTTGACATGTGTGTAACAAACATTCATTCACAAGACTGTATCGCTGGACTGCTAACAGTCGACTTAAGCGACCATCTACCAGTTTTTGGCTACTGTCAAACACGCAGGTCAAACGCACAACCATTGTGGAAGACTTATCTCGCAGCATCAGTAGCGCAGGCTTGGAAGTTTTTCGTACACATATTCAGTTAATAGATTGGGCATGCGTGTTTGAACAAAGAAACCCCAATGCTGCATATGAGTTATTCTTTGAGAAATTCAAAGCATGATTGATTGATTTGTGGGGTTTAACGTCCCAAAACCACTATATGATTATGAGAGACGCCGTAGTGGAAGGCTCCGGAAATTTCGACCACCTGGGGTTCTTTAACGTGCACCCAAATCTGAGCACACGGGCCTACAACATTTCCGCCTCCATCGGAAATGCAGCCGCCGCAGCCGGGATTTGAACCCGCGACCTGCGGGACAGCAGCCGAGTACCTTAGCCACTAGACCACCGTGGCGGGGCGAGAAATTCAAAGCATATTATAATCAAGCGTTTCCTATGACTTTGCAAAATCAGAAGCATTAATGGACAAGAAAGCCGTGAATTGACGGAAAACTACTTAAAATGATCAAGGTGAAAAATAAATTGTACCACACATTTGTTCAGACAAAGAGCTTGCAAGAGTTTCCAGAGTTTAAACAATACCGTAACAGGCTGACTACCGAGCTAAAGCAAGCGAAGAAAGTATATTATGAAAAGCTGTTTACGAAAATAAAAAATGACTCTAGGAAGGTGTAGAAATAGGTAAAAAATCTAATGCAAAAGAGACAAGCACCACCGCTTTGTCTTCAGACTAATGCAGGCTCCTTAACTGATAGTGAAGCAGCGAATAAGACGAATGAGTATTTCGTGACCAGTTGCGAATACAAAAACAATAACAATACATTTTCTCGTATTATAATAAAAGAATACAGTTTTAGAAACTCTGTCTTCCTATCTGCAGTGACATCAGATGTAGTAATATAATTGATCAATCAAATTAAGAATAATGTAGCAGCGGGTTTAGACAAAATAAAGGCAACCCTACTAAAATACGTTGTTGATATTGTAGCTCCAGTCATTGTGCATATAATAAACACAATAGTGTAGACTGCAGTGGCATTTTTCCAAACCGTCTAAACGTAGCGAGAGTGTACCCTGTCCTTAAAGGTGGGAATGACCGGCAAAATAACTAATTACAGCCCAATATCCGTCCTTCCTGTTCTATCTAAAGTGTTTGATAATGCAATAAACATTCGTTTGTACAAGTTCTTTACGAAGTATAATGTGATTAAAAAGGCTCAATATTGTTTTCAAAAAAAAATTCTGTGAAACGGCTTTGCTAAATGCCAAGCATGAACTAAATAAAATATTGAACATGAACTGTACTCACTCGGTTTGTTCATCGAATAAATGAAGGCATTTGATTCTGTATGTCACGAAGTACTAACGTCTAAACTTAGAAAGTACGGCGTACGTGGTGTAGTTCTTGAATTATTGAAATACTATTTATCAAACCGCTGTTATTATGTTTGTATAAACAATGGCACATCTTTTTACGCAAATATAATTGGAGGAGTACCGCTATGATCGATACTTGGCCCTCGGATATTCATAATTTATATATACGACCTGTGTGATATTCCACGCTCACCCAAGCTAATAATGTATGCAGATGACACTAACATATTCTTTAGTGGTACATCCATTCTAGCGCTTGAACGCCAGGTTAATGACTATACCTATATCAGCTGTCGGGTTATCTTAGTTTAAATAAATTGCAATTAAACGTTAGCAAAACGAAATGCATAGTATTTGCCCCGCCTGATAAGCCGCGTAGCTACAGTCAGACTGTTTTATTTGAGGGCAGCGAGATAGAGCAGGTCACCAGCCAGAAGTTTTTAGGCGTCTGGTTTACCGAAGGCTTGACATGGAATATACATGTAGATAAATTAACAATAGAACTTAGTAGAACCGTGGGATTCTTATACAAGCTCAGCGTAGCTTTGCCAAAATGGTTACAAGTAGAAATATATTATGCACTCTTCCATTCTAAAATGACATACTCTATCTTAGTATGTGTGTATCTACCACCAGACAAACTATAAAAACATTACTATAGTTCTCCAGAAAAGAGTTTCATGAGCATTTGAGAAATATCAAGGCATTATGAGAGACTTGAAAACTGAACCACTCTTTGAACAATATGAAATGTTAAAGGTAATACAGCTGTATTACTACAGACTTTTGCAAGTGATCAAACAAAGTAAGCCACAATGTTTTTAGCACATACATGGAAGTACTAAATACCACATGCGTCAGCAACACCACAAAACCCCAACACTTAGGACTAATGATGGCAAACAACACGTTCAATACCAAGTACCTACAATGCCAAATTGTCCACAAGGTCTTCTAGATCACCATTCCACGCCTTATAACGCCATTATCAAAACCATTCTAATGCATCATGATACTGAGTACGCTATCTAAAGTTTGATTTATAATATCTTGTCTAATACCTAGTCTTTCTATATCTTTGATTTCTAATATTTTGCAATATGCTACGAGGATTTCATTTTGTATTTTGATGTTGTGCTGTTGTTTCATGTTTTGCTGTCGTATTTTCTGGTCTGCTGAAATGTTGCTTTGTGATTATTATCTTCTATGTTTATTTCACAGTGCGTAGTAAAACTATGCTGTTTGTTGTATTTTTGTGCAATATTATATTCCAAATATTTCTTAGATATGCAGATGCTCTGTGGCCTGCGTGCCAAACTGTATTTAGGAGCAGAGGCCCTTTGTCAGGCTGTATAGCCTTTAGTCTCTGCTTCTGCTCCTGTAAGTTCTTTTTTCAAGAAAAATAAATAACTTTTTAAGCTTGGAGGGAAGGGGAGAGAGGCACTGAAGGGACGGTGATTTATGAGTAGCTGCCACGGTCCGTACAATCGGGAGGAGAGGGACACGAAAACTCTCCATGGGAAAATGGCGTCGAGCAACTATTGCGGGCACCTGAATTTCCACAAGAGGTATGAATGTGTGACTTCACTCGTAAAACATAGAGGATAAAAAATACTTAGGCCTGTTTCCCAAGAGACGTTGAAATGACGCGCACAAATGTATAACGTCGAGATCTTGTTCTGAAACATGGGAGCGGGCATGTGCACACTATGTTAGGAGGATAAGAAGAAAATAAAAGCCTTTGCGCCGAAGGTAAGCAAGTGCGCCAACGAAAAGTAATGAAGACTGCTCGAGTCTGAGGAGTTTCATGAACACGAAGAGCTGCAAGTGCATTTTAATTTTCCTCTACTTTTTGTTTCTTTCACCATGTTTCCTGCGTCGTGGTGAGATGAAGAGGACACTGGTCGCGAAATTAAAGGGGCCGTTAAAAGTTCATTGTCGTTGACGGCAACGCTGGTGCAACAGAAAGATGCGCGTCAGGGTACTATTAATGCGTGCGGTAAACGAGCCGTGCATGGTATACTGTGAGCACATATCAAGTGAATAAGACACAAGGCACGCGTAAGGCTTTTGGAAGCCTCGGGGACCAGAATACTAAGTTCCATCACATACTTGCCGTGAGTGTCCTTGTGCTCAGCCTAACGTTGATTGGTTGATATGTGGGGTGTAACGTCCCAAAACCACCATATTAATATGAGAGGCGCCGTAGTGGAGGACTAGAGAAATTTGGACTACCTGGGATTCTTTAACGTGCACCCAAATCGGAGCACACGGGCCAATAGCATTTTCGCTTCCATCAAAAATGCAGCCGCCGCAGCCGGGATTTGATCCCGCAACCCGCGGGGTCAGTCTAACGTTCAAGGAGGAGGAGGATTGAAAGAGGAAGGACAGGGAGATTAGCCACTAACGTGCAAAGCCTGGTTTATGGAATGGCGAAATAATTTTATTGTCTTTACTATGGCTGTTGATCATGAGGAAGAATTTGTTGCGCGCGTGTGTGTGCGGTGGAGAAAGGGTGGTAGTGCGGGGATGGAGCCGTCAACCTATCCCGTATTAGAGAGCCCGGCGCTGGCTTGTTCTGTGTCGTGGTCAAAATGCTGGCATCTTGAGAACCCGATGCCTGGAGCCGCAGCCGCGCATTTTGCCATGGTGCACGGAAGCAATTTTTTTAACAGTGCTGCAGCTCTTAAAAGCTCTAGGTGAGACATCAATGTGCCCACAAGAACCCCCCCTCCCACAAACGCCGTCGCCTAGCAACAAATAAGCTACAGCTGAGCGCCATGTGTGTTTAACTTCGCCAATAGTCGCACATGCGCCGTGTAGCGACCACCACCAAGCCACGCCCGCCAACGGAGGCAGTACGCGCACCCATCACGCCAAATTTACATGCGTGTCGCGAAGCGAGTATGAGCGACCTAAGGCCCACGCTTCTAACAGGTTTGCAAGGAAACAGGATTGCACGAGAGTTTCGGGCACCGGAGCTTCGACCTTCTTGCGAGGCCTGTTACAGACTGGAGATCGACTCTACCATTCATATGCCAATGAAGGCTGCTTTATGCCCTTAAGATGGACCATCTACACTGTTTCTTAAAAGGACACTAAAGAGAAAGATTGACTTAGTTTAGATCGACAGAATGCACTCTGAGAACTTAATTGTCTGTTTAACTATCACAAGTTCACTATTAACAGCGAAAATCAATCAAGGTTTCATCTTTCACGTTTCGCACCGAAACCTCCGCGAGTGCAGTAGGAAATTTCAAAATGTATTTTCGGTATTTTCTAAGCATTAGCATAATGAAATTTCCTGAAACTTTGTATGCAATGTCTATCGCACCCATATATTACAATAGTCTTCATTTTGTCGGTTGGAAGCTCCACAGAACCCAGTAGACGACATCAAAATTTCTTGCGTCATGGTATTCGGTACGGGAATCTCCAGGTAGCGTTGTGACCCGCATTTTCTCTTCGTGTGTTTTCTAGCTAACTAATCGTCGTGTCGTGATAAGAGTGGCGTTTTCGGGACTGTGAAATTGCACTTTATTAATACGCAAAAGAAATATTTTTGCTATTTACTTTTCCTGCAAGCTTTTCATGGCTATAGTGTACACTTCTCAGTCCTCTTTTTTGCTGCATATACATAGTTGAGAGCGCTGCATTGCAGTAGCGCTCAGAAAGCTCTTCAGAGCAGTTAGATTCTTTTGTTGTTGTTTTTTCGCAGGCTTACTTCGAGCGTCGGAAAAAATTCACCACGGGGTATGTATGTTGCCCCCAAAAAATGAATGAGTCATGTTGTATTGAAACTCACTTGGCTTTAAAGTGAATGTTAAAAATTTTACATAATTGGTCCTAGTAATGAAACAATTTAGCACAATGAAAAATAGCTCAACGAGTGCCACATGACATCAAACCATATGTGACATGTCAGCAACGTTTTAAAATCTTTGGTTCTTCTTACGTTAAACATTCAATGTATAGAGAGAATATGTATTACTCTAAAAAAAGGGGGAGCGAGAATGGAGAAACGGGCTCCGATTCCTCCTTCGGCGCAGTGACTTCCTCCCTTTTGGGCGCTTTACCCGTCGCGCCCTCTCGCGGCAAGGACCAAAGGAGCGACGTTCCTCCTTCAGCGTTCAAGTTCCTCCTCAATCACGTGGGTCTTGCTCGCGCGCATGCGCACGTCAAGCCTATAGCCGGCCGCGGCCAGTCGCGAGTGATTGCTTTTACCTAAGATTGTTGTAAGCAATGCAGGAGTGACGTTTTCTTTTGTTTTATTAGGTAACTGCGGCCACCTGTAAAATCAAGCAAACTAGCTTGTAGCGATCGGACGCCATGCCGCCGCCGGACCCACTCAAAAGATTGTAAGTTAACTGCCTACAAGACTTTAGTGAGACCGATGCTCGAGTACGCCTCTGTGGTTTGGGTGCCTCATCTTGAGCAAGATAAAAACAGGTTAGAATCTGTGCAGAATAAGGCTATACGGTTCGTTTTTAACCGTTATGATCGGGACTTCTGCCCGTCTTCACATGCTCATTTGTTGTCACTTCATTCACTGGAACACCGCCGTACACGTGAGAGTATTATCTTGTTGCACAAGATTGTACACAAAATGACCCGCGTTCACGCGCCCTTATCTTTCGCTGATATACCAGCGCGTACAACACGTAGTACAGACGCTTTGAACCTTGTGCCCTTCAGGTCTCGTTTGGATTGTTTCAAATTCTCTTTTTTTCCGCGTGTGGTGGAAGTTTGAAACAAGCTTGATGGTGCATTGCGTAGACTGAACACTGTAGAGTTCGGGAAAAATTGTATGTGTTAGTCACATAAATTTGTGCGCACTATTGTTTGTTTCTGTGCTCTCGTTGATTTTTTTGTACCCGCTCCTGCAATGTCCCAGGCATGGGACAGCAGTACTTGTAAATAAAAATAAAATAAATTATTGTAGAGTAAAAGCCTCTCTTTTTTTATCGTCAGGCACTCGCACGATGCTCCGCACCCTTCCATGTGTGTCTCGTGTTGTTTCATACTACCAATTTGTCACGAAGACAAAGAGCTCTGCTAAGCAGAGCTCTTTGCAAGACTTCCCAAGCAGTCTTGCTTTATCGATTACCTTAGAGTGTAAAAAAAATAATGAATTTTTTCGGTGTTGGCATATTTGGTAAGCCCACGTATTTTTAGTTTCGCACGGCACCAACAGCACTCATGAATTCAACGAGGCGCGTAGAAAAGCATCACACTTAATTTTTCAACATTTTAGGAAACCTGATACCACTCTACAGCCCATGCGTGAAAGTACGATCATATACAATTGATAGAGTTATACGTGCCACTACCGCCATATGGATGTTCTTTGCAGTTTACCCCCATTCGAATACGGCCGCCGTGGCCGGAAGTCGAACCTGCGTCCTCCAGCATAGTCACACGACACCCAACAAGGCTATGCTACCACGGCAGGTGAAAGCACAAAGGAAAACAGGCTGCGAAGTTTCACTGAGCGTTTATTCACCAGACTAGATTACAACCATCAGAAACATTTTAAACATCATCATAACTAAACTTTTGTGAAAAGTCAACCAATGACTTCTGTAGGTTAAACCAAATTCTCAATCGCATTCGTTCCGAATTGCCCATGCCAGCACTCAGAAGTAGGAAGGAATTATGCACGCGAGCAGTATGCCTTTCTCGTTTATTATTTTCTTTTTCGTGAGAAACTCAACACAAAATGCACTTCTAGTAACAGCTGTGCACAGCAAGTAAGTACTAACGCTCACTCACCTTTGTGAAAAGAGTATTCCGAATCCAGAGTAATAACTACCGCAGCCACAGCGCTAACAACAATATTGTGGCACGCACTATGGTTGCAAGTTGACACGCGAGGCGAATCACGAGAGGCATCTGAAGCAGAAAAGTATTCAGGCACAACATTCTATAAAGTTATAGTAAACTTGCGCACTGCAGCGATAGTTCCTCCCCTCAAGTATTAGAGCTGCCGCGACGCCAACAGCCACTGTCATAGCTCACGAAAAAATACCGTCGGATACGAGGTCATCGCTTATTTATCTTGCAAGACCTGCGTTGAAACGTACGTATACACTGCTAGGACGGTCGTTACCGCATCAAAAACATTGTCATTGAAGGGCTAGTGGGGTACTGTATCCATGGCTAACGGTCACACTTGTGGTACGTACGTAAAAAGAATATAAGCAAATGTTAAGACGAAACAACTAAACGAGGTCAACGTGACTATAGAACACCTACCATGACGGAGACAAAGTTTAGTCTGCATGCTGCGCCCTCTCCAAGTAACAAGAAAAAAAAACGTGACCTCCGAAATGGCTAACGCGCGGCAAGTGTTTGCACTCTCAGAGGCTTCAAGAAAAAAAAGTCACTTTGGCAGTGATCGACAGATGGCGCAGCAATCGGAATGCCGTGGGCATTCTATGCATGGCTTGGGGGTATCCGCTTTAGTGAAAACCTGATAAGCTCTAGTAATTATTCCGTTCATTATTGTGCAACTATTGATAAACTTAGGTCTGCCTAAGCATCAAATACAATATATTTACGTGTGCGCATGTTGTGGTATTGATAAAAAACGTAAAAAAAGTGTAAGAAAACCTACTTGTAACCTGTGCCACTCATGTCAGTCGAAATTTATCGCTATATAAGCTGGTGCGCTTTCATAGTAGGGTGTGAGTAAACACGTACGCTCTTGTTGCGTACTTATTAGCGTATATGTTAGCGTACTTGTTGCGTACTGTATGTGTCCGTGTGTGCATGTGAAGTTATATGCATTGCATCAGCACATATTAGGCTTCCGGTGTCAGTGAGAGTAATCCTGAATGGGCTGAGGCGTAAACAATCCTCAAGGGAGCCGTGAAAGAGGGTATGACAACGTACGTCGCTGCAGTCAACGTTTTCTTTAGTTTTCTTTAGTCTCTCTAGATGGCGCCACCTACCACCTACTTCATTGCTATGACGCTCTTACACCTCCAGCTACTTATATAACGTTGAACATCTATCTATCAATGCTGCACTACATATTCGGAATGGTTTCGCTGCGATCGAGTGTACGGTTTGGAGGCACATCTCGTGACCTGCGGACCCGTAAACGCATGGATAACGTCGCTACACTATGTGAATCTGCGAGAAATAAATACAGCAAGCCTAGCATGCACTCTTCAGGTGAGGGCTCTGCAGAATCCGTGTCTTTCGGAGTGAACGTGGCTTCGCTGACCGAACGAAACGTACTTGCTCCGTCGTTCTCTTTCGCGATGTGTTTACCGCCACAGGTTCGTCTTCTGGTTTTTATAATCATTTCGTTCAATATCAAGCTCAGCGGGACCGTTTTTTGTAACTTTCAGTGCCATGTACTCCTTACCAGTCGAGAATCGTTGCTTTTGCTAAGCCTACTCGCTCCGCCGGGGGGAAGTCATGTTGATTTTCATAAGGAGGAACGTGTTTCTCCGTGGATGAGGGAGCAACGTTTCTCTATTTAAAGACGAACATTGGGGACATCGCCGTTCTTCCCTAAATGGAGAGAACGTCACTCCATTTTTTTTAAGATGGGTATATGTATATGGAATAGTAGTATGTGGCAGTAATGGCAACAGGTGGCGCAGACTAACCCTCCCACGTTTAAATGCGCATGTACACCTTATAAAGGGGACGGGGGGACGACCGCCACCGTAGCTCAGTCCTTGAACAAGGATTTGCCTATCACACTACATGGTATTAGATTATTGGCTGTAGAAAATGAAGAAGGTATACCTTACGATATATTTATATTGTTTGTGTTCCGCAGCTTGTGGCGAACCAGATTGAATGTACGTCACGTAGATAAATATGCCCGATCTGCGCACAAATACTTCACGGAACGCAGCCCCGCCGCGGTGGTCTAGTGGCTAAGGCACTCGGCTGCTGACCCGCAGGTCACGGGATCGAATCCCGGCTGCGGCGGCTGCATTTCCGATGGGGGCGGAAATGTTGTAGGCCCGTGTGCTCAGATTTAGGCGCACATTAAAGAACTCCAGGTGGTCGAAATTTCCGGAGCCCTCTATTTTGGTGAATCATATGGTCGTTTTGGGCCGTTAAACCCCACAAGTCAATGAATCAATCAAATCATGGAACGCATTCTATAAGTAAGAGACGTGTACATTTCCAGAGAAGAAAAACCCGAATGGGTGTCGTTGTTGAAGGCGTTGGCTACAATGAAGCAGTTTTAAATGAAACCAGTACAGCCAGGCTTGTGTTTTTAGACTTGTTTAAAGTGATTGTAAACTGTATTTTTTGTGTGCTAAGCCGACAGTAAAGAAAAAAAGCCATTGTACCTCAGTGGTACAGCATCGGACGCACTATTCGAAGGTCACAGGTTCGCATCCTGGCGGTTGCAAGTTATCTTTTGCTCCACTTACTTTTTTATCATTTACATGACAATTACTTCCAATAACGTACCCTATACTTGTCTTGGCGTCGGCCACTTTCTCTGCAAGTGCTATTCACAAGTTCCGTAGACTGTGACGCCGCCTCGCGGCCACCAGCGTAATACTTTCTAAAAGTATCATAGTAGCAGCGGGGCAGCGGCGCTCCAGGGGTGCGTTTGTTTTTTCTCTTTTTCGAGTCATTGTTATCACGGCCCCCTCAATCGCCGCAGTTGACACAAAATGTCCAAACTTAATGGCTTCCAAAGCAGTCATATGTGGTACGTGCCATAGTGTACAAACAGAGCATCACCAGAGTCAGCCCCCACGCCTTCCCAAGAGAGGCAGCAAGGAAAAAAATAATGGATCGTGAAGTTGAGATTCAGCAAGTCGCTCACGTCGCCTATGAAAGTGTGCAGCACACACTTTGGCAGCACCAACTACTTCTGGAGCAACGTAGTTAAGAAATTGAGAATGTTTGATTTGTGTGCATGCCTTCATTTATTTTTCTGAGGACAATCGCGGTGTTCATTTAAAAAAATGAAGCAGAGCTTGCGACAGCGTGTTGCAGTAGCATTAACATTGCTGTGGTATTTATACAACATTTCCTAAGATTTCCTTGAGTCGAGCCCCAGTTTATGGTAGCCGTTAAATCTCGCTTCGTCTGAACCCTGCACCCGTATGCCATTACTTGAACGAGCTCGAGCTGCACAGTTATAATCAGCGTAGCAGGAACGAGCAGCTTAGGTCATGCCGTATGCTTTAGAAAGACGCAGAAGGTTGTGAGAGACGCTTTCGGCGTCTCGTGTTGCGAAAAGTAATTAATCGTTTAAAGCTATTCCTAGAAGGAAGATTTGTTGGTGAAGCTGTCATTTCTGTTTTTGTAGGCAGACTCCCAGTTAAGGATTCCTGCAAGGAAGCGACTGAAATCGTCAGCTGTGCCTTCTGAATTTCGGCCTCGACGCCCTCGCAACAAGAACCTGCCACGAACGCAAACCACGGCGGAACGTATACTGCTCGTGCATCTGTGAGGCATTCTTAAGGTTTAGTATCATTTGAACGTGTGTGCATATGATAGCGGTATTACTGTGTATTATTTAGTTCACCTTGTGAGACTTAATCAATAAAACTTTTTCGGAACTTGTGGGCTGTTATTATTGGACGAAACTTACAAAACAGCTAATAGCCTCACAGCAAAATAACCATACATTCATGAGGCGTGGTGTAGGGGAGGCTCCAGGTTTAGTACTTGAAAAAAAAAGGAAGCACATTTGGCTTGGCTCGAAATGAACGGATTTAAATTTTGCCTGAACATGCATATGGACACAGTATGACTGCAAACAGCAATCAACAAATAATAATATAACAAGTATATTATTATAAATTATAGTACAAAAGTGTTTAAGCCTGCCTATTTAAGAGCAGTCGCTGCGTATACATCGCGACAATGTGCTTGCAGCGTTATGAATAGCCTGCTTTGCAGCTACATTGGCCCTGAAAACCTAAGTGGAACAACATAAAGCATTACCTCTGAATTCATATCTGGACTCCTTCCATGAAACAATAAACACCTGTACTAGCGAATATGAATGAATGCTAGTATTGTAGCACATTTTCTTTTCAAAAATGTGTTAAAAATGTTGGCAGTGTGATAACTTAGCGAAATCCAACATCAGTAAATACACCCCAAAACTGAGGACGTGAAAAGAAGTAGAGAATTCTATGACGCTATTTAGGGTTTCACGTGCCAAACCACGTAATTATTGTGAGGCACGCCATAGACGGAGGGCAACGTGCACTAATTTCACATGGTACTGGGCCTTTAGCATTCCACCTTTATTGCAAAGAAACCGTCGTGGCCAGGATCGAACACGTGACGTTTTAATCAGAACAGAGCATCGTAACCACCACACTACCGCGGTACACACGTATAGAGCACTGAAAAACAATAAGAATAAATTGTGTCGCCAAAGGTCAGTGCACGAAAGGCAAATCTCGCGAACCGGCATGATTTGCGCGAAGAAAAAAAGTGGCCCCCTGTCTGCATGCTTAACTCTGAATGTCATCGACAGACCATAGTCTTGCTTCTGGACAGACAGACAGACAGACAGACAGACAGACAGACAGACAGACAGACAGACAGACGCAAAGACAGGCAGACAGACAGACAGACGCAAAGACAGGCAGACAGACAGGCAGGCAGGCAGACAGACAGGCAGACAGACAGGCAGACAGACAGGCAGGCAGACAGCGAACTTTAATAGAACCGGAGGAGTTGCTGCAGGACCCTCTAACGAGGGGCCGTTGTAACCACTGGCCGCACCCATGCATGTCAGTGGAGTGACATGTCCGTAGAGCCAATGGGACAGCAATTTGGAAGCGACGGTAGCGCCGTGTGGGCTCTGTAGGGAATCGTAAAAAGATTGCAAAATGACTATTTTACTAATAATTGAAAAAGGTTTCGTTAACTTCTACACAAAAATATACTTTTGAACCAAATATAACTAAGAATATTGTTTGTATAATTTATAATTGCGTATGAAATGAAATAGGTTTCAAAAGCACCAGGATGTTTCGATATGGCGGCTAACCTTCCGCATAGCAGACGACATCGTCGTCGTCTGCTTCTGCGTCATCGCGGACCCTCGCTCGTTGTAGCAGCCCCCTTTCTCAATTTCTATCATTTCCACGTAGTACATTGCAGTAAACTGCGCAATATCAGCTCATAAGTATTTTGCATACTTACTTTAGTAAGTTGTGATGCCGCATACAGGCCGAGCGAAATGGCAACGCTGGTCACACAAGCTTGCAACAATAAGTCGTTTTATTCCAAGTCCATCGATCGATGTTTACACTAAATAAAGGCCACGTAAATAACATTTTAGTACGTACAGCAGTGCACAATATGCAATAATCAGCGTTCATGTGCAAAGAAGGTATACGTACTACGCATAGCCCCAACGCAGATGTCCGGAGCACTGAAACTGTCCAGCACTGGCTGATATATTCATTGCACTGCACGGAATCTTCGCTGCAGTAAGTAAAAGCATACCGCTTACGTCCCTGATCTTCTGTAGCTCAAGATTTCAGAACTCGTTGAAAGTATTCGGTAAACTTTCTGTAATTGGTATCAACATAATTGCGTGCCTTTCACGAGCAGTGCGGCGAGACTGCTTATTTCCTGGTCTGCACTGCCAACTAAAGTATATATACGTCACTTTCCAATTTTCTACGCATTCGCACGTTGCATGCCTCTGAATGCCTAAAATTAAATGAGTAACGGTTTTTTATGCTTACCATTATGAAGTCTTACAAATGAAATCGTCGAAAAAAAGGCCTCGTTTAGTTTCGTTTACCTATGGCGCCAGGTGGCTGTCGTCGCTTCGATGATGGCGACTCCTCACGCTGTGGCCACGAAGCTCGCAACATGCCACGGGAATCCCGCGTACAGAACAGAACGCCGTGACGCTCCGCCCGTTCCTCGGCCCTCTGGACTGCCTGGATTTACCTGCTGAGTTCCATACTTTTGATGGCCTCCTCCCATTCGACTTCGCTCGAAAGAAGGTTGTTAGGCAGTGTGGGGCATCGCCAGAGCATGTGAGCCATAGAGCAGAAGTTTTAGAAAGCGTTTATTTGATGTTCTGCGCGAAAAAAATAGGTGAATTGCATTCTAGAGGCGCTGCGTTAGAGAGTCTCAATCCGTGCAGCGAAAGCGAACGAGCGCATCGAGGCCTGTTAGAGACGAGCGCTATCTGGCAATTATCTTCGAAAACGAAGGAAGGCTTGCACGCCTGTCTTGGAGGCGATAAGGTGTAGAAGGCAAAGTGACTGGCAAATGCCACCACCGTGTCGTCTTAGCAAAGCGTTGGAAACGCCTTTTTGAGCATCGCGCTGCATTTTCAGCGCATCGTGATAAACGCTACGGTCCTTAGAATTACTTATGTAGGCCTTCTCTAGTATAAAGACACACATACAAAATATGGACGTGTTGTTATGGTACCTCAGATATGTGCAATATTTTTTTTAATTGACAATTGCACAAGTATGAACACTGAAGCATGAGCGTTATTTGTGGGTGCTGTGGATGGGGTTGGCTGTTTGGAGTATCGTTTGGGGCCGTTTGGGGTAATGTTACGGTGGACAAAGAGACAAATGCACCGACAGATAAAAAATTTTGCATCCAAGTACCCAAAAAAAAGACTATCGTACTTTAAAAAAGACGAAAAGCAAGCTAACGTTTTTAGAACCTTCCGAGTCACTACTAGCACCATCATATCGTTCCACAAGATGCTAACACACTCACAAAATCCGAGAATATGCATTCAAAACCACAACTTTTGCTAACTCCTTCTTTTTAAAAACAATTAGAGACTGGAACGAACTTCCCGAAGATATCGTAAACTTGAGTGACAACACCACTTTTTTTTTTCATTGTTGTGACATCGTGACATGCGTATTCACTTTTAGTACCTGTTTGAAACATGTCATATGGTGCTAAAATATTTTTTCGTTGCATGCTGTAATTATTGTATGTTGTTTTATTATCCAGGATGTTTAAAGCGTCACTATTTACAGAAAGGTTAGTAACCCCAATGAACTTTGTGTGTAGACCCCCCTGAAGTAATGCCACGATGGCGTTGCAAGAACCCTATAAATAAAATAAATAAATAATATGTGAATTCCACCTCGTGTGGCTTCTGGCGGACATGAGAAGTCTGCAGGTGAAGTCCTTGCATAACGACAGGTGATGCGCTACAAGCCTTCACACGTGTTTGGAATTCAGGATCTCTTCCCCTCCAATAAGGCATCGTATCCGAGTTTATGAAACATCTAGGTGGCGCATAATATCCGACTGCGAAAAGGGTAGAGCTATCACGAAGCAAAGAAAGGAAAAAAAAACACTTAAATGCAGGCCACACATGTGCTCAGCGACTCCGATACTAACTGAGGGCGCCGTATTGAACCACCCAATGTGCCCCCATAGGTGACGAAACTTGCTAATAACAGCACCGTCCACATGTCTCGAAAGCTCACAAGGCGGTGAAAGCCCATTGTGTTTTTAAAGACGGTGGGTTTGTGTGAACGCCTCTGATTTGCGGTGGAGTTCTACATGCTGCAGTTATTTATTGTCTGTCACTCCCTTTTTCTTCCCAACCCTCCTCCGTCTTTCTTGTCCCCTACCATAATTACCCAGTGTAGGGTAGCCAACCAGACGTATTTATGGTTAACCTCTCCGCGTTCTTTCTTTGTCAGCTTCTTTCCCTCCATTGTCTGTTAGTTCACATTTATATTGTGCCTAACAAAGAACGAGTGCTTAAACTTACACTTTCTTTCCTATTGCAGCCGGGCAGCTGCCTTCCAGATTTTTTCGAGGTACCAATTCTACTTCCAGAACTCATGACACATAAAGGAAGAAAACAATGGACGACGTGCTTCTCCCATGAGCAAGCCCGTACGGCGTCTCAACAGGCAAGACAGCACAATACTTCGCACTGTGTGGTGCGAAGCACCAATGTGAATCCCGTGCACCGCCAATGTGTAACCACCGCATGCTCCTTGTGAAACAGCGCTGTGTATACCATACAGCAGCGCTTTCCTTTCGCGTCCGCGTGAAGCATACCAATGCGCAAGTTTGTCGTCCGTCGACCAGCACGAGAGATACTTGGCGTCGTCGAAGGCACCTCTGCTACTTTCCTTTTCAATGCGAGCAGAATACAGAGCACGGCGAGTGCGTTTAGCGGCCCATTAAGGCTTCATCCTTGACCATCTCTTCAGCACTATCGCGGATTCAGCCTACTGGTTTGCATGCTAAGCGGCAGGCGAACGAGATATAAAGAGAGTGAGAAAAAGGCGATATAACAGGATTGGACAACGCTTCTCCTCCTCCTTGCACATATTTTATAGATGAATGAGTTTGCTCGAAAGGAAGCCTCGGGCGCCATATACGGCATGTCGACCGCCGCGCGCACGCTTTGACGCCAAGAAGCCTGGTTGTTCGCTTACGGAACTTTAGATTGCCAAGCCGGTGATGACGATAAAGTTTCTGCGAAGACTGGCTGCTCTGCCCAGTCAGGACAAACACAAGGCTATATGCGTAACAGGGTTGCCATTGGGTGGAATCGAAAAGGCACCTGAACTCAAGTGAAATGTATACCCTGAGTATGTCTATGTCATTTATTATTATCACCAAATTTGTAGCCAAATAGAACAGGGGTGGGATTATGAAAAGAGACTTTATCATTGATGAGTAAACAAACCCATTTCGAATAATCAGAACCAGAAATATACAAATAGCGAGCAAATAGCCAAGGCGCAGACTCAAAATTTTCGTCGCCTAACAGGTTGACAAGTAGCCAATTTGGCTCAAAGTAGCCACCAACGGCAACCCTGTATGCGTTCCTCAGGCATGCACTATACTCCCTAGGTTTTGTTAGTATATGACCTTGGTCGTTGGATGGCTATCACCTATAAGCATATATTGTTACCTCGGTCAATCATCTGGCCGCTTTACACGTTGAGCTTTGCGGCTCCTATTTGCGAAGTTACTTTTTCGTACAAAAGTGGGCAATTTCATGTCGGTGTTGGCTGTCTTTACCGGCTTTTGTTTTTATCAATCTTTTGCGGTCCAAAACTTTTACCCATTTTCCGGCTTTATATTGGTTTGAAATTATTTTGTCAGTTTTGGGCACCGCGAAGAAAAACTCGAACTGTGGATGAAAAACTCACAGGATATTTACTTTTGTTCCTGCATACTGCACGCAACTCTTTGAGCGATATTTGGGCTGCGTATGATACCACCCAAAGCCTTCTCTTGGGTGCAGGTTAGGGCTGTTACTGTAGGGTTTCCAAAAAAACAGAGGTGTCGTCTCCACTTCTGTCATCGTCGTCATCGTCACTCACCTCTGAGGAATCATCACCATCACGGCCTGGAGGGGGGGGGGGGGGGGGGGCACGTACTTCTTTTTCTCACTAAAGTCATTATCGCTATCACTTGGAGCACCACCGTGAAACTCACGTGGTGAAAACGTGGCCATGCGACTCAGCGAACAGCACCCGAGTGGGCACGCTCTACACTGTAAACAGAAATAAGCCGAGACTGGAGTAAATGACCTCGTCCTCTAGCGCACGCTCGGATGGGAGTTTCATAAACACCGTGCGGAGGGAGTAAAAAATTTACTCCCCATCAGTAGGGTGTTTTTGCATGGTGCCAGGGGAGTTTTTATTCACATCCATCGGGGAATTTTTTCAGGTCAGTATAGGAGTAAATTTTTTGTATCAACTAAGAAAACAAATTACGTCATCAGCCGTGCCATGTGCAAGCGTAACTTTAATTGCGTTACCTTTGAAGCACACAACAGTGATTCCAGTACACAAACATGCTCACAACGTTCACGTAAATTGCAACTCTCACACTCACCACAGCTTGCCACCCGCGCTTTTTTTTTATTGCCTTGCAAATCATGACTGTTCACATTTTACATATTTGCATATTGGTCCATATTCAAGTGTGTCACAAAATACACCCACAGAATTCATTAAGTACCGTCAGCTCTTGGCTGACTATTAATCAATACTTGGGCATTCGTAACAATCGCTCAATGCACCCAATCCAGTCTGGCACATCCTCTTGGCTTTTCAGCATTATAAGAAAATGGCACACAGATTTGCAAAAATATTGGCGCACAGCTAGCACTTCTACATCCGCGTTTTCAAAGGCACATCGGGTTTTCCATATACTGTGCAGGCCCAGAAGCATGATAACATCATAAGGTACACCTGCCTCGTTTTTAACCGAAAGAAAACGGATGCCATGTGGACTTAACGGTAATTCTTTTTTCAGGGTTCTTTGCAGTATATCCCAGAAAAAGACCCCGCTCCAGCAATCTATAAACACGTGTTCAATTGTTTTCAGTTTATTACACAAGTGGCAATTTGTGCTCCATGGCACGAATATTCCCTTATCCTGCCACCACGTTTTAACTGGTAAGGTACCAGTATGTAATTTAAAGAAAAAAGTTTTGACCCCTGGCGCTACAAGCATTCTTTTAACACGTTTCAGAACATCCTGTCCTGGGCCTGCACAATATAGCTGACGGTACAATGGAACAGGCAGTAAAACATTGACAAGGTCTCTATACAATTTTTTACGTGGTACTTCAGCCAGATACTCTAACGAAAATCTTACTGACAAAAAGCGGAAAGACGAAACAACTTCTTTTAAATACCCTTGTATTGGGCCTTGCATATTTGATGATGATACGAGAAATCCCGGCAGCACTCTAGATAACCTTAGTTGTATAACAGTTCTCAAAAAGGGGTCATCCACATCACGCAGAAAAAGGAAACGATTGACAAGTTGTCTTATGTACAAATGAACTAATCCGAGTCCACCATCTCTAACTTTTCTGAAAAGGTTTGTGCGGCTTGATCTTTCCCATACAGAGCTCCATATGAAAATTGCAAATACTCTGTGTATTTTCTGTACACTTATTCTACTGCAGTGCAAAACCTGCATTACGTACCACAGCTTGCTCACCAGAAACAAGTTGCATGTTGTGGCCCGTGCGAATATCGAAATACCCCAACCTTTCCAATTTTCTACATCATTGCGCAATGCCTGTGTTTCTTTTTTCCAATACGGTTCACTGTCATGATAGAACTCCAGCGGCACTCCTAAATACTTCACTGGTGTTTCCTGCCATTTAATGTTTAGAAATACTCGTGGCGTGACGTCCCATTCCCCATGCCAGAAGCCAAGGCACTTATCCCAGTTCACGGCACTACCACTCGCCTGGCAAAAAGTTTTCACGGCATTTACAGCATGCATTATACTCTCATAATTTGTACAGAAAACTGCAATGTCGTCTGCGTATGCGAGGAGGCTAACCTCAGCTTCATGCAGTTTAAAGCCGCTTATTGCAGGGTTATTAATTACACTTAAGCAGAAAGGTTCAATGAAAATAGCAAAAAGCAGGGGCGATAGTGGACACCCCTGTCTCACTGACCGCAGCACAGGTATACGCTCACCCGCAGTTTTATTTAATACCAATCTCGTCGTGCATCCAGTGTAAGCCATGCGCACTCCTTCGCTAATCAAACTCCCTACGTTAATGTGCTCAAGTAATGAAAGGAGCACGTCGTGCGGCACGCGATCAAATGCCTTTTCGAGGTCAATTTGAAGCATGGCAACATTGAGATGCATAACGTCACAACTTTCTAGGATTGATCGTGCTATGTTTATGTTGGTCATTATTTTCCTTACCTTTATGCCACAAGTTTGGTGGGGCCCAATCAGTTTTGTCATAACTGTCTGGAGTCTTCTGGCCAATATTTTCATCAATATTTTATAGTCAACATTAGTTAGGCTAATTGGTCTATATGCAGTAACACTTCTTAACTTCGCGGGATCTTCTGTTTAAGGTATTAAGAACGTGTGGGCTGACAAAAATGATGGTGGAAGTTGTTTACACTTAAAAGCCTCGTTAAATACCTCCCTCAAAATAGGTGAAACTACGTGTTTGAATTCCTTGTACACTGCAGCACTAAGGCCATCTGGTCCTGGAGACTTCCCATTGTTTAACTTATCAATTGCTTTTTCAACTTCTCGCTCTGTTATAGGCAATTCTAAAATTTTCTTTCTTTCGTCATCAAGTCTTGGCATTAATGAAATGAAATCGCTATTAAAACGTTCTGCGTGTACACTGGTTGGTGTGAATAACTCTTTGTAATATTCGAAAAAAGCACCGGCTATTGCTTCTTTCGTATGGCACCTTGTTCCTATACATTCTATTTCTCTTATTTCATTCTTACAGGCATGTCTCTTCTCAGCTCCAAGAGCTCGTTTTGTTGGCATTTCTCCCGCTACCAAGTTTTCTGCTCGAGCTCGAATCAATGCTCCACGATAACGTTCTTGGTCTATCAACTCTAGCTTCTGTTTAGTTATGTTTATCTCCTCTGAAAATGTTCCGGCCTGAGTACATTCATCCGCTACTAACTGTTGCAAGTTTTCACGCAAACGCACTTCAAGTTCTTTTTCAGCATGTCGCAGGATACTGGCTCTCTCAAGTGCTTTCAGTTTAATGGTCTGTTTAAATATTTCCCACTTATGTCCCCAGGATTCAAGTGTTCTATTTGCTAAGTCTTCTATGCCCTCTAGAAAAATCCGATTAAACTCTTCATCCTTTAGTAGCTTTACATTAAATTTCCAGAGGTCCCAAGAGAAATGTTTGTTATTCCTTTTATGTTTACCCATTGAGAATGAAACCAAACAATGATCACTAAACGTAACAGGTGTAACTCTGTAATCATGGCACGAAGGAATGATTTCGGAAGACACATATACTCTGTCAAGTCTAGCATGGCTTGAACGCTGAAAGTGGGTAAACATAACCCCTTTTCCACTGCAAAGACATTCACCCACGTCCTCTAGCTGAGCTTTCGCCACCATATCAATAAGAACGGCAGTGCTTAAATCTCTGTATGGCCTGGAACTTGATTTATCTATACTCGAACAAACGCAGTTGAAATCCCCAGCCAAAATTAGTTTACGTTCACATTTTAAATACACATCAAGTTTTTCAAAAAACTCCTTTCGATCTTGAATCACAGTGGGTGCGTACACACAGATTACTCTCCATTTTTCTCTTGGTAGGGATAAATCACATATAATAAAACGACCCACCTCGCAGGTAGTTACAGACTCCACTTTCGCATTAAGGCTCTGCCGAATTAACAAGAGGCAACCTGCAGACGCACCCACCGCGTGACAAACGCACACATCAAACACTCTCGTGAAAGGCTGCACCATTCGCTCAGCGTGCTCTTCACTCTCTACTTTAGTTTCCTGTACAGCGACGATGTCCAGATCTTGTTCTATAATCAGGCGGTAAAGCTGGTTTTGCCGCCGTTTGGCAGAAAGCCCACGTACATTTAGCGTCGCCAATCTAATCGTCGCCATCGTGATGAGAGAAAGCCGAGCGAAAGACGCTTACCTTACCAACACCTAAACAACTGTCCGGCCGACGCTCAAGGCGTCGTCCCGTCGCCGCCGCGTGAAAGCGACGACGAACGCAGGCGGCCAGCACCCCGAGACTTTTTGGAGCCAGCCACTCGCCACTGCCCTTGATCTTCCTGGACCAGACGCTGCTGGGACGCCGCGTCTCTCTCATTCAGGCGTCGCTTTACTGGCGTAGCTTCAACTGTATCCATGTCCGAAGTAGCGTCGGACCCGATGACTGGTTCAGCCTTGTGTTGGGTTTCCATTTGAGTCGAACGCCGTTGCGTTGGAGTGCCCACAACCGTATTTTCATCTGTGCCTGTGCCTTGCTTAGGTGTCTCCGTCTTTTCCTCGCTGGTCGCCACTGCATGAGACGCCTCCTCTCGTGCCTTCGACGCCGCGGCCCTCTCTGCTTCCTCTTCATCCATGAGCAATTCACTGTGGTCGGCATTTGTTGCTCGACTTGCTGCACTGGCATAGGAACGAGTACAGTCCGCCTGCTCATGCCCAAAAGCGCGACAACCAGCGCACCTGGGCACCCTGCAGTCGCGACGAATGTGTCCCGTGTTCCGGCAACGCAGGCATAGCGGTGCTCTTCCTGGCACGACCACCAGTGCCATGCCGCTTCCGAGACGCATCTGGTGGGGTATGCGATCCGTAGTAACGCCTTCTTTAAGTAGTAGCCGAACGAATCTTGTGGTTGACTCAACTCCTTCGAAGTCTTCGTCTCTCCACTTGTCGCTGATAACTTCTTTCACTTCACCGTACTCCCGGAAAGCACGCCGTACAGTCTCTGCGTTGACGTCAAAGGCTACCCAATGCAACTTGAGACGCACCTCTTGCCTTTCTGGGTCGACGACGACGCAGGGCCGGTCTTTCACGGAGAGTAGGCCAGCGTCCAGAACTATCTTCTTGGCTTCATCTGTCTTCATGTTAAGAAGCCAGACGTGCGACATCTGATACGCTCCTATGCCGCTTACCTCTTGAATGATGCCTAGTTCCTTGAGCGGCTTTCGGAAGTCATTAATCCCGTACGGACGCGCTGCGATGTCGCAGTGCAGAACCAACGTGCGTCTGAGTCCTTCTCCTGTGGGCAGTGGTGGCAGAATTAAACGGTAGTCCTTGGGAAGCGATGTGGACGAGAAACCGCGGCCAGCGTCGGCCGCTGTAACAGCTCTTGAGGAGCCTGCCATCCTGCGTCCGCACGCGTCGGTGACCAGAAGCAGAATGAGCTTGCCACCCGCGCTCCACACCTACATTTCAGTCAACAGGTATATATAAGCAGCACATTCTGACCTCCCATGTAACCCTGGAGGGGCCCATTTTTTGCTGTTAATTAAACAATAAACACGCACGTCGTAGGTATGAAGTTGCGGTGGCCTGATGTAAGCACTTCAACACACATGCCTTTTATGTTAAACCTGCCTAATATTTAATATTTTTTAACTATAGCGAAAAAGTTTTATCGGTTGGCGCTCTGTCATACGAGCTGAATTTGCATTAGCAGTATACTGTTTGTGGATCCGTAAAATGCACTGTATCATACACAAAGCCCATGCGGCCTCGAATGAACACATTAACGAGGCACATTCAGCAGCTCCAGCGATATACCGAGGTAGACCGCCACCACCGCGTTCGACGACTAGGCCTCACTCACGAGTACGGCACGGTGATTCGATGAATGACAGCTGGCGATCACAAAATGCTTGCTGATGTGCCGTTTACGTCTCGTTATTTTTTCTATGCACAGAATTAGGTGTCTGCTATCCACGCAGTTTAAGCTATGGAGCAATAGACGTAAACTAACGAGACGGTTCGCAGTCGCTGTTCCCGTTGCTCGCACGCATTGCATGGGCATGCATGCATGCCGTACGCTGTTTCTGTGTTTCTCCGCCTCATTCGGCGCTCGCCTTCGAGTTAGTCATTTGACAGCTGTGGTCGCATGGCACAGAAGTCTGTTACTCATCTCAGTAGCCTTTATTTTTTCTAAAACACATTCATTGCCTTGCCGGTAGTCAGTGCTAGCTAGCACGTAGAGCTCGCCACGGCGGCCGGTGCGCAGTGCGAGCTCGATACGATGCCGGCTTGATACCGATGGCATAGCGAGCCCTTTTTACCGCTTAGGTGTTGCAGCCGGTGAAACACCGGTGACACTCCGAGAACTCACCATCAGCGGAGACGGGGCGAGCGCGTCGCCGGTGCAACTCTCACACCATTTGCCGGCCAGCCTACCGTGGTCGAGCGAAGCCTACTTCGAAACGCTTCGAAGTTTTTCACGGCGAAACTCCGCGAGTAGCCGCTGACGATCGTAACAGCTTACATTTACTACTATTATTGTATTCTTCGAATTTTTTTGTTACTCGGCCCTTTGACGCGTGGCATTCACGGCGTTTCGTTGAGGAATCGGACCGATGTGGAGCGTGGTTTAACGGTGTGAAATGTATTGAAATGTTCACAGTAAATAACAACCAGTCGCTGCAATTCTTCGCTGCACTCATAATTTCTTTGCCTGTTGACGGATGCTCACGCGGTTAGCCACACAAAGCACCTGCATTTCACACCGACGTGCAAACATATGCCCGTACACACACACACACACACACACACACACACACACACACACACACACACACACACACACACACACACACACACACACACACACACGTCACGTCCAAAGAGGGTTTTTAAAGCTCCCATAGGGAGTTTGTAACCACGTGACCTGAAACTTCCTGGGGAGTTTAAGAAGGTCATGTCGTTCATAAACTCTACCATTGAGCAGGGGGCGTTTTACGACGACATGTGCCGAGTTCACTGCCTACCAGGGAGTAAATAATTGAGGCAGGGGAGTTTTGTGGGCTTGTGTGCTGAAGAAACTCCCATCTCGGCTAACTTTTGCTTACAAAGTAGGCTCCGTAAGGCCCCGAAATTTGTCAAGTTCCAGCCATGGCCGTAGAGGGCGAACAAATCTACCGCGGCAAGTTTCGTCATGTGTGCGTATAGTGTAACTACTAAATCCTCTTTTAGCGGTCGGATAAGTTTGCGTGCATTTTTCCTGTTAGGGGTGCTCAGCGCGGCTCAAATTTTTATTTGAGAATGTATCCCGTTATCAAAGTTGCTACCACGCCGTTTTTCATAAAAATTGAAGAAAATATTTTTGTAGTACTTTTACTAATAATAGAAGAGCGGTGACTGTTTCAGTTCGAAGTCTTGACACCTTGTTGAAGTCTTGATGATCTTGATACTCGAAAAGCAGCAGCGCAATGGCATCGATTGCGCTTCTGTCGGTTAATTTGTTCAAATTGTACCACGGTTAACCGCGATAGTTTTTATCGATCTGCATTACGAAGCTCCGTTTTAATTCAGCTTTGATATATCAATGCGAGCTTGTGTGTCAAACTTTACGTTCCACTACAACGAAGTGAACATGTCTAAAGCCTGTGAACCATGTTAGCTGTTTTGCTTCACCGACGTCCGTCTGCGCAGCCTCCAGCATGAAAATGCAACGCCGGCAAATCACCCGGAGACTGCCTACAAAAACGGAATAATCACGCACAATGTGGGCGTATTCGCCATTGAGTGAAAATGCGCTGATTTACATCTAAACATGGCCCCTTTCTTGTGCATGCACCACAGTTTTTGTCATTTCATTAGGCTTTTCGACTTTTACAGCTAATGAGATCCACACCTTGTGATTGTTTGAGATTGTTTACTTTGTTGTCACATTCGCTGAAAATATGTGTACTGCTAAACTTTGCAACACAGGTCACATAATCACAGTATAAATTTTACCTGTTCCTGCTTTAAACGAGTCATCTGCAATACAAGCTCATAAATTGAATGCATTGTATTCAAGTGAGTGTCGTCATACACATTTTTCTTAGTCATGCATCGCAAATCAATAGACGCTTTCGTTGAGTAACCGCGGTTGTTGTTTCCCCTTACAACCCAAATTCAGCCTCCAAGGAACTGCTCATATCAGTGTACGCTTGGATGCTTCATCGCTGAACCTACCTCAAGTCAGCGAAGAACGTGTCATCACTGAAAGCAAGTGCTTGGGCCAAAATCTTTGCAATGTATGTTTGAAAACACTTTATTTATTCAACCTATTTTGTTCAATAATTTCTGTCTTACCATCTTCATGACTCCGTTTTTTTTTTGTTTTCTCAGAAAACTGGACAAATGAGAGACCATTGCTTTCCAAGCTACCCACATCCAGTCGTAAAAAGCTCAACAGTTGCCATAGTGACAACCCCATGCGCCATCAATATGCCAGGTGGACAAATGGAAGCCTTATACTGAAAAGCAGTGATAGTGTACGGTATGCTCAAGGTGTACAAAATAGGCTGCACAGATGGTTGTTGCTTGCTTTATGAATTACTGAGCTTTCAGGAAATGTGTAGGCTTGAAATTTTTTGGACAGTGCATGTGATGGGGTGCACATAATGTACTTCACTCTACGTTTCAAAGTTTGCTTAGAGTATCACATATCGCTAGGTAACAAATGGACTTGTATAGTAGTGCATATTTAGCAGCACTTCTTTTTAACATAGAGTATAGATCGCTGTGAATGTGAAGACTGCTGCAAGGCAATGACAGGTGCAGCTACAGTGGTGCTGAAACAAAGTTACTGATAGCACGTGCGTGTTGGGAATCACACTGTCAAAGTTCTAAAAGAAGAAACTGTGCAAGAACTCATTCCTTCATTAAGCGAGACATGTCTTGCAGAGGTAGCAACCGCAGAGTCGAACCATGAGAGTGAAATAGCTAGAATAATAAGGATGGGTGGATCACATTTGGCAAGCATTCTCAAATCATGAATGCTAATCTATCACTAACCCTCAAGAGGAAGATATATAACAGCTGCATCTTGCCGGTACTTACATACGGAGCAGAAACCTGGTGACTCACAAACAGGGTTCACTTTAAATTGAAGACGACGCAGCGAGAAATATAAAGGAAAATGATAGGTGTAACCCTAAGAGATAACAAGAAAGCAGTGTGGGTCAGGAAGCAAACCATGGTTGCGGATATTATATTTGAAATAAAGAAGAAGAAATGGACATGGGCCGGGCATGTAGCGCGTAGACAGGATAACCGCTGGTCATTAAAGGTAACTGACTGTGTTCCCAGAGAAGGCAAGCGGGTTAGGGGGAGACAGAAAGCTAGATGAGCCGATGATATTAAAAAGTTTGTACGTATAACGTTGCAGCAGAAAGCACAGGACCAAGTTGATCGACCGATCATGGGAGAGGCCTTTGTCTTGCAGTGGGTGTAATCAGGCTGATGATACGCCAAAAACAGGCACCGACATGCACGCAAGCAGTGAGCCTCAGTGTTGAAACGTATGTCAATATTTGTGCTTCGAAACATGTTTGTTTACATGACGGATTTAACGCAATCAAAATTAGAAGAAAATGAATAATTTGCATTCGCTTGCATTTGCATTTCTTCCACTGTGACTCCATGACCATCATTATTAGCTTGTCCAAGAGCTCCAGTTCAGAATCCGAAATCTCATCTGCTTGGAATGCTGTTCGGTTGTTTTCCACCTCTCATAAATTTCTTCGACATACTTCTGCGACAGCACCTAAAATGGACGGGCTCGTGTTTTCCTAAAGCCTAATGATTCATAGAACAGAAGTAGAACAATTGTGTGTTAATGATGGGAGAGAGTACAATTTGCTGCTGCTGCATTTCTTTTCTCTTTTCAGTCCTGCTGCCTTGGCAGTCACTGCAGTTTTTTTGTTTTTTTTTTGTTTTTTCGCAGTAGTCGAGCGTTACGTTTCCCGACCAAACAGGTAAATCTGTTCAAATGTCCGCCTTTCTGAGAATAAAACCAAGCTTTTATCTCAATCTGACGAACCGTGCTGAGACGTAGTTTTGACTTCGACAATGCGACAACGCTGGCCTTGGAACCGAAGAGGGAAAAACAGAATTTCTGCAAGCCTGGTACACAAGTCGTGACGCCTACAGGTGCATCAGCTTCCGTAGCCTTCGGACATTTTTTGCAAGCACTTGTAAGTTGTGTAAACTGGTCGGCCATCCCCTATTTCTGTCAGTATATTTGAAAATGCAGTTGGCTTAGGTGGCGTAATGTTTCTACCTTTTTTTGGTTAATTATCTTGTAACGTTGCAGTGAGCTTTTCTTTATTTTGTGTTTGATGCTGTTCGTTTTGAAGAAATACATGCTCATCCAATAGATACTTTCATATACGTTAATTTCGACAAATATCAAATCAGAGCTGGCAGTGCAAATTTAAAAAACAAAATTAAACAATGCCAACCATTCTCGAAAATTATTTTCCAAAAGAGATGTAGCTCTTTTTTCTGAAAGAACCGCCAAGACCTTGTAAACTGTTAGGGTGCATTTTGCTTGAAGTATGCCGATGAGCACGTACTAAAGTGCGACTGTATTAATCAGCATTATTATTTGATAAAATTAGGAAAGCATCGGAAGGGGCATTTCTAATATCGTTTATGAAAGTACCGAAATTCAATTATATTAGTCAAAAAATGCTCTTGAATGGTTCAGCAAAGATAGAGCTATCGATTTAGAAATATATACAAAACTTTGGCCAGTTTTCATCTTAGTTCGCGTCACGGAGGTGCGTTTTTATCAAGTAACGGCTAGCTGACACCGATGTACATGGGATCTGCTTCTTGATATTGAACGCTCACCCTGTCTCTCTCTCTCTCTCTCTCTCTCTCTCTGTGTGTGTGTGTGTGTGTGTGTGTGTGTGTGTGTGTGTGTGTGTGTGTGTGTGTGTGTGTGTGTGTGTGTGTGTGTGTGTGTGTGTGTGTGTGTGTGTGTGTGTGTGTGTGTGTGTGTGTGTGTGTGTGTGTGTGTGTGTGTGTGTGTGTGTGTGTGTGTGTGTGTGTGCGCGCGCGCGCGTGTGTGTGTGCCCGTGTGTATGTGTGTGTGTGTATGTGTGTGCGCGCACGCGTGTGTGTGTGTGCGCACGTGTGTATGTGTGTGCGTGTGTGTTGTTGCGACGCGCACCTCCGACGACGTTACGAAGGGCGCCTCGAAATCTCACCGCTGCAACCACTGTTACAAAAGACGGCGACGCCAACACGGTCCCGAAGGCGCCACTGCTTCGAACTCCGCAGGGAAGGTCCCCAGCCGTTTGGTAGCGTAGGTTTCTCAGCTCGCGACTGCTTCTGCGCTGAGCTGATAGACGAGCGGACGAGACGACGGTGAGTTAAACAAGGTTTATGTACAGTATATATATAGAGGCGTTACAAATTCGGCACTGGGGCCGACAGAGACGCGAAGAGCTGAGCTCTTCTCTCTAACACATAGCTCTACTCTCAAAAGGGTCTGCTGCTAACACATAGCTCATCCTCTATCACATAGCTCTCTTCTCTGACACACAGCTCAACTCTATCACATAGCTCTCTTCTCTGACACACATGTCGGCTCTCCAACCGGTCTGCTCTGACACACATGTCTGCTCTCACATAGGACTGCTCTCCAACAGGTCTGCTAACAAATAGCTCAACGGTGACACACAGCTCAACTGCGACACGCATGTCCTCGCTCCAACAGGTCGGTTCTGCTACAGGTCTGCTCTTAAATGGGTCCGCTGTAAAAAGGGGTCACTCTCGACGCGCCGCAGGGCTTCTTTTATATGCCCCGGGCCCAACACAAATGTCCAACCCGAAGCGCCGCTGGTCGCGAGGTCAGAATCCTCCAATGAGGGCGCCGCTGGGCTGCGTCCTTCTTTCTCATCGAATCTGGAGAGGCTGCGCTGCAGGGGGCTGCACCCAAGGACGAGTGACGTCGCCGCGCATTGCGTCACCCCCCCCCCCCCCAGACAGGAAGACGCCGGTTGTTTACTCGACGGGCTCGCTGGCTGCGCTGACTCACTGCACGTGGGCGACAGAAAGGCGCCGCGCGTGTTTACGCCGTTGAGTTGTTCGCGTCAGGGGGGCTGGCCTTGACACAGATTGCTTTTTTCAGAAGCACGGACGTCCGCTGTGGACTCGCAGGCATAACAGCACCCCCGCCACCAGACAATGCGCCGAAAAGACGAGCTGCTTCCACGTGGCTCGGATGACAGGCGCGCTCGTTCGCCAGGTCCCTCCAGGTTCGCCTCCAGGGCCATGGGGAGAATGCAGCTCCAGACTCCGTTCCGGGAACACATCCCATTCTTGAGGACGGATCCCAGCTCCACTGGCTTTTCGCCACAACTTGTCGATTAGCTTCGCTCGTCTCTTCTGACAATCTTTGGTTTCAGCACTTGTCGATGGTTCTGCAACTTGTCAAGAACGGATCGACAACAGACAACACACGACACAAGCAAGTGCCCTCGGTCACCCGACAGAACACCAGACAAAGTATAGTACAACAATTACCTAGCTACGTGTCTTTCGGAATTTCGTTCCCTCTACATAAAGAGGCACATGTGGGACACAAGACTCTTAAAATGACAACTCAATTTTTTTCACGTACAACAACGTAACGAATTAGAATAGAACATAAACTTGGCTCCTTGAGCTCACTCTGGACGAGAGCGCTCAGCTCAGGTCATGATAAGGTCAACATTTTGCCCCGAATCGCCAGCGAGAAACCCAAAGGTTGAGAAGGTACCAGCTAGAACGCACTGCTCAATGCACCTGCATTAGCGTTTAGCTTTCCTTTGTTCTTTAGCGAACGTCAAAGTTGCGCTGTCGGAGTATCACGCTCCATCTCAGTAACCGGCCACTTTTAGGCGACGATACCTATGCGGTACCAACAGCTGCTCATACTTGCGACGTTCTCCAGGAGAACAACGATACGGCTTGCTAGGGATTGGCTCCTCACAAGTTAGCTCGGTATCGTGTTCGATCACCGTCGTGTTTCTGTGACAGTCCAAAAACACGTCTTCAAACACCAAAACAATCTTTCTCAGGTCCTCCTTCTGGAGTTCACTTACCCTAGGTTCTAGGTTCAACTGCTCCAAGGTTACCTCCGATCCCCTATCGATTACATCACTAGAACTCAAAATTTCTTCTCCCTCTTCCTCTGAAGCATTCAACAGCAGATTTACGACCGCTTGACGTTGAACGTATGGTTTCATTAAGTTACTGTGGTAAATTTTGTTCAGCCGCCTTCCTAATTTCACTTCATAATTGGTATCAGATAGCTTCGATATTACTTTGGCGGGCCCTTCCGAATGAACTCAAGCTTGTTCTTTTCGGACGGCCGCAGCAGCATTACTTGACTACCAACTTCAAATGTGTGCTTCTTCGCCGATTTGTCGTAGTACTCCTTCGACAACACTTGTGCAGCTTTTGTGTGGCTTTCCACTAGATCTTTCGTTTTAATCGAGAGGTCCTCACGCTGCTCTCGAATGAGCGTCTCCCGATCAACCCTCGACAGCTCACTCCAACTTTCCGCTACAGGCGAGAGCGTTGCAACCCTCTCACTCTGACTCAATGGCGCCATGTCGTCTCCCTCTACGCATACCACGCCGGTCGCTTCGGTGACGGGCCGCTCGCGTGACTGCTCACATGACTCACGCGGAAAATTTCCTCTCTGAGGTTCCGTCGACCCGCCGACAAGGTCACTTGAGAGTTCACCGTATTGAACAAGATCAAGCTCCTGCGAAAGCTTCCGCGCTTGCGATCGCGTGAGGGCCATGTACGCTAAGTTGGGGAAGAACGATTTACCCTGCTCTTAAAGAACTGCTCTGAGTTGTTGGAGAAAAGATAAGGAAAACGATCGGGAAGCGCGGCAGACACAGTCGCTTCGGTGCAAAGCTTACCGAACGGGCCTTCAATGACAACCGTGGCGATTGGTAAGCAAGCACTGTGCTCTTCGGCGACTTGCCTGATCCACGCGAATTCTCCTGTAAAGTCATCCGGAGACATCAATGAAGAATGGACAACATCCATGGTTGCCGCTGAGTCGCGAAGAGCTCGACACGTTTGCCCATTCACACTAATTTCTTGTATATACGGCTCCAACAACCGCATGTTCTTTTCCAATTCTCGGATTGTTGCAAAAGCAAACTTTTGCTTACAGTTTATCGCGATGTGCCCTTCCTTTTTGCAGTTGTAGTAGATTAGTGGCTTCCGTGATTCAAACGCCCGTGTGGTATCAGTGCGTTGTTTAGAAACCTCACTCGATTTTTCCGCTTCTGTTTGCCCTACCCCTACAGTGTCCATCGTAAGAGGCGGGTCCTTCTTGAAATTACGGTGCGGAGCGGGTGTCCGTTGATCAGGTTTCCTTGAAAAGCCCTCTTTTCTGTCATCTTTTTCAACGCGCACTGCCCTGCTATGCAACATTCGGCGAGTATAATACTCCTCAGCTAACTCTGCTGCCTTGTTTAGCTGTACTTCACCAAGTTTGTCCTGCAGCCAAAGTTTGACATCCTCCTCGATGCAGCGGTAGAATTGCTCCAATGCAACGCATTCCACCACTTTATCGCGGTCGTCATAAACACCTTCACCCTTGAGCCATTCAATTAAATCGGCTTTAGGACGAAACGCGAAGTCAACGTGTGACTCATTCCCCTTTTTAGCATACCGGAACCTTTGCCTGAAAGCCTCAGGCGACAACTTATAGCGTCTCAAGAGCACTTCCTTAACCTCGTCATAGCTCTCAAACGCTTCCCTCGACAAGCAAGTTATCGCGTCGGACACTTCGCCGGGAAGAAGAGCTAACAGGTTCTGCGCCCAAAGAGACCGCTCCAAAGCATTTCGCTCAAAGACGTGTTCAAACTTGACGAGATACTTCGCCATGTCCTCGCCTACTACGAACGGTGGCAGTTGGTCCCGAATTCTATAACCGCTGACCTGAATCATCGGAGAAGCTACGCTAGGCGCCTGCGAACACTGTAGGATTGCCAATTCTATTCGTTTCAACTCGAGGCGCTCCTGTCTCTCGGCCTCCTCGCGGCGTTCTCGCCTTTCAGCTTCTTCACGAACTTCTCGCCTTTCAGCTTCTTCACGTTCGCGAGCTTCTCGCCTTTCAGCCTCCTCGCGGCGTGCTTTGATATCCACCCAGGCCTCATCGACTTCCTCAGCCGACACCCCCTCATCCTTCATGATCTCAAGGATCGCTTGCTTTCGTTTCGCACGGCCCAAAGTAATGCCGAGTTCCTCACAAATTTCGATGAGTTCCTTCACTTTAAGGTTCTCCATCGTTCACACTAGCCTCTTGCTGTTTGTCCCTGTTAACAATTTACTTGCCGAACCCACTATAAGTCAACTAGCAAGACGCGCAAGCAATTTTTCACACTCCCGTGTTTACCCCCTCCGCATTCCCTTTGGTTTCAAAGCACTTCGACTTTGCTTGAAACGATCAAAGCTCACTTTAATGCTTCACACAGCCCTTCTCTAAACTACTATAACCTGAGCTAGAGTAGTCTGGTGAACAGAGGGGAAAACATCAGGCACTCACCACATCGATGTCGCTGACGCCGGCCGATCCCGCAGCTGCCAACCACTGTTACGACGCGCACCTCCAACGACGTTACGAAGGGCGCCTCGAAATCTCACCGCTGCAACCACTGTTACGAAAGACGGCGACGCCAACACGGTCCCGAAGGCGCCACTGCTTCGAACTCCGCAGGGAAGGTCCCCAGCCGTTTGGTAGCGTAGGTTTCTCAGCTCGCGACTGCTTTTGCGCTGAGCTGATAGACGAGCGGACGAGACGACGGTGAGTTAAACAAGGTTTATGTACAGCATATATATACAGGCGTTAAAAATTCGGCACTGGGGCCGACAGAGACGCGAAGAGCCGAGCTCTTCTCTCTAACACATAGCTCTACTCTCAAAAGGGTCTGCTGCTAACACATCACTCACTCTCTATCACATAGCTCTCTTCTCTGACACACAGCTCAACTCTATCACATAGCTCTCTTCTCTGACACACATGTCAGCTCTCCAACCGGTCTGCTCTGACACACATGTCTGCTGTCACATAGGACTGCTCTCCAACAGGTCTGCTAACACTTAGCTCAACTCTGACACACAGCTCAACTGCGACACGCATGTCTGCGCTCCAACAGGTCGGCTCTGGTACAGGTCTGCTCTTAAATGGGTCCGCTGTAAAAAGGAGTCACTCTCGACGCGCCGCAGGGCTTCTTTTATATGCCCCGGGTCCAACCCAAATGTCCAATCCGAAGCGCCGCTGGTCGCGAGGTCAGAATCCTCAAATGAGGGCGCCGCTGGGCCGCGTCCTTCTTTCTCATCGAATCTGGAGAGGCTGCGCTGCAGGTGGCGGCACCCAAGGACGAGTGACGTCGCCGCGCATTGTGTCACCCCCCCAGACAGGAAGACGCCGGTTGTTTACTCGACGGGCTCGCTGGCTGCGCTGACTCACTGCACGTGGGCGACAGAAAGGCGCCGCGCGTGTTTACGCCGTTGAGTTGTTCGCGTCAGGCGGGCTGGCCTTGACACAGATTGGCTTTTTCAGAGGCACGGACGTCCGCTGTGGACTCGCAGGCATAACAGTGTGTGTGCGTGTGTGTGTGTATGTGTGTGTGCGCGAGTGTGTGTGTGTGTGTGTGCGCGCGCGCGTGTGTGTGTGTGCATGTGTGTTTGTGTGTGTGTTTGTGCGCGCGCGTATGTGTGTGTGCGCGCGCGTGTGTGTGTGCGCGTGTGTGTGTGTGTGTGTGTGCGTGTGTTTGTGTGTGTATGTGTGTGCGTGTGTGTGTATATGTTTGCGCGCGCGCATGTGTGTGTGCGTGTGCGCCCGCGTGTGCGTGCGCGTGTGTGTGTGTGTGTGCGCGAATGTGTGTGCGTGTGCGTGTGTGCGCGCATGTGTGTGCGTGTGTGTGTGCGCCCACGTGTGTGCGTGTGCGCGCGCGCGTGTGTGTGCGCGCGCGCGTGTGTGCGTGTGCGCGCGCGCGTGTGTTTGTGCGCGCGTGTGTGTGTGTGTGTGTGCGCGCGCGTGTGTGTGTGTGCGCGCGCGCGTGTGTGTGTGCGCGCGCGCGCGTGTGTGTGTGGGTGGGTGTGCGCGCGCGTGTGTGTGTGTGCGCGCGCGCGCGTGCGTGTGTGGGTGTGCGCGCGCGTGTGTGTGTGCGTGTGTGTGTGCGTGTGTGTGGCGCGCGCGTGTGTGTGTGTGTGTGGGTGTGCGCGCGCGCGCGCGTGTGTGTGGGGGTGTGCGCGCGCGCGTGTGTGTGTGTGTGGGTGTTCGCGCGCGCGCGTGTGTGTGTGTGTGCATGTGTGTATGTGTGTGTGTGTGTGCGCGTGCGTGTGTGTGTGCGTGTATGTGTGCGCGCGTGTGTATGTGTGTGTGTGTGCATGCGTGTGCGTGTATGTGTGTGTGTGTGTGCGTGCGTTTGTGTGTGTGTGTGTGCGCGCGTGTGTGTGTGAGTGCGTGTGTCTGTGTGCGTGCATGCGCGTGCGTGTGTGTGCGTATACGTGCGTTGTGTGTGTGTGGGTGTGTGTGTGTGTGTGGATGGGTTCAGAAGTTGGTTGTTCTCATAGAATCGCAGACTGTATAGAATATATTTAATGTTTGTGGCTGCCGTGTTCTCAGTTTTCGTGCTTCTGACATGATTTGCAGTTGCATAATTTTTTTTATAAATTTGCACTAAGCAATTGCATCATCAATGGATGGTGCTTCGGGGATGGTGAAGAGTTGTTCACAGTGATCGCACTCGAATGTCGCGCATAGTTTTCCAGCATTCTGGGCTGCATTTCAAAGCGCTTCGCTTAAAACTTGTGTGCTGTTGATTTCATGTGATCCGCCTTCTTGTGTTTAATTTGTGGCTTTTTCCATCTTGGTTTCTTCTTTTCCCGACGCCTGGATCATCAACCAGAAACTACAACTTATTTTGAATATGTCAAACAATAAGAACTGAAATGTTTTTTTGAATTTCACCTGGTAGAGCTCTAGAAAACATTCACGGTAACTCTGTATAGTGTTAATATGAGCATTGAGACTTCCTTCATCTAACCAATGCGTGAAACGATCAGCATACAATAAGTAAACAGCGGAGCAAGCACTTAAAAAAATACTGATCCTGATTACTGAAATTCTGTCCGGACGAAGTAGGTACATTCATAAAATACTCCGGAGGCGCCACACAAAAATTCCGGAGGTGCCACGTAAAGACTCCGGCCAGCCGGAGGGAAATGCCAGTAAAAAGTACTTTGCTCCGGTCAGCCGTAGTGAGAGAGAGAGAGAGAAGGAATGTAGGAAAGGTAGGGAGGTTAACTAGACTATGCGTCCAGTTTGCTACCCTACACAAGGGGAAGGGGAGAGGGGAGTAAAAGAGAGAGAGAAGGATAGACACATGTCACATCACACACACAATTCCGAGTTTCACAGGTGGTCCTTCAATGAAGTTGTTGACAAGTATCTCAGGAGGGCTCGTGTGGCTTTCTGTGCTGATGTGCTGCGCGACCAGGCTCCTAAGATCTTTGCTTCATTAAATGGCCGGTCATCGAGTCTGTTCAAGGCACACTGGAGAGTCCGGCGATCTTCATCGAATTGGGCACAGTGGCACAAGAGATGTTCAATAGTCTCTATACAGTTGCAGCTTTCACACATGGATGAATCCGCCATGCCAATGCGATGGCTGAATGACTTAGTAAACGCTACCCCAGTCCACAGCCGGCACAGCACTGTAGCGTCACGTCGAGAAACCTTGGATGGCAGTTGTTTCTGAAGTAATGACTTCAGATTCTTAGGGCGTTTATTGGAGTTAGGTGAAGAATTCCAGTGCGCAAGCGTGGCATTATGCGCGATGTGACGAAGTTCTCTAGCTGCGTCTGCTCTTGACAATGGTATTAACAGTGTGGGCGCTCCATCGTGGGCACATCGGGCAGCGTCGTCGGCGAGGTGGTTACCACTGATGCCACAGTGGCCCGGCAACCATTGTAAAACAATGTCGTGTCCTTGATCAGCAGCGCGATGACAAATTTCATTAATACGATACACCATCTGGTGGTAGTTTCCACGTCGTAGACTTCGCACGCATTGAAGGGCTGCCTTGGAGTCACAAGAAATGGCCGTAGTGAAATATCTGTTAAAGTATTCCATTTGCGCCACGCCATTCCTCCAGCCAGTTGGAGCTAAAACTTTGCCCCGAAGGTCCGGAGCAAAACTTCCTCTGAACAGGGTGGACGCTGGAATCAAGCGTTTTACTCGGACTTCGGAGTAATTCTTTTTTACAGTGTAGCCGTTGAAAGATAACAGTATATGGTGACATGGACGTTTAGCAAGATTTTGATTTCCGCTCGTGTAGACGAGTTCACTCTGAACAATATTATCAAGCGGTATGCTGCGCGTATGGAAAAAGAGAAATCACACGCTTTTCCTTCCTTTTGTTCCGTCACCCGTTTCAACGTGGAGCTCTATCGTTTTGTCGTCTTCTGGAAATGAAAAAGTTCGCGCATTTGATTGCAGATATACACGGGCGCATGCAGATGAACGCAATTGAATGAGAGATAAAGAAAACACAAAAAGAAAAGTCGATAGATCCCACCTTCTAGACATCTTGGATGACTGTGTAAGGGACCCTGTGAGACTTTTGCTTTTTAACACGTCCCATGTCGATTCTCTAAATTCAAATCATTTTCGTGATCGTTGTTACCTGATATATTTTACTTTTCGGCACAGGCTCCTAGGTTTGATGCGTTCCGGCTAGGATGGATATTGGCTACAATCTAGTTCATCTTCCGCTAGTATCTGGTTGCATCGCATACGAGAAATAAACGTGCTCTTTTGAGAGCGTTAATATTTTTTTACCTCTCTTTACTGTCGCATAATCGTCAAGAATTCGAATCGCCGTGGAGAAAACTACTCCGAGAACTTTGCCCAATTATGCGCAAAGCATGTTATCGATCAGCCTGACAGTGAACGAAATTGTGAATATAAAATAAATGCGTTGTAGTATAAAAACAGCAACAACAACAATAATAATAACAACAACAACCTCATAATCTTTAGAGAACGCAAGGACTCGGTGGTGCAGCAATGCTGATCTCCTCTTGCCTACAACGGCAGAGACGACGCAAAAAGCGCTTCCGCGCGTATACGTTAGTGCCGTATTCGGAACACCCAACGCGACGCCTACTTCATAATTCTGCCTCCGATGTTGCGCCTGCACAGTCTCTCGCGTGACTACTGGGACAAACATATCGGTCGAAATCGAGCACACTCTTATCGCTGTCAGGCAGATAGCATCGCCCTATTGGTAGCAGGCAGCCCACCCACGTCAGTAGCACTGTTTCTGCCGATGTTTTTTTTTTTTGTTGTGTGTGTGTGTTATTTGCATTATCATCATTTTTGTTTCCTCTATCTCGACTCGGGATTTACAGCTCCCTCGAAGCAATGGCTCGCGAAAATTAAAGCGAGGCTGTTCCTTTCAAAAATTATAAGGTGTAACATACGTATCCCTGTAACTTTAGTTGCTCATGTGACCTTCGTTTCGGCGACATGTTCTACGAATGAAGAAAATGAAAGAGAAAAATGACGGGGGCCTCCGCGACAGCGACCAACGCGAAAGAAATAGGCGGGTCGTGTGAGCTGGGTGCACTCTTTGAAGCAAGCAGAGAAACCGCTTGGCCGAACCAGTTTAGAACACGCGGCAGAAACGCGGTGTGACTGCCACGAAGCGTCCCTGAGCGGACCCTGTAAACTCGTACTGGTGCTGCGCACAAAACGCCACTGGAACCGATATAAACACAAACAAAATGTGAGAGGCCGGTGAATTTAAGCGAAGTAAAGAAAGAGAGACAAGGGTATTCGACTCTCGGGTTCACAATAGAGAAGACACGGAAGCCACGGAGGTGAAGATGTCCCTGCTAGGAACGGCAGTCGTGTCAGTAAGGGGGAAGGGGGGGGGGGGAGTGTGTGCGTGGAGTGGCCCGGGTCTTACGGACAAGAGGGACACAAGCGGTGGCGGCAAGTTGTGAGAATAGTTCGAGTGGGGGTAACTGGTCCCCCAGAAATTTCAAGTGGATGGAGGAGGGCCTGCGTTGACGGCTACCTGGTCGTCCGGAGAGAGGGTAACCTGGAGGACAGGAACAATGGTGGTTGGGACAACAGGTATGCAGCATATTGAGAGACCGCTGTCCGTGTGACCGACGAGCCCGCGGCTGCCGTTCAAGCGAACCATCACGCGCTCGGACACACCGCGTTAAAGCGCACACTGGACAAGCGGCGGATGAAACCAATGCAAAGAACGGTGGTGGGTCGTGTACGGAAAGAATACAGGTGTGTGTGTGTGTGTGTGTGTGTGTGTGTGTGTGTGTGTGTGTGTGTGTGTGTGTGTGTGTGTGTGTGTGTGTGTGTGTGTGTGTGTGTGTGTGTGTGTGTGTGTGTGTGTGTGTGTGTGTGTGTGTGTGTGTTTGGCGCTCGCCTTCAATAAGTTCCTTTTGGTGGACGAGCAGAAACGATCGCGGCGAGTGAAAGAGGAGTGCGCGCGACTCGTTTTTCGAACGAAGCAACACAGCCGCCCCTTCTTGTTTGCTCAGACTTGGCTTCACTACGCGCGCCGCTTGCCTGAAGGAGAAGTGAAGGAGAGTGCGAGGAAAGGGACAGAGCGGCCGGCTGCTTCCGCCGCTTGACGAGAGGGGCTCGCGAAGCGGTGCGGCCCGCGCGAGTCGATGCTGCTTGGTGGCAGCGGACGCGAGACCAGTCGCCCCTGTGATCGCCGCCGGTGAGGTCGTCCCGCCGCCACAGCGCTCCTACTCACCTCGCGCTCGCCGCTTCGCGAGTTTCCACCACGCAAGCTTCTGTCGAGCAAAAGTTTGTCGTCGGCGCATCGAGTGCGCTGCCGTGAGCGCCGCCCTTGCTAACCGCGTCTTCATATTTTATTTTTTATTCCTTTTTTTTCGTTCTTTAGTAAACCAGGCTGGACACCGTTGGATGGGAGTCACTCACCTCGGCGTCAGATTTGTACTACTTGAGTGATCACCGGGGTGCTTTGAAAGTGTTTGTCGACTGCGGCCAGCCCTGCGGTGGTTTGGGAGTCGCGCCGCGGAGGAATAGTTACAGGACACGCGGCATCGATCTCAGATACTGTCCTTTTAATTTTCTGCCTACGCATCGACTGGGCTCACAAGAGTCTGCCGTGACTTGCCGTGAAGTTAGTGCGGAAGTTAGTCACCACTAGTGACTTCAAAAACTAACTCCTGCTCCGCGCGCTCGCGCGCGCGCGTGAGCCACTTGTGTTTATAATTTCTTTCCTCCCTCTCGCTTTCTCACAGTGGCAGCGATGCCGACTTGTTTCGACCGCGTGCTTGCGGCACTGACTTATCTATTCGGGCGGCTGTTGTGACTTCGGGGTTAAAACGTTTCGTTTTGCCCAGCTCTTCCATCGTGTTCCATTGCGAAACATCGTGCGCGTCACTGCGGCAGCTCTCTTGTCTGCATCGTCGTGTTGCCGCTGCCACTAGTACGTGCCTTCTTGTCACACGCTCCCGTCGTGTGAGAGACAGCTGAGGCCAGACCTAATAAAAAGGGTGCGCGTGTCTAAGCAACCAGACATTGAGATCAACAACAGCGGGAATCAGAAGCAGTGAACTTTGAACGACGCGAAACTGATTGTTCATCGTGATGCGTCTCCCGTGGCTGCTCGCCCTCAAGGCCCTCATCGTGATGGCACTGCCGCAACGACGCGAGCTGTCCAACGCCATCGAGGACGTCTCTTCGGCGTCGCTGTCTTCGACGACCAACGGCGGCGGCGAGGAGTTGCCGCGCCGTCATCACGGCCAACAGCAGCAGCGACTCAAGGACGGGGCGGCCGTCTCCCGGTTGCTTCAGGTATTCGGGCTGCGAGAACCTCGGCGTCGCGAGCGTCACCAGCAGCCTCCCGTCTACATGCTCGAGCTGTACAACGCCACCGCGGGCTCCGGAGGGATTACGCGATCGGCGAACAAGTACAACGCCAACCTGGTGCGCAGCTTTCCCGACCGAGGTAGGTGGTGCATCGGCGTGGGGCCCACGTTGCCTTCGGAAGCCGCTTGATTTCATTTATCTTTTTTGCCGCTCGCTTGGCATCCTTCATCGTGAGCATAGGCCGCGTGCCCAGGATGCCAATGACGTCGGTGATGGGAGTGCAGTTTTGTTTCATTGTCACCGAGTTCTTGTCGCACTGTCTCTGTAGTGCAGTGAGCTTCTCTGTACAAGCGACTACGTTTGCGACAAAAGCGTGGCTATCGTCTGACCGCGCGAAAGAAACGCATTCCGTAGCTGATATCTTTTGGCTGCCTGGTCACGCACCTGTGTCCTAATGTAGCGCTGGTCGACCGCTAGAATTCGCCGTACGGAGCAAATTCTATCGGTCGAGTAAAAGTTTCCACTAGGTTAGGAGCAATAGTTGACAAGTAATATACACATATTGGCTCGCGTGTATGCAGAGAATTTGCACGGGACATTCGATACACGAAGCCTGGCAGCATTCTCGTGTATGACACTGACACCTTCGATACCAGTTTTACTTCAATGGTAGTTTGTGAGTGTTTCTATACTGCATAAAACACTTGCAGCGCTGCAGCTGTGGCAGTTCCCGTGGGACCACGGCAACAACTTTGCTATTCATTTTAGCCGCACCATACTTTTGTGCTGACCATATGAGGCGCCCTCATTAAAGAAACGTCTGCATGGTTGCAAATGAATGGACTTCACGCATCGATATATGTAGTACGTTTGTTCAGCATGCGAACTAGCAGTGAAGTCCTCGATTGCGCGTCCATTTACCTGATATATTGGCATTGTTTTCGAAGTGCTAGCCTCGTTCGCTTGTTCATTGAATACCTTAAATGTATACGCTATTCAGTCGTAACACCTTATGCGTGAGAGCGTAGCTAGCACGCTTACCACGAAGCAGTACACGCGGTTAGTGTGCATTAGTAGTTTTGATGGGGTGGCATTCAAGACGCCGAAAATCAAAAGGCCGAACTATCGGAATGCCAAAATTTTAAAACACCGAAAAATCATAACGTCGCAAAGGTAAAAAGTCGAGAATTTCAAATGCCGAAAAATAAAAGCACCGAAGCATCAAAATGCCGAAACATCGAAATGCCGACCTCACCGGGCTTATAGTGAAAGAATGTATGATCACAAAATAAAGATTGCTCCGCTTTTTTACGATATGCTTGCGCTTTTGCCCTCGTTTCCAATAGCCATGCTCTCTTTGAATATGGTTCAGCCATTCGAAACTCACCACCATCTATGGTTGTTCGGTACTAGCCCTCGAGGTCGATCTCCTGCATGGCTCATGTGGGCAGTCCGCTTCCCTTTTCGTTCTCACAATCTGGCGAGAGGCTTCATCACTAAGAAGGTGTTGCCTTGAAGGCGCTGGTACATATGCTGAATTCCTACACAAGCTTCATGGGCACTTTGCCCGAGGCCACCTACACAGCTTTTGTCCGCTCTTGAGTGCGAAGAACTGTCGCTCTACATAGCGACATGTGGAGGATGGCTTGCCTGGACCGCTTTTTTCTTAACGACTTTGCAAGTATCTTATCCATGAAGGTCGGTAATCATTCTAGCATTACACTTGCCTCTCGCACCTCCAGTAGTGTCTAGAACGTATTATTTTTTGTAAGCATCTACACATAATCATCTTTGCATGAAAGTTCTGTTTTTCTACTCTGCGAACACACGACAACCCTGTCTTCCATTTTCATCAATTCACAACTGGCTCACATTGCTGCTGCTTTTGTACTCCGAACGCTGGACAGCACTGTTTTACTTCTGCTGACCCGTAAGAGCCGTCCTGTCCAACTGATATGCCTAGCTTCACAACAGGTAAAAAATACAAAATTTTACATTGGTTTATTATTTCTATACTGGTACATTTCCAGGTTAAGTTAAACAGCTAGATTAGAGGACAGTGACATGCCGGAAAATTAACAAGTGGTAGTGATAATTGACAAAGCGCGTCATTTATTTTTCACATGGTTCGATGAAATTCGCTGCATGTTGTTTCGGCTCTCTGTCTGTTCGGTGTTTTCATTTTTCGACATTTTGATTTTTTTCATTTCACTTTTTCGGCATTTTAATTTTTCGTCGCTCTGACATTCGGCCTTTTCATAGTACGGATTTTTCATTTTCAGCATTCTGATAGGGCTGGACCCGCTTTGATGACAGTCCGTGATATAACGCGGAATAAACGTAGATTATCAAGGCTGTCTTGCTCCAGTGAACGCGAGGTACAGAACAAAGCCAACAAAGTGCTTGTCTTCTTCCAGTTTTCCTTTAAATCTTCCTCAATGCCACTTTTTCCGGCGTCCAGCGTTGGTGTTTCTCGCCATTGCGCAGAGATTTGTGTATATCATCACGAGCCGTCCCGGGCTGATCCGTGCCATCGACGAATGACGAGACAGGCATGTATAAGATTATTGAATCATAGACACGTTATCCACGGCGTGCTCTTTTGACGTCGGCTCGACGTGAGGATTGCGAATGCTACGGGGCGGGGCGGTGGGTGGTTTGCTGCCGTCTGGGACGCTGTCTGAGGCGTCGACGCCAACGGCCCGACGAGGGAGGCCACGGCACAATAGTGAATACGACTGAATGAATGCGCGTCCGCTCATGACGAGGGGCTACAGACTAAGCAGTGACATTCCCGAGACTCCCGCACGGGTAGCTGACTCGTTGCATGGCCCCTTTTGCATGCTTTTTCTCAAGTGCGGACGCTGTGAGCATGCATGCAGAGAGGGATGTCTGGTGCACGCTCGCCAGAAATGACCAGGAGGGGCGCAATCTATGCATAAGCGGCTGCGTTGCCGACATGCCTTAATAATATCTGGGGTTTAACGTCCCGAATCCATGATGTGATTATGAGAGACGCCGTAGCCGAAATTTTGGCCATCTCGCGTTCTTTAACGTGCACCGACGTCGCGCAGTATGCAGGCCTATACCGTTTCGCCTCCATCAAAATGTGTCTGCCGTGGCTGGGATGCAACCCGCGACCTTCAGGCCAGCATCTCAGCCACTGAGCCATGGCAGCGGACTGCTGATATGCTTTCGTGTTCTTTTTTACGCCCAAGTTTAGCTAGAGCGCTCTATTCGTTTTTTTTTTCCTTAACAAAGAACGCTGCTCGTGGACGTATAGCGTGGTCAGTGCGATCAGGCGTGAGGGTGGCGCTCGCTTCTTGGAAAACTTTAGTACAAAAACAAAACCAGTGGCGGGGGTGAGGAACAGCTGTGCTTATCTAGGCGACTTTCAGCTACTTGTTTCACTTCGTCTTTGCCTACAAAAGAGTGGAGGATAGACGTAGATTACACAATAACCTCTTTAATCTTGCGCTATTGTCCCGCCGCGATTGTCTAGTAGCTAAGGTACTCGGCTATACCTTAGCAACGATCGGGTAGCTGCCCCTGGCCGTGCTATCCCAAGTCGGCATGCTCAATTTTTACTCGGCTATACTGACCTGCAGGTCGCTGGATCGAATCCAGGCTGCAGCGGCTGCATTTTCAATTGAGCCGAAAATTTCCGTGTGCTCAGATTTCGGTGCACGTTGAAGAACCCGAAGAGGTAGAAATTTACGGAGTCCTCCACTACAGCATCTCTGGTAATCATATGATGGTTTGGAGACGTTAAACCCCAAAAATCAGTCAATCAACCTTGCACCATCTAAATACGTGTCGCGCAACCGCCCCTTACGTGACTAAGTCGGGTGCAGCTAAATATACTCCAGTTACACCTGCCTTCGAGGAAATTTACGCCGAACATTTAGCAATGTGGTATACCTTTATACCTACACAATCAACAACAATTTGCATCAGTGGCCTCGCAATGTAACCTACCCCTGTCATCATTTCACCGCACAATGCATTCCGTTTCTAAAGATATTCTCGAAGTTTGTCCCTATGTATTGTGTACTCTGCACGTGAACAACAACAAAACAGAAACGTTCGGACGTTATACCACAAATATAGCAAATGATATATACCGTATTTGACATATATAATATTGTTAGGATATTGTACGTGATATATGTCATATTTCATATCTTACGTGTGATATATATGAAATATCCAGTCTAGCTCTATCCTGCATTTTAGTCAAAAGTTAAAAATGAACCTGATACCTGCATGAAATTTTCAGTGATGATTTGTATCAGTTTCGCGCCTAAATTTCCCTAGTGTGAAACAAAAACACCCCTTGTGTCACACAAGCGGCCAGACTTACTGATTACATTGTGCACGTCCAGCGCAACAGCGCCAGATAGACTGTATGCCGTAGAAACACCGGTGTCGACGCCGTTGGTTGTGAGAAAATTGATCGGCTTTGTCCGTATGTGAAAAATCGAGATAGATGAAAATAATTAAATTATTAGGATATTTGATTCGAGCTTCTTGCACAAAGCAGATGTTTTACACCAGAACCACGTCAGTGCGCCTGGGCTTCGAAACGTCTTTGCAAAGAAAAAAAGTAGCCTGTAGACAGCCGTCATATTATACGGTGCGAGGAGTCCCGCTAAGATGTTGTGTTTCGCAGCACAAGGGTTAGATCGCACGAGGCGTAACACCGTCAACATTTGAATTGCGTAACGATTGGGTGGTTTAAAGGCTCACTCATTTCGAAGCTCTCAGAGATAACTAATTATCAGAGAGATAAAAGAGAGAGAAAAACAAAACAAGGAGAGACAGGGAGGTCAAGCATGACGCACAGCAACAACGTCAGCGAAGCGTGGAGCCGCGCGTATTGCCTTACACGGACGCGTTGTGTGGGTACTTCGCTGATTAGCAATATGATGTTGGGTATTGTATACTTCGTAACTGCATCTGGAGTAGGCATGTCTTCGTGGAGAGTTTCAAATGTTGCGCCGCAGACGCTCTATTCCTTGTGACGCAGTCGAGATGCCTGCTGGGAAGTGATGCTGCAACATGCGAATGAGAAGGCAATTAGAACATGGCCCGTTCACGCCACCGCGTTCTATATACTCTTGACGGCCAGGCGGGACCGTCATCAAGTCTTTTTGTTTTTTCGCCATTCCAAGAATAGCCACTCAGGAAACTGCTTTTGCATCGCGATCGCCGGAAAAGCGATATTTGTGGCCGTTTAAAATGGTGTGTGCCCGCTTATGTTCTCGTTAATTCTCTAGGCCGTGTCACTTGCTTATCAAAGAAGCATTATATCTTACCGTCAAGCCACGATTGCGCGCTTGTATGCAAGCGTATTTCAGGTAACGACAACACAGATAAGTATAGAGGCAGCCCGGACTTTAATTGTTTCTCGACCTCCTAAACCGTTTAGTGCAACTGCACAGAGCGTAATACAGCAAACGCCACCATCTTGCTTTCTCGTTTGCTCCTAAAATACCAACCCTGGTGCCTCAAGAACAAAACGTTGCGCTACACACAACCGCGTCTTATAGCGGGATTTGATCAGTGCTGATTTAGCGTATACGGTAAATAAAAAATGGTCGGCGCATCGCTATTTTAGTCTCCAACGGCTGTATGTAATCTCATGATGTTAACGCATACGCATCGAGCCACTCGTGTGGCTGAAATGTTTTCGGATCGTGGTACATATAATACGGAACAGTAATGCGGTAGATAATACGGTATTTCCGCCACTGCTAAAACACGCTGGGGTGTTTTAGCAATGCTGATTTACCGGGCAGTAAGGGTACTTAAACACCGTATACCGGCGCTGTCTAGCTACCTGTCACGCTTTTAAAGGGACGTACAGAGCCGTCCATTTCTACCCTGAACACCACGCTGTGCGGTCGGTGCTCCGTGGAGCACCTCTGTCGTGTGCTGAAAACAGCCCTTTGAAAACACTGAAACTGAAAACAGCCCATCTAACCTTTCGTTGTTCCCTAGAACAATAAACAATGTTATCTAAAACCCTTAACTAATTGCATTTTGTTAGTACGAGGGACGAAACTTGTATGTATATTAAGGAAGGTTTTCTTGAATATTCTTCGTAACTCTATTTAAACTGATGAGGCAACCCGCAAAGGTGACTTTCAATTTTAAAGTTGATGCACGAGTGACTCACAGATTTCGGGAAGCACGCCCGAAAACCTCTGTAAACGACCGGCAGGCCAACTAGTCGACGGCTATGGCATCTCAGGCCTAGTCTGCTCGCTGTCTCTCTTTTTATGGGAACGTCGTTTTGCCCTTGGAGTTTTTTTCATCACGAACTATACTTGTTCATTTCCTGCAGATATATGCCGCGTTACATACAGTGAGTAGCCGCCAGTGGCTGAAGTTCATTGACTGTCTGAGAGGCAATCACAAAGGATGGCCTCGGTCCTCTCGTCAGGGTGCATGGCTGTTTCACGGCTGAGAGCTGCTGCTCCAATCTAGACAACGTGGCGTTGCCATTCCTTTTGGGGGATATGTTTTTAGATGAAGACTTCATTCTTCAACAAGACCGCTCCCCAGTACACTCGTGACAGCTGACTTCTTTCTTGCAAGAGCGTAGAGTTGCCGTGATGGGCTAGCCACCACAATGCCCAGACATGAACATCATTGAGAACATAAGAGGAAATATGAAGGCAGTGTTGTGCTCCCGCAGCCTGCATGGCTTCCTCCCAGCAGTACAACACTGCTGGGAGGAAGCCGGGGCGAATGTTCAGACATTTGACGCCTTGTATGCCTCTCATGTGGATTAGATGGGGGCGGTTATCGAGGCTCATGGTGATGCAGCCGCTTCTAAATAATCTAATATATTTGTCTAAGTACAACAATTGAGCTAACTGAAAAGCATTTGTAAATTTCCCTACATTTTACTTTTACCTTCAGATAAGCTTGAACAGAACTTTTCTTTTTCATTTTTTGACCAGATGAGACTAAATCATGGTTATGAACTCTTCTATGAGTCCTTTTCAATAACAGTGCATTGCAGCTGGCGCATTGCTACAGCGTTCACACTTCATACCTGGCCCAATACACCCAGTTATATCTTTATTGTGCTTTTGCGGCGCCCAACTATGGGCTGAGCATAAAACTCGTGTGAAGCGTGAGAATATTCTTTCTGTTCCGGCGAATCACCTAGCTTCATCAGTGGCAGCGCGGCTTGAAAGTTTTGCTCATGTATAGGGTGAGGTTTATTACTTGTATGCTCGCTTGCAGAAAAGGCACAGTCGATTCGCTTCTCGAGAACTGTGCCAGCTTCTCAATTGGCGTGCGCACACAACAGGGGTGATGCTTTCTTCACTGCAAAGCAGGCGCAAGGCGGTTGAGCAGCCTTGGCAGACGAGGCTGCGAAGGCCCCCCCGCCTACAGCTATCATTGCGCTTGCGCGTTAGTTTCCGAAGCACCCGACAGAGGCGCTCCGTGGAGCGCCGACCGCACGGCGCGGTGTTCAGGGTAGAAGTGGACGGCTCTGTACACTAAAGAGAAAGAATGACCTGGTTTAGATTAATAAACTGCACTATGAAAATTCTAATGTCTTAAGTTTCACTGTCACAAGTTTGTTATGAGCGTAGAAAATTAAGGTTGAAGTTCAATTGCACCCCGCCGAGGTGGTCTAGTGGTTAAGGTACTTGGCTGCTGACCCACAGGTCGCACGATCGAATCCCGGCTACGGCAGCTGCATTTACGATGGAAGCGGAAATGTTGTAGGCCCGTGTGCTCAGATTTGGGTGCGCGTTAAAGAACCCTGGTGGTCAAAATATCCGGAGCCCTCTACGACGGCGTCTCTCATAATCATGTCGTGGTTTTGGGACGTTAAACCCCACTTATCAATCAAATGAAGCTCAGTTTTAAATTTCGCGCCGAAATCTCTGCGCGTGACGTAACAAAACTTTCAAAATGTTCTTTTCGTATTCTTGCGACATTCGTTTGATGAAATTTTGCGAAACTTCATTTGCGAGGTCTGTGGCACCCGCAGATGACAATATACTTCATTTTTAGTAGAAGCTATGTAGGACCTCGTATACGCCTTCAAAATTTACTGCGTCATGTTGTTTGGTACGGCGATCTCACGGTGGCCTCTGTCCCCACGTTTTATTTTCGCGCGTTTGAGTAACGAGTGGGCCGTTCAATGCTCCAACCTATTAGAAAACTTGTTTTTTTTTATTGAAATAGAAAATAAACGGATGAGTTTTTTTCAGCATTACTTGGCGACGGCTACCGCTTTCCACTTGATCGGTACAAATAAAAGATATGAAAAACAATAGCATATATACATATATACAGTCCTGTTCTGCCCATAAGAGCAAAAGTTCTGCTATGGGCAGAACAAACACGTAGACGCCACGCTCAATTTTAATTTTTGTCCACTTAGTAGTCGTCCCAAATCTTCGTTTCTTCGAAAAACTGTTACAGCACCTTCATTGCTTTGCCCTTTGTTTTCAATGCCCATGGACCTAGTGTTTTATTCAATGCAAATCGCCGCTCGGGATCTAACTTCTTGATCACCTATTAACTGGGGCGCATACCCTCTTCAGGCATAATCCTTGATCATCGTCAGCCACTGCATAAAAAAATTGCACAAAAATCGCTGCAAGTGTGTAGCGGATACAGCACTTTTCTAAAGAATGACGAAGGATAGCGTAGTGAATGCTGGCCTACTGCACAAAAATTATAATTTTTTATGGTGTAGTGGGTACGCAGCAATGTGCTTCTAGCAGTTACCTTAGGAGTTTTTAGAAAAGGCTCCGAAAGGCTGCTCTTCTACCTTTCGATGTGGCTGTTCTTAGCGTTCCGCGCAGGCGTGGAAGTTTTTTTGTCTTTGTTTTTCAAAATAGACACTTTGTGAGGATCCCTTAGGATATAGGCCTCAACTTGTCACAAATAAGCTCGCCATACCAGCACGTCTGGCTGCAGGTCAATACCGACCGAGCGCGAATACATGGCACAGCGCACATGTCCTAGATTCTCGAGTTGTCACTCTCGCGTGCCTGATATACGGCGCTGTAAACGAGCCACATTTGCCGACTGCATGCGCGGTCACGAAGGTGTCAGCTGCAATTGAAGCTATCGCTACATGGCGCTGCTTCTTGCAAAGCACCGCGCAACTTTTCATCGCTCCCCTACATCCTTTCATTCGCATATGCAAAGGTTTTATGACGGCTGCATTCAGCGAACGACCCAAGTGAGGAAGAAATCAGTGAGAGCAGACGCGCTCGTTGGAAAATGAGACGACCGTGTGTTTCCTACACCGTTCACCGAGTTTACATGCCAAAGTATAAGACGACACACCGATCACGCGCTCTTGGTCGCCGACGCCACGTCCGGGGCGTAGGTCACCGCAGCTGGTGGGTCGAGGAAACTCAGGGGAGAGCTTCTAGTCCGAGGCAGCCGATCATATTTTCGCTGAGTGCAGTATTATAGTTTCAGACATTGACTCTTGCTGTAATTGAACGCTATTCTTTCGTAGCGAGGCATGCCTCCACTCCGCTCCGTTTATTGTTAGCGCTGCACAGAGTAAGCGCCAGGCCATTGCGGTACTTGAATGCACGTGCATCTTGCACACTCCTACATAATTCAACGAAGAAAAAGAAAATAGGACAGAGCATGGCGCAAAGGAACGGAATCATGTAGTGTGTCGGCCCAACGCGTCACGGAAATGTCAGAGCACACGTTAGGCTTTAGTACTGCTGCTTAAGTTCTCTTTTAAGTGCGGATCACTTTAGGATGCTGGGCGGTCGTTCCCTGTTGCGTAGCACGAGATACAAGTGTAGCGTATTAGGCGCTCGATCGTGCCAAGTATATAAAAGTCGTCATGTACTTGGAGTGCGTTCATGATGATAAATGAGTGCGCTCGCGTCAAGGAGAAGTCTTCTCGTTCTCTGAGTGCCTTGGTAATGATCACTTATCATCAGAAGCAAAACAACTAGGGCGCTTGGAGTAAAGCAGGCAAGACTAAGTATAAGCATTTTTTTAAATGTTCTATCAAGCTGTAAATTAAGGGAGAAAGGGAAAAATAGGAAGAGAGCGGAAAGATAAAGAAAGAGAAGTTGCTAAGGAGAGGGGACGAAATATATAGAAATAACAAGGAAAGGAAGGACAGAAAAAAAATGAATTCTGGAGGCTCTGCGTTAGACATGAGTGCCATCTAGCAGTAATCTTGGAAAACGAAAGGATGGCGCTTCCAATATAGCGAGCGCGCTGCGTCGGAGCGCGATCTCGGAGTCCATAATTTGTAGAATGCAAGGCCACGGGTAGGTAGCACCACCGTATCGTCTCAGCAAGGCGTACTCTGTAGGCAAAAATTAGCCGAGATGGGAGTTTCTCCAGCATATGAGCCCCTAAAACTCCCCTGTCCCAATTATTTACTCCCTGGTAGGGAGTGAACTCGGCACATGTCGTCGTAAAACGCCCCCTGATTTATGACAAGGTTTATGACAGAAATTATGAGTTTATGACAATGACATGGCCTTGTTAAAGTGCCCAGGGAGTTCCAGGTCACGTGGTTACAAACTCCCTATGAGAGTTTTAGGAACCCTTTTTGGACGCGAAGTGCGTGCATGCATGTGTTTGTGTGTATGTACGGGCAATGTTTGCACGTTGGTGTGAAATACCAGCGCTTTTTCTGGCTGGCCGCGTGAGCATCTGTCGACAGGCAACGGAATTATCAGTGCAGCGAAGATTTGCAACGACCGGCTGGTGTTTAGTGTGAAAATTTTAGGATATTTCGCACCACTGAACCATGCTGGACATTGGTCCGATTCGTCAACGAAACGCTGCAAATGCCGTGCTTAAAAGAGCCGAGTTACAAAAAATTTCGAAGAAATATTTAATGGTAGCAAAAGTAAGCTGTTACGATCGTCAGCGATTGCTCCTGGAGTTTCAACGTCTAAAGCTTTGAAGCGGTACGAAGTAGGCTTCACTCGACCACGGCAGGCTTGCCGGCAAGCGGGGTGAGAGTTGCGCCGGCGACGCAGTCGCCCCGTCTCCGTCGATGGTGGCTTCTCGAAGTGTCACCGGTATTTCACTGGCTGCAACATCTAAGCGGTAAGAAGGCCTTGCTATGCCGTCGGTATCAAGCCGGCATCGTAGCGAGCTCGCACTGCGCGCCGGCGCCGTGGTGAGCTCTGCGAGCTAGCACCGACTACCGGCGAGGCAAAGAATGTGTTTTACAAAAAATAAAAGCTGCTGGGATGAGTAACAGTCTTCTGCGCCTTGCGACCACAGCTGTCGAATGACTACCTCGAAGGCGAGCGCTGAACGAGGCGGAGATACACGAAAACAGCGTACGGCATGCATGCCCATGCAATGCTTGCGTGCAAGAGGAACTGCGACTGTGAACCGTCTCGTTCGTTTAAGTCTATCGCTCCGTGTCTTGAACTGCGTGGATAGCGGACACCTATTTCTGTGCATGGGAAAAATAACGAGACGTAAACTACACATCAGCAAGCATTTTGTGATCGCCAGCTGTCATTCATCGAATCACCGCGCCGTACTCGTGAGTGAGGCCTAGTAGTCAAACGCGGTAGCGGTGGTCTACCTGGGTTCATCGCTGGATCTGCTGAATGTGCCTCGTTGATGTGTTCATTCAAGGCCGCTCTGGCTTTGTGTATGATTCAGTGCAATTTACGGATTCACAAACAGTGCTGCTAATGCAAATTCAGCTCGTATATCAGAACGCCAACTGATAAAACCCTTTTGCCATAGTCAAGAGATTATTGAATATTAGGCAGACTTAGGATAAAAGGCATGTATGTTGAAGTGCTTACATCAGGTCACTGCACCTTCATTTTTACGCCGCGCGGGTCTATTGCTTAATTATTAACAAAAATAGGGTCCCTTCAGAGCTACATGGGAGGTCAGAATATGGTGCCTATATATACCCGGTGACTGAACAATAGGTGTGCATCGTGGGTGGCAAGCTGTGGTTTGAGTGTTGTAACATTATTTGAAGTTTGTGCATGTTTGTGTACTGTGATCATTCAAGAATTACCGAAACAGCATTACAATGAAAGGCAGTGCTAGTTCAATGAGAGCAAGAATAATTCATTCAATTGAATTGAGTAATCCACAGACGTAGAACGACGCACTCTTCTGACCTCGTTTGTGGATCGGGCAGGCATTTTTTATTTCTTTTTTGACAGTGCCCCCCCCCCCCCCCTTCTATACAGCCCACGAATTTTGAAGCAGTTTCGAGCGCGTGCGGATCTCTTGCAGAGGCATCACAATTTTAACTGATCTAATCTGGGCGGGGCCGATCAACAGCAAAATAAAAACCTCATTTGAAAATAAAACGCCGCCGCGTTGACTTTGCCTCTCGTACTCCTTGACCTTATATTTCCAAACAAATACAAATTTATATAAAAGCGCGAAATCATTTTATTTCGCCATAGAAACTTCACCAACAGCGCGGCAGCCTTTGCGACCGAAAGAAACAGCGCCGCGGTGCGAATAAAAGAGCGCGCCGCGCCGACTATGGAAACACGCGCTCTCCGTGCGATTGCATGGGACTGGGACGGCCAGGGAGAAACCCGCCGCACGCCCGCAATCTCGGAGGCCATGGCTAGTGCTCATTGCTCCCTCTTGAGGCGCCGCTATGCTCTTCGGTGCGTGCTCTCTCTCGGCGCGTATTATATTTTGTAGGAGACCACCAGGTGGCCGTGGCTATATATGGCGCTCACTCCGGCGCGCGTTCGTTCTCTTTCGTCGGGCATCACTCAGTGCGCGTCGATACCGCTATCCACTGTGAACACCGCAGAAGCTAAGGTGGTGGCGCGGACGGCTCGCAATGCGGCTGCAGTGTGGGCTCACCGTCAGGATCCTTCTCGAACGACATCGTATAATTCAAGATCCTCTAACTTTGTATTTTACTACTTAGAAAGCCATTATACTAAAAGGTATACGTTCCTCCGAGCTTCTGCGATCCGTAAATAAGCTCTTGAACAAAATGCATATATTGCATCAGTATGTAAATATCTGTATATAGTACATTCATATGTAAATAATAAACATTGTGTATAATATGTGTATATACATTCGCACTACATTTTTAGTGTCATGTCCTTATATGATGATGATTTAGCGTACGTACAGAGGATTCACGGTTTACCGGATTGAATCTCAGGAGCAAACTATTTCATGATCATTCACCTCGTGGATATGCGGGAATTTTTTCCCATGTTTTCAATGAAGTCTCTTTTATACGCTCGCTTTGCAGTGTAGTATGTTTGACGGTCTATAGCTCAAGCGAGCCGCTTTGCTCTATAGTATTTGCGTGCAACATTTATTGTCCGTTTGCGCAGCATCGCGAGAGGGAAAGCGTACATGCATTCGCGCGCTCGTCTTCGACGATACGCAGTGCGCGAGCGCCAGCTGGCAACCGGATTTCTCTGCTCTCAGCATTCATCCGTATACGTCTGGTATACCATGCAAGATGAGTTATGCGCCTTTAACCGCTAATGGCGTGCTCACTCTTTTGGCGAGCTCTTGCGACGCGCAGGTTGTGTAATGGCGTGCCAGATTATACCGAGCACTGATGTCTTCGACGTAGCACGTGCGGCATCTGCGCACTCGTTTTTCAAATAGCATGCCGTTTTATCTGCGCTGATGCTGGCCGCATCAGTGCATGAATCGCATAGAACGGATAAATGCACGTGTCGCGAGAATCGGTGATTGCTAAGGATTGATGCAGTACCGGTGAATCGGAACCGTAATAACGAGCGTGGCATCGTGTGCGGGTATGTGACATCGTGCCGGACCCTAGCAAAAAGTTCATGCTTCCGTGCAATGCCATTTTAACACCGAAGCACTTTAAGGCAGCTCCTAGAGTAGTATATGTTAAGTCGGTGTTCAGGGCTGAAATAGCGGCACAGAAATTGTGAATTGCTACTTTGGTGTCAAGAAAATGGTTTTTTTAATTAATTTTTTAAAATTAAAGTTTCAGAGGTACGCACAGTATTATCAAGTACTTCAAGTCACTCCCTGTAACGGGCCTTCTGACGTATATATGTAGCAGTTGTTTTGCCAAACGTTTTCCGCCTTTACTGCGTGGCCGCCGACCCTATAGACAAATTCCACCAGACTTACGTCACGAAAATGCCGTGGCGCTGTCTTTATATGCAAAAGACGCTCTACCTACCGCAGCTTCTTCTGCGTTTTCAATGGTGCTTGTGGTGTTCTCTGTCAAGCAAAGAGGGGGGGAAAAACGGTATGCCGACGAGCTGCATCGCGGTTGGAGGAGTAGAAAAACTTTATTTATCCCAAGACGGAAAGGTGCGGTGGTGGAGTGTCAGAGGAGCCTACCCAGCGTAGGTCTCCGCTCCCCTCTTGGCCCAATCCAAAGTCTGGTCCTGGACCTCAGGCGCCGAGCTGCCCATAGCAGCCTCCCACTGCTCCTTACGATTAATGTGTAGAGAATTAGGTGGTGGGATTCGAGTACACCCCCACATGATATGGTCTAGGTTAGCTCTTTGTTGACAGAAAATGCACAAAGGGGAGGGGTATATCGCAGGGTGTATAAGATGGCGAAGGATGTGAGTCGCGTCTCACAACTTAGTTTTGCTTGTTGGCGCACATCGCAGCTCTCAGCGCTTATGGCTTTCACGACGCTTATGGCGTCTCACAACGTCGTTTAGTTTGCGCACATCGCAGCCCTCAGCGCTTATGGCGGAAGTTACGCGCGGACGTCGATATAATTTTACCCATAATGTCGACTTCGGCTTACCTTTGTTTATAAGCATGGAATGGGTCTATAGTAGAAGCAGAGCACAGCTCGGAAGGGCACGTTGCAAGCTTTGCCAGAATTGCAGTTGATCTCGCGCTCCTCCGCACGGAATGTGCAGCGAGCACACACGCATATCTTATGGCTGTTTGGCGCAGTGGCACGACGCTCAGACTTCGAGCGTAGGTTCAGGTTCGTTTAGCGGTATCTGTAGTGGAAAGTCACGCCAATTTCTTTGCTGCAGCTCAAGCAGCGTACATTGTTCGGTCATCAGGCAACATCACATGCACGCGCCACTTTGTCGATACTTTCCAACAAAGCGTCTTTCGGGAGCGTTCAAAGCACACGTAGCAGTATACGCGATACCTAAGCAACCACTGAGACGCGAGAACGAAGTGCATTTTGGCAAAAACGGAAACTTATGTACCACTTGCTATGTTCGCCATGGTAACGCGAAGCGGTTATTTATTCCATAAGTCAAACGGATAAGCAGCATTTTGTTACGTGTTGCAAGGCAGCGAAATGAAACTGGTTTGACTACTAGTGAATAATCGTACTCGGCACTCTTGACGTCATTAGAATCACTACATGTTGCGCGTATAGTGTCGCCTGTTCGCTCTTTTTTTCTCGGTTATTAGAGCACCACCGATAATAATATTGACGTTTGAAGCGTTCTGAAACATTGATCTTTCACTATGACATCAATTGTTACTTGCCTTCAGTGCCCCTTTATGCTAGCCGTAATTTGTGTGTGGTGATGTTTTTATTACCCTAAATAAAAGATGGGAACGTACGAAAACTACTTGCGCTGGCTCAGAGGAGGTCGGCGGGAATGGCTTGCAACCCATCACAAAACTATCGTCATCATAAACGGGTATTGGGCGAATTTCCTACCCATAACTACTTAAATAAAATTCAAGAAGGTTTCAGTTAGCGCAACAAATGGCTGCGGAGCGACCTTTAGCCGAAGACTCCGAGTACGCACATTGAGAAAATACTAGAAAAAAATTCCCAAATATCCATGAACTAAATGATGATGAAGAAGCATGCTCCTGAGGTTAAATCTGGTAAACCGTGAATCCTCTCTACATATGCTCAATCATTATCATACAAAGACATGACACGAGAGCTGCTGTAGTGTGATGGTATATACACGTTATATACAGAATGCTTACTTTTTTTTTTTTGAAGAGCCACACCACACGCTCTGGTGACTCGATATTCTTTTCCAAATAACAATTGCGTATTGATTGGACAGTGGCGAACGGCTTCCGCGCACCGAATTAAGTGCGAATATTGGCAAGAGTGCAATTTTTTTTTCGAAAATTAATCGTAACTCTGAAAAATGTCAAATTGACTGGGGGAGCATCCACGTTTTCCGGCTGTTGCTGCCGATATTTTTTTCTGTGATAGTCGCTTCTCGCACTTGCTGCTGGTGAACATGTACAGATGATTTCAAATGACTTGTGTGGTAGGTATGCGCGCACACGATTGAATATTGAGTATTTTCTCGCGCAAGTGACAATATACAGGTATACATCCGGCTTGCCAGTGTACAGATTTGCAGTTATATTGATACCTGCAACTAAGAAACCACCGAAGAAAATACTAATGCAATCCACTGAAAAAGTATGCCAGTGTGTTAGTTCCCTAAGGCGTACCAAATTACCAACTCAAAATTGCGTGTTCGTACATACGAGTCAGAAAAGTACCGGCTACGGCGCTCTGAAGGAAGCTTTCGACGACAGCCTGCGTTGCTGAAATCACGACACATCGATCGTCGTCGCTCCTTGTACGGGCACCGCACACGCAGAGAAACGGTTTAATTAGGCTCAGGGGTGTCTAAAGTGCACTTTGCAGTCAATATTACACTTTAGAATTGTTCCTACTTAAAGTAAAAAGCGCCGGTAGCATGTACACCGACGTGACCGGCACGATAGGCCTCGCTGGGGCGGGGCAAGGCCACTCTCGACGCAACTGAGTTGCGATGCTTGGAGTTTCTGCGTTTGAGCTTTGCAACATTTCTAACTGTTACCTAAACTGTACCTGAAGTAAGTAGAAGATCAGTCATTGCCACACTTGCATTTTTGGAGTGGCGATACCGATCGACAGCCGTTTTTCTGGCTTCCGCTGGCCGTGTACAGCGGGCGTGCCAGTGTGCTGATTTTAATTTATATCAATACCAACAACTAAAAAAAACGCCCAAAGAAGTACTAATGCAATCCGCTGAAAACGCATGTCAGGGAGTCAGTTCAGGAAGACGCACCAGTTTACCAACTGGTAATCGTGTGTTCTTACCTATCAGTCAGAGAAGTATACCGCCAAGTGCGGCCGGCAGCTTCGGAATGACTAGCTGTTTCTCTCGCCTCCGCTGGGAAAAATTGCACAGCGATAGAGAGAGCTAATTTATGTTGCGTCAACTTGGCGGCATAAACAATTTCCTGTTTCTCTTAGGAGGGGCGTCCAGCTCCAGGTCTATTAACACTGCAACATGGAATCGTACAGCAATACACGACTGATGTGAATATGGCCGATATACGCGTGGGCATGCGAAAATGGTGCATTAATTCCTGCGATACGTACGTGCACCGCAAAAACTACGTATGCTCGGGATTCGTTAGCGTAGCATCAATCTGTGCCGTCGAATCAGTCATTTTATATTCAACGACACCCAACCATACCACGGCACACGCTACACAACTTTGCATGCTGCGCTGGTAGAAACAGTGCGTGCTACAGTATTCACCAGCGTTTGTTAGTGAAAATTCCAGCGTTTCCAGTGCTTCCCAGTGTGCACCAGCATCACAGCGGTTAAGCCAGTGCCCCTACCAGTGCGACACAGCTATTTCCCGGTGCGCCAAGCGAAGTACCAGTTAATGCCAGCGTGTACCAGTGCCAAAAAACGTACTGGCATTATGCTGGGGATGCAGTTTTTTGCAATGGGGAAATAAGGGCCATTTCCTAATCTTTCAACTTTCGCATGTCAGACTGAAGATTTACATGCCCAGCACAATCTGCTACTTCGTCTTGAAAGTACTGGAGTAATTTTTCTGGCTAAGTAGTCATCTGCTTGACAGGAAACGCAGATAACAATGGTGGCGAATACTGTTGCTCTCGCCTATTGTGAAGTGCACACTGTATTTACATTTTTGCATGCAAAAGAATCACTGACTTTTCCAATTTATGGATAGTTGTGCCTAGTTCATGGGTCAACTGTGAGGAGTGAAACGAGTGTCAGAACACGGTGTTCACACTTCCGAAATGCTGCACAAATATGTATGTCAAAGAGTGGAGTGCCACGCCAAGCATCCAGACCAACCAAACTGTTCAAGTAGACTGGATATTGCAATAGATTAACGACTAACACTTAGTTGTCTGTAAGACCAAACTCCCTTTGTTGGCCTCGCTACAATTTGCACCATTGGAGTTGATATGCCCAAGTATCACAAAGCTTGTTCAAGCTGGATTTTAGAAATGCTTACCGAACAACTCAACACCAAAGGAAGTCAAGTGGAAGAGTGTGTTTGAACTGCTATCGATACGACAGGGATGATTTGTTTTCGCACACTGTTGCACAGGTGACCAGCCGATAGTGTACGCGATTGCAGAAACAACACAGTGGTGCCACCACCCATTTTCACGAAAACCAAGAAAAATTCAAGCAGTTCGCTTACTCCAACTTGAAAATAATGCCTACCATTTTACAAGTAAAAAAGGGTATGTTCAGTGTTTAATTTCATAAAATGTGGCCCACAGTTGCAGCTGACGTATACTGTGAAGCACTTACCAGAGTAAACTCATTCAGAACCATCCTCCTACATTACAACGTGCAACCTTGCACCACAGTCAGAACCAATAGGAAGATCAAATATTTTGGATGTGAACATTGATTGCACGCTTTACTGTGCTGAGCCAGCACCATGCGATTATTTCCTCTTATTTAACTTGAAGCAGTGGCGCGGGGTACAATTTGAAGATAGTGAGAAATTAAAGATCACCGTTCGCAAGAGGTTCAATTACCAGGTGGCGATCTTTTATGCAAATTGACTAAAAAACCTACTGCAGCGGTACAAAAAGTGTTGGAAGTTAGCAGTGATTCTGTAGAAAAGTGAAGTTGGTTTTTGCTAAACTAAGCCCACCGATAAAAACTTTTGCTGTTGAATATTTACTTGTTTGGAACCAAATGGTCCTTACGTTTTGAAGAACCTTCAAATATTTTATGTTTCGCATTGACAGATAAATAAATGAGTTTTTTTTTTTTCGTGCCAATGGTGCATATTCATCACAGACACTGCTCAAACGATGAATGAAGGCAGAAGCTGATTCACATTTTCATTCTTTACTACTGCCTAACTGTCTGCCTCACTCTAAGCATGGGTATCCTACAAAACTAGTTCTTTAAACTGCATAGTTCACAGCAATATCAAGGAAATAGTTGTTAGCACATATTAAAGTCCTCAACATGTACAAACAGTGGCCAACTCTGCTTATACCTACTGAGTGGACTCAGACATTGTTCTGATAAGAATAAACATACCCTTAAAAATCTCTTGTCATGTGTCATGTGTCACGTCTTTTACATCGAACAAATATCAATACAATAAAAGTTCGTTACTTGAACTCAGTTAAGTAGAAGCACATAGCCCTGCGTATTTGTATGGGCGAAATGTTTCGATAATTTGAGCACACTTTTATCCACAACGATTAATTCAAACTGCGAGCCCCTTGTTTTTGTTGCCGCTCACAGAAGTCTGTTTAGAGTGACCACAATATTTTGCGAAGTCTAACCCAACTAAATTTACTAGAAGAGGAAAACAACCAAACAGCAGCATTTCTCAGCAGATTAGATTTCGGATGATGAACTGGAGCCCTTGGACAAGCTACGAATCATGATTATGGAGTCACAGTGGAATAAATGCAAGCAAATGCAAATTACTAATTACTTCTCATTTTGATTGCGTTAACTCTGTCATGTAAACAAACATGTTTCGAAGCACAAATATTGACATACGTTTAAACACTAAGGCTCACTGCCTGCGTGCATGTCGGTGCTCGTTTATGACGTATCATCATCATCAGCCTGATTACACCCACTGCAGGGCAAAGCCCTCTCCCATGATCCACCAATCATTTTGGTCTTGCGCTTTCTCCTGCCACGTTGTACCTGCGAACTTTTTAATCTCATCGGCTTACGTAACCTTGTCTCGCCTTCATGCATTTGCCTTCTTTGAGAATCCAGTCAGTTACCCTTAATTACCAGCGGTTATCCTGCCTACGTGCTACTTGCCCAGCCCATGTTCATTTCTTCTTTTTCATTTGAGCTATGATATCCTTAACCCCAGTTTTGCCCTGACCCACTCTGCTCTATTCTTGTCTCTTATGGTTACACCTATCATTTTTCTTTCTATTGCTCGCTGCGTCGTCCTCAATTTAAGCGGAACCCTGTTTGTAAGCTTCTAGATTTCTGCTCCATAGGTAAGTACGAGCAAGATGCAGCTGTTACATATCTTCCTCTTCAGGGTTAGTGGCAGATTATATTTCATGATTTGAGAATGCTTGCCGATTGTGATGAACCCAATTCTTATTCTAGTTATTTCACTCTCATGGTTCGGCTCCACGGTTGTTACCTCTGCAAGACATGTCTTGCTCAATGAAGGGACAAGTTCTTGGACAGTTTCTTCTTTTAGAATTTTGACAGTGTCACTCCCAACATGCACGTGGTATCAGTAACTTTGTTTCAGCACCACTGTACCTGCACCTGTAATTGCCTTGCAGCAGTCTTCACATTCACAGCAACCTATACTCAATGTTAAAAAGAAGTACTGCTAAATATGCACTACTACAGGCTCATTTGTTACCTAGTTATATGTGATTTTGATTATTATGACGAGAGCGCCATAGGGGCAAAATCGGAGATGGAAATTGACTGGAAGAAGAGAAGAAAGAAGACGAGTTCGGCGAGCGTGCGTAGCCGGCTTCGATGGTTGTCGGGGCTTTCGACCCCGTGTCCTGGGCGCTCGCCCCAGTCGAGCGTGACCTGGACGCCAGCAAGATGTCAGGGTGCGGGACATCGACGTAAGCTCCATCCAGCCAGCGAGCTACACGAGAACGCGTGTTCCACCGTGGAGGCTACCGCGACGGACTCAACGCCACGTTTCCCGGTGCTACGGTCACCGCAACGACGGTGCGCGTGAATGTCGTCTCGAAAACCTGATGGCGCGGAAGTGAAGTGCATTGAGCTTTGAGATGTAGACTTACTTCTCGCGTGGACAGGAACTTCCCAGTAGACCCTCTTTAACCTCGTATCGTCCTGATGTTCTTTGTGAGATGTCTTCGTATGCGTTCTTGTCCTCCTCCGATATATAGAACGACTTCGTGTTATCAGGTTGTCTTGAGTGCGTCCAATGACCTGGGCGCATTGAGTAAACCCCTTACTCACCGCAGTGATACTATATGCAAAGTTTGACACGCAGAGTGAAGTAAAGTATGAGCACCCCATCACATGCACTGTCCAAAAAGTTTGAAGCCTGCACATTTCCTGTCAACTGAGTAATTGATTAGGCAAGGAACAACAATCTGTGCACCAATTTCGAACAGCTTGAACATACCGTACACTATTACTGCTTTTAATTATGAGGTTTCCATTGGTCCACCTGGCATAATAGTGGCGCGTGGAGTTGTCACTATCGCAACTGTTGAGCTTCTTACGGCTTGATTTGGATACCTTTAATATCAATGGTCTCTCCTCTTTTGTCCTATTGTCTGAGAAGAAAAAAAGTCATTATGAGGGTAAGACAGAAGATCAAATGAAATTAGGTACAATAAATGAAGTGTCTTCAACCATAAATTGCCAGGATTTCGGCCCTTGAGCTTGCTTTCAGTGACGACACATTCTCCGCTGATTTCAGGTATAGGTTCAGCGATGAGGCATCCGAATGTACATTGATATGAGCAGTTTTTTGGAGGCTGTGGTTTGGTTTTAAGAAAAAAAAACAGTTCTGGTTACTCTGGTAGAAGCGTGAACGAATTCGTGATGCATGACTAAGAATAATGTATATGGGAACACTGCATATAATAAAGGTATAGAGGACGTAACATTGCTATTTTCGAGAATTTGTCTTGTAAATAGCATTTCAATCTATTTGTTTCAGCGACGCTCTTTAGAGAAAAAACTAAGTGATTGCCCAACTGGGTGGACTATATGGTTTATGCAAATGTAATATGCTTCACTGCAAACTTACGAAATGTACAAATGCGTATATGTACTAAAGGTTCACTTGGCTCTACAATGCGTTGAATTTATCAACGTAAACTGCAGCAGACTCATTTTGAGTAGAAACAGGTAAAAGTTATGCTGTGATTGTGTGATCTGTGTTACAAAGTTTAGCAGCAAATATGTTTTCAGCGAATATGGCAACGAAGTAAACGATCTGAAACATTCACAAGGTGTGCATCTCATTAACTGTTCAAGCCAAAAAACCTTGTGAAATGACAAAAACTGTAGCGCAAACAAAAGAAAATGGCCCTGTTCAGATGCAAAGCAGCGCATTTTTACTCACCGGCGAGCACGCCGACATTGTGCATGATTATTCCGTTTTCGTAGGCAGTCTCTGAGCGATTTTCCGGCGTTGAATTTTCACGCTGGAGGCTGCGCAGCCGGACGTCGGTTCACAGGTTTTAGACATGTTCGCTTTGTCGTAGCGGCACTTAAAGTCTCACACACAAGCTCGCATTGGTATATCAAAGCTGAATTAAAACGGAGCTTCGTAATGCCAATCAATAAAAAGTACTGCAGCTGACCGCGACACAATTTGAACAAATCAACAAACAGAAACCCAATAGGTGCCAATGGGCTGCTGCTTTTTGAGCATCAGGATAATCTCAATACTTCAACTCAAACAGTCAACGCTCTTGTATTAATAGTAGAAGTGATAAAAAGTACTTTACTCAATGTTCATGAAAAACGACGCGGTATAACTGTACTTTTAACGGTCTTTTGATACGTCCTAAATTAGAACTTTAAGCCGCGTTGAGTGCCCCTAACAGGCGAAATGCACACTAACTTATCTGACCGCAAAAAAATGAGTGAGTAGTGGCACTACACGCGCAAATGATGAAACTAGCTGCGGTCAATTTTTTCGCCCCCTACCGCAGTCGTTGGAACTTGAGAGTTTCCGGAGCCTGGCCTCGCCCGTTGCGCTCAGGTGCCGTTGCGACCATCGCCGGAGCGGCGGCCCGCCATCAGGTGAGTGCTCTAGAAACGAAGAGCACAGCTGTGCCTCTAGCGGGACCAATGAGCACTAGCGTACACACCAGCGCACCGACGAGAGACAACCCCCAGGAAAAGGAGCAAACTCATAAATGCCGCCCGATTGTTCATAAATGCCGCCCGAGTTGTAGGAAGCTGATGCGCGATCCCTACATATACGGGGTGGCCAGTCGATGGTTGTGCAACTCGAGCAGCCAGTTTTTACTAGCAGAAGCTGCATGCGTCGGCCTTGCAAGGCGAGAGGGGGGGGGGGGGGGGGCAAACAGTTGGCACGATACGCGAGGGGCGACCGTGCGCATTGGGGGTGTGGACATCGCCGCTGACGCGCGACGCGTGACATCTTGCTACTAAGAAACTCTCCGCATTTAAAACGGAAAAAGCAACCGTTGCTGCGAGAAAACCCCGAAGTGATGGAAAGCCTGCTTCAGCGATGGCGTGTCCGTTGATCTATGAGAAGTGCGAACACTTGCTTTTAGCGAGAGGTTACGCCTCTACAGATTCGAAGTCTGTGTCGTGCCTGTGACTGTCTGCGGTTTAGCTGGAACCTTACTCGGCTGTGAATAAACGGAGAAACAACCTGCAACACCTAGCTATAAGGCCTAGCAACGACCTAGAAGCCACCAGGTTAGTCTTCAGAATCGTCCAGGTACGATTCTGAAGAAGGTTTCGCTGTTTCAAGCCTTGCGTGGCGTAGTGCCAGCTTTGCAAATTCTTTAGGGGTGAAGCTTCTTAGGCTCGCACTCCACCGCCGCCGTCGAAGCTCCCTGCGCCGGACAAGTGCGCCGAGCAATACCGCAGGTTCACGCTCCGACGCAGCAGCAGCCAAGGTGCGGCGGCGAGCGCGGCGTGCACTCACTCGCTCAGTCGCGGCCGCCACCGAGCTCACCAGACGCTCTCTTTAACCGCGCCCTAATACCTTCACGAAAGCCAGAAACGATATCAGGCGCATAGTCGATTGCGTGTTATTTCTAAGCAGCTTCGCTCACCGCTTGCAATCGTATACAAAACAACTGATAGTTTTCTTTCATTTTAATTTAGTCAATGCATTCTGAAATGGTAAAACCATCACAGTATTGACAGGAATGTTCCCTTAGTGCACGGTATAGCTGAATCTATGTTTTGAGAGAATTTTGTATTTTCAAGAACGTCTGGTAATAAAAATTTGCTCCAGAGAATATTTGAGCCAATTGCGACGCAGGACATATCGTTAGTGAAGCCGGATGACCAATGGGTAAACGGGCTTTCGAAAAAGCTCTATGAATTCAGTCCCTAGCTTAACGATCTGCGTATGTTCAGATCACGAAAGGTGGGATATTTGTTGCGGGAGCCACAATTACATCCCATACATTCAATCAAATACGCACGAAACGCTTATAACTATTTCTTTCTCACTATTTGCAGAAAAGCGATGTATTGGAAACGTTCTTCTTTCGTGTACTCTCAGCTAGTGCAGAAAGAACGACCTTCCTGCTGCTAGGTGCATCAGCTTGCCGGTGGATAATCAATCAAGCGCGGAAGAGCGAGTAGACGCATGCAGACACGTGGGGAAAGACATCATCGTAAGCATGCGCGCTCCGCCCAAATAACTTATGCGTATTATATAGACCCGCCGCGATGGTCTATGGTTATGGTATTTGACTGCTGACCCAAGGGTTCGAATCCTAGCCGGACGCGGCGGCTGCATTTTCGATAAAAGCAGAATGCTTGAGGCCCGTGTGCTTAGATTTGGGTGCACGTTGAAGGACTCCCGGTTGGTTAAATTTCCGAAGCCCTGCACTATATACGGCGTTCCTCATTATCATACTGTAGTTTCCGGACGTTAATCTCCAGCAGTCATTAGTATTGATGCACGTTATATCTATACATTTTCTGCTTTACGTTCTTGTTTTTCGCCACCGGGGAAAGTACGAGCCAAAGTGGGAATATATATATGCAGCCTACGTGTCTTTTTGAACGCGAACCTTGCGCCAGCGTTTCTTAATTTGGGCTTCTTTCAGCGCCCTCCTTGAGTCGTCACGCACAACACCGGCGCCACCGGGACATGTATACGACGGGCCGGTGCACATGAATTACGGGGAACTGAAAGCTAGCTAAGCCACACCCCGTCTGCGATGCAAATGAAACAATAGGCTGACATCATTTGGTCAGCAGTTCGTGCCTGCTCTCCAGCGTGGGCGATCGTGACGTTCCCGTTCAGTCGTCTTGCTGTCGCAGCAGGTGCTGCGTGCCACGGAGAGCGGGGACGGAAAGAGAAGTCACTGCACAAGGAGCACGGTTCCTTCGCCACGCGGTGCGACTGATAGACCTTTTTTCAAGCATACAATGGGGGACCAGCGCCGGATAGGTGGCGCAACGGAAAAGAGCACCTGGCGGAGAGTCGCGACGCAACTCAGCTGCTCGCGCCCAGATGACCAGCCGCAATGTGCCATATAGGTGTTCTGTTGTACCACTCGGAGAGCACTCGCGTGCGCCGCTGTCGTGCTTCATGTTGGAACGAACATCTTGTAAAGCGGTTGCGTCAGTAATACTGCACTGTGGTTTAGAAAGATAACTTCGTCCGAAGGCTACTCTCACATAAAAAGCCCTAGAAAACGGAAAGGAGCCCTGCAAAGCGGACGGCGTCTATACATATAGTATCAAAGGAACAGTGCTGTGCCGTGATGACTACTCCCTCGTCCTCATTTTCCAGTCGCGTGCTGTGTTTTGCGCTAATGTTGGTGCTGGCTGACATGCCCCCCATTGATAGGTCTGTACTACGACGGTACCACGCTGCCAACATCTGCAGTAAAACGAAACAAAAGCAGAGTAACTTGGCAGCTGCGTCAATTATTTTTGGCATCGTTTGTACGCCCTGTCCGCGGTATCTATGCAGGGGTATGTTGATCAGGCGAATCACTGTGGCAGCATAGCACGTGTGGTGTCGCACTGCTATTCTTGAGGGCGTGGGATAGATTAGCGACTACGGCGGCCGCACATTGATGGGGGTGAAATGTAGAAACACACCCGTGAACCATGATATATGATTGGAGAACACCAAGCGGTCACAATTTTGATACGCACACTGCAGCGTACCTCCAAATGATATCTTGTCTGGCACATGAAAGCCGAGCAATTAACGGTGTTGAACATACACCTTCATTTTAAGCCGACAGAAGCAAGCGGAAAAACTGAAACTGTGTGTTACGCGAACTAAACGATGAGTGAAAATCGAATACATTTAATGCCTCTCAAGTAAGGCATAAATTTCTATGTTACTTCGCCACGGCAGCCAGTGAGAAAAACGCTTACCGCATCGCCTAATTCTAGAAATCTAACCTTGGAATAGTCCGCTGCTTTGTTCGTAACAAGAACCCTGTCTTTTGCACCAATTGAGTTAAACATAGGCATCTCGGCACAGAGTGTTAGCCAGGAGAGCATTTTTTTTTATAACAGTTCAGAGGCGTTGGTGAACGTGGTTTTGCACAAGTTTTGTGGACAAGTCAGCTTCCCTTTACACGCAACTCCTTACAAATATATATATATATATATATATATATATATATATATATATATATATATATATATATATATATATATATATATATATATATATATATATATATATATATATATATATATATACTTCCTGCCTGTTGTATCATTCACTTCACGCGGGGGCACCAGATGGAGTTTGGTGGTGGTGGTCAGATGGATAGATGCATAGAAACTTTGTTAGTCCTGTAGTGCACGACTCGACGCCCAGTGGCCAGATAAAAAAAAAAAAAGTTTACACATGCCGCTTGTTGCATAATACGCTCGTTCTATTTCCGGCAAAACGCCGTTTAAACTGGAGTGTTTGGCCTTGGTTTTCACTGGTGGCTGTCTTCACTACGGAATAAATATAGCAGACACGTGCCATTTGGTTTAGAAATGAACCCGACAGCGCTAGACAGCAGAGCGAGAGCAGAATTTCGCTTGTTTTTCCGCTTGGATCCAACGCCACCTCCTCTTTCTACGTCCTCCCTTTACTCTATACGTCCCCCCTCTATATATTGTGGCATTTGAATACTCAGCAGTATCACCAGCGCCCTTTGGTTTTAGAGCCGTTCCATGCGCTAGCCGCACGGCCGCAACGTACGTGCCGGCACACCTGCCGCAACTAAGCGGAGGGTGAAAGAGCGTCTCCAATTGGCTTATTTGTCCCCCGCTTGCGTGCGGCAGGGGTCCCGACACATGCGTTGCGGCTGTGCGGGTAGCGTGTGGAACGGCCCGCACCGCCTCTACAGCCGCCACTCTCGTCTCCGGGAGCAGATGAGAAGGCTCGCTTTGACCGCTAGGGTGGTCGTGGAAACTCCAGCGCTGGTTCCTATAGCGCCGCTGACGGGTGCTCAAGCGCTTATGGGAAATGTTGGTACGCCGCAGCAGCCATCGCGACGAGCGCGTGGGCCTCATAACGCTTCAACTTTTGTTTGCACCGTGCCAGCGCTTCTCAGATTGGTGAACTCGGCAAGGTGTGATAAATTACTGCGTGATTTACTCACAGACTTCAGTATTTGGGTGTGATGGCCTGTCTACGATTTGCACTTGTCCCTTTGTTCAACCAGCTAAGCGGCTCAGAAGCGCCCATTAATTATTATTATACTTTAGCGTCAGCCCGCCTTCGGAGTAAATAAAAAAAACAGTACAACTTAGTTGCCTAAAAGGTGCAAGCCTTATACATAAATTAAAAGATGCATTTGGAATAAATGTTCTTTAACGCTGTTTGCCAGTAAATTGTACGATTCTGGTATATAAAGAGAAATAAGCGTAATTTCGTAAAATAAAATACATTGACTAGAACACTGCGTGGCACTCGCAGCATGTCCATCTACTAGCTTTTTTGGCGCTGTAACTGGAGGTTGAAATAAAGTTTACAGAGCAAAACGGAAAAAAAGTAGCACCAGGGAAGAAATATGCACACTGGTAACACTCACTCACGACTGAACGGTTATCGGACCTGTTAACAAAAATATATAAGAAAATGGGGTTGCATCACGCATGTCACAAAGAGGTATACAAAAAGACTAATTAACAACCGAGGCGCGTGTTTGCAGTTGATTAGTAAATTTAGGTTTCTTGTATTGTAGCGATAGCGAAGGTTAATTGACTTAGACAAGGTGTGGTGTTCTCTATGATATGCCTCCGAGATTTCTCGCATGCTCTTGTTAGGGTGACTGTGCAATTACCAAACCTCTAAAAATGAAATTGCGTTTGCACGACTGAAAATGCGCGGTGGCATGAGATGGCTTCATTCAACGAATATTGATGCTCTCTGAGACGCGTTTTGATACATCACCTTGTCTGACCGATGTTTATATGTGAACACAAGAGGAATTCGGTTAGCAACCTTTGCATAACAACTAAAAGCACAATTGTTATGCCTCTCATAGTACTTTTCTCTGCCCACTGCAGGCCCCTGCGACCTTTTGCGTTCTACGGAAAAGCATGATACAAAGCATATGGTGCGGATAAGAACCCTCACCTTGTATCACTTTCCATATTCTTTTCAGACTGTGCAGAACATATGCATAGAATAACTGCAATGGTCTTAGTTTCTTGACGGGTGAAGGCCGTACGAATAATTTTTGTTTGCAGTCGGAATGAGCTGTTCACAAACCGATGAAATTTGATATAGGCAGGACACCGCGCCTTCTTGCAGCTGGAAACTGGTTTTTTTTTTTCTTGGCTGAGCGTAAGTACAATATTATTACTCCTCATTCAACAATATTTAAATGCGCTAATGCGAAATTCAATAGTGGTCTGACTCAATGCAGAATATACCACCAGCAAACAAGCTTCGCAGAGACACTTGAGCATCTTATGAGAAACCGCAAATTATTGGAGCAAGGTATCTCGCACGTGAATTTTAGTTCCATCCCTTCGTATTCACCAAGCTTAGAATGTGTTTACTTTTTTTAGTGCGTGACTTTTCCACAGCAATTTTAAAACTTTTATAGCTGTAACACTTGTCTGTGGTTTTGTGTTAACGGCCTAATGAAACCGCAATGGTAATAGAAGCCATAGTGCTTTATGAGCAGTTCATCGTTGAATAACTATGAATTCAGTGTTTCAGCTTACATTCCTCACGATAGCATGTTTATACCACACGTACTCGCATGCCGCTCCACTCATCTTCTACGTTCGGTACACACCCGTCCAGTGACACCTACACTGACTGCGTTATACATTTCACATTTCATGCGTAGATGTACATGCAAATGTGTCCGGACCGTATTCAATAAATGGCGGCATGTTCTTTTCGTTCGGGCTCGCACGGCGCAAACGAGCATCGGATGGACGAAGAGCCGGTTCTGTCTGCGTACCAACTTTCCCCTAGTGCTCCGTGCGCCCGCGGTGTGTTGTGAGATTGCTTGAAAAAGGTCTATTGCCGGCCGCAAAACACAGATGATCCGCGAAACTTGTCCCGGCCAACTGTTTTCGCATTTAGATGCGAGTCTTGGATCTATAGTTTCACGAACAAAACGGTCAGCGGTCAGGGGAGAGACACAACCTAGGGACTCGCGAAAAAGAAAAAAAAAAGTAGTGCACCACACACATACATATGTATCAAAGCATACGTGAAGTTGCTGTCACAACATTTCCCAGGACGGTTAACCGGCCAAAATATATCATGTTATTTTTTGTCGAGCGCTATAGCCCGTTATTGTGGCAATCTATTATGGGGTGAAGCTTAACCAGAGACAGTAAGAATAAGGAAAGTGTTCCTCAATTCTTTGAATTTCTCTTTCCCCTACCACAGTGGTATAGTGTATATGGTGCTCGAATGCTGGCCTGGAGGTCACGAGATTGAATCGCGCATTTCTGTAAAGCCCCGTGTACAGTGGGTCAATACTATATATGGTGTGCAGCAGCAACTTTTTTGTCTGTCAGCGCCGTACTATAGGGCGAAGTTACAAAATACTGCTTCGTATGCATGTGCTTTGTGGGCGCACATTTGTATGCACCTTTCTCTGAAACTTAATTCAGTCGCATGGCAAAGATACACATAAAAAACTGCCATTCATGCACAATAGGTAAAGATTTGGCCGACTGTGCCTATATTTAGGTGCTCGCTAACGAGCCCTACGTGGTCGAAATTTCCGGAGCTCTCCACTATGGTGATGTTCTTCGTGAGCATATCGTAGTTCCCCAACACTTATTATTAGGATTTCATTTTATTCTTTTCATGATAACTTTCAGTGTCGATATCGGCGTATCTTGATATTATCAGGAGACTAGTGACATCTTCCACATGGTGTGGGCATGTGCAAAAAATTTCCACCTGCCCCCTTCTATCTCTTCCCGAGATGCATTGGAGACTGCCCTCCTATAAACTGCTCCTCGCTGGTGTCTCAACGAACTCTGGTGGAACGAGCGTGAGTCGGGGCCTCGTCATGCGGTGTCATCGAACTATAGGGACGCCGACCATGCAACGGGGTCACGCTTTGGCCCCCAAACTCTCCCTGTTTTTTTCTTTTTTTACTGTAAACGTTTACATTTCGCTCTCATATTGATACCATGGTTTAGAACGTAAAAGGGTAGATATTATTATTATTACTAGAAGATGACGGCACATCAATGACAAAGCACTCTCGGAGACAGTGTCGCCGTGGTAGGGGTGTTGTTTGCTGACTCCTCTCTTAATTCTCCTCATTACTCCCCTGTACCGTGGTGGTGAAGCTTCCGGGTGACGTCAATTCTCACCCCACGCTGACGTCAATTGCTAGATTACCGTTCGATGACAACTGAAGATGTTTGGCCCAGGTACATTCACTGTAACGTCTTTATTGAAGCGCTGAACGCGATGCACCGTATGACTTCACGGGCATTTTGCCCATTCAATGACCGCTAGCTGACAATTGAAGGAAGGCTATAAAAACAAGTTGCGAGAAGCGCCAGTTTAACGCTAAAGCAATAATGAATGATATAATTAAACGCATATCTTTATGCAGGAGGAGAAGAAAATCCGGGAAGGAAGATTTTAATAATAGCTGGAGACAGCTGAGTCCTAATGGACAGTTATAGTTTACGGTTAACGTGATAGCAGAGTTTAAGGGAATGGCATTATCGTGCAGCAAACGTTCGTTGTAGAGAGCGTCTTAGAGTTAAGCGGGATAGCGTTTACGTGTCCTAGCTGGGACGGTGGCACCACCTATTGGATAGTTAATAAGTTAAACACAGTGAAAATGAAAAGAAAACGAGAATGTTTGCCTACCTATGCCACCACGCGAAGCGTTGTCACAAGTTTGTTTTACTAGCATTAAAAGAAAATAAATATGAAGCACGCACCCTCTATGTTGCCGATTTGTTTACATCAACCTTGTAATTAGGCCGAGACGCGTTCGAAATGGAAAGCTATCTCAAAAACTACGCCGACTTTTTCCGTAATATCGGTCATCGAAGCTAACTGAAGGCAAGCGAAGCCACTTTAAACAGTCGTCTGTTGCGGACAAGGTGAATCTTCAACAACTACGCCAAAATCACTTCGAAGCGGGCGTCCGAGAGCGCCGACATGTTTACGTACACTACGTACAGCTACGCTACCGCAGTAACGTCAAGTATGAAAAATTCCGCCCGTATGGTAAGCGGTGCGGGTAACGTACGTATCTGGGCATGCGCACTTCGATTCCGGTATCACGGTACACCCGGTATCCCGGCTAGCCCGGTACTATAACTGTCTAATAACTGTCCCTAGTGTACACGCGATAGTACTGTTTTCGCGCGGAAAATTTGGAGAACAACTTAGTCACACGATAGCTTTCTCTACCTCGGTGACGGTCGCTGTTAAGGTAAAACCAACTTTTCCTTTCATATGAAAGTAGTTATTACGTGCTGCATTAGAGCAACCAGGTGTTGATATATGTATATTTCTTTGTTGGCATCCGCTTCTTGCTCGCGGTCCCTGATGTTGCGTTGGACCCTCTTCGGCAGACCGTCATCGAGGAAGCGCTTATCCAACGCAGGGCAACGCGTAGAAGTTTACACAAACTCTGTGATGTATACGTGTTCTGAATTCGCTTAGGTGGCCACGACAAACTAACTACCCATGGCGTTCAGGGCATCTAAAGAAGCAAACGCGAAATTGCACTCACATAAAGCATATGTCAATGCGAAACCATCACTCGGCCAGTCTGGTTTCATTCAGTCCTTAGATTAGAAGTTCGAGGCGATAAAGGAATGTTCAGTGCACTCGGAATCTTTCGACGATTCTTTGAACGGTTGTAGCTTTCATCAGACTCCCTCACAGAAGCACATTCATTTTTATCCGTTTGATTCAAAGACAGCTATGATGATGTTACCTAACGCAAAGCTGAATTCATTAGACACCGATGGGCGGCAGATAAAATAAGTTAATTATGGCGATAATTTGTGGTCGATAATTTGTGACCTTGAAATCACATGTGCACTCCTGTCACTCGCATTTTAAGTACTTTGAGTATTTAATGTGGCATATCGATTGTAGCAAACTTGGTAATCGGCGTCCCTCATTCACTCACGCACTTATTGCGACTTCTACTTTACTACCAATTAGGTATACCTAGTATCATCAAAGTGCTACACGATGGCCTTACAGGTTCTGGCAAGCTCTTCATCTCATTTACTTTTTCGCTCTCGTCCACGCGTACCCGGAGCTTCTGTTTTCCCCTGTGCCACCACTCAATGCGCATCACGTTCACGTGTTCCTCTTTAGTGAACGCGCACGCAAGCGCTATCTAACCGGCCGGTCGTGCGTATTTGGCACACTTTCTTTTCTTTCTTTCTTTTGGTCTTTTGTCTTTTTCACGTCGAGATGCGCGGTATTTCCTTCTGTGCGGCGTTCTAAAACGTGTGTGAACTCAGTACGAGCGCAACGCTCACCACCGCACTCTTGTAGCAGCGCCGGCAATGCTCGTAACTGGCTGCTTCGGCTTGGCGGCGCCTCTCGCTGTGCCGCCGCCGTAGCGCTCGTCCTTGCGATCCCATCTCGGCGGGCGTATTAGTCGACGGCCTTCGGAGGTATACTTCCCAAAACATCTGTTCGCCTCGGCCGCTGCTTCTGTATCGCTGCCACGAGCCGCCGGCGAGGATCGTGCCTCTCACGGCTTAGTAGGCGAAGCACCGCACGCCTTCCCCTGTGTACGCACCGCATGCGCGCAGCCGATGCGCTCGCGGCTAAAAGGCAGATTGCCGTGAGCGCCGTGTTTTCTTCCAATAAAAGAGCCGGGCGAACGGGGCGCCATTTGTAAGTGCGGCCACCGCCGTAGACGCAGTCCGAGTCTTTGCGCTCTGTGTGGACGCGATGGAAAACGGTTCAGCTGCACTGTGCTACTGGTGTACATGTCGCTGATGAAACAAAGCCTATAGAGAGCGAGAGAGAAAGAATGATTTCTCAAGCTTCCTTGGAGTCGTATTGACTGAAACTCGAAAAGCACTTCACGTGACATTATTGTGAGCGACCTGTCGTGTATTATTACGCTGCCCGTTAAATCCGAATGTAAAATCTGTATGATGGCATAAGGGGGCGCTTTATCTATTTGAAGCCCGAATTGGTTGTCTAAGAAGAATATAGCGAAATTGAATATTAATGACTCGAGGAGGCAGGTGTCGTGTTGCAGGAAAACTCGGTAGGAATGATCATTGCATGAATCGAGAGGGTACTTATTGAGCTCAACTCGTAAAGAAGGTGTCTTCATCTCTGAGGTCCTTCTATTTTGTGTGGATACAAAAAAAAAGAGTTTGGCAGATCGGAGATAAGCAACAGATGTTCACAGAATCGGGGGCTGAAATAAAAGCAGGGAGTATATTGATCGTACCGGAGTAGTTAGAGCAGTAGCAGTGATTAATATTACTATAGTAAAGGTTTCTGCTATACGACGCATTATCTATTAACGCTGGACTACAGGTAAAAACCGTGGCATATAATTGTACGCTATAGTCTCCAAAGTTCGCGGACAGAGCTCGCGCCCCATATCTATAACGCAGTCACTGCTCTGATCTAGTGTCGTCTTCACTACACAATGAACACAGTTAAACGAATCAAAACGTTACGCGCAATGTCAAGCTGCATGTATTATATACAATAACAAATTATTATGACGAATAGACGGTGCCTAGCTTCAAAAGCGATGCCAACAGTGATAATCGTGATCGTCCTAATCATGAGAACCCGCCCTCCGCCACCGAACAATCAATGCGACATTAACAATCGAGATTCGACACCGCTCCACTAGATGACCAATGCGACGTCTGATTTTGACAGCGCCTGATTCGACAACTTGACTTGACGACGTCCGATCGACATCGCTCGAGTCCGCATGAGGGAAGTCTCGCCTCAACCACCGTTATGTTTTACGGGGAGCGAAACGGGAGTCTTGGGTATTGACGTCACAATACCACTGCGCGAGTGCAGCGAAAGCGCTCAACTACAATGCTTGAGATTCGCTCTAACGTATTCTCTGCGTATTCTACTAATTCCGTCTTTTGTCGCCACGCCGAATATACGCATTCGGTCACGAGAGGTGCACCTAATGAAGTTTCCCATGCTACCTCAAAAAAGCATTTTTGAAAGCCCCTCAAGGCAACTATAAAACGTTTACATTTCACCTGTCCTGGTCTCGTAAACTCGCTTCGCGTTGCACTCGTGGTTCTCGAATAAGTGCGAATAAATATTTTATTATAGCTGTCATTCAGTTCTACATAATTGTACCGTATATGTATTTTACTTTTCCGGTCCAGCGTCGGAAGCAAACAGCCAGCCGTAAACTATCAAGCTGGTTGATCGTGAGGGTGACATTTATTTCTCCGGGTTGACTTCTTTGGTATCGAAGTAGTGATAGGACGGGGTCCCTCATAATGTTCGAGTGCACGAACCCCAAAGACACAAATAAAGCATACCCACCAACGAACACATGGGCTACCACACGTTAGGAACCCACACACAAATCGGCACTAGAAACGAGGTGCGCTCTGCGCAGGCGCTGGCCGGATCAGTCATCATTGCATGGCTGGGAGAATGGGCAACCGTATACGTTGGCACTTTAACGGGCTCGTTGCCCGTTGGTGCTGTGGAGGTTCTGGCACGCTCGGTCGTTATCCCTCTTTACAGACACTTGTATTTCAAAATAAAAACAAATTCTTGACTCCTATATATGAAGGCACTGTTCGTTTTGTCCTGTCGTCGTTTTTTTTTTTTTTGCAGTTTTCTGTGGTTCGTTGACGCTGACTTTGGGCGGCAAAGTTCAAGCGCGGAGTAATCTCATCTTCGCAAAAAAGTGCCGGGCAAACGGCGGTCGATGTGCCCTTTACAAAGCGGCATCTGCGCCAGCCCATTCCGCTTGCGTTCGGCCATTAGTATACACACAAACCTTGGGCAAGCGTCAAAGGCCCAATGAGCGCAAACAGCTCTCAGAATTCCTTTGCGGTGAACGCATGGGTGATACTTTATTCAGTTATATTCTTCCAGCGCTTTCGCCATCCAAAGTGTGGTTGCCCATTTTCCCCCCTTTTTATAGCTTTGAGTGCGCAGCAATGCCGCTAGTGCATGCGTGGACGTTGGCGGCAGAAGGTGGGTTTGCCAGCCAAAACAGCTTCCCGCGAGTCAGTGTTAGTACAGGACTGCCTTGGCGCCTCTTTCTTCTTTCCTGGCACCTCGTTTTCCTTTTCTTTCTTCTTTTTGTCGCATTACTACCGTCAACTTAGAAAAATCGACTGTTAAGATGTGCGGAAGTCGCGGCGAGGGGGGGGGGGGGGGGGCTAGGCGGAAAGTGCGGCGGGCGTGAAGGGGCACTTGTATATAAATTAAATTTTAAAGAATGAATTTGATTAAGAGCATCCGCTACAGAAACCACCTACCCAACATGCCGCAGGCGTCTAACTGTCAGGCGTCAACTGTCAGGCGTCAGGCCTAACTGTCAACTGTCAACTGTCAGGCCTAACTGTCAGGCGTCGATCAACAACTGAAGAAACTGCTGACATCTGAAAAAGCTACAACTGCAAACGGTGTACTCATTGCGAACTCACTTGGTAACGGACATAGCAATTGCGCACTCAAGAATGTTTTATCACTGGCCACGGTGGCCGCATTTCTGTGGGACGAATCGCGAAAAACAGTCGGGTACATAGTTAAGGTGGACAATAAATAACCCCGGACAACCACAATTAATCTCCCCCCTCCAACCCCGAACCCGGCATGGCGTTCTTCGCAATCATATCATGGTTTTGAAGCTTGAAGTTTCATCCTATTTACAAAAAAATATATTGATAGTAATTGACTGCATCGTTGCTGCTGTCTTCTCGAGAAACAGCCCGCTTACCGTTCCGCTCTCCGTTGAGCGTCGGTGAGCGCAAGAAAGCTGAATCAAGCCAGCATGGCAAGTGCCGGCGCGCCGCCAGAGCGGTGCGCTTCACAGCCAACGCACAGCAGCTACACGGCGCATCGTATGGCCGCCCAGATAAGTGCCCTGCAGGCTCCCCCCTTATGGTAGAGTCCGGCGCGGCAGCACCTATTCCATCCCGTCACCGCCAGCTTGACGGGCGCGTTGTTGCATGCTTCCCTGGCCGCCGATGCGACGGTCATCGAGGCACGCTGCGGCGCGTGTGTTGGTTGTTCGCGTGGCGCTGCCGAGCAGAAGGTGGCGCGCGGCCACGTCGAAATCCGCGGAAGAAACCAGTCGGCCCTCCTCTTTTCTTCTTGCTCGTTCCTGGCGAGGTATACATACATTATGTGGGACCGGACTCGTAGCAGAGTAGATATGCTCGCTGCATTGCACTTTGGTGCAAAAGAAGGGGCCCGCCAACCTACGTTGTTTTCGATACCTGCGGCGAGATTCTTGATGTTTTCGTTTTTTATTTTATTTTGGCGCAGAGGTATAGACATCGCTTTTGCGGGAATTTCCTTGCAGAGACCAGTGCTCTGCGCATAGTCGCGATGTCGGACTGTTCTGCGGAAGCTGGTTTAACTGCATGACGCCGACGATCAGCATCAAAGGCAAATGACGCTCACCTGAGCTAGCTGCCCGTGCTACAAGCCATCGGTTCTGCCTGCCTGCTTGATCCTACATACTAATCTGTAACAGACGTTCTAAGCGAGTGTCATTCGAAGACGCCTTTGTTGAAACATGCGCGTGCGTATTAGCAACAAGGCAGCAAGTTTAGCTCTTTTTTCCAGCTCTTTCAAGAAGGTTCTACCGCCATATAATCAAAACTCATTCGCTTTCACGGCAACTTAGGTACTCCAACAAGCGGGGATGGGATACCGCGGGCTTTCTTTACACTCCTGATTGCGGCTGACTTCGCGCGCGACTTTTCATTCGTAATGACACTTAGTCATTAATCGACTGCTTTTGCTAACAATATTTGGAGAATTGAGACAGGTGGCGTCTGCTCTTACGAAAACTGCCTTCAAAGGTCGTTGTTTTTAATGGCTCATAGGCAAGCAAATTTAGCGCAGCAAAGCCGCAGTTATACGCAAACCTCTGTTGTTGTTTTACAGCGAAGCTGTATATATAGAAGGAACACGCAATAAGCAAACACCAATTAAGAATTCCGGACAGGCGTAACCAAAAACTGACAAAGTCTTTAATCAACCATCAGGGTTAACGGAGTGATAAACACCAAGAACACACGTCTTATTTTCGCTAGGTAAGAATTTGTGCGCGCCACGCCATGGTGGTCTAGTGGCTAAGGTACTCGGCTGCTAACCCGCAGGGCACGGGATCGAATCCCAGCTGCGGCGGCTGCATTTCCAATGGAGGCAGAAATGTTGTAGGCCCGTGTGCTCAGATTTGGGTGCACGTTAGTGAACCCCAGGCGGTCGAAATTTCCGAAGCCGTCCACTACGGCGTCTCTCATAATCATATGGTGATTTTGTGACGTTAAACCCCACATATCAATCAATCATCAAGCATTTGTGCGTAGTTCTTGGGCGGGAATACGTGTCGTCGTCGTCATGTGCGCAGCAGCCATAGGGTTTTCCTTAATGCACGAGCGAGGGGTAGACGCGCGGATTCCGCTTTTCTCTAGTTAGATACACGTGTGACGCCCGACGCCCTTGGCGTCAGTGCCCGCAGTGCCATTTCTGTGGAACGGATTTCTGGCACCCTTACGGCAACGGTGCTGAGATCAGCGCCGGCGCAGTTGACATTGTTCGTTTTGTTGCAGGCTCGCGTGCCACGACGTGGGGTCGTACGTGTGTGTGTGTGTGTGAGTGTGTGTGTTCATACGCTATATACTTCGAAACAAAGTGGAGCAGCCCGTGTTGCTCAGCAAAGGATCGCTTACAGCCAATGACGAATTATTAAAGCAAAAACTGCTGCGCAATCCAATTTCGCGGTGATTGGGAACGCTGCGCCGCAAACAGGGGAGCGAAGGTCGTTTTTCACTGCACTCGACTATTTGCACACTGTGACAGAGCTAAACATATGCATATTAACTTGCGCTACACCTCCTCGCCTCTCTTCACTTACTTAGTGACCCCGAGGAACACCACTTAGACTATTTAAGGCCAAAAGGCTGCCGCCGTGACGTCACGAAGCGGCGGTGGCAGCTTCTCGGCACCGAGCTGTAAACAAGCTGCGTGAAAATAATTTTAGGCAAAAAAGCGTCACGTATTTTTAACATCTTTTTTTTTTTCGCTTCGTGCATGCTCTAAAAAGGGCGCTTGCTAACATGGCCTTATATTCAATGTTCCGTTGTAAGTATAAATAAATATCTGTGACCCCACGAAAAAAAAAGCACAGTAGACAAATACAGTGATGCGTTTGTGTTTCTTCTATTCTCACATAACGTTAGGGCGAGAACACTTACTCTATTTTCCAGATATTTCTCATCTCGAGTCGCTTGCCTGCACTCGGGAAACTAATCGGCAGGCATTTGTTAGGTGAAAGAGAGGAAATTTCATGAAAAGTTGTGTGACAATGCTCGCGTGTTAGAAATGAGGATAGGAGACTGATGGCACCCTTTCTGAATAACTTTTTTTACAGGAAAGCCACGTCAAAGCTACTTTTTACTCGGCGTTTCGAACTTTTGCTTCATTGGTTTAGAAAGAGCTACCGCGGTTACAGTAATTCATTCTGCAACAAAACTCTTTCAGAAGATTGTTAGTGCTGCACCATGATTACGTACTTCAGTAACAGTTCGCGAGAGTGTTCATCGTCGCAGGCTTCGGAATCTGACGGCTCGTCGTTTCTTAGTAGCTCCATGTTGAGGTCTGTTACCACTTGGCGCTAGTTTGAGAGATTTGAAACAGTTATTTTTTTATAGTCGCTCCCCTATACTATACGCTTTCAACGCAACACCAAAACGTTCACTTTCTGCTTCTGGTGTGGAAAGCTAAGCTGCAATGCACTGTTTCCCCTGATTCTACGAGTGCTGCCTGGATAGCTGGCGCTTCCAGCGGTTCTCACTTGGAGCACAGGCTTTCTCTTCTTGCGCACTTTTTCGAAAGGTAAGCTGGGCAACTCGGAAATTTTGATGAAATTACACCTGGAAGAATTTGCGGATCGAGCTATGGTGCGGTCACCCTGTGGCCCGTTTCTTCGTCAGTGTGCGAAGCCTCTTGTGTTATGTCTTTGGGTGTGAAGTGCAGCTTGCACGCCTACAAAATACAAAAATAAATAAACAAATAAATAAATATCACTTGTTTATTTGCAATGTTTTCGTTATGCACTATTTGAAGCTGGAACACTGCGTGAGTGTAATCGAGTGGGTAAACCTAAGAAAGCTCTGCAAGACAAGTCACTTCGCAGTACTGCGGTGAAATGAAGTTGTTTCGTGTAATCACGCAGCCAATTTATTTTCTGCGCAGCTCCTCGTATTGCGGAGATCGGAAGACGCGCACCTTGCAGGTAGAGTCGTAATTTACACGACACTGAATGCCACAGCACATGTTCGTGATGATGAAGTCAATGCGTCACAACCAGTACAGCATTCACGACGTCTTCAAAATATCGCGAAGATGGCATATTGCATTAAGGGGACCGCCGTACCTCGCGTGACAACGAGAAGGAAACGGAGGTGTGTGCTGTGCCACCAAACTACATGCCATCCGTCATTGAAATAGAGCCCTTCGGACGTCAGTGTTTCTCCATTGGAACTGGATTTTTCACTAAAATATAACCTCAGTATGATTGCTATGCAGCTTTGCTAGAGCTTTTATCTTTCATACATTCCGACAAATGTAGCGGGTTCCTAAATGACTACTAGCGCACGTGCCACAATTTGTATCCATCCGCGCTCAGCTGCGTCCCTACTTTCCCTTAAAATATTCTAGGGACCACACTAAAAGCGAATCGCCGAGAAATCTGGTTTTCCCCGCCGCCGCCACTGCCGCCGCTGGTTAGTGACGTCACCAGTCGGAATGCGGAGAGTTCTCCGGCCTTGAAAGTCTACGTGGTGTTGCCCCGGGTCATTTCGCTGTCGTGCAAAATAACAAAAGTAACGAAAGGGAACGTAATAAGTTTAGTCGTGTCTGTTTTTCCCTCTTCTGTGCTGCCTTCCAACCACGCGAAATATTACTTTCTTTAAAAACAAAGAAAGAAATAACAAAATCGTCGGTTAAGGGTGGCGCCGGCGCTAGGTGTATCCTTCTTAAGTTTCAGATAACCATGCCACTCAGCCATGGTGGTCTAGTGGCTAAGGTACTCGGCTGCTGACCCGCAGGTCGTCAGATCGAATCCTGGCTGCGGCGGCTGCATTTTCGATGGAGGCGGAAATGCAGTAGGCCCGTGTGCGTAGATTTGCGTGTACGTTAAAAAACCTCAGGTGATCGAAATTTCCGGAGCACTCAACTACGGTGTCTCATATAATCATGGTGGTTGTCGGATGCTAAACTGCACGTATCAATCGATCAGATAAGAGTGCCATATATCTAAGCACCGCCAAACCCAGCATCATCGAGATAGGTTATTTTGTTTCTTATATTTATTTGATTACGTTGACTCGTTCCCCGTGGTGGAGCAATGGTTATGGTGCTCGAAGGTCGCACATTTGTTCCTGACTGCGGCTGCTGCATTTCGACAGAGCTAAAATGCTAGAAGCTTGCAGACTGTGCGATGTCAGTGCCCGTTTTAAGGGGACGGATAAGCAATGTTTATGGGGTCATTTTTTTTTGCGGAACAGAAAGCTTACTGGTCAGTGAGTCTATTCGTGGAATGGCGAAGTGGAAAACGCCGCAAAACAATTTTACTCAGAATTCTACCTGCCGCAAATATGAAGTCTTATACTCTCATGTTACCGGTAACCACCGCCGGTAACGCACTCCATCACCAAACAAGGATTGGCCACCCTGGAGCAGTATCTGGCCACTACCTCCCATATGCATACGTCAATTAACTCACGGCCCTCAATCCCCCATGTCTGCGAAGCAACTGACCACGGTGGTGGTCAGATCTGCATCGCAGCAGAGGGTGCTAAAAATCTCTGGGTCCAGACAGGCCGCCATTGGAACCTGGACATGGCAACGTTTAACGCTAGAACTTTATCTAGTGAGGCAAGTCTAGCTGTACTATTCGAGGAGCTAGAGGGTGTTAAATAGGATGTAATAGGATTCAGTGAGATGAAGAGGACAGATGAGGCCTATACAGTGCTACAGAATGGGCACGTCCTGTGCTATGGTGGCTTGGCTGACAGAACTGAGAGTGGGATTTGTTATTCGCAGAAACATAGCTGGCAAAATAGAGGAATACTATATCATTATTGAAAGAATGGTAGGTATTGTAGTTAAACTCAAGAAGAGAGACCAGATGAAGGTGGTACAGGCTTAAGCGCCTGCATCCAGCCATGATGACGCGTTAGTTGAAAGCTTCTATAAAGACGTTGCATCGGCATTGAGTAAGGTAAAAACACAATATAGTATACTGATGGCAGACTTCAATGCGAAAATTGGGAAGAAGCAGGCAGGAGACCAGGGAGTAGGAGATTACGGCATCGGTACTAGAAATGCCAGAGGGGAGCTATTAGTAGAATTCACAGTATCCAATAATTTACGAATCTTGAATACTTGCTACTGAAAACGAGAGAACCGTAAGTGGATATGAAGAAGCACTATTGGCGAAAGTAAGAACAAAATAGACTTTATACTGAGTGCACACCGAGGCATCGCGAAGGATGTGAAAGTGCTTGGCAAGGTACAATCCAAGGACCATATAATGGTATGGTCTCGAATTCGTATCGACTTGAGGAAGGAACGAGAGAAACTGATACGCAAGAAACCAACCAAGGAGCTAGCACTGAGACGGAAAGTACATGAATTGAAAGCCTCGCTTAAGAACAGGTACTCGGCTCTTATCGATCGAGAAAACGAGCCTTAGCGTTGACCCAATGAATAATAATCTGAGGAGTGTCATTACATAGTGAGCAGTGGACGTTGGAGGTACGGTAGTTAGACAGGACGCTGGCAAGCTTTCCTAGGAAACGAAGAATCTCATTAAGAAGCGTCAGATCATGAAAGCCTCAAGTACAACATACAAAATAGAACTTGCAGAGCTTTCGAAGTTGATTAATAGGCGTAAGGTATCTGATGTATGAAGGTATATTATGTAGAGAATTGAACACGCTCTAAAGAACGGAGGAAGCGACAAAGCAGTGAGGAGGAAACTTGGGATAGCCAAAAATCAGATGTATGAACTAAGGGACAAGAAAGGCAAAAAATCAACCAATATGGATCAAATTGTTAAAATAGCGGAGGAGTTTTACAGAGATGTGTATAGTAGCCAGGACAACTACGACCTTACTATAAGAACTAGCAGTAACCAAGATGGCACACCGCCAGTGATGATAGTAGAAGTCAGAAAAGCCTTGGAGAGCATACAAACAGGCAAAGCTGCTGGTGAGGATCAAGAAACATCAGATCTGCTTAAAGATGGAGGACAGAGTGTGTTAGAAAAGCTAGCCAATCAGTTTACGTGGTATCTCCTGAGGGGAAGAGTACCAGAATCTTGGAAGAATGCTAACATCATCTTAATACAAAAGAACGGAGATGACAAGGACTTGAAGAATTACAGGCCGATCAGCTTGCTGTCCGTCGCATACAAGCTATTTAAAAATGGCATTGCTAACAGAATGAAGGCAACAGTAGAATTCACTCAACCAAAGAAACAAGCAGGATTTCGAACAGGCTACTCAACAATCGAGCACATTCTTATTATCAATCAGGTAATAGACAAATGCTCAGAATACAGCCAACCAATATACGTAGCCTTCGTAGATTATGAGAAGGCGTTTGATTCAGTAGAAATATCAGCAGTAATGCAGGCACTGCGGAATCAGGGCGTTGACGAAGCATATATAAACATCCTGAAAGAAATCTACAGAGGACGGATTGCTAGCATAGTGCTTCATAAAGAAAGAAACAAAATGCCAATCAATAATGGTGCAAGGCTGGGAGATACAATCTCCCCAATGCTATTTACCGCGTGATTACAGGGGGTTTAGGGGCCTAGAATGGGAAGAGTGAGAGATAACTGTTAATGAGAAGTACCTTAGTAAGCTGCGCTTCACCGATGATATTGCATTGCTGAGTAACTCAGGGGACGAATTGCAACTCATGATTACTGAGTTAGACAAGAAGAGCAGAAAGGTATGTCTTAAACTTAATCTACAGAAAACAAAAGAACTGTACAACAACCTCCAAAGAGAACAGCGCTTCGAGATATGTAATAGTGCACTTCAAGTTGTAAAAGACTACGTCTACTTGGGACAGGTAATAATCGCAGAGCCGAACCACGAGACTGAAGTAACTAGAAGAATAAGAATGGGGTGCAGCACAATCGGCAAGCACTCTCTAATCATAACTAGTAAATTGTCACAATCTCTCTAGAGGAAGGTATATATACCAGCTGCATTTTGCTGGTACTTAGCTACAGAGTGTATAGACCTGGAGATTTACAAAGAGGGTTCAGCTTATATTGAGGATGACGCAGGGAGCAATGGAAAGGAAAATGGTAGGTGTAACCTTAAGAGACAAAAAGAGAGCAGAGTGGATCAGGGAACAAACTGGGGTTATGGACATCATAGTTGAAACCAAGAAGAGTAAATGTACATGGGCCGGGCATGTAGCATGCATGTAGACAGGATAAGCGCTGGTCTTTAAGGGTAACTAACTGGATTCCTAGAGAAGGCAAGCGGCTTAGGGGGAGACAGAAAGTTAGATGGGCAGATGAGATTAAGAAGTTTGCGGGTATAAACTGGCAGCAGCGAGCACAGGACCGGGTTGACTGGCGGAACATGGGAGAGGCCTTTGTCCTGCAGTGAAAGTAATCAGGCTGATGATGATGATGATGATTCTCATGCTGCAAACTGGAGAGTCTATTTGCACCTCAACAGCTCGGGTTCACGTGACCCAAGGTTGAACGTACGCATGACGTCTTTGGAGGAGCGAAAAACAAACAAACAAAAAAAAACGGGGCTGGGAGACTTCTCCATGGGAGAGACGAAAGCAGGCGGGGAGGCGCGTTTTGTGGCCATCATTACGTTTCCACGCGCGTGCCCTGTCAAATTAAAAACTTGGCAAAGGAAGCCCGTGGTGTGATCGAAGTCACTCCTGTGTGGCGCTCATGGACGTGTGATCTGTTGTTGTGTATAGGTGTTGTCGAGCGGGTTGCCAAGTGTGTTGTGTGTGGGAAGCCTACAAGAAAAGCCGGTCATGAAGTGCCCTGTTGTGTGGTGACAAACATACTTAAGAACTTGTTTGCCGGAATTTACTGATACGGCTGTTAGCGCAATACACTTTACATCAAAAGAGTCTCCTGAAATGTACAAGTGTACATCCCGGAATCTTCGCGATGGTCTTTCGGTTGCCTCGCAGCCTTACGCAGTGGACGCTTCTAATTTCTCAAGTAACCACTGAGCAGTCGACAACTACAGGGGTAGTTAGGCTTCTATCCACCCTAACAGGGGTTAAGAAACTTATCTTGAATAACATAATGGCACGCTTCGGCACTCTCTGTCGCCATGTATACCAATATCTAGCTGTTAACAACCTACACTTATGTGCGAGAAGTTTGGCTTTTTAAGGATAGCGGCATTCAGAAAACGTCGTCAGTGCAGTCCGGAGCGTGGTTTTTTTGTTTTTTTTAGATATATGTGCTGACTAATGACCTGTAGTCTACTACGTTACGCACGGCAAGACACAACTCACCGGTGAGACGGAGTGCTCGCTCTGGTTCCTTGCCCAAGTGATCCGAAGGTCACAGGGCGGAATTTTCGGTGGTAACATTTTCGATGGAGGCAAATATGTTTGAGACCCATCTCCTGAAATTCAGGTGCACAGTAAAGAACTCCATATGGTCGAAATTACCGCAGCCCTCCACCACGGCGTCCTAAATATTCTGATCTGCTTTTAGAATATTAAACTCTGACAAATATCATTACTCTTCGGCCAAGTTGCGACGTGGTGTGAATTGCATGGTGCAACGCAGAAGAAAACGGGGTACCGCAGTGCAACATAGCTGTCAACTTAACAAACTACGCAGCGTGAATGACGACCACAAGAATGTAATATAACTTGAAATAGTGTAAGCGGACCATAATGTATACAAAACGCGTCATTGTTTTGTCACGTGACCTCAAACTATAAATTGAAAAGATGTAGCCAGTTGCAATGCCATTTGACGCCGATCGCTTTACCAATGACGTCAATTAAGACGTTTTTCTTGGGTCACGTGACCCCGAGCTATTTAGGTGCAAATAGACATCACGCTGCAAACAGTGAGTGCAAGAGTGGTTCGTGTTCGAGCGTGGTGGCTTACTGCGGATGCGTGCAATATCCGCGCGCATGCGTCGCGGCTCGATGAGGTTCTCTTGCGGCCGCGATGGCAGCGCTGCTTTTCATCGTGTGATTCCTTTTATGCTGTAAGCAGCGCAGAATTAAGCGGGGCTAGATACTAGTACACTTACTCTAATTTCGCGGACTGGCGCGCAAGACAGCCAGAGGATATATAGGCGACTACGTACAGGAAAGTGATCGACTCCATATTTCATTATCCAGCTTCAATTTTCTTCCGTTAGGTTGCTCACATGACTGTTTTGGTTTCCTTTAGGTGCGATTAACAAATATAAATCCTACTAACAAGAAATTTATCTATCTATCTATCTATCTATCTATCTATCTATCTATCTATCTATCTATCTATCTATCTATCTATCTATCTATCTATCCATCCATCCATCCATCATATCTACCTATCATATCTATCTATCTACCTATCATATCTATCTATCTATCTATCTATCTATCTATCTATCTATCTATCTATCTATCTATCCGCCTACGTCGGCGTGTTCTCGTGATCATCCCCTTTACTTGGCATAAACCAAGATTAGTATGGGAGGGTGAGTTTGTTTAGCGAATATGACTCGCTGGTCGTGACATGAATAATGTTACAATCTCGTTGCGTACTTCGTTAAACCGTTTCCGCCAGACGTATGCGGGTATGTGGTAGAGGTGATTGAGATTTTATATCTACGCAAGAACGGCGAGACCAAACATGGGTAATATCAACGTGCAGCGCTAACAAAAAGCTAATATCGGCAGCATTTACCCGAAGAATGCAATTATAAATGTCTGGGTTCCTGCAGGAATCGAATCTCATCATTGTGCGTGGCAATAAAATGTTCTACCACATAGCCAAACCACGCATATTTACTCCTATGATAGGGCCTTCACATTGGGATAATGGCACTTGTACTTAAGCATAATCTTAAGTACATTAAGTAGCCATGTCCAGGGCTACCATCCTCGCGAGCACCAGCACTTCATAACAACTTATCAAATCTGGGTTTGATAATATCCATGTTCCTGTTGGCATCGTTACGCAACAGTAAATAAACGGTTAGACAAAACATATGTGGCTGTTAACTAAATGTTTGAGCGCGAATTTGTACATATTTTTAACTCCTCTTCCTAAGATTTCGCTAATTAATAAGATTACAGCACAGTCCTCTTCCATATGCATGCTTAGCATAACAGCGATTCCCAAGGTACATGGGATCTGCTGATTTTTCTTTCCTCGCGTCGTTTCTTACACTATAAAACTTGTTATGTAACACCGAAGACGCCCAAATCTCTATACATTACTGAGTTCGCATTACGTTGGAGAAAGGGAACTAAAGTATTCGAGAATTTGTGTTAGGCACCTTACGCGGACTAGAGGATGCGAGTACATTTTATTGCACGGCTCAATGTCGTAGACAAGATTAGCGAAGAAAATTCGACGCACGCACGCGATTCCTTCTATTCCGGCCCTCCACGCCCGCGGGTGGGTGAGGCACAATGAGTGAGCGGACCGCCTGGATTGCAGCGCCCGTCCCGTATGCATCCTGTCCAGCCACGGCTCAGCTTTGCTTTTTCTGTCCGCTAAGCTGTGAATTCTTGAGTTGTAATCGTAATGGAGTATTCTACCGCAAGGTGCCTTTTAAGAGTGGTTAACAGCGCCGTCAATGACTGTGCAGGCTATACGATTGCATACATTAGACGGACGGCTAACATTCATATTCGTAAATTGTGTTTCAACGTGCTTGCGAGGAAAGCAGCCAGCCATGGTACTTGAGGTCTTGAGCTCAAATACCACCGTGAGAAAAGTTTGTTTCTTTGTTTATTTACTTCCAATTTTCACGTGCGTCTTCTTTGCTCTTAGCATTCTTTGGTGCTTGCATTCAAGCTGCCGGCTTCCCATGGACGGCGTACAAGGAGTTTCTTTTTATCTAATCAAATGTTTATTGACAATCTTTCGCTGAGACTTGTCAAAGCCAGAAACACCATCAGCGTCTCGAAACGGTGCGCGCATGCGATCCTCGATGCAGTTTCCGTACCATAGATTGCACGGCTTTCAGAATGACGGAACATGTACTTGTGAAACATTCGAAGAGCGAAGCGTGGTACATAAAATTCGGAAAACGGCCCCGAGCCATGACATCTGTCGGTGAAACGGTCACGCCAACGCCGGACGAAGTCACGCTAAAAAAAAAGCATTACACGTGCATGGTTCAGTCCGGAATGTAGCCCCGGGCTCGCTGTCAAGCGAACGAAAGCGAGGCAATTCGAGCGGCGGCATGAAGACCACGCCCGTACTATAGTCCGCACGTGCCGCGCCTGTAGATTGAGGCATCATGGGGCAACTTTGCTGACGTGTGTATATACTGTATACGGACGTTGCGTTTCCTTCTGGCGTTCTTGTTCAAACCGGCTGAACTCGATACCCATTTGAGAATTCGAGATCCTTGCTCCTTGGCTGAGGATGTGTTACCGTACACCTGTTATATCATACGGGTGCTACTATAAATGCATTACAAGTATTACTACACACGTGTTAATACACTCATGTGTTGCACAAGGGTAACCATACGCACGTCTTACAATGGGCGCCAGTGCGCTTGAGCACATGCTACTATGCGGATTAGACGCGCGCGCCTGTGAGCGTGTTACTGTAGCAACACATAATACTATGTATGCAGTACAGCACGGAGTTGATAGTTCTGTTCGTTTTTGTTTATAGACTAGGCGTACGCTCCTTTAGACCATAGAGTTTCCTAAAATTAACTAGAGGGCACTCTGGCGCTGCGATGGTTCAGCGACCATGGGAATGATGGGTAGTACACAACATTTGCCTAGTCTTCGTACTTCCGGGCGGCGAATCGTACTCGCGGCTTAGTTTATTGCTGTGTTTTGGTTTTGTTTTGAAATAAAGATTTAGCCATTTTCGAACTTCGTGACCCAATTTAGAAAGTCAAGTCTAAAAGATTGAAGTGGTGAAGCACAATCGCAGAACATTTGCTGATTTTTGCTTCGTGAGAAAACAGCTCCAAGCCACACGAACACACGCGGAGCCAAAATCAGGCCAGAAGTACGAAGTTTAGACAAATGTGTGTACTACCCATCGTTACAATGCTCGCTGAAGCGCCGTGCGTTGCAGCTCCCATGAACACTTGCGCCAGAGTTCCCTGTAGTGTAGATTAAGAAACTCTATGCTTTAGACGCGCACAGTGTGCTCCAGCGCTCTTTCCCTCCTCCCCCTTCTTTTTTTATCCTCCTTTCAGTCCATTTCCTCAATTGTAGGGTAGTATTAAGAGCACATGGACATGGTTGCCCTTACCAAGTAGATGCTTGTTTGTTATAGCTTGGCTGCGCCATCGTTTTCTATGGACCTATTCCATGTTTGTAAACAGCGGCAGGCGCCGTAAACTTAGTGAGCCGTTTGTAGCGACGTCGCGGCAAACAGGCTCCGCCCAGCTCAATGCTCGGCACCGCCTTCTATGATAACGTGACACCTGGCGAAACAGCTGCAAGCTGCGTCGGAGCTTCTTCGTTCCGCTGCCAGTGACGGGTTTGGGCGCGCTGGCACGTCAACCGAGCTCCGCGGATTGCGGTGGCTGTTACTGGAAGTAAATGTTGCTGGAAGCGGATGGGTTAACTTAACAGGACTCAGCGTGCACCTCCGAACAGAGGGGAAGTCGGGCTCCACGTTGACGATTCACACCCCTTGATCCCCCTCTTACGGTGAGCCGCCCCTGCCTTTCGTGAAATGGACCGAGGAGCCGAGGGAGAGGGAGAGAGCGGGGAACGACGGGTAAAAAGGAGGACGAAAAGAGAGACGAGAGGGGCCCCAGAAAGCCGAGATGGCGGGCGCCGGAACAACGAGGACGGGTAAACGCTACATCTAAATGCGAATAAATCACTTTTTCAAGTTTCCTCATTAGAAGTCATGCTTTCATCACCGGCTTGATCTTGGTCATCTCACCCAATTTACCCCACAACGCTACAGAGCACAGCGCGTTGGGGGAGTCTCCCGCGTGCGACTATAACAGCACCTTCTGTGCCTTATATTACCTTGTTCCATATTCTCTCCATTTGAATTTATTAACAGCTTGAAGTGGCAAGTCAAGAAGCGGCAATCGTAGCGTCAACCAAAATATGGCGCTGCGCATGAGGTATACCAGCACACCACACACTTCACCAAGAAAAAGTTTTCGGAAAATGTGAAGAAATAAAATAATAATACTTGTGCAGCATTTGTCTACAGCGCTTACGAACATTAATACTATTCTGGATAAACAACAATATGACTATCAGGTGATCACACGCTAATCAAAAAAATACGTTGGGATAGGTGTATGGAATTTCTTGTAAACATTGTAAAAGAAAAATTAAGTTAGTCAGCGAGTACCAAAAACGAAAGAAAAAAACTTTTCAACTTGGAAACTCAGTTCACTTGCAGTATAAAAAGACCCAAACAAAAAACTGCGGGCAAAAAAAAGAAAAACGAAATACATACCGAGAGAATGAGCCCTTGTTTGATGCTTTTTTACTACGGAAGCTGTTATGAAATCACAACTCGAGTCACACGCAGTTGTCCGCTGATGTCGCCGCCGGTGTCCGTAACCACATCGCCCGAAATTAGAAAAAAAAAAGCTATCACTAAAGACACAGCGGGGCTCGAAACCCCGGTCTGCTGGGTGCCAGCCCAGTATTCTACCACTGAGCTACGTCGGTGCTTCTGACTTGTGGGCAAACCCAGCACCGAAGACACATTGGTGATCGAAGCCGGGTCCGCTGGACCAGCTCGATATTCTACCACTGAGCTACGCTGGTGCTTGTGACTTGTTGGAAACTTGCCATGATTTCGGGAAAGCAATCGCGTTAATACGACTTTTAGAGCGTTTTAAAACAGCCAAAGAACAACCAGTCGTTGCACAATGCGAATAGCGAAACGAGTGGGCCGTCCATTGCTCCAACTCATTACACAAGCTTGTTGTTGTTCATTAACTGTGTGCTCACGCGCAAAGTTATGAACAACAAGTATATATATATATATATATATATATATATATATATATATACAGCCGAGTACCTTAGCCACTGGACCACCGTGGCGGGGCGAACATATGTCTACAGATGTTGCTAAAAAAAGCCTTGACAAGTTACTAATTTGGACTTAGCTGAAAGGACAATGGCTTATGGAATGTGTAGGTCATGGTAAGCCTTCAGGCTGCTTTTCGCTTTGTCTGCAAAAGATGTGCCTTGATGTGAACATCGATGCCCTGAGCAACCCTAATAAGCTCCAAAGACTCTCCTAGCAATACTTGTTCAAAAAAAGGCATAAAGTCTGAATTTTAAAACTTTCCTTTTTAATCAAAATGAAAAAAAAAGGAAGTGAGCAAAAGTCTGAAATTTGAAAATTTATTTTTACTCAAAATGAAAAAAAATGGGAAGCAAGAAACTACTGAACAATCTTAGCGAAACTGGTAACCTTCATAATGTGTTATAAAGAGAACTAAAATCGACTTCTAAACCTTCAAACGTCATGCTGGCGAGTAAACTTTCCTGCACATTTACAAAGTGATTCAAGAGAGACTTGCAGCGCGCTTTCTTGCTGGGAATCTTAGGCGGTGCGGAGCAGGCCACAAACGAGAAGCGGTTCGCAGCAGCTGTCGTCCGTAAGATTGTTGGTACGCGGGCTGATAGGGCTGAGAAATACGAAGCCCACGCAAGACTGCTCAACGTTTGCAGAAATGATTTGTCCGTTGTCGTTATTCTCCCGCCGGCAGTCAAAGCGTACGCGGTTCGAAGCTCTCAGGTGCAAGCAAGCGCCCACGCTGCTCTATTGCTAGCTTATGGGACAGTTGAATACGTGTGGTTGAAAAAAAAAGCCAAATAAAGGATAAAGAACTATTTCGTAAGGGTACCATATTTTCTCGCTCAATGCAAGCATTATATATAATAATAATTTGACCTTCTATGTTGTATTCCAGCATCAGGAGGTTCAGGGACGAAAATTTAATGCTCAACTCTGGGAGTTTTGCATGCCGTACAATTAACAATATCATTAAAACAAAGGTTGCGTGAGAGAGACCACGAATTACTTTTTTACTGCGCGGCCTATCTTTGACATAGGCAGAGCGCACGGTAAACTTACCTGATTGATAACGTCAATGTAATCCCACAAGGAATATCATTACTCAAAGCGCGATTGTTCTTATGTATGGCTCAAGTTACATGTCCGCCTTACTACGTCGGCGAGTATTTTCTGGAACGTATAGCGAAGGTAAGTGAGGCTGCAGTGTTCCTGTCCTTCAATGCCACTTTTCTTGTGGAATAGACTATTCGCGCGTACACAGAGCAACGACAAAGGACGACGGCAGAGTTTGCTCACTTCTTGTTTTCACAAGATCTGCTTGTCGTTTCCGAGGTCGCCTTCACTAATACATACGTGGAACATGGCGAGTAATTCTTAGTTGTTCATGCAACGAAGTACTGTCGCACAATAACTCGGTTTCTTATCGTGCCAGCCCTTGGCTCATATTCAGAGAGGCTTTGACTCTACAAGGGCACGCATACGAACAAGCGCTGCGAACGGTGGCACTAGACGCATTAAAGACAGTTTTGTATTGCTGTCGCTGTGTAGAGCACACTCACGAAAGAAAATTAATGCGACTGTGACCTCACATTGTTTAATCACGTTTACATGAATTTGCTCGCACAGGTTCACCGAGTGCTCAATAGCTTAGACTGAACGACAAATACAACAAGGTCGCAGAGCTCCTGATGCATTTGTTTTGAAGTGTCTAGAAGGCGAAAGTCATTTTCTTCTTGTTTTTGGTCAGTTGTGTCGATCGACTCGACCTGCACTTCCCATTTGAACCCGTCTTTTTTTTATTGATATGATATATAAGGAGATGCTGGCGCACAAATATGGTGTCGGCTACTCCTTAGTCCTTGAGTCAAACTTCAACACGTATACCTTAAAAAAAACATACAAAGCAGTGCATGGAAAAAACACTTGGGCACAGATATGCAAAGATACACTTGTACACACATATCACAACAAAATGGTTAGGAAATGTTCGAAATTCGAAGAATTCAGTCTCTGATATTGTCGTGCGTTATTATGCAGTCCAACCAGCCTAAAATACTCTGTCAAACCAGCACAAAACAGCAGAGCACACGCCTGGTCCTTACGAAGGTTTATTCGCTTGTGTGTACATAATACGTCATTGACTTCAGTACACACATATGATGGGAGTCACGTGATACTGCACATAATAAGTACACTTGTTATACAAATGAAAGTTCGTTATTTCTTAGTACTTGTCAGCAATTACGTTGTCTTGTAAGAAACGTGTTAATGCTTTTAAAGCGCGCTACTGTAAAACTCCTGTTGGCCACGGGCCCTGAATATTCTTCATGCTAAATGGTCTGTGGTCTAATGCCAACAGTTCCGATTTAAGACTGCGTCTTGGCGTGTCATGATGTGGACAGTATATGGGAAAGTGACATACGTCTTCATCTATAAATCCCCATTCACACTCAGGAGTTTCAGCTCTGCTAATTCTTTGCAAAAAATGTTTTGTGTATGCAGTGCTTAGGCTCAATCGGTGAATTAGAGTTTCCATACTTCTATCTAATGCCAGCGTAATTTTGAATTCAATAATTAGATCGATGTGATATAAATCACAGCTCTTTGTACCTTGGTCAAACCAAGCAGTTTGGCTCATTCTGAAACTTGTAGTTTATAATATATGCAAATAATGTTTCGACATTGGTAAAGAAACAATAACGTCTTTACGATGTGCTTGTCGTGCTGCTTCACAGGCAGCTTCTTTGACTTCACCTTGGATCAAGCGAGTGTCATGTGATGATGTGTACATGTGCCGCCATGGTTGGTGACCTCGTAGTAATGCCATGAGGATATCATTATGACGCAGGAAATTTTTTTCGAGCAGCGACGTCATGATAGCGTCATATCTTGACGTCATAGCATTATTATGGTGATTTTTCGTACCACTTGTGTTGAAACTGACGCCACCGCCGGCGATCACTTTTCGTGCTTAGTGAGGCATCTAAGTTAGCCTAAAAAAAATTCCATTGCATGGCGCACACCATGTTTCAGCGGATTTCTGGGGCCTCTGTGTCATCTTCGTCTAATGTTTGCTCTTGTTAAAACATGAAAAATTAGACAGACCGACAATTCGTTTTGAGTCCCGTCTGGACGTCTGGACTGTTGAGAAAGTCTCGTCACACTGCTAACAGGGTATTCCGGACCTGGCTTCTTGCAGAGTGCTAGTGGTCGTGTCCGTGGCTGCCGCAGCGTCAGAAGTGACCATTCAAAACGCGCTTCGTCGCGCACTCATGCATGCGACGGGCATGCAGCAGAGCCACTTGAAGAGAACGGCTTTTCACCTCTGCTCGCATTTTATCTTCCCTTTTTTTCCCTCCTTGTCTTCGCCTTGTCCTCGCCGTCCTCTTTATAATTATCGTTTCTCTTGAAGCGAGTCATCGGCGGCGCCGGCCGCCGACTGATTGGTATCGTAATGCCTCGCCGCCAAGAGAAAGACAAGACGGCCGTCGTCTCCTGCAGCTTCTCTCCCTCGTTTCAAAACGCTTCTTTTCATCTTCTTCCTCTCCTTGTAGCGCTTACTTGTTATTTACGTTCGTTTTGTTCATTTGATTATTTTTTTTCACAACTTCTTGTTTGACAGTGTTCGCGGCGAGCGTTGTTTCGTTTCTCTCCTTTCGTCAAAAGCGTGCCATTGCGCTCCTTATCTCCTCGAGCAGTCGCTTGACGGGAGTCAACTTGCCAAGGTAAACCAACCGACCAGCCGGAGGCACGAACAACCAAGTGAAAAATGCTCGGGGAGTCTCGCTGAAGTGTGTTTGTGTGTGTGTTCGGGGGGGGGGGGGGGTAGGAGGAAGGGGTGTGAAGGACCAGCTAACAAACAGTTTGTGGGGCGGGCACTTCGTACTGAGGCGTCACACGTGAGTGAGTTTCGTGTTTAGAGCACCTTCTAAATAGCGGTTAAACGCAAATAATTTTTGTGAAGGTCTCAGCGTTAGCTAATGCCTATTGAGCAAATGCAGTTCCCAGATTAGGCGGTTAGTCATACCACTAAGGCTCCTCGTGTGAGTGTGCGCGTGTTACGTGCGAATAGGTTTTACTTCAAGTATTTTTTTCTTTTGCTATATGCAGTATTATCAAAAGATAGTACGAAAACTCCTAAGAAAATTATCTTTTAGTGTGTAGGCACGCAGGCTACACCCGTCGCAGCTAGAGTAGTTTTTATTGCGATAGCGATTGTATGAACATGCTTTGCGGATTTTCGCCATTGGCTTCACCACCATGTCGCTTATATATATATATATATATATATATATATATATATATATATATATATATATATATATATATATATATATATATATATATATATATATATATATATATATATATATATATTTCATGAAGTCTTGGTTGCGTCAGCGTTTATTTTGAGGATAGACCTCTCGCAAAACGAACGGGCAGAGCCAGTACACAGGCGATGACGATGATGAGGACCCCGAGTGGCCATGAGGACAAAAAAAAACAAGCGGATGATGGTGATTCTGATCATGCAGGGATGAGAACGATTTAAGTAACAAACGCCCACACTAATTCCCCCCACTTGGAAGCGGACACCTCGGCCGCCGTAAGTCAATGTGACGGGAAACGTCGCGTGAAATGTTTCATGCGACAAATGTGGACAATCTCTGTGAGGCGGTAACGGTGGTCTGTTGGGTCGACAAGTCGTGTGACATGATAATTGACCTGCGAAGTCCGTTCCAAAACAATGTATGGCCCGATGAAGTGCGGTTGGAATTTGTCACAGAGACCAGGAGTGCGAATAGGTGTCAAAAGCAGCACTTCGTTACCTGGCTGGAAAGACACAACGCGATGGGATGCGTCATAGATGATCTTCCGCTAGTGCTGTCTCACTTCAGTATTGATGCGAGCCTCATGGCGAGACTTGGCCAGGCGGGAAATGTATTCTTCGCTAGATGACTGACATGAATTTCCATGGCTGTGAAAGGATACGTCGAGAAAGGTAGTCGGGGTGCGTCCATACACGAGGTAAAACGGTGAGTAGCAAGTTGTTCGCTGAACGGCGGTGTTGTAGGCGAAGGTCAGGAATGGCAAAAGAGTATGCCAGTTTTTGTGCTCGGGTTCGACGTAAACGGCTATCATGTCATCAAGGGTTCGGTGAAATCTTTCTGTGAGACCATTTGTCTGAGGGTGGTAGATTGAAGCTGTCTTGTGAGTAGTTCCAGAAGCGCGCAGTACTTCATTTACCATTTGTGACAGGAACACTTTGCCACGGTCACTAAGCAGTACACGAGGAACCCCATGACGCAAGATTGTGGCGTGAAGAATAAAGTCTGCAACTTCCGCAGCTGAGCCTGTAATAAAAGGAGGTCTCAGCGTAGCATGTCAGGTGGTCCATGGCGGTCACTATCCATCGTTTTCCAGCAGATGTGACGGGGAGAGGCCCGTAAAGGTCAACACCTACAACCTCGAGTGGCATTGAAGGGCACGGAAGTGGCTGTAGAGGTCCAGCAGGTGCAGACGTGGGGAGTTAACGACGCTGGCATGGATAGCAGAAACCGACGTACCACGCTACGCTAGAAGAAAGGTCAGGCCAGTAATAACGACATAGAATGCGGTCAAGAGTTTTTTTTAAACCAAGATGACCAGCAGTCAAGTCGTCGTGGAAGGCTTCGAGCACCTGAAGTCGAAGAGAGCGTGGCAGTACAGGAACCGAGCGCTGACCGTCAGGGTGGTAGACGTGGCGGTAGAGAGCCCCATTGTCCAGCTTAAAGTGCAGGAGTGGACGACGAAGTTGCGCGTTTGTTGGATGAGAAACTCCCGAAAGGTGGTCCATCAACATGCGTCTGCAGTATGAATCGGACCGCTGGAGGGAGATAAATGTTGGTTCGTCGTCGGGAAAGGGTGGCCCTATTGATGCGAGCGTATGAACTTTGGTAGATGTGGCGGTTGAGTTCTCACCAACGCAGATATGGGTAATTAGTAGTGGGCAACAAGATAAAGCGTCGGCGTCTTGATGTTTTCTACTTGACTTATAGGTTATGTCAAAGTTGTACTCCTGCAAGTGTAGTACTAACGTACCCCAGCGTCCAGACAAGTTCTTCAGTGTATATAGAAAGCCAACATAAGGCATGGTGGTCCGTAACGATTGTGAAGTGAACGGCCGTGGAGATGGAGATAGGGACATAACTTATTGATATATATATATATATATATATATATATATATATATATATATATATATATATATATATATATATATATATATATATATATATATATATATATATGGAAAGAAGTGTATACCTAAGGGCTCGTTTTTCCGTGTTTTTACACAATATTAATTAGATCTGACAGACAATAATGCCAAAGAAAAAAGTATAGGGGAAGATATTAGACCAAATTGTAATGTAAATATGAAGAAAAGTGGGTGAAAAGATAACTTGCCGTGGGAAGGATCCAAACCTGCGACCTTCGAATGACGCGTTCGATGCTCTACCACTGAGCCACCACGACAGCCATCCCCCCAGCCACATTATAAGGTTTATATGAGAATTAAACGTGGGAGTGTCAGTCAGCGCCACCAGTAGCCATGGCGGCGAGTGTGGCACACTCTTTTGAGTCTGTTTGGCGTCACGTAGCACGTGAACTCGTTGCGAGTGGGCAGCTGACCAATAGTCCCTCGTATACGACCTAAAGGCACTAAGTCTGCCAGTACGAGACCCTCGTCAATGAATAAGGAAAGAAGTGTATACCTAAGGGCTCGTTTTTCCGTGTTTTTACACAATATTATTAAGATCTAACAGACCATAATGCCAAGGAAAGTATAGGGGAAGATATTAGGCCAAACTGTAATGTAAATATGAAGAAAAGTGGGCGAAAAGATAACTTGCCGTGGGCAGGAAATATATATATATATATATATATATATATATATATATATATATATATATATATATATATATATATATATATATATATATATATATATATATATATGCGACCTCGCGCTCCAGGCATCATGCACAGGAGTATTAACGGTGAGGTATTTATATACACCGTTTACCGATGGTGGCGTGCATATCTTGGAGGAGCTTGAGCGTGTTTTCTGTCATGCAGTGCTCCTAATTTTTTTCTATTTGCTACCCTTGAGCCGTGCACAGTAAAGTGGCCGCTCACTGTACCCACTGATGATGGGAAACAAAGAAAGGAAGAAAAGAAACACCGGGCCTCAGACGCCACCACGCGGCAGAAAAGGCCGATGAGTCATTCGATCCATGCCCTAGCACGTCTAAAGAAAAAAAAATTATGTGTAAGAGCGTCGAGCCTTGCATTGTGGACACTTGCAGTGCATTGCTCAAATATGTACCACAGTGAATGCTTTTATTTCACGCTTGTCTCATGTATGCCTTTGATTTCTTTTCGAGCGTCCTTCTGGGTACTTCAGTGGTGCCCTGCAAGTATCGAGCTGTTTGTAATTCCTCGTGTGCCGTCACATTCCTAAATGTTGCTATCGCCGTGATTGCTTCGCCCTTGCGGTGAAACTGGGGCTTTTGAATGCGAAGTATTTCTTAGTGATTTGACAAATATCTATCTATCTATCTATCTATCTATCTATCTATCTATCTATCTATCTATCTATCTATCTATCTATCTATCTATCTATCTATCTATCCCCCTACGACTTGAGTGTTAATAGGACGTTCACCAAGATTATTATGAAATGATATGGCTGTATAATTCTGCTAAGTGAGTGTTCGTAATGTGCAAATCATGGCATATATGTGTCATATATGGCGTGATTTGCACGTCATGTATTGGGCTGCTTGCGGTCATAGAATTGAATGGATGTAACTTGGTTTGGTGAGATACTTCGGCCTCATGAACATAACTGAGAAGGGTTAACACTAAAACCATGATATATCTGTCATGTATGGCTTGATTGGCATGCCATGCTCATGGTGTGCTCGTGGTCCTTTTGCTAGCTTAAAGGGGCCCTCAAACACTTTTTCAAGTAATCTTGGAATGAACTCTCTGGAAGAGCTTATTACCTTAGGAATCAAATGGCGCAAAAATTTTAAAAAATCCGTCAAGTGCCAGTGGAGTTAAAGATTCGTCGCATGCTGCGATGGCATTCTCTCTTCTCTCGTCCCGACGAAAGCGCTGTAAGCTAAGCAAGGAGAGATCGGAGGGGCAAAGAGAAACGTCATGCGCGCTTCGTGACCTTAAGCACTTTTTTATCGTCGAATGCATAACTTTGTCAGTGTGATCGTGCGCGCACGCGAGGAAAAGTCACGGCCTCCCGCGGAAATTTCTGTAACAACCGAGCGCGCTATGTTCAAATCAGCCAATGGCTGATAGATAGGCTTACTAGGAGCGATTTTTGGGCTTATTCCGTGATTTGTCGAGAGAAGACAAATTAATTTTCAGCTGACTGAAAATTTATTGTGAATTCCCGACCGCGTGCTGCGCTATATTATTTAGCTCACGTATTCTCAGGAGCCTCTACTATACCGATCGGCAGCGCTTTCGGACCATGCTCAAAAAGTGTTGTAGGGTCCCTTTAATACAGACAGAAATCGCGTGACGTGCCTGTATAACGAACGTAAATGACAGGTGTTGGCATCAAAATCAACAAAATGTGTGTGATATACGGAATGAGTTGCATTCCACGTTCATAATGTACAGGTGTCTTTTTCACTAGCTTGGCATACACCAAAATATTAGTAGTAATAATTGTTCAGGTCTAACATTCCAAAACCACGATACGATTATGAGAGACGTCGTAGTGGTGGGCTCCGGATATTTCCATCACCTTGGGTTCCTTAACGTTCACTTAAATTTAAGCACATGAACCTCAAGCATTTTCACCTTCATCAAAAATTCAGCCGCCGCGGCTGGGATTTCATCCCGTGACCTGCAGTTCAGCAGCCGAGTTCCTTAGGCACTAGACAACTATGGTGAATATGCACCTAAATTAGTATTGCGTGACATGTGTCCATGACTGCCTCAAACTATCGATGGGAACATGAAAATCACGCCATGCAATATCATGTACGGCATGTCTTACGTGCCATGCTCTCGATGACCAGGCGGCCGTTTCGCTATCTCGACATATACCAAAACTGGTATGACATGGCATGACTCTGGGACGAACATAAACTACAGTTCGTAACATAAAACTCATGAAATGGATCTCACATACACGATTTACATGCCACGCTGATGGTTCTCCCACTGACATTTTTCTTGTGTGGTGTATACCGAAAATGTTATGGCGGGACAAGATTGCATGAAGAATATATATGAGATATCAAAACATGAAAATTCTGACATGCATGTCGTGTACAGCGACATTTGTATGTCAGGTGCAAGGGGCCCCTGCGACCGTTTTGTTAATGTGACATGTGTAGAGAGGAAGAAGTTTATGTGCCGCAGTGTGTCACGACTTTAGCGAGAGAAGCCGAGCGCGAGCTGTGGCCCTGAGCGCTGTGATTCCCTTGTCGGTAGCTGCCGCCCACTTTCCATATTATTAGTCCTGCTGTGCAAATACTACTTACGCCAATAAACCCCGTTTCAGAGTGGTGGAGGTGCAGGGTAACTCAACTTGGAACTCCGCAACAGGAAACTGCCTGCCATCCAAGAAATGGCTGAAGAAAACACTGAGCAAGGTACGATCCAGCCTCCGATGGACATCGTGCCCATGGCGCTACGCGTGTGCGATCCACCTTTTTTCGACGGTACTGATGAGCAAGACGTAGAAGATTGGCTGTTGACATTTGAAAAGGTAGGCGCAAGCAACAAGTGGGACGGCCCTTCGAAGCTGCAATATGTACCCTTCAACCTGACAGAAGTAGCGAGTCTCTGGCTTGACCACCACCAATGGGAATTCGCCACTTGGGGTGATTTTAAGCTACGCATTAGCGATGTTTTCAGTCGCCCGAGGTACGCAAGCTTCGTGCCAAACAGCGCCTACGGGGACGCGCACAGCATCAGGGGGAAGGCTTCACAAGGTACATAGAGGATGTGCTCGACTTGTGCAAGCACCTTGACCCTCCAATGACAAAAGCAGACAAGATCAAACACATCTTGAAGGGGATAGACGACGACGCCTTCAAGATGCTGCTGACCAAGGGCCAACGTGCCGTGTCCGAACTTGCCACTCTTAGCCAGAGCTTCGAGGAGTTGCTCAAACAATGGGTCATGACACGGCGGCCAGCGGCTACCGACGAAACTCTCGCGGCATTATTCCTAGGTAGGTACCACAACACAATAATGTCGGAAATCACCGATATGTGCGTGAGGAGGTGGCCCGACAACTTTTGTGCCTGTCGTATCTAACGGCAACATAACCCTCTTCTGAGCGTCTCGCGCCCACCATCAGGCAGGTAATGCAGGCGCAGGTCTCTGAGGCACTGCCGCCCGTCTTTTAGACAACACCCGTCACCTCGCCATTGACTTACGCTGATGTTGCTGCTACTCCGCCATGACCTCTGCTTGGGCCGACTCCCCAGCCTGTACGAGTACCAACGACGCCATTTCCAGCAACACAGCAGCGCTATAACGGAAACCTTTGGAGCACAGTTGACAACCGCCCGATCTGTTACGCATGCGGATATCCAGGTCACGTGGCGCGCTTCTGTCGCCGGCGCTTCGCAACGGGCCCGGCTGCAGCTCCGAAGTACTCTGACTACCTTTCCCGGCCCCGTACAACGCGCAACGAGAACTGCCCCTTCAATGCGACCGACAATCAAAGGAACGCGACACGTCACCGACCGAACTAGACAACCACCCTGTTGCCGACTGCCGACCATTCAGTCCCCGTCGCTCATCCTCACCACGCCGCTACCGTCCCCTCTGCATCGCCGACCGAACCCCGTAAAGACAGAAAAGTGGCTGCCGCAGCTCCGGAGGCACGAGCTGCGAAATCGTCACACTGTAGAAGTCCTCGCCCGTCCCCCACAAACGCTATGAAAGTGTTTGTAGAAGGTCTACGAACTCTTGCGCTTGTTGACATCGGTGCCGCCGTATCTGTGATGAGTCCAAAACTCTGCCGTTCGATACTAAAAGCAATAACGCCGCCTTCAGACATTTTGGTGAATTCCACGAGCACGCACACAATTCGACCAGTCGGAGCATGTACGGCAAGAGTAATCATTCAGGACGCCCTGTACCACATCGAGTTTCTCGTGTTTACCACTTGTTCCCACGACGTAATACTTGGATGGGATTTTTTGTCGCGCCACCACGCCGCAATTGACTGCGCTCGCGCGCAGGTGAAGTTTTTCCTATTTTCTGATGCCCCATCTACCGACAATGAGCGCACTCACCTTGGCAATCTTTTTGTTGCTTCCGACATTAATGTTCCTCCTCTTAATGCCATAGTTATCCCCGTCATTCGTACTGAATTGTGCGGCTCTACGGTAGTGTTCTCCCCATCTGACGTTTTCAGTCGCCGCCACGGTATACGTTTCTGCCATACGCCATTCTGCTACCTCACCAAGATACTTCCGGAATTGTCGTTTGCAATCCTAGCTCATGCCCTCTCACCTTAAGAGCTCACACTGGGCTATGATCTTCGTGTTGATGAAAACGTTATTGCGCCTATTGAGTCCCACGACCCTGGCCAGAAACTTCAACTGAACGCTGTTACTCCTCTTTTTACGCGGGATGACTACTCCTCGGATATCTTCAATCGCTTCATCGACAGCAAGCTTCCTCTGGATCAACGGGACCAGCTAATATCCCTTCTGCGTGAATTCCGAGATTTATTTGACCTTCCTCAAAAGGCACTGAGTCAAACTAACACCGTCGCTCACACAATCTACACTGGAACGCACCCTCCTTTGCAGAAACGCCCCTACCGCGTATCACCCAAGGAACGAAGTGTAATTGCAGACCACCTGGACGATATACTTCAGCGCGGTGTCATCAAGCCATCTTCTAGTCCCTGGTCTTCACATGTTATGCTAGTGAAGAAAAAAGAGGGTTCGATTAGATTTGGTGTCGACTACCGGTGACTGAACAAAATTACATGAAAAGATGTATACCCTCTTCTCCGCATCGACGACGCTATCGATTGCCTACAAGGTGCCGAATTCTTGTCTTCACTGGACTTACGTTCAGGTTACTGGCTGGTTCAGATGACAGAGTAAGACCGTCCCAAAACAGCGTTCGTTACGCCGGATGGCCTATACGAATTCACGGTTGTGCCATTCGGTCTGTGCAATGCACCTGCGACGTTTCAACGAATCATGGACAGCCTTTTACGTGGCCTTAAATGGCAGATATGCTTATGTTACCTTGATGATGTTATCGTATTCTCTACTAATTTCCCTGCACACGTCGACCGTCTGCGCACAATTCTTCAGTACCTTACTAAGGCAAAGCTCCAGCTTAATCGGAAGAAGTGCCGCTTCGGGGCTCGCCAACTTACTATACTTGGTCATGTTGTGTCAAAGGATGGAATTCGCCCCGACCTGGACAAACTTCGAGCCGTGGCCGAGTTTCCGAAACCGACTTGACTCAAAGAACTTAGGAGCTTCATCGGCTTGTGCTCGTATTTTCGCCGTTTCGTTCACAACTTTGCATCAATAATAGCCCCACTCACGCAACTACTGAACGGTCCAGCTAATCTTTCTAACTGGACCCCTGAATGTGACGAAGCCTTCCTTGCACTGCGCCGTCTCTTTACGTCACCACCCATTCTACGCCGTTAGGACCCAAGTGCTCCCATTGAAGTGCACACAGACACCAGTAGCGTTGGTCTGGGAGCAGTACTCGCGCAACGAAAGCCCCGTATTTCAGAGTACGTCGTCGCATATGCAAGCCGCGCACTCACGAAAGCGGAAATGAACTACTCCGTGAATGAAAAAGAATGCCTCGCAATCGTTTGGGCGTTAAGCAAGTTTCGTCCTCACTTGTACGGACAGAGTTTCGACGTTGTGACAGACCACCACGAACTTTGTTGTTTGTTGTCGCTAAAAGATCCTTCAGGTTGCCTTGGACGTTGGGCTTTTCGCCTACAAGAATTCGACATTCGTGTGGTCTACTGCTCAGGACGAAGGCACTCTGATGCGGACGCCCTCTCACAATCACCAGTGAGATCCAGCGCAGACCTGCATTCGACGCCAGCTTCCCCATCGCTCCCATTTCCGTCACAAGCATGTCGTCTGAACAGTGGAAAGACCCATGGATAACATCTCTCCTAACATTCTTTCTGACTCCTCAACGTCTGCGTACCCACGCGCTCTTCGCCGCCAAGCCACACATTTCCAGAAAAGGGACGCCCAACTGTACCACAGAAACTATCACTCGGATGGTCGTAAATGGCTCTTGGTTATACCACGCCATATGCGATTTGATGTCTGTGCGTAGTTTCATGCCGACCCACAACATGATCATGCTTGGTGTGTTAAAAACATATCACCAGATCCGCCAGAGTTACTACTGGCGTGGTATGTACACCTTTGTACAAAAATACATACGGTCATGTTCATTATGCCAACGACGAAAGACAGCGGCCCATTCACCCGGTTTATTACAGCCTCTACCGTGTCCGGCGCGCCCTTTCGACCGCGTTGGAATCGATGGATCATTGTCACCGTCAACCATCTGACGAGGTACGCTGAAACGGCTCCACTACATACGGCTGGTGCACGTGACGTTGCCAATTTCGTCTTGCGACGCATCGTACCGCGTCACGGGGCACCATATGAAATACTGAGTGATTGCGGGCGTGTCTTTTTATCCGAAGTTGTACAACAACTTTTTCGGGCATGTCGCGTGGTTCAGAGCACCTCTACAGCCTACCACTCGCAGACCAATGGTCTAATTGAGCGCTTCAACCGAACGCTAGGAGACAACTCGCCATGTATGTCGATTCCTACCAATCGAACTGGGATGTCGTTCACCCATTTGTGAATTATGCGTACAGCACCGCGACGCATTCAACCACAGGCTTCTCACCTTTCTTCTATATGGGTGTGAGCCATGCTCCACCTTTGACACCATTTTGCCGTATTGTCCCGACGTCTGAGAGTTCAACCCTCTTTCTGAAATTGTGCACCACGCTGAAGAGTGTCGTCAGTTGGCCCGATCATTCACCTCGGACAACCAAGAACTCGAAAAAGACCGCCACGACCGCGACCAGCAAGTCGAGACTTCTGCCGTAGGCTCGCTCGTCTGGCTCTGACTGCCCTTCCACTCCCCAGGTCTGTCCGCTAAGTTTACCGCCAAGTTTCACGGTCCTTATCGCGCCGTCGAACGTGGATCTCATGTCACATGCGGGATCGAGCCACTCACGCCATCTAGAGACAGGTGCTGCCTTGGTCGTGAGACTGTCCACGTGAGTTGTCTCAAGCCCAATCACGACTCACTCCTACTCTCGTCACCTTTACTTGCCAAGATGACTCGTCTTCGTCACCGGGGTATCGTAGAGAGAAAGAAGATTATGTGCCGCTGTAGGTCACGCTTTTAGCGAGAGGAGCCGAGCTGTTGCCCCGAGTGCTGTGATTCCTGGGTTGGTTGCTCCCGCCCGCTTTCCGCATCAATAGACCTGCTGTGCAAGTAATACTTACGCCAATAAACCCCGTTTCATATGTATCAAAGTTAGCATAGTGTGACGCGAGTGTACAGAGAACATAAACTACAGTTGGCCGCATGAAAATCATGATAGGCCTCTCATATATATGGCATCACTTGCATGCAGTCGGTGCTCTCCCGGCCATTTTGTCAGATGAAATATGCGAGAATTCGCATGGCGGGACAAAATTGTATGTTGAAAAAAGTGACAAGGCGTAAAACGCAATTGAAAACGTGTGTATGCGATGTATGGCTTGATTAATTCGGCTTGCTGCTCGTGCCACGAATGCCTTCATTTGCCTCGGAAACAAACAGTGCGGTGTATGCAGCCTCTTTCGCATTGCATCGATTCCCACTATACCTGACAATTGCTGAAATGTTATTCTAACGAACTAGTGGAAAGGCGTAGCTGTCACTAAACAATGGTAACTCCTATATTTATGTTTTTTTATTTCCATAAGAAGAGATAATTTGTCCCGCATTGGGAAATGCAGAAGCAAACTGGGGCAATACCTAATGAACTTCAGAGTATATGTATTCGCTACACACAGTCTTCGATATGGCTGCTGAACTTAACTGTCGCTGTGTTGCACTTTGCAGCGGCAAAAATAGACATCGAAGCTGCGCGTATCCGACGGGAGATTTCTTTACAAGCCTCCATCTATTATATATATTATTAGAGGTTTTACGTTTCAAAACAACGATATAAGGCGTGCCATCATTGAGGGCTTCGGAAACTTTGACCATTTTCTGATGTTTTAACGTACACCGTACAACGGCGGCAGGCACACTTTATTATTGTATGTCCACGTTTGTTACCACCGCTGTTTTTTGTTTTTTTTTAATTTTAATAAGCTCCCATATTGTCGGTGGTCGGTTCCACATCGAGCGCGTTTGCACACATTGTGCGGAATCACCTAACACTTGAAATACCAGCATTTTATCGCTCTTATCTAAATTTACGATGTTGTTCATACATGATGTGACACGGAGTATACGAAAATACAGCCATCACGAGTTCGTCCCAGGCCCCGCCGCGGTGGTCTAGTGGCCAAGGTATTCGGCTTCTGACCCGCAGGTCGCGGGTTCAAATCCCGGCTGCGGCGGCTGCATTTCCGATGGAGGCGGAAATGTTGTAGGCCCGTGTGCTCAGATTTGGGTGCACGTTAGAGAACTCCAGGTGGTCGAAATTTCCGGAGCCCTCCACTACGACGTCTCTCATAATCAAATAGTGGTTCTTGGGACGTTAAGCCTTACATGTCAATCAGTCAAATCAGTTCGTCCCATGGTCATACTTCTCACATAGGAAACTGTATGGCCAGGTACCAATTGAAATCATCTGTCGTGTTGCCAAAATCAAATGGCTTTCGCGTGCTCAATTCCCATACGTCTCCTGTGGGCTTGTCAGATTGTTTTGCCAGGTGGTGGCTGTTACTACTAAACTACTCGTTTCGAATGGTTGGCGTGGTGGCCGCCGTTTCATTTGCTTAAAGAACTGGTATATGGTGCTTGGCTGGCTGGGCCGGTCTTCCTCTGCATAGTGGGAAAAGCTGGGCGGCAAAGGCGAAGTCAGCCGCGTATGCGTTTCAGTCCGCGTGGGCTATCTTTCAATCGCGCTAAGGAATATCCGGCCACGCCTCATTTTCGCGGCTCATTAATTTGAGAGCGTTGCTGGGTGTCGCAAGCCGAGGAAAGCGATATCTATACCTTATATACGCTCGCACTCACGGCGCGCCGTTCCGCCGCGCTGCGCGCAGCAGGTGTCGATGACAGATCGACCGCCGAGCGCGTCGACGCGCGTATGTAGTGCCTGCTCCGGTCTGCGACAGCCGCACACCCGACGTTCAGGGGGGCTACACGGTTGAAGGCGGTGCGCACGCACACACCATGCGCACATGGGGAAAGGAGCTTGCGAGAGCGAGCCACGCTTGGCCGAGAGAGAGAATGAAACGCCGATTAAGACGCCGCCAACGATAATGACTACGCGAAGACGACAGGAGAGGCGAAGGGGAGGGAGAAAAAAAATCACTCTGCCGGACAGATTAGCGGGGGACTGCCGGAACGATTAGCCGAAATCGATTGCCCAATTACGTATACGCATCGGCGGCAGCAGCGCCCAGAAAGCGCGAGGCTCCACCGTGGCGCGGATTTATAAGTGGCCAGCTCAGTCTCGACTTGGAAATGCGCTCTTGTCTGCTTCGCCAACGACGCTATACATATATATATATAAGTAGTATATATAACGGGCTTTGGGTCGTTTTAATGAAGCGCTGACCCTGATCGTTTACCCCTACAGTATTTGTCCGGCCCATATGGTCTATACGCTTGCATGGAGCTGTGTTATGCCTTCAGACTCGAAATATCAGGGGTGGGGGGTCGGAAGCATGATTTCGTACACGACTGGTTTGGCTGTTGGCTCTATGTTTCTGTGTGTGGGTGATACCGTGAGTGATTCGTGCTGGCAACGTTTCTTGCCTACACGCACTGATGAGTATACCTTTCCTGCTGTTGATCCCTCGAGTTCACCCCTCCTCACCATCCAGCCATGGCAAACGGCGGAAAGGTTTGCCCCTCAAGGCTGCTGCCGTATGGCCGTTAGGACTTTGCGATACATCAGTGTCGGTGATTGTCTTGGCAGTCCAAAGACGCGTTCACGCCGCATCGACTTTACGGAAGTTTCTAGGATACTGCACTCTTACAAAAAGGTGAGTAAAAAGGTAGTTCGGTGCGCACAAATAGGTATCAACTGCACCGGTTGCTAACTTTCTTGGGCTGTTACTAACCTTTTGCTACCTGTTTACAACCTACGTTAGAAAACTTTTACTAGTGGCAACCAAAAACTACCTTTGTGCTACCTTTGTGTTACCTACCTTTGTGCTACCTTTGTGCAACCTGTGCTACCTTTGTACTACCTTTGTACTACCTTTGTGCTACCTGTTTACTATATACGTTAGTACACAGCAAGTGGAGGCAAAAACGTGGTAAGTCCAGCCTTTACTAACTGTCACGGATCATTACTAATTTCAATTAATACATATTGTAGAAGTTTATATGAGAATAGTCTTGACAGATCATTTTAAATGAAGAACGAACGAAATGTCCGTGAATCAGGGAAAAAACACTTTTGAAATTACGCAACAGTGATTTCTAAGCATCATTTATTTTATTGTGAAAACGTAGGAGGGTGATTCTACGTGAGATCGAATGAAGCGTGGCTGATCGACTTCTTGAATTTATTGGGATTTTTATATATTGTTGCCTGATGAGTGGCAAGAAAAGATCAGCAGTTTGTTTTGCCGGAAAATATTTTATTAGATAGATAAATCAGACAGACATACGGACGGACGAACGGGACAGATAGATAGATAGATAGATAGATAGATAGATAGATAGATAGATAGATAGATAGATAGATAGATAGATAGATAGATAATGACAGACCAAGAAAAAGAATAAGGGCAGTGAGAGAAAGAACAAATGAAAGGAGAAATAGAGAAAGGAAAATAAACGAAAGTGGGCGATCGCCAGGAGAAATTAATTTTGTGTATATAGACACCGCGTATACGTGCCAGAAGCCTTGATCCATAGTATTCGCGTCGCTTGTACAGATACATTGTTTGTCGAGTTATCTTCGTAAGCCTATACACTAGACTCTGACTATACGTACGAATGCCTGTCGGCTCAAGGACGCCTGCGACATACACGCGACGTCTCTGAGAGCGGTACATTTAGGGTGCCCGCCCGCGCACCGCTCCCGTTCGGCGAGCTCAGCCGGCCAAATTTCTTACATATCCGTTATGTGTTGCTTCATTTATCGGTATCTGTTGGTTTTTCATTTTTTCTAGCAGCATATCAATCAGCCGTGCCAGTTGCAGTGGGTGGCGTAAATAAACATTATCAACACGAAAGTTCTGCCAAACGACACCTTTTTCCAGATTTGCGCGGGGAAAATCGATAGCACGTGCAAGCACGAGACGATTCTTATTTGATTCTGCTAACAAGCCGAGATGCCCTAACAATACTTGTTTGAAATTTACGTTCCAAAACCACGCTACGATTATAAGGGACGCCGTAGTGGAGGGCTCCGGAAATTTCGACCATGTATAGGTTTCTCTAACGTGCACTTAAATCTAAGTACACAGGCCTCTAGATTTTCCGCCTCCATTGAAAATGCGGATTCCACAGAGTACGGATTCCACAGTGCGGATTCCACAGAGTATATATATATATATATATATATATATATATATATATATATATATATATATATATATATATATATATATATATATATATATAGATATATATATATATATATGGCCCATGTTTCATCTTGGCGTTGTGCGCGCAGATCCACTTGGACGTGCAGCGAGAAACCCGTCGTCACTGCCATGTTCACGCTAACCGCAGCGCAGCGCACCTGCAGTACACTGTATACGGACAGGCTCGTAGATAGTGCTTGAGAGAATGCGCCCCGCCCCGACCTTCACTGCATTACTCTCTTCACCACAAGGTTTAAGGGGACAAGGAGAGAGAGAAGGAGTCAGAGGTGAAACTGCGAAGCGGTCGTAAATTGCACTGGCGATACATAGTGTGCCACTAATGCACAGTATATATGTAAACTCGTGCGCCCATGGGCGTGTGGTATGTATAAGCTGGTTACAACGGACATAAGAGCGTCGTGTAAATGTGCAGTGAATCTTCAGAGCATACGCAACGTACCTCGCCTTTTTCGGAGCGAAAAGCCCGATTTGAGAGTGAGTCATTTGTATAATTCAGCGTGGCTTCCTCCAAAGGCGCGGTAACGTGGTGAAATTTAGTGATACACGAGGTACGAGTGGCCGCACGCAGACAGCGCTGATATTTCGTAACATTTCGCGCCTCGCTAACTTGCCCACGTGCCCTTCCTTGCTACAGCTGTTGCATACAGCATACAATCGGCGCCGCTATTGCGTTCTTTACGCGACGTTCCGCATCAGCCACTACGTTGCGTCACACCTGCGCGGCAAAAAGCGCGTCTTCGTCGCCACAGAGAAATACCTCCGACAGCGCAACTAGAAATGTCGCTCCTTGACGCCAACGCCACGGGTATGTGTGTGTGTGTGGGGGAGGGGGGGGGCGGGGGACTCCTTTTGTCTTTCTGTTTTTCTCGCATTTCGATGGGATCGAAATGCTGAGACACTCGTGTGCTTATAGTTAGGTGTACCTTAGTAATAATAATAATAATAATAATAAACCAACGTGGTCGAAATTATTCTGATGTCCTTATTATGTGAGTTTGAATTGCTCGTAAAAGCACCTGAATTATAGCTGTACATTCTTGCGTGCCCATTACATACCTGACGCCTCGTTGCCTTCGGAGCGCACTTTCAGTGGAGATGTATTGTTGTCGCGTCGTCTTTTTGCTGGCAATGGCGCGAAAAGCACCGCAGAGAACACCAGACCTCGGCGGGTAAATATTTTCAAAGAGAAGCAGAAGCAGTGAGACACATGACATCGGGAAACATGCTATTACGCATTCAAATACTCCAGCAGAGAGGGAGAAAGAGAAAAAAAGGAAGAAATGGTAATTGTTATATCAAGGCTTGTTTATACGGTTATGGTGGGTGGTGCCCCTCATCCAAAGCCCCTCTGGCTACAGCAGCTCACTGGGCCTGGCCAAGGTTTATCAGTTGGCTTTCTATATTTCCAGTTCCAGGAGCCTTGCCTCCCCAGCTGAGAGGAGTATCCAGCAGAGGCGAGATGGCAGTCTCCTGTAACAGTGTGGCTTATACGTGTGATGTGCTCCAATGGCGATTTGGCTTCGTGCCATGCACGGGCATTTTTTTTGTTATTGTTTCCATGAGGGTAAACTTTCTTCAACCTGTGTAAAATGGGAAAAGGTGTTCGTTTACAGGCAATCGCTAGTTCCATGCCTGTCTCCTGTTTAGGTTTGGGGAAGGGGGGGGGGGGGGGCTCTGAGTTCTACCTAGTTTTTGCGATATCAGTATTTTTGGGGAGCCAGGGGTCGAGGTGTCCATCCGTGTGTCGTGGTCCGTGGCTTGCGGCTTGCCTCGAGGAAAACGGTTTACCCGTTCGTTCCCCTCAACTGCTAAATGCGCTGGGTAAACAGATCATGCCATCATCTACCGGTAGAGCCGTCCCTGCAGTATGCGAAGGCGTGATGGCAGGCGTCTTGTGAGTCAGAACGAATTCCGCCTCGCCTCCGCGGCGACTGTGGCCAAAGCTGTGGTCATGGCTGCGGCAGTTGCATGTGATGTCGCGAGTATGGACAGTGCAGCGGTTTTTCACCCCTTGGTTAGTCGCAAGTGCAGCGAAGCATGAGGGACGATGTATGGTAGGTATATACTGACCTCTGTAAAGTATGAGTGGTATGATCGTCCCGCCACTTTCATACAAGTGGCTGTCCTGGAGCGTCTCCGTACTGCGTGATAGATTGGGTGCATGTGATGGGGAGTCGGAGCCTCGTGGATCCTCTCTGTTTTATTTCAGATGGCAGTAGTGTCAACTCATCACTGCATAACTTCAGCGTGAGATGGTTAATGTGATTTCTCCTACACCGAACGGCCCTGAGGTGTCGTGCTAAACCGTTCACGCCATGCTGCGGCCTCTGCACGTTTCTCGCACGTATTTGTCATGCCCATTTCATGCAGTTAGCCCGTGCTTGTGTTCTCAGACGGAATGTCATTTTAGAGATGATACTGATCAGTGTATGGGCTTGTTCAATTTTCAGGCGCCAGATTGTTTGGAAAGGCGTTGCATCCGTAATGCAACTAATGGCAAAGACGTGCACTAATTTCGCAGTGTCTTATTCAGTCATATACCCTCTCGGCTGCAGGCAACTTCACGAATGAGCCCTGTTAGGCTCCAGACCATGCATCTGAGATTGGAGAGTGCTATATGCTGACGCTGTCATTTTCTGGTATGCGCATTCTAAGTGCGCAGAGGTATACAGGATACATCCGTATAGTGGGCTCTCCTTCCAAGCTTAACTGCAGCCGTTTGCGTGGGTATGTCTGGGTTTAATGTGGACGTACGCTGATGTGGCCGGAGCACTCTTTATGCTAGCTCCTGTCATGTTGGTTTTAATCATGCTGAAGACCCCTGGAAGAAGATCCAAGAAGACACGCAGACTGTATACGAACTGCGCCTCTCGTACTCGGCAAGCCCAGCGCGTCACAACAAACCGGGCCACGAAGGACACAATATGGGCCCGGCCTGAAACGCTGCCGGAGATGCGCAAGTGCACGTATCAACATGGGTTTGTGGATGCCGAAGGCTCTATTGTGGGCCCTATAACAACACGCACTGTGCGAATTATATTACTAAGTAATTATTAGTTACCTATAATTATATATTTATATATGTCCGACGGAGTTGCAACTACCGAAACGCGTTTCGTTTTCATGCCACGATAGATTCCTGTGAGAGGGGGGATCGAAACAACTTTTCTCTTTGTGTCATGTTTTTATTTTTATTCCGAACCGTGGTTTCCCCATCTCACCCCAGTGTGAAACAAACCAGAAACTCGCATTTCGTTAGCCGCTCAACCTAATTTTCTCCGTGTTAGTCTCCGTCTTCCTCGCCGACGATCAAAATGAAGAGTAGTGCAGCCGTACTCTGTGGAATCCATCCTCGCGTACCGGTTCCTCCATTTCGTAAGTGCAGCGCATGCATGACGTGTGCGTGTCGTCGGCCGCTTAGCGCTGCAGCCGGGCAGTGTCGGAGGCTTCACGCGTAGATAACGCGTGCAACTTGTGGACAGACACCCGTTGCGGGGTCATGCGAAGCGTGAAGGAGTACAAGAGAAAGAAAAGCTACCAAAGAGAACGCATACCGAAACGAGGCATCGAAATGTGTGCTCGCGTGTTGGCGCGAATTCGCCGCGTGCGCGCATAACTCAGCGCGGGCGGCGAACGTATACATGCATTTATGTATGTTTAGTGCACAGCGGTGCTTGCTTGGATAGGCCGAGCACAACGAGCGTCCGCTTTGCGCTGAGCGCTCGCAATTCCGCGGCGGGCTTTGTAGTATACACCGTCCGTGTTCCGGCTGGCGTTGCGCGCTCGGTAAATAAGGGGGTCATTTATGTCGAGAGAGCGCTCCCTCTGTGTATGCTAACGGCAGTGCAACGTCGAGACGCGCGCGATTTGTTTCTCGGAGAGTTTTTTGCGCATTGAGTCAATTCATCTTTCTCGTCGTGGTGACTCTCAAGCGATTCCCGGGCGCCACCTATCGATGGAGAGAAAGCATGAGGCTGTATTGGCGCCGAGTGTGGCGGGACGTAAAAGGAAGGCGTATATGCGACCAAGTGTGGCGTAGTACGTTTTGGTTTGCACGCTAGATTAGGCTCTCTTTCAGCGTCGCGGCATAATGGCTGACCGATGAATAAGTACGCCATCCTGTAAATCTTGCTGCTCTTGTTCTGTCGAGTTACATCAGCGGCCGCGTTTATTCTGCTGATGAATGTTCGCCCCTGATCCATTGGGGCTTCTTCCCTGTGGTTTTCATCGATTATGCATTAGCAAATATTCGCATCATGAGGTCTTTTTTAGTAAGCAATTTTTTTACTAATATCATTCGACGGATGCTCTATAGCTTTGAGTCTGTGCTCCGTTCTCAAATAACGAATAATAAAGTAAGATATCATAGATTAGCTTACATCTTATGGCAGAAAAGATTGATTCCGTTAAAATAGATTATCTCACCCCATGTACAGCAGTTACAGACATGCAATTTTTTTTTCTTCCTTTTCGTCTGCTAAAACATAGGAATGTGTGCTTTCCGCTACAAAACTATAAATTTTGAACGCTACCCGTTTGTTTGCGTTATGGTTTCTTTTTTTTTTAGAAGAGAGCAATAGAGCAACGCAACTATAGACCAACGGGAACTTCGAGCCCGAGTGCACGTCTATAGTTCAACTTCACAATTCGCATTGCCATTCACTTGAGTGTCTGTCCTCACCAGCCTGCACATTTTGGTAAATAAAGCGGTGCCCGTGTGCGGGGCGCGGTATGCGACGGAGGCTTTCGATGAATTGACAGCGCTCCAGAAAACTTTGAATGGAGCATTTATTACAGTCAAAGTAGCGCTGCTTTCATTACGTGAACTACGAGGACGAGTTAGGGCTGTGTGTGTGTTCGCAATAAGTGTTGATTGTTTCATTTGTTCCCTTCTTTCTTCTAATAGTAACAATATTTGGGTGTTTAGGTGCTGAAATTATGATGTGATTACCAGGCAGGCTTCAGAAATATTCTCTATCTGCTGTTCTTTCACGTGCACTGCCGTCGCACAGTACTCGGGCCTCTTCGTTTCGCCTCCATGCATCCAAACGCTTCCGCCGTGGGCGGCATTGAACCCGCGACCTGCGGGTGAGCAGCCGAGCACCATGACCGCTGTTCCTCCTCAGCGGCTAATGTTCTTTCTTCTGCATCTTATAAATTATGCCCCCTTTCCTCCACCCCACTTGTAGGGTAGCCGAACGAGCCAAAGCTTGGGGAACCACCCTGTTTTTCGTCTTCCTTTCTGTCTATCTTTATATCTCGTACAGTACTTGATCGGCGTGATTTTCTCGTACAGTATGCAAAGCGTGTGCTGGACAGTTGCAAATCAAAGTTGCCTCGCTGGGGAAAGGCAGGAGCAACATACGTATCGATATTAGTGATAGCCCTCCAGCTACTCGCCACATTGTCTTCCACGGGCATCTTCTACCATACCTTTCAGAGTGTTCCTGCGGAAATGGTGCCACCTGAGAGTTGTATTTGTAGTGTCTACGGCAGTGTACGGCACAGTGTGGGACTTCGACTTGTCCCGTACTGTGCCGCTGATGCAATCATTCTTGCGGCAGTTGTGAGATGCAACTAGAAAAAAAAAACGTCGATAAATTGGGTAAAAGCGACAACGATATATGCACGGCAGGCCTTAGAAAACTACTTTTAAAAAGGCGAAGAAAGCACGCTCTAGAAGAAGAAAAAGAGTAGCCAAGGCACGTGACACAAGAGCTTGTTCTTTTTCTTGTTTTTTTTTTTTCGCTGGAATAAACGGCCGCGTCGAGACGCACTGCTCGATCTCTCCAGGCGTATTTGCCCCTAAAGGGCCACTCACCAGACTTTCAAAATACAAAAAAAAGAGCGCAATATTCTTTCCTGATATTTCTCGTCCTTCTTGCCACTCTACTGTGACGTAGACAGTAGTTCTCATGACGTCTACAGCGTTCATGCTTTCAATTCGTTGATATACGTGAAATATCACACGTGATTTGTCTCCTGCACTGCTTTGCCATGCAGTCGGCTGTCCATTCTTTTTTTCTTTTGTCTCGCATAAATATCGTGCAAATTTACCGATCAAACGTAACGTTTGATCAACCCATCAAACGATTTACGATTGCGCAAGCGGCGATAACAGCGTGCAGCCGAGAAGCGTGAAATCCCGATTGGCTCTATTTTGATTTATTTGATACCCACAGCGCCATAAGGCGTTACAGTGTGGGGAATACAACATACAAGACAGAACACAAGCTCAATTTGCGGCAAGTACAATACAGCCTATCAGATAGTAGGAAGTGCACTAAATACACAACGTAACGGAGATTGACAAAAAAACGTACGAAAAATGCCAGCGGGTAACATACAATAAGACGAAAACAAATACATTATGTATACCGCACAACAAAACACCCGTCATCAACTGAACAATTCATTTGACAAGCGCATAGTGCTAGTCAAGTGAATACTCTAGCGCATAGTGCTGATATAGTTCACGTGTATTCAAGAGCTAAGGGACGAGGAGGATTGGTCGCGTGTATGAATGAGAAGAGAAAATCACCCCCTCGTATTTAAACGCGGGGCGGTGAGTGGCCCTTTAAAACGGGCTTATCTACGATTGAAGTGGTCGGATTTTTCAACTACTACATAATGAAAAGAGCTGAACAGTGGTTCAGTGATACTTATTGGCCCTGTACTTTTCTGAATATGATTTTATGTGTTAGTGTACGTAGTACATTGGCTGTCATCCTTGGTTTACTTTTTGGTATAGAGCTATTGTTGTGTGCACATGTGCGGTTGGGTTACCCTGGGCTTATCTATGCATTGACGCGTGGAGGAATAAAGCGATTTTCAGTTAGCACTTGTGTGTGTGTTTTGTCTTCTCTTTGTGGGGCGACTTGTGTGTTCGAGCTGTAACTTGAACCTTCGTTTTATGCACCAACTAGGCCCAACTGACGTTTTACTCTATTTAGATTCAAGGAAACCCTGTTGTCTTGCTCTTATAAAGGGTGGGGAGGAGGTTGTTATCTGCACGTCGCTCAACCATAACCCTCTCCTATTATCCTCATTTTGTCAGTGGCTCCGTTGGCTGCTGTTTTCTGAGTTTCGACGCACAGCAGACACACAGCGATAGCTCGTGCGGGCAAGACATAGTGCGTGGCGCCGTATATTTGTGCTACGCCGGCAGTCTATCTGGAAGCAGTGCAGGCGCCAACTGCGCTAACCCTGTACGCTAGTGTATGTTGACGCTGTTCCGTCTCTCGTGATGGACCGGTACACTTAAATATGTGAGCGTTGACGGGAAAATGCAAGCTTCCAAGTCCCCTGTTCTGTTTATTTTTCACCACCAGGACTGGCTTTAAAAACCTCCTACTGCGGCGCGCATATGTATTAGAACGCAGCTTTTGCACCTCAGTGATACTCAAGTGCTTGTTTATGTAAAGAGTGAAGTAACTTGTACATGTTGCGTTGTTTCTGGACAGGTTGTTTGAGCTGCCCGCCACCTACGATTGGTTCTCGCTCTTTCAATGTTGCTATTTTGATATGAGGGTTGAAGACAGTTCACTTGGAGTGAAACATGTTGCCGTGGGTTCGTTGCGGTCCTTTTCTTCGTGAGGTTGATTATTGTATGACAGCGTGTGTCAACACTACTTATCCATGTCTTCGTCCGCGTTTCCTGCATATGTTCTTTCGCCTGCCAAAACAGCGGCGTATTACAGACAATGTGTATAGTCTGTATTCACTTCGTTCAATTTACGCCAGGTGTCGGCAACTTTTTCAGGAGGTGGGCTGAGAAGGAAATCGGAAGTGAGAGAGGGGACTTCGCAGGAAAAGGAACGAAAGTCGGCGCATTGATAATAACGTATACACATAGAAAACTGGCCACGTTTTTGGCTTAATTCAGGCTAATTGGGAAGGTAAGGGACATTCCCAACTGGAATCGACCTTTATTTATTCCTATCGAGCCCCGTATGAGATTAACTGCCACGTTCACCGCACGGGAACTAGCAAGGGATGTGGGGGAGGGTGATTCTGAAGTCATGCCAGGGGCCGCATAACACTGGCCAGTGGGCTGCTGGTTGCCGACCACTGCTAGGGGCCCATTGCCGATAGTTGTTATTGCCATTCGAAGTGTACAGCCTTGCACACGCACAAAATTTATTTTCGTCTATTTTGAGAAGCTCGAACGTCCAAAATTTTTAACTGGCAGATGTCGGTGACTGCGGCACGAATCGTTCAAGCAAGAGTGTTATTGCTCTGGGCTATTTATTCTGGCCAAAGCATTTGATGCGTCCGATCAAACGCGAAATGTGATCGTCGGAGTCTGCCGCGCCCACACGGCACGAGAGATTCAAGAAATCACCATGTGTTTATGCTACCCTACAACGTCGTCACGACTTCACAGGTCACCGAAATTTGTAACGTCATTGGAACATCACCTCACGGGATGTCAGATTATGACGTCACCACATGACATTGTAGTTTGGTCAAGGTATGCCCGATCACGGAGGCACTACGGAACCACGTGGTATGCATCATGCTTGAAATTCCTTATCGTGCCGGATGTAGTAAAAAAATTTACGTTTCGTACGAAAAACTTTTCGGGTGGCCCCAATGCAATCTGACTGATAACAAAAGGAAAAGAAATTGGCTTTAGTCTTCCAGTCGTCTCAGCGTGAGGGACCAGACGTATTTTTTTTTTTAAAAGCAGACTTCCTTTGACATGTGGTTGAAGTGAACAAAGGAGCTTCCATTGAAATGGAATGCTGGCTTAAGTTCTTTGTTCGTTCCACTTTCGATTGGTAATTAGGTGCTATCAATGACAGTGTATAGATAGCATATTTTTAGGGGGTTCTGAGGCTAAGCGTACATCCAAGATATGCGATCTATGTCGAGTTTTTTTTTCCTTTCTGCTGCCTTTGTTTTCAACGCGCGTTTCGATCAAGGGCGGGAATCACCCATTACTTGCTCTTCTTACCTACAAACAATGCTCAGACCTATACGACGTTTTGTAGAATGGGGGAATAAAATCTTCACGCGGGGAGACAGAATGAAACAAATTATGAGAAAATTAAGCGGCGCAATGACAGTGGAATTTTATTTGAAACACTGCACTCATATCAGTGCGAGGTACCGCGGATGCTATAACGAACGTAGAGAGAGCTGCTATCTACATTGCGTGGTTGAAAGACTAGTCATTGACGCTGTTGCAGCCCGGGGTCTACCTGGTGCGTCCCCCGCAGACGTTGGTTGCCGAGTCGTCAGGGTTACGTCGGACCCGGACTTTTGTGGTAGCATGGCGCAACTTTGGGTGAAGAAAACGAACGCAGGGAAGTTGTGGATACGACAAACATACAGGTTTATGGCACTATTTACAACTATTTATGGCATAGAGGCTTTGAGTTCCGCCGATCACGAGCGTGGTGAATGAACCGTTAAAGGGGCCCTGAAACACTTCTTTGGGTAATCATTGAATCAAATGACTTAAAAAGCGTTTTACCTCACTAATTCAACGCCGCAAAAATTTTAAGAATCCGTCCAGTACGAGCGAAGTAACAAAGATTTGTCACACTCTGCAATCACAATCTCTCTTCTTTCGCCCCGACGAAAGCGCTGGAAGCTATAAGCAGAGAGGGATAGCAAGGGCAAAAAAAGAAAACGTCACTCGCGCCTTGTGACCGTAGCACTTTCTTTTCTTTTTTTTTCTTTTCCTTTGAATAACGCGGCTTTTTCAGTGCGGCCACGTGCGCACGCGTGGAAAAGTGATGGCCTCTAGCGGCGACCTCTGCAACAACCGAGCGCGCCATGTTTAAATCAGCCAATGGCTGATAGATGGGTTTACTACGAGCAATTTTTGGGCTTATTTCGTGATTTGTCGAGAGAAGAGAAAGCTATTTTTAGCTGACTTTAATAATTTATTTGAAATTGCAGGTCGCGTGCTGCGCTGAAATATTTGGCTCGCGTGTTGTCGGGAGCCATAGTACCGATCGTCAGCGTTTTCCGATCATGTTCAAAAGGTGTTGCAGGGCCGCTTTAAACCATGGTTGAGAGCAACGACCAGCACTTTGCAGCGTCGTTTTAAGCCCGGGCGGGCTCTTCCTCCTTGATTGAAACACCAATCACCCACATGACACTACCCACTTTGGCATCAGTCAAACACACACGGCCGCCGAATAGGGATCGCATCTCCCAACGCAATGCTCTTTCGAGCCGAGCATCACTGAGGAGAGGATAAATAGGTTCCTTCCCGGAACAAGTAAGTGGTTGGGTGACTGCTGCTGTCTTTCTCTGGAAGGACAGCCAAGGAGTAGAGACTTTAATCGCTTAGACACGACCTGCGTGGTCGGTCTGCTTCGCTCTCTCGCCGAACAAGCCATCAGGAGTGAATGCCCGTAGGGATATTGACTTACGAACAGTCGAAGTTGCCACGTTCTAATCCCTTTGTTGCTTCCAGCTGGTGGACGCTCGTTCCAAGACAAGAGCACGGGGGGTTCTAGAACGCGGGAACGCCACCCAGCTATGCTTGTCATGGCCAGCATGGCGCCCTCGGACGAGGGTCACAACAACGTATCACATGCAGCGTTTATTATTTTTTGTCGAATTACTGTAAATGTTGAAATGATTACAGACTATGGCTTTGCGCAGACTGTTAGTGACATCACTTAAGCAGTCATTTTGATTGATGATTGATTGATTGATTTGTGGGGTTTAACGTCCCAAAACCACCACATGATTATGAAAGACGCCGTAGTGGAGGGCTCTGGAAATTTCGACCACCTGGGGTTCTTTAACGTGCACCGAAATCTGAGAACACGGGCCTACAACATTTCCGCCTCCATCGGAAATGCAACCGCCGCAGCCGGGAATTGAACCCACGACCTGCGGGTCAGCAGCCGAGTACCATAGCCACTAGACCACCGCGGCGGGGCTTAAGCAGTCATTTTCACCTAAATAATAGCGTTCGCCACGTTACACCACATGCTCTGAGATTGACATTCGGTACGGGGCACAGACACCGCATAGTAGGTGGGGCTCCGCTCTGAAGAGTCCGGAGAATCAATTACAAATTCGGGCTGTCCAAAGTACTATGCACGATGTGCGGTAGGTCCCTGCTTGGTTGTCCCGCCATGGGAGCGGCCCACCGTGTGCTAGGGCACACGTCATCGGACATTTATTCATATATTTATTTTCAAACCTATCAAGCATAATAGTGTTGTCCAGTATTTCACATTAAAAATTAATTTCGCGTAAAAGTAATCACAGAGAAAACAACAGAAACGACAGAAAGCAGAAGCTTTGGGAAAAGGTTGAGGCACATCCGCAGAAGACGCAGTGCTGAAGCAGCAGCAGCTGTTTGCACCTCTGCTGTAGCATTAGCGTTAGTAGCGTGTCCAGTTTAAAAAGACTATAGACACTGTGGTTGAATACTCCGCAGAAGAGACTGCCATGCGGTAGTGGCACGTTACAACCTGCCTACGTATGCGCATAGCGGAGCTTAAAGGGAAACTAAGGTGCATTATCATCGATACTGAGATGCTGCTGCTTTTTAATAGTATTGACAGCGCTGAAAAAGCTAGGGTGGTTCATTTTGCGCAGGCTATCGTCAATAACTTTAATTAGGCAATTAACGACGAGTCAAAACAGAAACCGAAACAGGGAGCGGCTATGCCGTTCATAGTGGGTATCCAATGACGTCACAAGATATCGTCGCCGATGACGTCACGAGAACCGCTACACCCCGCCACGGCTGGCCAGGCTGTAAAATAGCTCAGGTGCCTCGATATTCTGATGCGCGAAAAGCAAGTTGGCGATGGAGCTGAAAAAAATTGAACTGTGCTCGCGTGTTCGTCACCTCGTTGAACAAAGCGTGCGCTGCATCTGTTTGCTGGGAAAGGCAGGGTTTTTTTTAAAAAGAGTAGGCCCTGTCGTCACATACACAGGCTGGTCCGCGTTTACAAGTGTGATTCCAAAATTAGCTACAATTTTTAAAATTTGTTTTTCGAACAACCTAATGACTTATGGTTGTATAATTTGGCATATATCCCCACGGTACCAACGCGAACACATGTTCAAAGGTTTATTGAAATCGGTGAATATCAAAAAACAGAACAAAACAAAAAACGACGGAGTTCCCCTTCATGTGATTCTTGAAAGATGAAAAAAAAAAGTGAGTCCCGTAACTGTCTGCATCACAGTGTGACACCTCAACAGTAGCTCACGAGGGATGGGGGTAAGGAGGGATTAAAAGGGTAGGGAGGATTAAACGTATAGAAGTAGAGAAAGGCGCAGGGACAGAGAGAGCACATATAAGGAGAAGATAGCAGAGATCGACATGGTCGCAGGAGACCCATTGAGTATGTCATTCCTCAGTGGGCGTCGATAAACCATACATTTACAGTACACATTACAACGTTTTTCCCTCTCAAGTATACATCAAAATACATCAATAGCTTATGACTGCACCCACTTCACTGAGAGTGCGCGTAACTTGGTTGGAGAGACGGCCGAGCGAGCTTTGTAGCAAGCGCCTGCGGCGGTGGACCCCTCCTATATGGGGCGGTCGTTTTCACCGGCTCAGATATACGCATCGGAACGCCACGCCGTGCTCGTGCGATGGACTCCCTTTGTTAACGAGTGCCATTTGCATAATCAATCTATAAGGACGGTGCTACATACCTCCACCTCCCTTCTTTTCTCGCGCGGAGTTTGACCGGCGTGACGCGATAAAGAAGCGCCGGCTCTTCCACAAGCGATATGTGCAACAAGGCTGTGCAGGACACCGCTTTCCGCATCTGCGCTGCACTGCGAATGTGTGCACGCGCGCTAGTGAGTGAGTGAGTTAGTGAAAAAGACAGAGAGAGACACACACACACAAACACACACTGAATGAATGCACCTGAATAACGATGGAATGCCATACGCGCGATATAGGCAACGGTGGATTACCAGCGTAGGACCACGCATACATAACATACAGAGCATGGTATGCATTGCTGCCGCTATAATACTCCAGTGAGAACTTCCACTTGATGTCTATCATTGTAGCACGAAATATAACGTGGATACTCAGCAACGAATATCAGACATGATGCTTATTCAATTTGGAAAACTGTACAAACTTCTTTGTCTTTTTCTTTTTATTTGTACCTTGTGCATTTGATGCGAAGTCACTAATGGACCATTAAAGCCTTCTTTCGTATGTCTGTGCGTGAACCACGTTCCCCTGCTAGGTTCGCAGAGGTCGAATTGCGAACCACTGCGTTCACATATATAACACTTGGAGCCATCATAGTAACAGAGATGAAATATTTAAACCTTGGCCCACAGGCTGTGATGTCACAAGCTGGCGTTTTGTATGTACAAACGTGGTCATAACATTTCTTTCAGGTTGAACGTGCATTTTGGCGGCATCTTCGCATATCGAAATTGATCGACGTAGCGGTATCTGAACATCTCTTTTCGTGGCTTACTGCAAAATCGTCAGCATGGGACCTTTTGGAGATACAACTTAGCACAGAGTGAAACTTTGAGCTAGTTGGTTTTGCATAATAAAGTACGCACAGCGCGAACTCAACATGGAGATACTGTAGAAAAGACACAGACAAGCGCTGAAGGCTTGTCTGTGTCTCTTCTCTAGTATCCCCGTGTTGAGTTCGCGCGGTACGTACTTCATCTTGTGGAGGGCGTATACCCAAGAGTCCTAATGTGCGTTGCGTACTCTTTTCAGGACGAAAGTGTTTCATGTCGGGGGGCACTAATGCTTTGGTGACATACTTCCGTCATGGATATAACCTTGATAAGAGAAACGTCACCAAATCAGAAAGAAAAAAAAAAACAATAAGAAAAAGTTCTTCCGCCGGGAGTCGAATCTCTGACTCATCGGCCCGCGACGGTGAGCACCCGGTTCTTGCAAGACGCTATTGCGGCAGATCGAATGTTGCCCGCACATCGAATCTCTTCTCGTACTAGCTACCGCAACACTGTTTATCCTGCGCAGACCCGCACAACTGCCCACCTTCGCTCATTCTTTGTTCAAACAGCAAAGGATTGGATTGATCTTCCACCCGACGTCGTGCACCACACAAGCCCAGTTCTGTTCAAAACCCACATCGAAAGAAATTGGTACCACAGCCCACCTCTCATGTAACATCCCGTACTGGGGCATTTGAGGTAAAATAAATAAATAAATACATCTCTTTGCAAATGTGTCTTATATCTTTCGCAGATTCTCTATCGCAGGCTGCTCTCTATTGGCAGGGCGGGCGATGGTGCCGCCGCTTGTGAGCAGCAAAGAGAATGGCGTTCTAGATTGCGCGCTGACGTGCGATCTCGGACGTCATGGTTAAAGCGTTTCGCGATAGCAGCTAGAAACACTGGCCGCACTAGCGTCGGGCCCACACAATTATGTTCTTGGCTTTTCGCTTCGTGTTGGCGCGTGACGGCTCATTGTCTGAGAACAGTGCAAAAAGTTAAAGCGGAAGGACAGGGATGTTAGCCAGTTCTTAGACCGGCTGGCTACCCTGTGCTGGGGAAAGGGGTGAGGGGAATAAAAGATGGTAAAAAGAAGTGTTGAGATGAGAGAGAGAGAGAGAGAAATTACAAAAAAAATAGCGACAAAGCAAAGGCAATATCAAAGAGTTGAGAATAGTGCAGTTTCCACATGAACCAGAGGTGTGAACACGCCGACTACTCCGAGTGCGATAGCCGCGACTAATAAGAGCGCTTCACTAAGTGCTTCAAAAAGACAACGATGGAGATAGCCCAATATGGTGCCCTGGCCATTGAGCGAGGCCAGCGGGACGTGAAACGCCTGCTCGCGGCTCAAGCAATCAACCTCTGCCTCCAGTGGGTTGCTGTGGGGTAGCATTGCATGAGCTACCCTGTTCCGTTTTCCTCATTCATCATTGAAGACGCCTTGAAGAAGTGCATATCGAATGGCGGTGTTTTATTATGCACTTGCTGATATCATCTTTGCGCAGGATTCACAATACGCTGCGTCCAGGCGTATATGTTGAAAGATTTACTTGCAGCAACGGTTTAATCAAGATCATGGGTGTTAGTCATTGCGATGGAGATGTTTATTTTATTTATTCAATACTGCCAGCCATCCTTTAGCAGCCAAAGCAGGAGACTTTAACAGGCACACGACTTCAACGTGCATCTACGTGAAAAGGTGCTATAGGCGAAAGTACCAATATACATTGTACAAACTCTCAATCTCTACTGAAGAAGTATCGTACTTCTATGAAGACATTTTCACGTTCGTGTTATACCTATTTCTTCGACGAAGAAATCAGCCATATATATCCTTTGGTCACTGTTGTCATTGTTTAACGTTAGTTTTGTGATGTTACTCTATCTTGATATCGATACCTACACATAAACATAATGACCATAATCACAAAACATGTTACGCTTAGAAGTTACTCAAAGACAACATCTCAGCCAATTGCCATGCCCGATCTTCAGCAAGACCGGCTAAGCTATGGGAAAACGCGCTTCGGAAATAGAAGTATAGTCGTTTGCGTGGGCTGGCGAACTGTAAGATAGTTTGTTAAGGTACAGTTGAAATACAAAAGTTTGATCAGAGTAGAAGTGGAATGTTTGGATAAGTGAGGCGGTAAACATCAGGGTCCCTTCATGCTGAAGCCGCGCTGTCTTCCCGCACAAAGCGGTTGACATCCCATCGATCTCCCATTGGCTGTTCACAGTGAGCGGCCGATGAGAGACAAGGGTATCCGCGTAGCTTGAACGTATAAAGGGGCCCTTACGTCACGAGTGATGGGGCACTGGCAGAATAGAGTAACTCTTGACTAAAATTGAGGAATATATGTGCAACCAGTGGTGGCGCAGACTTTGCACCTTGATTGTTTATGCCCGATGGCAAGGTTACAGCGTTGTGAAAGTACGCGAAGTGATCCAATGAGGTGCCTATCACGAGGGAAATTCTGAAAAAATCATCGGTGTGCTAAAAAACTCGCTGAGCGTGTGAACGCATACGCGATTTCACGCTAAACATGCTTGCAAGTTTGCCTGGTAAGGCATGCAGGCGCCTGGCGAGTCGTATTTGCTTTTGATGCAATAGCGTCGACGCCAAATAGAGATGATGTTATTTATATTTATTTAATCAACAGTTTACCTACCACGGCCAATTTATTGTAGCTGCTCTTTAAAGGTACATTGTAACGCTCTCTGCTACCAGCCTGCAATCGAAGCTGCACACGCGCCTGGAGCTTCCGAGGAACAATTTTGTTTCCGAGCTAAAGGCTTGATTGTTTGCGCAATAAAACAAGAAACAATAAACCTACGTCAGTTTTCTCTATATGTATCATATATACATAGGCACGACCACCTTGCCAACTGAGCTTCTTTTTCATCGTTGCGTGTTTGCGCAGCTCCGTTTATCTTAGGTCAACATTTACTTGCGATTCACGAAATACCTTCTGTGTTTGCATTGCTCGTCTTCTTTCGACGGTGCGGCCGTGAAATTCGCTGAGATTCAACACGCCGAATGGTACGCACTGACATTTGGCATATTCTCTCTCTCTCTCTCACTCCGTCCGCCAGCGCCGATACCACCGAGCCTCTACTTGTGCACCCTGCGGTCCCTACCACCTTCATGTAAAAGGGTATACCATCTAGAAGCTACCCAGTTGCCCCGCGGGCTGAAAATAGAGATCACCGTTTCTCGGTGAAGGCGCGTTGCTATGCGGAATATCAGGCCTCCGTACATGCCCTGAACGTGCGAATTTACTACATTACCGACTCGAGCGTACAGCTCGGTCGAATGCTTCTCGCTAGATTAGGGTTCCGTAGATTTAAGTTGACCGTTTACTGTTACCGATTTGTCAAACGTTCAGACGCCTCTGCTCCCCGAGAGTATACGACTGATTTGTTTCGAAAACTCCATCGAATTCCAGGGCTCCCGCACGAGTTATGACGCTTGAGAGTGCGGACCTCATATGACAGATGTGAGATAAATTATGAGGCTGATCTCACCCTCCTTCGCCCCTATGAAGAAATGGATGTTCTGTACAGGTGACCATCCATGCCTGGCTGCGTGGTTAAAAAAGTGCGCTCAAGTGCATACACGTGTAAGCAGAGAAACATTGAGAAATAAAGAAAGTCGTCCAGGCTCAATCTCATTCCGTACACACCATGCCACGCTTAAAGGGGCCCCACGGAACTTTTAGGACAGCCTTATTTAGCATCTGAACGCGTGTAGCGATGATTACTGAGACGATTGTAACAAGAACGATGAAAATTGGTGCACGGAAAGTGAAGGTATGACTCCTCAAAGTTCAAAACTCGAGCAGACGACGATGAAAAGCGTTCTATTTCGCATTTCACTCGCCTACTGACGTAAAAGACCACTTCCAACCACAGCGTGCGTCTCATAAAGACATTCCGTAAATTTCACTTCATGGTGACCTTCACACAATACCCCGCTACTGCTTTTTCGACGGCGTCGTTTGCATGGTTATTACGAACCGCGTGCGTCGTGTTGCAGACGCTCTTACAGTCACACTGTGTAACATACACACATACGCTTTAAGCACGAGACAGACGTGCGGTTTTCCATGCGATGCGGCGTGCGGCGTCGCATGCTGCGGTGTGCCGTCTGCGACGTTTCGAGACACACGAGGGCGAAGGAGCTATCAGCGGCAGACTCCGCCCCCATGCGGCGCCTCGGCATGCAGGGTCGAACGACTTGGTATCGTCGTAATGAGGCTCAAGACAAACAACATTGCACAGCCACGCGTCGTTCCACAAAAAATAATTACTACATCGCATTCGTGAACGACTAGCACGTCGCAACAGCGGTAACAGCTGATTATTCACGACTCCGACAAGTAGGCCTAGCATGGCGGGCGCCGGCCGTCGCCTACGCCGTTCACACGTGAGCTCGTCATCGAGTGCTTGTTTTTGACAACACTATCAAGCATTGCACTCGTATGTAATGCGTTAGCATACATTATTACTTGATCGATGCCATCGATGTGAAAAGAAAAGGTGGAAGCGAAGCGAGCCAGCGTAGAGACGCCGGTAGCTGTGTTTACCTGCGAAATGACCTTGCATCGCTGCTCACGATCTCCGACCTCGCTAGCGGTTTCAAAACGGGCGTTGTCGTGCAGAAAAGGCATACTTCGTGCATCACTTTTTCAACCCGGAATAATATAACGTCACCAGGGATATGTACTCGATGTTTGTCACGCCGCCGCAGTCGGCGATGTCAGCAAATCCACGCTCGCACCACTCCATCGACTCGCCTAGAGCCCTGGACCATGGGTGATGGGAGCGGCAACAGAGAGATGGCGCCACTAGCATCATGACGCCACTCGTACGCTCGCGCTGTGATTGGCTGCTGCCATGCGACGGTGCGATGCTGCGACGAAAAGATCTGGCGGGTTTGATGCTCGCCGCACCGGCTATGCGGCGGTGCGACGCGATGATACGTCACGAAACGTCACCACTCCGGCAGTCGCATCGTCGCACCGCACGCCGAATCGCAGAGAAAATCGCACGTCTGTCTCGCGCTTTAGGCGAGGTAACTTCTCGGCTTGCATGCAAGACGCGTTCTACGGCAACGCCGGTGCCCACCGCCTGTTGCATTTTTGGCTTGGTAAAAACAAGACATGCGTTTCCACTTTTAGTTAATGGCGTAGCCTCGTTCGCCGGTCAAGTGTTGTCTAAAGTATCAACGAACACAAGTGTTGTGTTCGTTGATCTGAAACTCCATCATTTGGAAAGAGGAATGATTTCTTTCCGAGAAAGTATAAAAAAAGACTTTTGCTGTTTTTAGCATTCACTCGTATGGCCTAGCTACCATCATATGAATACTGCACGCTATTTCTCGCGTCAAGCCAATAAAAAGCGAACAATGTTTGTCGTCACGTCACATGACACGACGTCACTTCCCATAACAAAAATAGCCGATGTGTGTCGCCGTACTCTGAAATCAGGGAAGCTCGTCTGGTGTACTACAATTATAACAGCGTCGATTTCGGCGTCGCTATGTGCGCAACAATATCGGCACGTTCCACAGCCTCCAGAAGAACCGATGAAGAATGCATGCTTAAATAGTGTCGCAGGGCCCTTTTAAGAAATATTACTCCGCGCGCGATGCATCCCAGAGTATCCATATAACCCTCGCTAAAGGTCTGTTACTTCAAATGAAGAGCCGAGGGGGTGCTTCTCAAATAGTCAGGCACATCGTTCGATTAGGCTCGCAACCATTCGCCGGTATGCAGACTTGACGACAATGTCAAGAATGTAGCGAGAGATATAATGACCTGGGATATGGGACATATAGCGTTTCAATATGGATTCGGTGCCGATGTTTCGTGGTGCCCATATGGAACCGCTCCTTAGTTGCTCTGCGAGGCCGGCGCTTGGAGACAACGCAAGAATGTGATCAAGAGATCAAGGAGCCGATCAAGCGATCACCGCGCTTTCCACGGGTTATCGAAGAAGTCTACGCAGAAAAAATGTGACGACTATGAACCCCCTGGCCACCCTCGTTTTTTTTTTTTTGCTTTATTTTTTTCCTCTAAAAGTGACGGTGCCCGTTTTTTTTTTTTTTTCTTCAACGCTTCGCTCTTTCGGCAGGAATTCCGTGAGTGTTCGCACGGTGGTAGAGACGAAGAGAAATGGCTGCGCGTGGTCGGCCGTACCGCTTGACGTTCGACGGCGGGATAGCAAGCAGCGCGCGCCCGCGGCGCTCGTAAATATCGGCAGCCCCTCGGCTGGTGGTATGGCTGCCTGGCCGGCCCACTCTCGGTCGAGCAGCGCCCTGGGGACCTCGTAAAAACACTGAGAAGCAGAGCAACACAAACGGAGCAGCATCCCTCTATACCAGACTGACGTGCGAGGCATCGAAGGGCGTTGCTCGTTGGCCGAGCTGTTTACGACTGTCCTCCGCGGCCAGCTTTTTGCCGGGACAACACTTTGCTCGGGCCGACATGGGACTGAGCAAATGAGCAACTACTGCAGTGGGGCACGGAGTTAGGAAGACAGTGCATGATGACCGGAAGTTGTCGGGGTAGAGGGAGCTGGGTCAGCCTGCTTTCGCGTTTTTCCGCAACGTGACAAATGTGTACGGGGGTTGTCTACTCCGGAGCGCGCGCTCATAGATGAAATGAAGACATCGTACGCTTACGCACTGATGCTGGAGATAGCCCATGTTGTACGATACGTCCAGTCCATCAGGTCGTGTTCCTTCGTGGAAAAGCCGTGTAGGCTGGGAAACCTAAGTGATGGCTTCACGTAATTATGCGTTTGACCACCGCGTTGCGCTTCGGAACGCTTACCTGTTATGGTCACTAAAACAGAGAGAAAATCGATCTTCCGTTACACATTTTCTGCGCGAAATTACTTGTCGTCATCATCATCAGCAGCAGCCTGACTACGCCCACTGCAGGGCAAAGGTCTCTCCCACGTTTCATGAATCAACTCAGTCTCGTGTCATGTTATCCCCTCAAAGCTTTTTAATCTTATCCAACGAGCAAACTTTCTTCCTTACCAGTTCACTAACTTGATTCACTTTTTGGTCTTTAAAACTATGCTGTCGAAATTAGCGCATTAGTGAAGAACGATGGGGCCGCATGCTCCGAATATAATTTGCTATGGGGCCAACATCCGGCAATGTACACACGAGACGGCCATAGCCTTCTTGTAATTCATACGTTCGAGTGAACCTGTGCCATGAGTGGTGTATAGTGCATAGGTTACAAACGCCTCTCACGTCTGGTTGGTTGAATCGTTGCTTTGCTGAACCGTGAAATTCGTCTCCCCCCGCAACCACCACCCCGCAGTGGCTTGAGTGATAATCGTGTCGCGAATATAGTGCGTACAACCCCAGCAATAAATTAATTACGCCTTCCCACAACTATCCCCTGGCATTTAACATATTAGGCAAAAGTTTGTATTGAGTAAACATAAAAAAAAATTGCCGTCCTTCTACTAACAAAACGCAGACCTACATTGGAAGTGTTCGTAAATTGAAATTTCAGTCAATCTAGACACTATATGGAGAAATAGTTAGCATTTTGGCTGGTCTATTGCAAATATTACTTACAAGTGAAGCCATCGAAGGTCCAAAATCTTGATGAACCGCGCAGCGGAGTTTCAGCTCGTGCGATGGTTCACGCGAAAAGTGATTTCCTCGGATATTTGCCTTAAGGCGTCCTGAAACAGCTCACACCAAGTTTAATCTAACCTTTAATTGACCATGATGGGAATGGTGCTCGATGGCTGACCGCCAGGTCGCGGGATCGAACCCCGGCCGTGGCGGCCGCATTTTCGATGGAAGTGAAAATGTTCGACGCCCGTGTGCATTGATTTAGGTGCACGTCAAATAACCGCAGCTGGTATAAATTTCTGGAGCCATTCACTACGGCGTCTCTCGTAATCATGATACCGTGGGTTTAGGACCTTAAAGCACACCAATTAATAATATTGTGATGGAAACAACTTTCAAGCGAGTCCCCGTTTTGTAAAACACGCCACCGGCGTTACTGAATAATTCATTTGACCACGCCTTTACAATCACGTGTGTTCCTTTGGTTTAAGTAGGAGTGTATGTCAGATTAGGACACGAACAACAATAGGTAACTGAGGTGTGCAACACCGACCGACTCCAAGGCAGAGACTGTGTATATTATCTGCGTCTGATCACGGAGATTTTCATTCCCCCCTCACACACACACACCGCCCCAGCTTGATACCACCACCTGTGCGCGTAGCCTCTCTCAATTCCTGTAGTTGAGGCATGAGGCAACCGCTACACAAGGTGGTGTGAAATGTGTTCAGTTAACTTTATGTGCGTGCGTGTTGTTGCGAAAGGCAGTAGCATTATATATATATATATATATATATATATATATATATATATATATATATATATATATATATAAGGGAAAGAAGTGTATACCTAAGGGCTCGTTTTTACGTGTTTTTAACACAATAATAATGAGATATAACAGACAGTAATGCCAAGGAATGTACAGGGGAAGTTATTAACATTAATGGAATGTAAATAAGAAGAAAGAAAAGTGGATGAAAAAATTACCAACTGTAAGCAGGCTTACAGTTGGTAATTTTTTCATCCACTTTTCTTTCTTCTTATTTACATTCCATTAATGTTAATAACTTCCCCTGTACATTCCTTGGCATTACTGTCTGTTATATCTCATTATATATATATATATATATATATATATATATATATATATATATATATATATATATATATATATATATATATATATATATATATATATATATATATATATATATATATATATATAAATATATATGATACGGCGGAGCTGTGTACTGCTCTGCCGCCACCACCCTGAGGTGCAAGTCAGTAGTAAAAATATATAATAATTTGAATCTTAGGACATCTCCAGCACTCCGTTTGCGCGGTGCAAGCTGACGGGCCAACTGCACTGATCCCGCCACGGGCTCAGTGTTTGAAATCGCCACTCGTGTCGCCAAGCCGCAGAGATAAGGCGGCATTATTTCGTATACCTCTTGTTTTTCTTTCATGAATTTCTTATATGTGATTTCGTTTTCGCCTTTGAACACACGCGTCTCATTCTACTTCATTTCCCCCATGACAAATGTCGCGACGAGGTGCTCGATGCTCGACTGAATAGCGCTGCAAATCAGCCGTGCTACAAATCAAATCGGGCCGTTGCGTACACAATATTTGCTTTGTTATACGTTACGCTTAATTCACTCTTCTTGCCTCAGTGCGGGAAGCCGAAAGGCTTATCGGATTGTATGCCTTGATACAGTGATTGGTCACGTAAATGAGTATTCAGGCGACAGCAAGAAAGCTTTCTATCGGTTTCTGAAAAAGATATTTATGATCGGGTTGGCAGCCAGTGGCGTGCGGACGCAAGGTACAGTCTTTAGATAGAATATAGAACGTAACAAGGCGGAGTGATTAGGAACAACAGCACGCATTAGGAGGCAGCATGTTTGGTGTGCGCATAAACGTTGGCTTCAGCAGAATTTGTCTCTGTTGTGACAAATAGGAAAACGAAAGGGATGTGAAATGATTACTCAAACGTTGCAGAATTCAAATGAACTGTCGTTATCTCCGGAGACCTTCATAGCGTGTTTCTTTAGACGACCGGAGTTCAGAGGCAATTCAGACCGCTAAATTTAAATGTAAGATATTTTTAGACATCTAAAAAGATTCGTTGCAATGAACGGCATTGAGTGTGGAAATGTAGGGTTGTGTAACTGACGAAGTGCGCTTAGGCTGATTGTGGCTTTTCGCGTTTTCTCGAACTGGAAGCTGTGATCAGCGTCGAGGAGTAAAGATGAAAGATATTTACAGTGAAAGCTGTTAAGAGATTACAACACGGGCAACGCGCGACGCCATAGTTTTTCCACCGCCGCCGCCGGTGTCCGTTGCCAGTATCACATGAAAAAAAAAGAACTCAATAAATAACAAAATCGAGGACGCAGTGGGGTTTAACTCGGGTCCGCTGCGTGCCAGCCCAGTATTTACCGGCTGAGCCACGCCAGCGGCTTAAGACTTTCTCGCAAACTTGCATAATGCAGGCATGATGTCGGGAAAGGCATCGCGTTAATATGAGTAATAATGCGTTTTAGATGAGCAAAGGAACAAACAGGCGTCACACAATGCGAATAGCGTAACGAGTGGGTCGTTCAATGATTCAAACCATTAGAACAGTTGTTCTTGGTAACCAATTGCTCGCTTGCTTGCTTGTTCCTTTCTTTTGTGGCTCTCACCCTCTAAGGGGGATCGGCCAAGAAGCCGCTGGTTAATGCAAGTCAATACCTTTAGATTTTCTAGACTAGGGGAATATCATTACTGTGTTTTGACTGTGAAATTAATTTGTCGCTATGTAAAAAAAAAAGAAAAAAAGGGATGGGAGAGAAATAATAGAATCCGTTGAATATCTGAGGTGTAATCGTTATATGAAATTTTCCTGAAAGTTGAATCATTGCAGTGTATCAGCTAAATAATAAGTGGTAGTGTGGCTAGTAAAATTCGAGAGCTGATCGTTGACTCAGCAAGGTAATCTTCTTGTGTTATATATGAATTCGCAGAGAGGCCCACAGATGTTCTTGTCGCTGTGTTCTAATGAAGTGGCCCCAAAAGACAAAGTATTGGGAGTATTAAGTGATATTCCTAATTTTCTGAATAAAATTTCGAAGCAGTTTTTTCTTTGATTTTTGAAACGGTGACTTGTGATAAGAAAATGGTCAATATGTTCAGGTTCGTTACAGCTTGAGCACAGAGTGGATGGCACCAGACCAGACCTGATTAAATAGAAATTAAGAGGTGGTACACGGCAACGAAATTTTGTTATCAAGACTTCCAATTTACGCGTGGGACACCATTTCTTATTCCATGTGAAGTGCAGGTGCGAGAAATCTGGATTCGGTATCATGATTTTTGATGAATCTGCAAGAAGAGAAAGTTTTCTAAACCTCGCTGCTGTTACATAAGCTGTAGGAGGCTTGATTGGCACATGCAATCGGAAGATCAAGAGATGTTCGCGCAAGTGTGTCAGCCATCTCGTTTTTAAATGTACTATAGCCTGGCACCCATATCATTCGCACTAGACGAATGTTTGCTGGGATTAATGATTTAAAAGTTTCTAGTACTGCTGATGTCGACGACGATGATAAAAATGAACACACGGAATACGAGTCAGACACTATCACAGCTGTCGAATGAGTCGCAGGAAGTTTACGAATAGCTAGTATAACGGCTGCTTCAAATAATTCCGCTTCAAATATTGGTGTATAATCTGGGAGGCGAAATGAAAATGACCAGAATAATGAGAGAGAAAAAATACCCACACCTGCATGCCTATTAACCTATTAACTATGGCGCATAACCACTTCAGGCATAATCCTCATCATCGTCGTCAGCCACTGCATGAAAAATTGGCACAAAATTCCTTGCAAGTGTTTAGCGGATACCACGCCTCTCCGAAGAATGACAAAGGATAGCATAGTGAATGCCGTCCTACTACCCATAAATTATCATTATTAATTGCGTGTTGGGTACCTAGCAAGTGTGCTTCTGGCGCTTACCCAAGAAGTGTTTAGAAAAGGCTCAGAAAGACCTTGTTCCTGCTTTCGGTGTGACTGTGATGTGCATTCTGCGCAGGTGGGGTGTATTTTTTGTTTTTTTTTGTTCTCACTTGCCTATGCTCGTCCACCGACATTGCATACAAAGTTGCGGGAGCTGGTGGAAGTTGTCACACGTGCGTTAAAGATCGCTCATATAGGCGCATCATAAATGCAGGTGAACCTTTATTATCAAGTTGCAGCAGAAGCCAAAGATTGCTTTGTTATAAGCTTTACTTCTTCGGAAATATGTTCCTCTTTGCCTCTCACATCGTTCGACAAATGCGACGGAGCTGCCGAACGCCTATAGCACATTCGGAGCCCTGCAAAATTAACGACACTTTGGGGAAGACGACAGTTTGCTGGCGCTGCGCCGAACCTCACGCTGCAGGTTTCTGCACAGCCACGATCCTCAAGGGCCGCGGTTGCTGCCTGGCGGATCATGGAGCTTGATTTAGGGACTGCCCCAAGAAAAAAAAAACAAAACAGACGTCCTATATTACATAATGCGAAACTTTTCGCTTCGTCGAAAAGCTGTTGTGGTCGTTAGTTAATTATGTATAGCTGTTAACACCATGTAGGTTTCCTTGTGAACCCTAGGTTTTACATTCATGTATCTCTTTGTGGCTGTATTAGCGACTTCGAAAGTGTCATTGTCGTGCACGTCTGCACTATTTGGGTGCACACTGAAGAAGAAGCCCAGGAAGTCGAAATTTCCGGGGCCCTCCACTACGAAGTCTCTCATAATCATCTGGTAGCTTTAGGACTGTAAACCCTACATATCAATCAATCAGTTGTAGCGAAACGTCGGGGTTGTTCAAAGTTAGGCGCATCGGACGACCAGGGAGACGAATAAGTGTGGGTGAAACTCCGCGGAGGCAATCGATGAGACGTCAACACGATGATTTCGGGGAGCACTCATTGGGGGTTTATTTAGCTAACACAACTTCAATTTACAAAATGCACTGGGTTACAAAGACAAAACATAGAAAATGGTGGCATACCCCTCGGCCCGCATAGCTGGTCTCCGGTGGTGAGATCCGCCGTTGACCCCGACTCCGCTCCGCTCACTTTTCAAGTTCAAACATACTCTTTTAAACCCTTGGTCGAACAAAGAGTCTTCACAAAAACCAATCACTTGTTCGGACTCGCAGCATCTCAACCAATCACAGAAACACTTTCATAAAAGGCACTACATTTGTAAAAACCTCCTTACCAAAATGAAACACGCAAAGGGAAAGGTCCTCCGCACGTGACACTCTCTCCCATAACAGGCCGTGCTGCCTCCTTCGGCCGACTACCGTCGGCGGCCGTTCCCACGCTCGGGCCCCGTAAGTTCTTTCATTAACTGTTGCTTTCTAGAAGCGTCCTTAAGAGCAATGGGTACACCATTGCTTACCAGGTGTACATGGGACAGCGAGGCGCCCCCACATCCTAACAAGAGCGCGGGGGAATATGGTCGTTTACCGTCCGCCACTATGTCTCGGTCAGGCTAAGTGGTCGCGTCCCCATGTCATTCTCAATGACACGCGTGCCTGTTAACAATGGCTTAGACTCGGACGGTGGCGCCGGACCTGCCTCTTGCTAGACGCTTTTCCTAGTAAGCTTTCCTCTTCTAATCCCGAACGGGGGCGACCTTGACTGCTCCGTTTTTAAGCCGTAAATGCAGCGTGTAGGCGCCTGTCCCAGGCTGGAAAACACGATTTATCCCACATTCCATTAAAGTCAAAAGCCGAAGCTCTGTAATGGCCAGAGAAACAAACCCAAAGGTAGAAGAGTACAAAGAAAGACTTAAAAAAGAAGCAGGAGTTGGTTTTGCACAAATTTCCTGAGAAGATACTGGAGCTGGAAACCTTGCTCTCGCGACACCTCCCCCCTACGAAAAAGAGTGCCCCACTCGTTTTATCTGCAAAACACGACACTAAATAGACTAATTATACAAAAAGGTTTTGCATTCAACAAGGGTGGGAGATGCTTATTTAAAGACACTTATGCATGTGTATAACAGGTGAGAGGCTTTAAAAAATTACATAAAAACAACAGATGAAAAACAAAACAAAATCATTGGACACAGAAATATATGGGTTCACTCATCGGAACTGCAATACAATTCAGTGTCCGTTTCGTAAGCACTGACATTCTGTTGTGCGTGGTTATTACTTGAAAATGTCTTCCAGTCCGAGTAAAGTTCAGTGTCCGTGTCGTAGCTTTCGCACTGCTGTACTGGAACACTGGTCTGTGTCCCGCGCACACAATGTTGCAAACGGAGTTCCTGACCCACTCGCGAACCGCACTCGCGCACATCACCATTGGAGCCGCACTCGCGCACAACACTTTGATGCAATCCGTGGTCATCTCTCCTTGCACTGCACTCGCGCACAACACTTCGATGCAATCCGTGGTCATCTCTCCTGGTACTTCCCTCGCGCACATCACCACCGAGATCGCGCACCTCATGATTATCATCAGACTCATCGTCCGCGTCGTCGGCATCGGAGCCCAATCGAACGTGGCAGGGCTTTAAACGCGCCACATTCACAACGTCACGTTTTTTCCCAGTTTGGTCTACCACCTCCCAGTTGTTCTCGGCTACCTGGCGCACAAGACGGAAAGGTCCGTGATATTTGTGAAGAAGCTTTGTCGTCTTCCCTTTCGCCCGGGAGGGAGTCCACAAGTACACCAAGTCGCCCTGATGATAAACAACACTTCGTCGCCTAGCATCATAGCTGCGCTTGTTCTTCCCCTGCTGACGCTTCTCCCGTTCATTTACTATTTTTCGAGCCTGCCGCAGCCTGCGGGCCACTTTCATTGAATCCAGGGTGTAGTCGAATCCGCGTTGCGCGCCCGACCCTACATCCACCGGTAGTGTCGGTTCATGTCCGTGAAGAAGAAAGAAGGGAGTGAATCCAGTCGTCTCGTGGGTGGAAGAATTGTATGCAAGTAGAACGTACGGTAGGAATTCATCCCAGTCGCGGTGGTGTGAGGAAACGTACATGCTGAGCATGTCAGCCAACGTGCGGTTAAAACGCTCGCACAAGCCGTTGGCCTGTGGGTGGTATGCTGTTGTGGTGGCATGCTCGCTACCCACGAGCCGGAATACTTCTTCGGTCAAGTTGGCGACAAAGTGCTGCCCACGATCGCTTACTACTTTCTCCGGGGCACCATGACGTAGGACGATTTGTTCGACGAAAGCTCTGGCTGCTTCTGCGGCAGTGGCCGCTGGACACGCGACAGCCTCGACCCATTTCGTATGGTAGTCGGTAATCACGACGATGTAGCGGTTCCCTGCTTTGGATTTAGTGAAAGGCCCAATGAAGGTCGACCTGCTGAAAAGGTCGACCTGCAGGTGGGATCGGTTGGAGGAAACCGACCGGCCTCCCCGGTGGTTGCTTTCGTGTCTGGCAGTCGGGGCAGGAGAGAACGTACTTGCTTACGTACGAGAACATCTTCGGCCAGAAATATCGGCAACGAACTTTCTTCCATGTGCGCTTGACACCTAAGTGGCCTGCCGTGGTGGCGTCATGGCAGTACCTTAAAATCTCAGATCTCAAGCGCTTGGGGACAACGAGCGCAGCACGATCCTCCTGAAACCCTTTCGCCCTTCGATACAGTACACCGTCGATCAACCGAAAGCTCCGTGCCGTTCTTTTAGTTTTCCTGACAACGGGCGCATCCGGGTGCTCGAGGTGCTGCATAATTTCTTTCATCCATGGGTCTGCCCTCTGCTTTTTTCCAACATCCACCTGATCCAGAACCAGCAACAGTAAGGGGTTTTCTTCGCTTACAGGCGTGGGATCATGAGGAAGGCGGGAAAGCGTGTCGGCATTTCCATTCTTGAGGCCAGGGCGGTGTCGCAACGTTATGTCGAATTCCTGAAGCAACAGGGACCATCGCATAAGACGACCGTTCGGATTCCTTACTTTCATTAGCCAAGCCAGGCTGGCTTGGTCAGTCACGACCGTGAACTTAGAACCAAAGACGTATGGCCGAAACTGTCCGCAGGCGTACACAACGGCGAGGCATTCTTTCTCAGTGGTACTGTAGTTCATCTCAGCCTTGTTAAGGTGGCGGCTGGCATAGGCGACGACTCTCTCTTGAGTTCGAATTTTCTGTACAAGCACGGCGCCAATGCCGTAATCACAGGCATCAGTGTGCACCTCTATCGGCTTTCCCGGCTCAAACTGACGCAGAATTGGGGCTGTGATCAGCTTCTCTTTGAGGGTTTGCATGGCCACTTCGCATGCCGCATCCCAGACGAAAGCACAAAAAAGAAGTTAACTTCTTTGGCGCAAACAATACGGAAAAAAGGAAAAAAGAAGGCGAGGAAAGAAACAAAAAAGCTGGGGTGGCTAAGTGTCAACGACCCGTTCCGCACTAAGAATTCTGAAGATATAGTAAAATTTTGTAGTGGGAACGAAAAAGTGGGCTATGTTTTCTCGGTTGATGTCCAGGATTTATTTTACTCTGTACCGCAGCAAGGGTTATTGTTATCTGTGCATGAATGCATTGAAGAAAACGGTGCTATCTCGTTTCAGAACGAGGTCGGGTTGAACGTGGCGAATTTTATGAGTTTGTTAGAATTCTATCTTAAGGTCACATTTATAGTTTTTAATGACCAGCATTTTATTCAGCGTGATGGCATTTGCATCGGATCCTGTGTTGCTCCTGTACTTGTCAACATTTTTTTAGCCCATGTCGATAGGTCTCTACAAAATGTTTTTAAAGTTTTTAAGGTTTTAAGAGTTTTTAGATATGTAGATGATTTTATTGTGTTTTTAAATATTGGCTCTGACTACAGTGATACGGTGACTGATGTTTTAAATGCTTTTAAGCAACACGGACAAGGGCTCACTTTCACGCATGAGCTGCCCCAGGAAAATGTCTTACAAGCTCTTGACCTTAGTCTAGAGGTATGTTACCGGCATGTGTGTTGGGCTTACAGTCCCCGTGTACAGAAGGAGCTGTTACATTTTAAGTCGGCCCACTCGAAAGTGGTTAAAAGAGGAATAGTCTCAACCTGCATAGATTCAGCTCTCAGAAAGTCGTGCGCTCATAAAATGCAGGAGAGTTTTGAAAATCAGGTACGCCGTATTTTGGCTGCAGGTTACCCTGTGACGCTCCTTACAGCCGTAGCTGAAGCCCTGCTTCAGAAAAGGAAAACAAGAAAGAAGGCGACATGTGAACGTGATACGTTCAGGCCTGTTGTGATACCTTATTTACATAAGGTCACACATCAACTCAAGAGAGTTGCTAACAGGCATGGGGTCTCCTTGGTATTCTCTGCGCCCAACAAACTCTTGAAGTTGTGCTCCCGCACCTGCGGTAGTAGCAAAACTGGGTGCAAAATAAAACACGGTGTCTGCTTTATTTCTTGCATCACCTGTGTGGTATATGGCATACCTCTAGTATGTGGCAGGATCTACATCGGGCAAACGGGACGTTGCATAAACGAGCGTCTTAGGGAACATGCGCAAAAAATAGTTAACAAGGTAGACAAAGGGGCACATCTTGTTGCTCACTTGCAATCCTGCATTGGATGTTCGCCACGGTTTCATGATACGATGATTCTGGGCAGGAGCAGGAATGAAGATGCAAGACTTGCTTTGGAGGCTTATCATATTAAGAAAAGCGGAGCTGACTGTATCAGTGATACTTCCGTTTCTTTGCATGCCATCGAATATGAATTTTTGCGTACACATCTTGGTTAAGATATCGTGTTCTACAAGTGTAATATGACAACACGCGTGTACATTCAGGTGTGTGGTGTGATGTGTTAAGGTTTAGGAATTTTTCGTTTTTACGTATACGATACGAAGCTGTGCGTGCGCATGCAATGTATGTGGTTTCGGCATATATATGCGTTGCTGTGTGAAGAATAAAGTAGTTGTTAGTTTGGCGTCAATCTGTTTCTTTCCTCGCCTTCTTTTTTCCTTTTTTCCGTATTGTTTGCGCCAAAGAAGTTAACTTCTTTTTTGTGCTATGTACCAACTAGACCCAACGCAAGTTTTACTGAAGTTCCCAGACGAAAGGAACATCCTTTTTGGTTAAGTTGGTCAGAGGTCGAGAAATGCGAGAGAAATCTTTGATGAATCGCCGATAGTAGTTACAGATTCCGAGAAAGCTCTGTACACCTTTCTTGTTTCGTGGCTTTGAGAATTTTTCGATCGCTGCTACTTTGTCTGGGTCCGGCCGGATGCTTTCACCTGTGAGAATGTGTCCAAGATATTTGATCTCCTGGCGAGCGAAGCTGCATTTCTCGGACTTCAGTCGTAAGTTTGCCGCGTCCAAAGACGAAAACACACTTTCCAAATCTTGCAAATGAGTTGCCATAGTCTTCGAAAAAATAACGATGTCGTCCAAGTAGGCCAAACAAACTCTCCAGAGAAGACCACTGAGGACTTTGTTAATCATTCTCTGGAATGTGGCAGGGGCGTTGCACAGGCCGAAAGGGACAACATTGAATTCGTGCAGGCCGGGTCCACAGGCAAATGCGGTCTTTTGCTTATCTTCCTCCTTGATGCCCACTTGCCAGTAGCCTGATGTTAGATCAAGTGTGGTGAAGTATTTTGACCCCTGTAGCACGTCGAGAATGTCATCAATTCGTGGCAGTGGGTGCACATCTTTTTTAGTGACCTCATTGACTCTGCGGAAATCGACGCAGAAACGCCAAGTCCCATTTGGCTTCTTCACGAGGACGACAGGTGATGACCAAGGACTGTGAGACTCTCTGATTATCCCATCGCGCAGCATTTGTTCTACTTGTTGCTCAATCTGTTGTCTTTCAAAAGGGGAATGACGATATGGGTGCTGATGAATTGGTCGAGAGTCACCTGTGTCGATCACATGTTCAGCGACATGAGTCTGCCGGATAGGGTTGTCACTGCTCGTAAATAGATGGCCGTATTTCTCAATGAGCGACAGCAGTTCATCCGGCTCAGATGGCTGTAGGTGATCCCCAGTCTCTATGTCAAACTCTTGAGGCACTTGATCGTTCTCGGGGACTGTGATTGCCAGCTGTGCGTCATGAATAGATGAAGCCCATCCAAGCTTTGTTCCGCTGAGCAGGTTTACTGGCGACATGGTAGGATTAGCTATGCGAATGAGGCCTCTCCCATGCACGATCCTCGTTATTGTGCGTGCAACCTGAAGTCCGTTTTTGAGCGTGCTGTTCGGTTCGACGAGGTAAATTCCGTCCCTTGCGACCTTTACTTCAATAGCGACTTCTGTGCGAGGTTCAATGCGAATTTGCTCGTGGCACCGCACTGCAAGTACATCATTATGTTCGGGGGCACTTGAGTCTATACGTAGCCGGAAAATTTCACCGTTTAGTTGCAGCTCTTTTTTGGAGAAGTCAATGAGAAGCCGGGCTGCTCGACAAAAAGGAAGACCACCGAGTAGCTCGTACGGGCAATCCTTGACCACTAAAAACGTCTCGTGAACTTTGGTGGTGCCAAATTCAAGTTTTATTTCAGCTTCGCCAATGGGGGTGAGGAAGCCTCCGCCAATTCCTCGGATGAATAGGTCTTTTCTCGATTTGAATGAAGCACCTATTTTGTTAGCTAATTCTTCTGAGATGACATTTACGGCCGAGCCGGTGTCAATTACAAGTTTTGTTTCTGCACCGTTGGCTCGTGTGGGGACTGTGAGAAGCTGACCTTCCGACAATGTGCCGATGGGGCGGCCGGGCTGGCCCCCTAGGCCCGGCCGTTCTCGTTTCTCGAAGGATTAGGCTGTACATTCTGATTGCCTTGGAGCTCCGCCTGATCGTTCCTGCCATCTCGGAATCGCTGCCAGCACTGTTGTGCTATGTGACCTATGCGGCGGCAAATCTGGCATCGGGGACGCCCGTCGTTGGCACGGGAAGTTCTCTGAGGCCAAGGCATTGGGGGGTGACGCACCTCGTCTTCGATGCTTTTTAGCCGGTCAGACAGCAGCGCAACCGAGTCCGCAATCGTTTTCAGGTGTCTCTCGCGGTCGGCAGCCTCCCGCGGGCAGCGCAATTCGGCCGCGGCGCAGGTGGCGACACACGTAGGAGGAGGGTGCCCTGTCGCTGCGGCGGGTGCGAACCCTACGGGATGCGCGATGTTTTGCATCCACGACTGCGATTCGGTGGAATACTGGATGCCAATCGGTTGTAGCCCCGACACACGGCTCATCAAAGCTGCCAGATTTATTCGTTGCAAAATTTGGAGGAATGCAGTGCAGCTCTCCGGGTTTGCGATTATCATCTTCTCTAGAATATCCGGACGTAACCCGCGTATAAGGTGCCGCAACCGATCATCTTCCGTCATAGACGGGTTCACTCTTGCACACAGCTGTACGACGTCATAGTAGTACTGCTCGGGGGTTTCGGACGGCAATTGAGTGCGGTTTTGTAGCCGCAAATAGGCGATCTCTACTGAGTGGCGACTCGTAAAGGATGTTTTTAGTAGCGTCGCCCATTCTTCCCATGTATTAGGGGCACCGGTTAGAATTTGAGTATTGTGCCACTTTTTCGCATCTCCGTCTAAGGCCAGATATAGAAATTTCACCTTCGTGGCTTGATCCCAATTATTAAGCGATGCTACATGTTCGTAGCAAAGTAGCCACTCGGAAATAGATTCCTCCGGCGCACCTCTAAAGACTGGTGGTCCGATGAATGGTTTAGCTTGGGGGGTAGACATAGCAGAGAAGAAGGTATGGGGTTGCGTCATAGTGGAGCTGTCAGAGGTAGGTTCCTTATATTTGTTGTTGACTCGGGGCATAATTTCAGAGCGGGACTATCGTTACCGAGCAACCTCCACCACTTTGTAGCGAAACGTCGGGGTTGTTCAAAGTTAGGCGCATCGGACGACCAGGGAGACGAATAAGTGTGGGTGAAACTCCGCGGAGGCAATCGATGAGACGTCAACACGATGATTTCGGGGAGCACTCATTGGGGGTTTATTTAGCTAACACAACTTCAATTTACAAAATGCACTGGGTTACAAAGACAAAACATAGAAAATGGTGGCATACCCCTCGGCCCGCATAGCTGGTCTCCGGTGGTGAGATCCGCCGTTGACCCCGACTCCGCTCCGCTCACTTTTCAAGTTCAAACATACTCTTTTAAACCCTTGGTCGAACAAAGAGTCTTCACAAAAACCAATCACTTGTTCGGACTCGCAGCATCTCAACCAATCACAGAAACACTTTCATAAAAGGCACTACATTTGTAAAAACCTCCTTACCAAAATGAAACACGCAAAGGGAAAGGTCCTCCGCACGTGACACTCTCTCCCATAACAGGCCGTGCTGCCTCCTTCGGCCGACTACCGTCGGCGGCCGTTCCCACGCTCGGGCCCCGTAAGTTCTTTCATTAACTGTTGCTTTCTAGAAGCGTCCTTAAGAGCAATGGGTACACCATTGCTTACCAGGTGTACATGGGACAGCGAGGCGCCCCCACATCCTAACAAGAGCGCGGGGGAATATGGTCGTTTACCGTCCGCCACTATGTCTCGGTCAGGCTAAGTGGTCGCGTCCCCATGTCATTCTCAATGACACGCGTGCCTGTTAACAATGGCTTAGACTCGGACGGTGGCGCCGGACCTGCCTCTTGCTAGACGCTTTTCCTGGTAAGCTTTCCCCTTCTAATCCCGAACGGGGGCGACCTTGACTGCTCCGTTTTTAAGCCGTAAATGCAGCGTGTAGGCGCCTGTCCCAGGCTGGAAAACACGATTTATCCCACATTCCATTAAAGTCAAAAGCCGAAGCTCTGTAATGGCCGGAGAAACAAACCCAAAGGTAGAAGAGTACAAAGAAAGACTTAAAAAAGAAGCAGGAGTTGGTTTTGCACAAATTTCCTGAGAAGATACTGGAGCTGGAAACCTTGCTCTCGCGACACAGTCGACGTCTGCATTCCAAGTTGCATCAGGTTCAACTGGTAACATATTCGCAGAGGCAAGCGATCCGATACTACTCCGTGTATAGACGCACTTTACCGAGCCACGTATAGCCGCAGTGGTTGGTGGCTTAGTTTTCGTTGGCAGTTATTAGAGAGGTGTTGCAATGTCTATACGCCACTGCATAGCGGCTGGCCTCTCTTCCTTTCATTCTTATTGCTCATCTGAGTGATACCTAAACTCGCATGGCTACTTTTACATTTATTTTTCACGGGAAAGCTCTCGAGGAAATAAAAACAAATTCTATCTTGTGATCGCACAGTTGAAATATACCAAAACCAACCGGGTTACGATTACAGCACAATATATCGAAAAAAAAACATGGTTTGTACGTGCTTCAGCTCCCCTGCCTGCCAATCCTCTCGCAGCAAAAAGCCGACTAAGCCGCTCATTTCCGCTCAATCGCGCCCATGGGCGGAGAGAGGAACAGCTGACAAATCCGCGCTTCGCGATTTCCCACGCTGCGTGCCAGACTTCGGCGATGCGCGTCCAATTGATTTCTTGGAGATTGTCGAAACGGCGCGTTCTCGCCGTATGCGCTCGGTGGATGCGATATATTACTAATGAACGCCGGATGTTCGGTGGGTTTGCGTCGCGGCAAGAGCTGAGTCACGCATTCGGCTCCGGTTAGAGAGACGGGCTTAATTTATAGCTTTGGACGGTGAGAGCAGTTCGAAGTGTATATAGTCAACTTGAATTGTTGCAGTGGCTACTGCGGAGTGCGTCCCGCGGCCATGGTTCTCGATCATGTCTCCGATACGGAAAGTTATTTACGAAGTCGCCTATTTACAGGCTGCCTTGGACTTATTAAGTCTTCTCCGGCACATACAGGAGAGAGTATATATGCAGTGTCCATCCATTGTGGCCTCGTCGCGCGAGCTGCGCGTGTAGAAGGCAATGTAAGTAAGCGGGAAATGCACTTGTTTTGTTGTTGTTGTTGTTGCTGTCCATGTGATTATGTTCTAATCTAACGAGCTAAAAGCTTTGTTTCTCTCTCTATGCGGAATACAGACAGAAAGTGCTGCATCAGAAATAGACCTTTATACAGCTTGCTTTTTGCAGTGCTTGTACCTTTTTTGGGGAGTGAGATAACAACAACGAGAAAAAAAAGTTGGCTGATGAAAAGGTAACTAATTACTTAGCGCTGAGTCACGAAAGAATACAGGTTGTGTGTACAAACGATTGCCACTTATATACAGTAGGTAAACTTTCTTGGAACAACCTTTTTATTTTTGTGATCATGGTCCAAGTAAGCTATGCGCATGTTTGGCGTGCTACGTTCAAGTTCACGTGCCACGTGACGCCAAACATGCGGATAAGAGTGTTTTCACACTCGTCGTTTGGCTTATAGATGGCGCTGACTGTCACTCCTACTTCCAAATTCACATATAAACCCCAAAAAAGTGGATGGAAAGGCCGCTGTGGTAGCTCAGTGGTTAGAGCATGGAACGCGTTAATCGAAGGTCGTAGGTTCGGTTCCTGCTCACGGCTGGTTATTTTTTCATCCACTTTTCTTCTTATTTACATTCTATTGGTTCTAATAACTTCCCCTGTACATTCCTTGCCATTACTGTCTGTTATATTTCATTAATATTGTGTTAAAACACGGAAAAACGAGCCCTTAGGTATACACTTCTTTCCCGTATTTCATTGAACGAGGGTCTCGTACTGGCAGACTTGGTGTGTTTAGGTTGTATAAGAGGGACAATTAATCAGCGGCCCGCTCATAATAAGTTCACGTGCTACGTGACGCCAAACATGCGCATAAGAGTGTTTTCACACTCGTTGTTTGGCTTATAGATGGCGCTGACTCCTACTTCCAAATTCACATATAAACCCCCGAAAAAAGTGGATGGAGGGAAGGCCGCTGTGATAGCTCAGTGGTTACATCATCGAACGCGTTATTCGAAGGTTGTAGGTTCGATTCCTGCTCACGGCTGGTTATTTTTTCATCCACTTTTCTTTCTTAGTTACATTCCATTGGTTCTAATAACTTCCCCTGTACATTCCTTGGCATTACTGTCTGTTAGATCATATATGTATATATATATGCGTATATATATGCCTTCTTCATAGTTATTTGTTTTAGCATCTTCTGCTGACTAGAGACATTCATTGCAATACCGGTAACCGGGCTCAGTAGGACAATTCGAGCATTTCCTGCCAAAAGCCAATCGCCACTTTGCCATTTCTGAAAACGGCCGCTTCGAAGCTCTTCTTATAATGAGAAAATTGGGCCGAAGACCACCATCGAAACCAGAGTCGAACGTCCGCCCCATCGCAGAGGCGTAGAATGACACTTTGCATGTGGTCGTCTTTTGCATTCAATACAGCATATACGTGCGTCATACGTGGTATAGCCTTCAAGCGAAGAAGATCAGTTGTTGACACGAGGATGTATCCGGAAGTACGGCGGTTGCGCGCTTCACCATCTTTGTTTTCTTTTTTTAGTTTTTTTAGTTTCAGTTTCACCTGAAGGATCTGTCGGATTTCTTCACGACGACAAGATGACAAAAGGATCTTTTGTTTTGTTTTGGAAGTTTCAAAGCGGAAATAGGTTGTTCGTATTGTGGGACCTATATTCTCCTATTTGTGCCCTTGGCGCCAAATTACCACTACGGGGAGTGCACCCCCGAGTGGTTTAAGCATCGTAGGGCCGTATAGCATTACCACGAAGCCCGCTGATGCCGGTGGAGGTGACTACCACGTAAAGATCTGAGGTCCAGGTACTCGATCTTTGAATCCGGTGGCCTTTGGCCAGCACTGGGAATCGAACACGGTACCTCCTACATCGAAAGGAGACGCTCAATCATTTTGCTACCGCTGTGGTGCCCATTTCCGCCTACCAAACGTCTTTTCTAGAAGATTACTTAATTTATTGTTTGTTAGTGTTTTGATTAATCTGTATAGTCTTCTTAAGATTACGCACTAAGGTATCTGTCGCAGTTGCTTGGTGACTGTGACGTTGCTGCCCATGCTCTATGCACAATGTTTTATTTGTTCATATTTGGATACCTTTCGCATAAGGAGGCCAAAGGAAAATCGCGCGATCGCCTATACCTTTGTGCTTCACATGTTCGCTCGTGTAAACGAGGGTGTACTTGCTCACGTTAGTGGCCGTGTATAAAAGGATGCTTGCGGACGACCACGAGAGCAGAGTCGGGGTCGTGTACACTTGTACGAAACACGCTGGCAGAGAGACGTGGCGCCAGGAAACGGGTTCCCATTTATCCATGACCGCCAGTGTCGTCGGAGACGAGTCGATTGACGTTTGACGCTCGTACGCGATAGCGCCAGGAGCGCTCGGAATCAAGCGCGCATGCTTGCCAGTGTCGGCCAGCTGCAACGCCGCCACTTTACCTGCAGGTGTACGCGTGGCCAAGTATAGACCGCTGAAAGGTACATGTTGGCTAATTTCTCCTTTTCCTCCTTATCGTGTCTCCGGAGTGCAGCCCTGTGACTGAAGCTGAGCGCGGGAGCCAAGCACACTGGTTTACGCGCGCGCGTTGTATGCGCGGCGGCAGTGGCCCCTTCCTAATCGCGAGGGCCACTTTGGCTGGCGTGTCCTCAGCGATAACGCCTCTCTCCCTGCCCGCGTGTCCATTGAACAACATTTCTCGCCGCGGCTCCCGACTTCAAAATTTAACTCTCAATGGCGGCATTCCTCCTTTCTCATCTTCGAATGTACCTCCTCCCATTCCCGGACTCTTGCTCCAATTCACGAATGCGCTATCTTTATTTCCTCTCTTTTTTTTTGTTGCCGCTACTGTGGCTCTCTCTTTCTTATCTGAGCATATAGCTGTAGTCACTTCTCACGACATCGGTCATGCGGAGAGTGCAGCGGTCGCTTTCGGACATGTTTGCAATGAATTCCGGTAGAAGGGCCCTCGAGCCGCCGAATTTGTTGCTTCCGTTTTTTTTTTTTCGCTTAGCTTTTCGATGTGCTGCCGGAGTTGCTAGTGATGCCTTGTTTGGCCCCAAGAGCGCGTGCGCGAGCCTACATAGTCGACCGCGATCCAGGTGATAAATCAACGCGCGGCTTCAATTTGATCTTTATGACATTCCTGCCCGCGGTGATAGCATTCCGCACACTGATTACTATTCGGCTCATCTACTTTTCTTTTTTATTATTATTACTCGCGTACGGCTGGTCGTTTGTTGAAAATGACATGTTCGAGGAAGATAGGAAGTTTTCTCCTTGATAAGTTTTTTTTTTTTCTGTCCGGGCTGCTTTGTGGTATTCGGAAGGGGCTTTTCTTTTACTTTCCGTTTTATTTTCAGTTATCTTTTTTCATACATACCGCATCGCGCCAGAAAAAAGTAAAAAAAAAGAAACTCGTCCTGCTTCTTCTATTTTTTTCACTTTGTTCTGAAACACCTCTATTACTTTGGAAATCATTACCTTCGCATTTTATGCATCACAAACTCTATAATGACGGGTGGTTAGATGCTGCCTTTTTTTTTTTTGCTGCGATAGCTAAACTTGCGAGGTATACTGTTTTTGAAAACAAGTCTCTACAACATAGGCGCGCCAGTGTTTTTTAAAACACGTTTGTGTCATTGCCATACAACAAAGATAAAAAAAACAAAGATGCTTTAGGTAAAAATCATGAGCGCGAACTAGAACGAGCATACGCCGTAATGGTATATATATATTTAAATCTGTATCAAAAGCCGCTGCTGTCACGTACGCGCTTCTTCTCATAAGCTGAAGATCTGAAACATTTACCTTGGTCTCTCCGCCTACACGGGCCTACAGCACTTTCGCCTTCATCGAAAATGCAGCCGCTGCAGCCGGGGTTTGATCCCGCGACCTTCAGATGAGCAGCCGAGTACCTCAGCCACTAGACCACCCCGGCAAGGGTGCGAATCTTTCAGTAAGTGTATCTTTATTAAAAGAAACGCTTAAACCTCTGGTCACTTTGTAACATCAGAATGGAGTAACCACTACGGTTTGATAAAAAGTCACAGCTTTGCCGCAAAGGCAAAGCAATGAACGTGATAGCAATGACTTGCAAGGTCACGTGCAGAATGGCAAGCAGATCGAAACATGCCCCGCATTTATCACGCACAAATAACGCACGAAACGCATGAACGAGAATAAGCGCCTCAGTTGTTAGTTCTCTGTGTCTGAAAAGCGCGCTCTTTTCGCAAATGGAGACTTTGCAATGATTGCAGTGACCTTTGTGCACCCGCTGACTACAACACAATCGTTCCGGCGAAACTCTAAGGCTAGCCGAAACGAACGATCTTCCCCACCGCAAGATAAGGATGCGCGATCGAGCGTCCACCCCCTTATTCTCTGCGCGGGGCAAAGTACTCGAGGGAGATGAGCGTGTGCTGCCGCGTCGTGACTATGTGATGACGCGCGCTTATTGCGCTATCTTGCTGGTAATGCAGAAAACACGACAGTTCACCCCCATCTCCCGAGATGCCTGGCACCAGCGGTAAGTGGTACATATAAATAGCTTGCCGTCTGAAAATTCGGGAACGTGTTCTTCCGTAGCTTAGTGGTTAACTCCTCGTACTCAAGTCTCAGTGGTCCTAAGCACGCCGGAGTTTTTTTTTACCTTTTTCACGTTTTCACACACACACACACACACACACACACACATATATATATATATATATATATATATATATATATATATATATATATATATATATATATATATATATATATATATAGGTTGAGTGACGGTGACACGACAACATTCAGCCGATAGTGTTCATATAATTACTATCGCAATAAATTAGGGAGACACTTCCGCATCGCTTTCAAGAGTAGGTTGCTAGTAATCAGGTCTCGTGCGCGCCGCCTTCTGAAGTGTATCTGTTCTCGGTGCATGCCGCAACTGTGCCGTTGGAAAACGAACGACTGTGCGCGAAGCATTGGCCGTTTCAAGGTATCCTTGAAAGCCTATTGCAAGCACGATTCTCAAGTGCGCACAACGTCACCATTCTTGCTTTTGCGAATCAGTGAAGGGCTCACTACGCAAACCTACGCAGCTGTTCACTTTGCTGATAGTTCTGCTGCTGATGATGATCAAATATGTCGGATTGCTTTGTAATGGCTGGGTCGTTAAAACATTAGCTCGTTGTTCCACATCTTTGGCGACCTGGCGCCATTCAACGCTTCTGTCCCGCAATCACATTCATGTATACTATAGTTTTTTTTTTTTTTCGAAGCAGTTTCAACAGATCTCGACGCTCGCGGTGGTATAATAGATCTGCTTCCCAGGCAGATGGCCTGGGTTCTGTCTTTACTCCTACACGGAAATTTTTATTTTATTGGCGTCTTTCTTTATTCCTGGTCTCAAACAGCATGATGCTTTTGCGCTCGCACAGCCAACGACGCCGACGCCGGATTTCTACGAAACGAGTTCTTCATTGCTATCGTGTTTAAAGTGGAGTGAAAATGGCAGCGACCGAGGTGGGTACATAAGGTGACGTCGCTGCATCCCTATACAACAATAATAATAATTAACAAACTTCAACAATCAGCCTTCGCGTGTAACGTACACACTCGCACATAGCATGTTAGCGCACTTCAAGCAGCTATACACAGAAACTACATTATCTCAGGTGTGACCAATGAAGCTCTTGTCTGTCTGTCATTGAAAAGAGGCATATATCGCTACTGACACTTTCATCAAGATTTATTATCCTACGCCTAATGAAGATAAATTAGGTGATCCGCAAGAGTATATACGTAGACGTGTCGTAGGACGCCGCTTATGAATGAGGCTTATGTGAGGATGAATAGACAGTTATAGTTTACAGTTAGCGTGATAGCGGAAGGTAAGGGAGTGGCGTTACCGTGCAGTAAACGTTCGTTTTGGACAGCGTCTTATAATTTAGTGGGATAGCGTTTACGTGGTTTACGTGCCCCAGCTGGTACGGTGGCGCCAACTATTGGATGGTAATAAGGTAAAGAACAGTAAAAAGGAAAAGAAACTAGAATGTTTGCCTTTGCCACCGCGCGAAGCATTGTTACAAATTTATTTTAGTAATAATAAAAGTAAATAAATAAAAACCACGCACCAAATGCAACAACATTTATGTTGTCGATTCGTTTACCTCGTTCTTGTAGTTAGGCCTAGACTTATTCGAAATGGGAAGCTATCTCCAAAACTTCGCTTACTTATCCGTAACACTCGGTCGTCGAAGGTAATTGAAGGCAAGCGAAGCCACTTTAAACAGTCATTAGTTGCGAACAAGGTGAATCTTCCACAACTACGCCAAAATCAATTCGAAGCGGGCGTCCGAGAGTGCCGACATGTTTACGTACACTACGTACACATACGCTACCACGGCCCCGCCGCGGTGGTCTAGTGGCTAAGGTACTCGGCTGCTGACCCGCAGGGCGCGGGTTCAAATCCCGGCTGCGGCGGCTGCATTTCCGATGGAGGCGGAAATGTTGTAGGCCCGTGTGCTCAGATTTGGGTGCACGTTAAAGAACCCCAGGTGGTCAAAATTTCCGGAGCCCTCCACTACGGCGTCTCTCATAATCATATCGTGGTTTTGGGACGTTAAACCCCACAAATCAAATCAACATACGCTACCACGGTAACGTTAAATCTGAAAAAGACCGTGCGTAGTTCTGGTAACGTACGTATCTGCGCATGCGCACTTTGATTTCGCTATCATGGTACACCCGGTATCCCGGTAAGCCCCCAGTATACTATAACTGTCTAACGATTGAAAAGTTCGGTGGCTATTTAGGGTACCGAGCCTAAAGCCGGGTGTCTCTAATTCTAAACTGCATCAAACTCTACGGGCTTCAGCGTTGTTCCGTGCCGAAGCATACGATTTCGGCATAAAGCCCCGGCGTTGTTGCGCGATCTTGCAAGCGCCGTAGTTAACAGCTTGCTATCATCCCACCTCCATGCGCTGTGGCCGAACACTCTCTCTTCGAGCGAGAGTTGTCTCTGGCCGAGAGCACCAAGCGGGCCAGGTGTGTGACCCTCGCCGTCTCCAGGTGAAAGAGAGGGCATTGCTTTCCTTCTCTGGCCATCCAAATTGGTTCACCACGCGGGGTGCGTAGAAGAAGAAGATCGCTCGTCGCGCGGCGGCCACCCACGACAGATCCGTACACACATGCCTCGCGGCAGCACAACAACAAGATACGAAGGAAAAAGCGCAGCGCGAGGGAGAAACCCCCCGCCGGCATTCTAGACAGGCGGGTCAAGCGGCGGCGGCAGCAACAGGTATGCGCGCCGCCAGCTCCGCTCTCGCCCACCGAGCGCTCTCTCGGTGCATCGTGCTCTGCCTCCTCCGTATATGCATCGCCGCGACAGTGGCATACCGGTCATGTGCAAAAGGGGGTGGGGCCGCGTGCCAAGGGGCTTCATTTTTCACCTCCCTGCTCTCTCTCCCTTGGCAGTCCTTCCGACTGTGTACAAGCTCCCACTGTTGCACATAAAAAGCCCCAAAACAGCTGCTCCGTCTCTTCATCGCTTCTTTTATTTATTCTTTGGCTCTACCCACAGTAGCCTTGCGTTTGCCATTGAACTATTCCTCTGCGCGACTCCCTCCTCTCTTTAACTCACTCAACTGTACACCGGCTGCCTGTCTCGCCTAGAAACGCTTGTCGCGTCTCGTTGTTTCAACGTCGAGTGAGCGCTCAGCTTAAGGTTAACTTACAAACGGAGTGGCCGCATTGTTGTTCGCACTCGCGTGAGCGGCTTGATTCACAGATTGCGTGGCATTGCGTCGTGTGTTGGGTTTGTCTGTATCAGCGCAAAAAAAAGTAGGTTTGAAAGTAGATACTGGTGGGCTCATATCTGTCCACCGTGTTGATCACTGGCGCTATATTATTTTCTCTCCCTGAATCTGCTGATTACCTTGCTGGTAGAGTGAAAGCCTGAACTTGTAGATAACCATGTTAGAACGACTGTATAGTGACGCTAGTGTGACATATCTCTCATTGATACTTCTGTATTCCCAGGGGCAATGAATGTAACTTGTATTTTTATATTTTCTAGAAAAGAAGCTTAGGTGATTCCCCTAATTTTGTGTGATGTTATGAACGTCGAGGTTTTCGAAAGTTCACACACACACACACACACACACACACACACACACACACACACACACACACACACACACACACACACACACACACACACACACACACACACACACACACACACACACACACACACACACACACACACGTTGTGCTCTTGTGTGGCACTTGAAAGTGAAAAGCGCCTTTGTGGGCATCATAAGAGAGTAAGTTATCTCTACGGCTGTTGCTCAAAGGGCGCACGTCGCCGTTATAATCAACTGTGTTGCGCGAAGACGTACTGGGAGTGAGCTCCGCTGTCAGTTCGGGAGATGTGTCAAGCTCTCAACGACCACACGCAGCGCATCGCGCGCACCCTTACTTAACATCGTTTTTACCTACTCACCCTTCGGTACTCTTTGTGCGCAGCCCGTTCATTGTTCACTAAGAATGGCCTTTGTCGTTCATTGTCAGTGTCTGGATGACGGACTGTACGTGAGTCGTTCAAATGGCAGGAAGACGTCATAGAAAGAAGATGTCTGCGTGGGATACTTGACATATGTATATGCTTATGCTGTGGACGTCCACAGCTACTTCGCACAGTCTATAGGGGTTCGAGGAAGAAAAAAATTTCCTTTTCGTATTAGGAAACTCATGGTATTTTGTTCTAAAATAAGTCTGCATAGCCTATAGTTCGCTTGATTTAACTACATGCTATGATTTCTCGATGTTGCTGGCCAACGGTAAACTGTTATTAGAAAAGAACATAAACTGGCTAGGCATCTGTGGTGTCATTGTATATAATGCCGCATGAAATAGAGTACCTGTGCTCGTGTTAGGAAAACGTAAGCCTGTTCTCGTGCCGAACAAACGTGCTATATATGGTCGCTGGCTACGCGACAGTTGTTCTTTATTTCTATCGACAAAGAACGTTATATACGCACTGGCGCGCATACTCGAATGGGAAAGGCACTGCCAACTTGTGCGCCTGCTGAGAAGCAGTGATTCGTCCATTGCCTTGCCTCCCCCCCCCCCCCCCACCAGCTGAGCTCCACAGACATCCAGGCGTTTGAGCAGTCGTGGAACCTCGGTGGGGCTACAAATCACGGCGGGGGGTGCCATGCCTTCGTGGCACCATGGCCCTTTGCCCTTTCACGGCCACGTCTCACGTGGTGAGAACAAGTTTGCGTGTGCCCTGTCGCACATGCCCCGGCTGCATTATTCGTCTTACCTATGGCGGAGGTAAACGTCCTACAGGCGTCAACTTCGTATAACGCGCGTTACACCCGCTTGCGCACTGCGTTCATTCAGTTTCTGCGGTGCCGTGTCTTGAAGAGATAGTAGATTTAATAAAACAGTGGGAAGTATAGGACTAAGTGCTTTTGAAGGACCTACACCATGTATTTGTATGATCGTAAATACTCGTGCAAGAGGTTCATGCTCAACTTTCTTTGCGGAAACTACAGAAAGAACTGGACCAAGTGGAGCATGCACAAACAGAACACATCATTGCGCTGGTGTGTTCTGTATGTGTGTTCATTCGTTTCGTTTAGCTCTTCTTTATAGTCTGCGTAATGAAAGTTGATCATGGTTAACCAATTATTTCGTTGCCCGGTTTTCAAGAAAAGGTTTGTACTCGTTTCCTGAACCTTATTTTTCTAGGCTTCTACGAAATGTTCTCCTTCAACATAGTTGATTCTTTTTGACCATTGCTATTGGTGTTCAACATACCCAAGTAGTTTACAGAGTCTTGCTCATACACTCTGTACTAGCTACCCTGTGTAAGGGTGGGCCTGGCCTGCCTCAAGCTGCTAATTGCAGAGTTTGTTACCTGTTTGTCTTCGCTACCCACTGGTTGCGAAGAAATGAAATTCGGTTCGAAATCTATTTCGATCTTTCGACGAAAAAAAAAAAAAAACCCCAGTCTGCTATCGTAATATATGACAGTTTTTTCTTACAGTAGACTATCCAAACGTATCCTGCTAAATTGTGATACTTAAATATTTTGTCAGCTCTTAGGCAGACAATTTAGTTTCCTTACGAAGCAAGGGTGTTTTCTTGAACACCAGAATGCAATAGCACCGCTTTCAACATTTCCAGTAGAAACTGCATTCAACACTGCCAACCTAACTTAAAGGTGCACTGGCGCTTTTCTTTCATGCTTTCTTTTTTCTTTTCTCACTGGTCGATGGCGTAATCTTTGACGTCCATGGACAAAGTGTATATATACCAGGGGTGCTGAAAGAGCGTACCCAGCTAGATGTAATATAGACGTGTTCCGCGAAAAAAAAAAAAAAAAAAACTTAACGGAAGGAAACTCCTTGGAAGTCGACACCGTCGCTTGAGGCAGGTGGCTCTGCGGGTCACGGCCGTCGTCTACGCACGGCGTGCCGCACATACAGTGCTGCCGCTCCGCGTGTACTCGGACGTAAGACAGGAAGCGAACACGTTCATCGGGACATAAAAGCGGCGCTGCCAGTGAGTGGCTACAGCTTCCTCGTCCTAAAGAACGCCTGGCTTGTTTCCTCAAACGAGGAGAGTCACGCTCCTGCAGTCACAGGAAAACGCCGCCGAAGGTCGAAGGCTGCCGGCGGCGAGCATCGCGCGCAGTGTACCGTTTCCACTGAAATGCTGCGCGAGGATTACGTGTATATATACGTTTTCACAGCACTTCGCTATTTGACTAGATTTTGCGTGATCATGTCCGCGAGCCAAACAACGCGTGGAAAGACAATATTTGGGCAACTGGGAAAGTGGATTAATCCAGCGCGTTTAAATGACTCCCCAAATGACACCGGGAAGGCATCAAAAATAGGGAGATATGAGGGTAGACAACGTAGGGGACGAGTAGTAGTTGCAGCAATTTGGCCCACCTCGTCCGATTAGATACAAAAACAAACAAACCTATATTTGTTTCATCAGATGCTTACGCTTGCCATGTAACAGCCTAACGCGCTAGTGGTATTGGGTCCACTCAGATCGTCTTCTCATTCTCTTGCGATACTTCGTTTTTCAGTCCATCCGTGTGCGCCCTCGCATTTGTGTGTGTCTAGGTGCTTGAGTTTATGTGTGTGTGTGTCTGTAAGCCTGTGTGTATGCGTGCGTGTCTGTAGACTGTGCATGTGTGCGCGCCTGCGTGCGTGCGTGTTATTATCGCATCCACATGGTCGAACGGCTCCACATCTTCGTCGGAAACGGGGGGGGGGGGGTCTGGGTCGACCTCGGTTTGCCAATTTACGATTCGCTATGCATTGTAGGAAACGAGAAACAATAAGGGCGTTTTCTCCGCATCTTCGGTCTTTCCCGAAATTCCTTTTCTTCGCGCCCTTTCAAAAGCTAATGGAGCCTACCGATTGCTCCGTCACAGCGTCGACGCCTTCCACGGCGATGCCCGTATACGTGTGTTCGCAGCCGGCAGTCTACCGTTGGGGTTGAGAAATAAGAACCTGTCTTTTTGTACTTCACCGTAAGTTCGTGCCTGTGGGCTATCTGCTTACCGGGTATCCATGATATATGGCAGCTCTTGCAGCGAATCGTTTTTCTCGCTAAATCTGTGCATTCTATATATTAATTAAGTGAACATATATTTTTATTCTTTGATTTTTTTTTTCATTTTATTCGCTGTTTTCGTCTTTCATTACAGCTTTGAAGGGTTGTTGCGAAGACTCTGAAGAATCTGTGAAAGTATTTGGAAGTCTTGTTCGTCGTCCTTTATTTCCAAGCTTTCTCCTGGACGTGAAACTCACGTATAGCTGAAAAAAAAAGCCCCCCCCCCCCCGCCCACCTTTTTTGTTATGCTCTGTCATCGCAGCTTTCCAGTACAGCGCTTTTTTAAAGGTATTTATTCGTGCCCGATTTTTCACTTGCCTTCTCACTAACTTGGTAATAACGTAAGTTGAGTGGCTCTCTTTACCAAGCATGTTATTTACTGAGTACGGAGGTTTGGGGTGATTTTATACCCGTAAGTGACTATTCCCACAATCCGTAGAAACGGTTTACTGTCTTTATTATTTTTCCCAATATTAACTTCTAGCAGCCACATTTGCTCTTAATATTGGACGGTGGACGAGGAAGTTTTACTTCTTTCAACTATTTCATGCCGCTGTTCAAAAAAACAGTCATTTTCTCTGACAACACATGGCTCCACACTAAGGGCTCTTTTTTGTCGAGAGGCATCTACTTCGTTCAGTGATTTCCTGTGTATATGCACAAAAAATGTTGACATCGATCAGGCTCCAGTGAAATGGGAATTAACGCTTGTACATCCAAACGTGCAAAATAGTTTCTGAGCTTCGTTTTTTCGCTAAAAACAAATGAAAACAATAAAAAGTTTATATAATTTGTTGAACTGTAGTATTGCAGTGAACTTATTATTCATATTCCTTCCTTTTAATTTTTTAAATGTAAGTGTAAAGGCCATTTAAAAAAACCCATGTGGTCTAAATTTCCGGAACTCTCCGCTATGGCGTCTCTCGTAATCATATCGGAGTATTGGGACGCTAAACAGCCACAAGTATTATTAACAATTAATAAATTGTTGAAATTGCTAATTCAATCGCAGTGCTGGCCGGCGCCTATATTGTCTGAGCTTTTTCTGTTTTTGTTTTTAATTTTTTCTGTTGTGTCCTTCATTTTAAACAAAAAATAGCTGAAGTGCTCGAGCTTCTTCTGATCTGTTAATTGAATAAATACTCATCACGACCTTTGCAGCGTTACAGAGAGGAGTGGTGTTACACGCTTGAAATGGCAGTGTTTAGTGAGGCACGATCAGGGTTAATAATTGGTGGGGTTAACGTTTACCAACCGAAATAGGATTATGAAATAGGCTTTAGCGGAGGACTTCAGAAATTTCACCAGCCGGGGTTCTTTAACGTGCACACAAATGCAAGTGCACGGGCCGCGCGCACTTTCGCCTCCATCTCAAATGCAGCGCCGTAGCAGGGTTCCGATCACGCGACCTGCGTGTAAGCAGTCGATCGCCATACACCACCGCGGGGCGCTTTTACCGATCAGGCCTTACCGATCAGGGAACAGATACGATTCCAAAGTGGCACCAATATCTAAGATACGTAGAGTCCGGGGCATAAATAGACGTAGCCACGAGTGCCGAGCCAATTCAGACATAGGGTATATTAACATGCAGGGTGGTAGGAACAGGCTGAAGTGGGAAGAGATAGAAGAACAGCTAAGGGAAGAGAGGCCGATGGTATACGGTTTTGTAGAAACACATCTCAGGGACATGGAACAACCTCCAAACAATCCGGACTACGCGTGGGAGTATTGTAATAGAACAGAAGGCAGCAGAAAGGGGGGTGGTATTGGGGCATTCATTCATAAAAGTACAGACTGGCAAAGGGTCAAGCAGGAGTGCAAGGAACATTTATGGCTAAAAGGGAAAGTGGCAGGTCAAATGACTCTCCTTGGTTTCGTGTACTTGTGGACTGGAGCAAAGGCCAGAGAGGAAAACCAGGCAATGGTAGAGTGTATATCAAAGGACATTCAGGAGTTAGGAAGAGAGTGCGAGATAATTATACTAGGAGACGTGAATGCGCACATAGAAGATATAGATGGGTATACCGACCCGACAGGCAAAATGATCATGGATATGTGTGAAAGGCTTGATTTGATCATTTGCAACAGTACCGAGAAGTGTGAAGGGCAAATAACATGGGAGGTAGGAAGGCTTCAGTCGACGATAGATTATGCACTGATGTCACATAGGATGTATGATAAGCTCAGGGAAATTCACATAGATGAAGGTGGCTCCAGAAGTCTGGGTAGCGATCACAAACGTATCAAGCTAAGTTTTGGAAGAGCAGTGAAAGTGGGAAGGAGAAGAGATGAGCAACTACAGGAAAATTTTTATCCAGAAAGGCAAATTGAAATAGCCACTAAACAAATTGAGAAAGTAATCACGGAGGATAATAAGACAGTGTGGACATACACGAATCTAATTAGACTCTTTGAGATAGAGCTTGCTAAGACGCGTGACAAGTCACCCCGGAAAAGAAGACACAAACCCAAAAGTTGGTGGGATGAGGAAGTTAAGAGAGCCATAGCAAAACGTCAGGAAGCCTCTAGGGAACATAGACATGCTAAGCAGCGGGGTGAACCGACAGATGATGTGGAGAGAAAATGGGCAACCTTTCTAAGCTGTAGAAGGGATGCATCCCTTCTGATCAATGAAAAGATTAGAAGGAAGGGAGCTCAGTGGCTGGCAGAAGTACATAAAAAAGATAGAAAGGCAGCTGCGAAATTTTGGAACCATCTAAACTCCCTAAGAGATGAGACGAGCCTAGAGCAGAACTTTATAACTACAGCCCAAGGTGCTAGGCTAGAAGGGGACGAAGCTATTGAATATATAAGAACAAGGGTGACAGAAAAATTTCAACAAAGAAGTACTTTATGCACCACAATAGACAAAGACGAATCAAGTGGTGCAATGGCTCCATTTTCACAAGAGTGGGAAAGGGCTGAGAAAAGGGTTCATAGTAGTACATCAACAGGCCCAGATGGCATTCCAATTAGGCTGATAAAAACATTAGGTCCGAAGTCTAAGCAGGCTTTGAGAGAGGCAGTGAGTACAATAATAATCGATGGTGAAGTTCCCGATGGATGGAAACTTAGCAGTATGAGCATGATCTATAAAGGAAAGGGGGACAAAGCTGACATAAACAACTACCGTCCTATAACAGTGACATCAGTGGTCTACAGGCTGGCGATGCAGATTATAAAGGAAAGACTGCAGGCATGGATAGAGGATGAGGGGGTGCTGGGGGAACTGCAGAATGGGTTTCGCAAACACAGGAGGTTGGAAGACAATCTGTTCGCACTGACGCAGTGCATCGAAATAGCAGAAAAAGAACACAGGCCCCTGTGGCTAGCATTTTTGGATATCAAGGGAGCGTACGATAGCGTGGTTCAAGAGGAATTGTGGGGAATACTGGACACACTAGGCGTGGAACATGTAGTCACTGATCTTTTAAAGGATGTCTATAAAGGTAACAAGGTACACTCTAAGCCAAAAATGGCCAAAATGGGAGCAACGGCTGTTTTTACTCCTTCAGACCGACTGTTACTCTCCGAAAAGACCAAGCGGAACAAGATGGCCGACTTGTTCGAGAATGGGGGAGCAACTGTATTCATCTTGAGTTTGTAAGGGAGCAACGGAAGGAGGAACCGCTGTAAATGCTCTCGTCACGCAACGGTTACTCCCCGGCAGGACACCGCACACAAATATGCATGCCGCCCACATTGATATTCATGGGCCAGATTATTGTTTGTTCTGTGTGCCAAGCTTCACCAAACCAAAACAGTGATTTATTTTAGCATCCGTAGATAATAAGATAGCAGCGCTGGCTGAACACAGAAGGCCTGAGAATACAGTACGGCAAATACCTAACACACGCAGCAGCAGAATGGAGAGTTGGCACGTCAAAGCGGACCGAACGCCGAAACACGTGCAAAACAACAATAAAAAAAGCCTAGACACGCCGTTCGTCCGCGAAGTAAGGGCGTCAAAGTCGATCAAGCACCGAAACACGTGCATAAGGAGCCCCCCGCCCAGATATATCGGAGAAGAAAAAAAAAAAAAAAAGCGGACCCAGACGCGCTTCTCATCAGCATACACTTAGTAGCACGCTTCACCGTGTAGTTTGAGGGCAGAATGACAAATCTGCGCCATCTGCGCCCGCACGAGAAGTGTGGCGCTAGCGTAGCAAACGATGTAAGTTACAAAGTAATTTTTATTCAGTGTTTATGTTGACTAGCACTAAATAAAAATTACACTCAACTTTTTATATTTATTTATGAGTTTTAGTGTACCTCAGTTTTTTTATTATATTTGTATTAGGAAAACACACTGAAATCATTGCGCTGACGCCTGAGCTGCCACTGCTCGACGTTTTTTTTTTTTTTTTTCTCGGCGCAACTAGGTTCGCGTTCGCACTACTTACTCATTTTCATATGGTCTGTGGTTGGCGAGCACATGGACGTGCGAACTTGTGAGCTATGTTTTGATCGTGTGTGTGTGTCGCAGATTTGCGTTTCTACTTATTCGTGATGAAGGTTAGTGTATACTTATCTTTATGGAGCGCGAAGTAGTTGTGGATTTTGCTGCTGGGTGGAACAAACACATCGTAAACACGTCTTCAGCTATCTGCAAGCCTGTTCGCTCGTCGGACAAAGGACTGTGCATGCATCAGCGTGCAGGTGAGTAGCATTTACAGCAACATTTAATGCTCTTACAATACATTGTTGAGTGGTTGCGCTATTGAAAGAGAAATGATTTGCTCTTATTCACCGTATCCATTGCTAGCCGTATCGGACTAAATTACCTCTATTACCGCCTGCATACCCTCTTGCTTCCCCTGTCACCACTGCAGTGCCAGTGTACTTTTGCAGTTAAAAGTTCATTTTCGCAACACTACCTCGCTTGAAAAAAACATTGGGGCGGGGTTGTAGCTGCATTCATACTGGCACTTTTCTACCATTGGCTTTATGTAATGTTAACGGCTGAGTGTTGGGGCCTTGGGCCGCATTTTTTAGAGATGTAAACTGTATGTAAATCAGTAAGTGAACAAATCATTGTCGCATCACTTCACTGGCATAGCCAGGCGGTTGCGCACAGAATTTTTTTAGGCCGGGCGTAGGGAGCCCAAATTGACGACCATATTCGCTTGCCCGGCCTATTCAGATAAGCGGACCCCCCCCCCCCTCCCCGCACGCCTAAAAAAAAAAAAAAAAATCTGCCCACATCACTGCGTCACTTGCTTCACCTCTGCGCTGAACGTACTATTTTATAAGCGCACCATCAAGCGAACAGTTTACATATTGACAGAACAATTGGAGGAGGAATGACCCAAATCTTTCAGATTTCTTTAGTGATACAAAACCTTAGCAAAACTGAATATTGTAAAAGACAATCATAAATGCTGTATGTTCTCGTTAGCGCTGTCATTATTCTGCATCATGAAATCTTTATGCGCTGTGAAAACTTGGCATGCCGTTGAAGTCACATATCGACGTTAATACCAATCGACGAAAATTTCGACAACCTCAATAACGCCGTTTGGGATTTGCCGCATGCACATAATTAGGCTGATTCCCACTTGGCTGTTCTTAACCTGACTTTACTGCTACCAAATGAAACAATATTTTATGCATGTCTTTTACTTTTTTTCAGGGATATGACACAAATTTGGTTATACTGCAGATAAAGATGTTCCCAACGATGCTAAAGTACAGAAAGCAAGTGAATTTTGGTAAGTGCAGACTTTTTGTACTACGTATATGAAAGCATCGCTTTTTAGGGGCAAACTGTGCATGTGTTGGCCAGAGAATAGTTCATTATGCCACATGGTTACACTGGCACTGACAATTCGACATGGCTCCACTGGCCCGTGTGTGTGCTCACACTGTTACCGTTAAGATAAAATGTTTATGTTTTCATTGCAGGGATTGCTGTTTGTACTAAAAAGCCAACTGCCAAGATTTGTTTATGCTGGTACTCCTAAAAGTATGCTTTCCCTATTTACATGGATTTTGGCTTGCACAAAGCATAACACTTGGGCCTAGATTCACAAAGCTGTCCATGCGCAGGCCTTCATAACAGCGTTTCTTGACTTGCCTTTACCCTGTTTTCTGCAGATGTTTCGTGGGTTTAAAAGTGCCACAGCATGTTGACCTCCCACACTCTGAAATATTCGCGTTCAAAGTTCCGCAAGAGTGGGCTTAACTTTCTTGTGCACCTCTTTGCTAGTCCAAGATACTGAAGTGTTATGCTCTTACTAGAGGTGGCAGTGTTTCTAATGTTTGTATTTCCATCACATTGACCAAGTATGCGATCTTGGCTTGACTGGTAGCACATCCTCAACAAATGTCTTTGTGGCACATGTAGAAGGCAGTACAAAATAAATAGGCAGACATTCACACCAGGAGCTAACTTCTAATAATGCTTTTTTTTTTGGAAACCATGGTGTGCTTATTCCAATTTGTCTAACAAGCAGTAACCTGTTTGGCCGTGAACCAACAAGACGTTGAACTAATGAAAGCTTCACATCTTGTTGCTCTCAAATATATATGTATTGGCAAGCTATCTGTGACACTGTCAAACAAAGAATCAGAATATCTGTGCATGCCTTAAGATATATTGCTTCGTTTACATATCTCGTGGCTGTGACTCGTCAACCGAGTGAACGAATGCACCCTAGTTTTCTAAATTTAAAGCATTTTTTGAAGGTAGCACGGTCTACATTTATTTCTCTATAGTTTTGTCCAGCCGTTTGCGTCAGGTACAAAGAAATATACTGAAGATTATCATGTAGCCTCTGCAAATGGTTGCTTTCAAGCAGGCTTTGCATGCTTGGCTTGTGCCTACAGGTATTGCACAATTCAAGACGCAGCAGCGTATGATAGAACAGTAGAATCGAGAGCAACTATGTGCACGAGATAAATAAGTATTTTAACATGAGCGGACAGTACGTGTTATTTGCCACACACATGACCTCATTTAGAATGCCCATTGGTGAATGGGCTCATAGAAATGTCACTCAGCTGTGTATAGGAAACAAGTTAACTGAACCTAAGGGTATCTTTAACTGCTACAAATATGCCTTGTTGTGGTGCTGCACATTTTCTTCCAGAATATTGCTGTCTGAGACATCATGTGAAGAGCGTCTACATCAGCATTTATATGGCTTGCCAAGTAACGTTTGGCCGAACCTTCCTTTTTTTCACATTTCCTTTTGCAGTAGACATCCTAGAATGTAAGCGCTGCTGCAGTGTGTGTGACTCATTGTTATGAATTGATTCTGGCATGTTTAACCTCACACTTCTATTTTTTTTCTTGCAGCAATGAGATGCTTCACATATGCCTGCGGGGACGTTCTGCTGCGCTAGCCTGATGGAAACACCAGCTGCGAAACTTGAGTTCTTCAGAATTGGAGAAGTTGCCCTTCTCTCACCAATGATGACACAGACTGCCCTATGCCAGAAATTCAAGATTGTTTTTCCACGGATGACGCAGAAAACCTTTGATGTATTATGGTGTTTGTTTAGTGCTGGCTGTGGTGTGGCGAAGTCTACTTTTACTGTCGTCACACGTCGCCTCATAAAAAGAACAATAAAGCATTTATTTTCCTTTCAATATTGTCCACTTTTTGTGTTAGAAGCACCCAAGCAGTGCTCTTCCAAGGAGCTCTCGCCATGTGTTAAGCGTGTGACAAGCATACTCGAGATAAATACTCATTTCCCCAAGGAGTAACTGGAAGCATGTGCAGTTGGTTTTCAGAGAGTAACTGCGAACACGTGGGAGGAACGGTAAAGAGTAACTGTTGCTCTTAGAAGAGCAACTGGTGGGAGTAATGGTTGGTCGGCAGGGAGCAACTGGTGGGAGTAACTGTTGGTCTGCAGGGAGGAACTGGAGGGAGTAACTGTTCATCCCCCGAAGGAGGAACTGAAAGGAGAGCAACGGTTCCTCCCTCTGCAGTTACTCCTTTTAGGAGAGTAATGGAAGTGGCAATGCAATTGCTCCCTGAAAGGAGCAACCCCTATACCCCTGTTGCTCCGTTTTGGCTTAGAGTGTAGTTATAAAGTGGGAAAAACAGGTATCCAAGCCTGCAGAGGTAAAACGGGGGCTTAGGCAGGGGTGCCCCCTGTCACCCTTATTATTCATGATGTACCTACAAGGATTAGAGGCAAAATTAGAGGGAAGTGGACTGGGCTTCAACCTCTCTTTAGTCAAACAAGGAAAACTTATTGATCAGGCACTACCAGCATTAATGTACGCAGATGATATAGTGCTAATGGCCAACAACAAGGAAGATTTGCAGAGATTGATGGACATCTGCGGTAATGAGGGAGATAGGTTAGATTTTAGATTCAGTAGGGAAAAATCAGCAGTCATGATTTTCAATGACAACGAAGGTAGTGAGCTTAGAATACAGGAGGTCACGCTAGAGATGACAGATAAATACAAATATCTGGGCGTATGGATAAGCAAAGGGACCGAGTATCTGAGGGAACACGAAATATACGTGACGACTAAAGGTAACAGGAATGCAGCAGTCATGAAAAATAGGGCACTGTGGAATTACAATAAGTATGATGTTGTGAGAGGAATATGGAAAGGGGTCATGGTTCCTGGGCTGACGTTCAGCAATGCGGTCTTGTGCATGAGATCAGAAGTTCAAGCAAGATTAGAAATTAAGCAACGTGGAATAGGTACGCTTGCTTTAGGAGCTCACGGGAATACACCAAATCAGGGAGTACAAGGTGATATGGGATGGACATCATTTGAGGGCAGGGAAGCTAGCAGCAAGATAAAATTTGAGAAGCGATTGAGAGAAATGGGGGAAGAGCGTTGAGCTAGGAAGGTTTTCAGCTACTTGTACATGAAGAATGTCAATACAAAATGGAGGAAGCGAACCAGGAAGTTGACTGGTAAATACTTAGAAAACAGCAGGTGGCCAAACCAAAAAGAACTATCGGTTAAGAAAAAAGTGAAGGAAACGGAGACTGACATGTGGAGAATGGGCATGATTAAGAAGTCCGCACTAGAGATCTATCGAACTTTTAAGCAGGAAATTGCCAAGGAAAGGATCTATGATAATACTCGGGGTAGTTCTCTACTGTTTGAGGCCAGGACGGGAGTACTGCGAACCAAGACATATCGTGCCAAATACGAAGGGGTCGACACAATATGCAGTGCGTGTGGAGAGAAAGAAGAAACTGTCGAACACTTGATAATGTTCTGTAAAGGGCTTCACCCTATAGTTCAGGATGATGGCGCAGAGTTTTTCAAAGCACTGTGATTTAGGAACAGCGAGGGCAAAATAGACTTTAAGCGGGTAGAATTAACTCGAAGGAGGTTATCTGATTGGTGGCTAAAGTCAAGGCACGAGTGAAAATTAAACCCTTCACTGCGAAGTACGAATCCTCAACTTCATTATTTAAAGGAAAAAAAAAAGATAAATGTAATGATTAGTTCACTAAGTATTACGGCTAGGTGGCGTTAGCCGCCGCCCGATCTAAAGAGTACAGCCACATCCATCCATCCATCCATCCATCCATCCTTTTTACCGATGGAGGCAGGGAGGCAATTTCGGTTTGGGCGGTGTCTTCGGCACGTAGGAGTGGAGGTACATGTTTTTCTGGCAAATGAACGCCGTTTGACGTTTGTGGTTCTCTAGAGAAGACATAGATAAAAAGGTAATGGGAAAAAGGTTTTCTGAAAGTCGCGCGGGCGGGCTTTCATCCTTCTGTTACTAAAGTAGGGGGACGTCTGGAGAAATTTTTATTCAAGTGATACTGGCGGTGCGAGAATAGTTAGTAACAGGGAACCGAGCTGAGTGGATGGTGTCTATAGTGTGTTCAGATGTGTATAAGAGGGAGCATTCTAAATTGTAGAAGCGTACTCGTGTTTGGAGCTGACTAGTTACTTTTTAACCGGGTGTTTCAAGAGAACAGAAGCTAAAGTAATGTAAGGATGCAAGAAGCCGACACAGTGGTTCGAATTTTTAACCACATTTAACGTGAGTATTTCATGATGAATTGTTATCTATGTTCTATACATTGTTACCTCCTCCACTACGAAGAGTGTGCCGGTGCATATCCAAATTCTTGGGTGTTTTTTTTTTTTTGCTGCCTTTGTCACCGTGCCCCACAGTTAAGAAGAAACTGTGCTAAATTAGCGTTATAGATAGTGATGAGACTTTGATAACAAACGATATCGCACCAAAGAGGAGATAATAGGTGTTTCACTTTTACAAGGTTTGATTTTCCTCACAATTTCACCTGTTTATGATGCACCTTATTGACCTCTTTAGGAATGGCCGTGCAAAATTCTGAATTACTGTCTTGCATACATGGTTATATTTAGAGAATGATGTGGTTATTCAAAGACTATAATGCGTTATCAGAAACTTTTTTCGGTGTGGGGTGGGGGATAACTTACCTGTTTTGTACGAGTATGTTCGGGCGTGCGTTTGCACGTGTGCGTGTATATATACACACATGCTACACTGAAAAACTTTGGGAGAAAATTTAAACCCCCCCCTTTTTTCTCCTCACACTGCCATGGCAACGCCAGTGTTCAAAAAAGTTATTTATGAACTGTGATTACACTCCTTCATTCTTTACAAGAAGAAATCAATACGTGAAACTGCATTCGAACACGCGTAGAAGCATGTGATGCAGCAACCGTCAAAGGCTTGGAACGAAAATTAGTAGTGTTATATTCAGCTTGAACCCCCTCCCCCCCCCCCCCCCCGTTTTTTTTTTGCCTGCGAAACAGCGCTGAGTGGAATTCGGCCACCCGCCCGGGTAGCGCGCGCTGGGCCGGAAGCAGTGCCACCACGAAGCTGCCGCCGTTAATTGCCGTATTTAGTTTCGCTGCAGCGGCGAAGTATGCGGGTTGTCTCGTGGTGTGGCGGCAAAACAACCGCTCCCTGCGCAGATGTGCGCGGCGGTATACCGCGATGGGATTTACCTGCTTCGCGTGATTGTGGAGAGAAAGAATAAAAAAAAAAGGAAACTAACACGCGCAGGCTGAGCCGCGCGAAGTGAGTGCGACGGCTGGAATGCGGAGTTCAATTGGCGCGTGGCCTGCACGGAGGTTTGTTTGCTCGGCACCCCCGGCACATTCGCCCGAAAACCTCGTGCGCCGGAGCGAGAGGGCGCGCCTGTCCAGAAACATACGTGAACCCAGGTGGGCCGCTTCTCCTGCGCACGCACCGTGATGAAGGAGAAGCTCGACACCAAGATAAAACGGTGCCCGATTATCTCCGCTTTTCGAAGAGCCTGGGATGCAGTCAGACGCCTAAACAACGAAGAGTTCGGGACATTGACGATGGTTAGTTATACACGCCGTTTAGTTGTAAATTTCACGCACCGCAAATCTTCCTATTATCGGTGAGGCGTAAGGATTCATCCGACTCAGAGGTGGTCTCGTTGTAGAGGCGTCCGTAGAGGCGCCAGCGTCTGTAGCACTTCGGTTTCTCACGCTCTGTCCGTGTGTGTGCCGTTTCCTACGCCGAGTCATATTTGTTCTATAGTTCAAACAAAACGACGCTAAATACACCGACACTTCCGAAGAGGCTGGATGGAGATGGCAATGACCGACGCACTGGCGCATATATATAACCGTTAAAGATTTTGTGATCACGATGCTCGTGTGTGTGATACCCAAAGTAGATACATGCAAACTGCCCTCGATGAATTCGCTTAACGTATATCGGAAGTGTCATATGATAAGTATGAAAATTTGTGGAAGGACGTGAAGAAAGACCAAAGAGAATTAGTGGAATTGAATGCTATATAGCTTACTGTTTATATGAGAACTGAAACAGAAATATAAAAAAGAAAATGCTGCATAATAAAGTGGATGTGCGCCAGAAAACTGAGCGATTTTGGCATAATGGCTATAAAGCTGGGTTTATCTCTAAAATAGTTACAGCGTCATTATTTACCCCTGGTTAAAGACCAGTCAAGTAATCGCGTCAAAATTAAACTGGTCACAGAAATTATATCATACGCATCCTATAGTCAGTCATGATGCCATAGTGAAAGGTCCACATAAATAAACTGGTTAACCTCCCAGCTTTCATTTTTCTCGTTTCCCCCCCCCCCTCTCTCTCTCTCTCTCTCTCTCTCTCTACGTAAATAAAAAAAGAGAACAATAACAAATAGGCTGCTTCATTTCTTAAAAGCCATAACAAAAAAGAGAGCTAACTACGTGACGACTAGGAGTAACAGGAAGCCGGAAAGTGATTACAAAAAGGTTCAAATATCGCCCCCGGGTAGCAATGGTGAACCTGCCAGATTATTTATATTTATAGTGAAGGGCCAACATGATTGTTCGATCGAAAGGCTCTGCTCATAGTCATGTGGGAACGAGCAAACCAAAAAAAAAAAGTTTCACTTCTGGGGTTCTATCGAGTCAAAGAAAGTGCCCACGCTCTGGGACTTTTCGTGCCGGGAAATTCCAGCGAGTCCTGACGCTGGAGGCTCACCGAAAGAAGGCTGACCACTACTGAAGTGTGTGAACGAGAACCTCCGTGACATTGAGCTTCTTTCCAAGCCGTAGGTTAAGCCGTACATATACGATTTCATTAATGAGTGCTTTTCAACTTCAACACAGTAATAATTTTTAGTGATTTAGGACACACTGCATGGACGACAAAGAATTCAAGCGACCATATCTCTCGTGCGCCCCTTTTCTGAAAATTAATTTTTTGTTGTCCGCATGTCATTGCGTACTTCCTTCGACGCAGAAGAGCTATGAAATGTAGAAGACGCGAAAGAACTCACTCAAGTTCTATCGGGCGCATAAATTAAGTAGCACTTAAACCTATTCCCACAAGTCCTTTTCTTTTGTGAGTGTGCCCCGCATGATCCTGTATATCAAGTGACCGGACAGACGGGACTAGGACATCTGAAAAGTAACTAATTTTACGCATGCGCATAGCTCTACGCCTTCCATTGACACGAGGCTCCTTTACTCCTTCTTGAAGCTCACATATACGAACCCAGTGGACATACCGTACGCCCCACACCATCAGTGAGAGCCAAAATGAAGGTCGTATCAGGAACTCTGAAGTGTGTGTGTGTGGGAGGGCGGGGCTAATAAGTTTATAGGAAGACCTGAGCGGCCCTCCTCTTGGGATATACATTAAAAAATTCACAGCATATCCACGGAGTGAATGATAAAGAACGGAGTGAAGCGTGCGTCCGTGCATACGTCCATGCGTTCGTCAGTGCGTGCGTCCGTCCATGCGTTCATTCGTTCGTCTGTCTGTCCGTGTGTTTGTCTGCATGTCTGGACTCGAGCCGTGCCCACCGCTCCACTTCGCCCATGCGCCAACGATCCGATACGGACGGCGACGATCCAGGACACCGAGAGAGGCACTCAATCTTCGCGAACCCAGGAACAGCCCTCGCAGCAGTGAATCAGAGAGTAGCGGTACAGCGTCGTCTAAAATATCCTCACTCAACTGCAGTCTGTATGTGATTTTATGAGACAGTGCCATCTATTATACTGTTCGGGAAGTAATGCTCGTTACACTGACGTGGGACAAGGTTAAACTAAGAAGAGCTTCACTCCTAAAAATGAATAAGGGTAGGGTAGGTGCAGGACATACGGCACACCATCCTCTGGATCCACCCGCAATCGAAATCATTCGAATGTCAGAGGCTCCGTAAAGAGAGCGCGCTCTACATCGTACACGTGTTTTCCTCTAGCGCTAGAACTTAACTGTATCTATACATACAACCACTCACGCTCTTGGCGGGAACTACGCACAGAACATTGCGTGCGGTGGTGCGCGTGGCTCTATGCAGATTAGTTCGATTTACTTGGCGTCAAGCATCGTCCTTTAATTCCAGATGACATGCGCGGGCTATCGCTATTATCATAGCGTCAATCGAAGGGGCACTCACCACCCTGTGTTTAAAGACGAAGGGGCGATTTTCCCCTCTCTTTCATACACACGATGCATCCTCCTCGCCCCTTAGTTCTTGAATGCAATTGAACAATATCAGCACTAAGCGAGCCTATCAGGATATTGCATTTCTCGGCTGCATGCTGTTATTGCCACTTGCACACTTGTGAACACAAAAAAAAAATGAAGTTTAATCGGTTGATTGCGCACGATGTTATGTGAGACAAAAAAGAACGGATTGGTGGCTGCATGGCAGAACAGTGCAGGAGATGAATCACATTTGATATTTCGCGTATATCAACGAACCGAGAGCGTGTACGCTGTAGACGTCAAAGGAAGTACTGTCTGCGTCACAGTAGTGCTCCAAGAAGGACGAGAAATATCAGGAACGAATATTGCGATCTTTTTTTTTGTATTTTGAGAGCCTGGTGAGTGGCCCTTTAACGGCCTGCATCGACGATCGGTCGGTGCGCGAGCGATCGAGCGCGTTTAGGTGTACTAATATGCTACGTGATTGTGGGGTCGACCCGGCTGTGGCGTTGTTTAACAGCCGCGCGTCTCGCGTCGTCCAGCGGGTGGCCACGCGGTATCTTTTGGCCGCTTAGATATGCAAGCCGCTGTTGTAAATGTTTCATTTTTATGCCGTCGGTGCCTGTGTGCGTGTACACCATCACGTCCTCGACTCACTTCGACACGCACTGATCCTCGCGCGGTCTTTGGCGCCGCGTGGTCTAGACATCCCGGTCCTATCGGGGAACCGGCGCCACGTGGCCGATACGTATATAGCTTATCTCCAGCATTCCTACTCGTTCTGGCGCGCGCACGTTCTCGAATTTATTGCTTAATTTTGTTTTGTTCTTCTCCTATATATGCAAACATACGTGTTGCGTGCTGGTGCTAAGGTACGCATCGCTGCTGTTATTGTAGGCGCAAGCCATCGTTAATTAAAAGGTCCGGGAATGCTGTCTCATTGAGAGACGATATAGGCGCGGACCAAGCCGTAGTGATTGTAGTTTGAACGCAAAGCGAGGAACCATGCAGGTGTCGGGATATTCCTGTACACGAGTCTCACCAGAATCATTCTTCAAACAGGTTTTAAAGCGCATCAACGTTAAACGGCAGCAATTCCAAGGCTTCTCTATTTTGTTGTGAAGCGGTGGCAGTAGAAAGCGTCGTGTTTCCGTATAAGAGAAATAAATCCACATGAGCAGTATTCTTGGTATATGAAGAACAAAATTAAATTTAACACAAGAGGCGAGTTATTCAGTGATGAAAAGGAAATTTTGACGCTGACGTAAATTTGAGCTAGTGCATGTGCACCAGAAAGAATGTTCTCCTAGCGAATAATCATGACCAAGAAGTCTCTTCGAGAAATAGTAACGGCAAAACGAGGGACGAAAAGAAGAGGGGAGGGGGGATGCAAGGTCGTCTACTGTGTGTGGCCAAAAAAAAATCATTCCAGAAACTTTCTCTGCTGAACTTCTCACACTGTCTCAACAAGAGACCTGGGAGAAGAATGGAAGCTATTTTATGACAGAAATTTTTCAACTAAGAGCACGTGCATTCGGGAAACCAATTTCATTCCATAACAAACAAGTAAAACTTGGATGCTTCCCAGATACAAAATAGGCAGAACGTTAACATTCATTTTAATCTTTTGAAGCCCGCTGTTGCTCTCGGGCAATTAGGAGCCTCTAAAATATTTTTTCTGCAAACTCACCCAGCTGCCCGACACTTCTGGTGCTTTATGTGGTAAGAGACAAACAGTACCGATCGTCTTGGGCTGTAAAAATAGGTAAATATAAATGCATCGCAATTTTATTGTGTTTTTGCCAGCCTTTCAGAGATAGTAAAAGAATTTTCACACACGGCCGCAAATTCACTTGACCACAGCGAAACAGGAAACTACTGCGAAATCTGTTATAATATAGAACAGCCCAGAAGGAGTTGTAAAACATTCATGAGTACGCTGATTAGCATGGCGACAAGTTACCTCATAGATATCTTGATACGAAATGGGTTGTTGCTCACGAGCAACATTGAGCATATATGGGAGTACAAGCAGACATGGAAAGATACGATTGCAGTAATATACAAACAGCGCAGCTGTTATATCCGGTTCGCGCTCCTTTATTCATCTTCTTCCTCGTCTGCGTCACTCCCAGAACAAATGTGCCGATATGTCCGACATAGGCAGAAACTTTATTTTTACAAAAAAATGTTTGTGTGGACCAATATCCTATTTGTTTTGACAATAATAAATCGCAAAATATCATTTTATTTATAGAAAACGAGAAGATAAGTTTTCGTTGTAGCTTTGAAATGTTTTTTTAGATTACTTGAATAAAGGCGAGTCCCCCAGGGCAGGTGTTGACCAAAATTTTAAGATGTATACATTTAGATCTTAATCTTGGGTAGTGGAACACGCATCTACACCTTATTTAGGCAGCCACTGCTGGAAGGTATTCCATGTGAGGTAGTAACATAGGTGCCCAAAATTACTCAGGAGCAACAACTCATTACTCACCTATAAATAATCACAATTGTTTTCTGTGAACGTTAATGGCATATTTTATTATTTTCTTTTGCATACCAGAGTTTTCTTGGCATAGTTCATGGAAACAAAAATTTGGGCATCAAAGGGTTAACAAGCAACCTTAAAGAATGGCCTCGCCACTCGTTTTACCATACAGTAAAGGTCAACTCAAAAGACAAAAAAAGATTGCCCCCACCTTCCAGAAGGAAATCGTGACGAAATGCGAATGCATTTGTTGTGCCGACAGTACACGGCGTAGTAATTTTAATGGCGTAAATAATGACGAGACAAGTGTTTGTACCGTAACCATTTATTTACACATTCATCAGCCCGCGAAAGGTCGAGTATGAGGCGCATTCTTTACTCCATTTATATATACGTACGAGCGAGCGAATGTGAGAGTGCGGTGCAGGGAGAACAGAGACCGATTGGTTAGAGGAGTGGTGAAGCACTGCACCTACCCTCTCCTGCACTCTTTCCACACATACAGGAGCGCCGTCAAGCTCCTTAGGTGCGAGTGCACTCACACGCCAGGGTGCGGTCCTCCTCTCCACTCATTCTCCGCTACTCCACCCGAACCACCTGCGGATCCGGTTGCTAGGGTCGAGGACAAGCACGCGCGCCCGCAGCTGTTGCTATGAGAGAGGAGGTGCGAGCGGAGAGATAACACCTGCGGGTGCGCGGACACCAACAGACGCTTGACATGACCGACTAAAAAATGCATGCGCATTAGAAAAAAACGTGAAGTCTGGCTGAGGAGAGCGATTCACGCTACAATTTTCATGCGTGGCGGTTTCTCTATAAACACAGCGATAACTCCGTCGACGCTGACTTGTATCCGGGGATGGACATTAGAGCCAGACCATCAAGCCGCTTCTCCGCCTTTCGGGTCCTCAAATACGTTTTCATGCTTTTGAGTGTCGAGAAACTGCGTTCTGCAGCAGGTGTACTCACAGGGAGCGTTGCCAATATCTTGAGTGACTGTGTGAATGTTCGAAAAAAGGACTGTCACATTCGGCTAAAGTGTCCATCGCAAAACGGGGAAAATTGTCTTATATCATTGCTGGCCATTTAGTTTTCCGGATTTCTTTTTCGCCTTTTATTGTAGAGATATGAGCTTTTGTCTTGTCTTTTGGAGTAAATATTGAATGCCGCCTGTGCAGATTCAAGTTTGTGTTTAAAGGCGTGCTTAGCAACTCAAATTGCAAACTTTGCAGTGTTTTGCGATGATTTGCCAAGTGCTATTTGAGGGAAGGTTTCAGGTCATCTATGTACCTAATTAAGGCTCACATGTAGTACTCCTCCACAGAGCTATAATCGTATTTTGCCCGGTATCTCTGCATTCCTACCACCCATGAAATCTCACACTACACTCCGAACTCCGCCTCGCTGTCTTGGCACAGAAAAAAAAACTTTTTGTGGAATTCTGCCTCTGCGCTAGTTCCCATCACTTCCAGCTTAGTCAACACCGAGTCTACCTGCTCCAAGTTTACGCTCACGTGAATATATTGGTTCTGCAGATGCTCAAACAAGGGGTGTTATAGGCCGAGGAAGGTCTCCATAACAGCGAGGCGTATAGAAAAGTTGGGTAAACATAATCACTGATGTAATTAGCACTGAGCGATTGGCGCTGTTACTTTATGCCGTAAGGTGTTCATTAACTCTTCAAGTGAGCGAACTATCTCGCAAAGTGCTTCTGCGAACGATGGAACTGAATTGTGACGTTCCACTCTTTTTGTTTCACAATATCGGCGGAGCCAGCTGAATGACAATGTAGAAGGCTCTAGTTGTTTTTTTTTAGGACCTCTGTCATTTTGAGTGACACCCGAAAGAAATTGCTCACTTAACTGATTGTGCTAGAGGCCCGTCGAATCTTTTGGACAGCTGAGGCGTGACTCAAACAAAGGTCCAAAGAATGTGTGCACACTGCCATTGAGACGTCGTTCTAGATGAGCGCCTGCACCCCTGGAGGTCAACGACACTCTTTTCTTCCCTTTCACCGAGTCGGATTCTCATCCTCACCGCTAGGATGTCGAGCCGTCTGATTGGTGGGAGCGGCGGACACCAGGTGCCTCAGGGTTGTCTGACGGCTGGCTATATATGCTGAGGACTGTTGTACGTTACTCTCTTCCTCATCTTCTTCTCTATTGTCATAAGGTGTCAATCAACATCCGTCTGTCCTGCAAGTGTACATCTCCTCACTGCAAAGGATGGGTACGGGGACGAGGGTCAGCTACCAGTGAAGACCATTCAGACCTGGTCTCAAGAAACGGCAGGCAGCGGTGTGATCCTCCTAATCCCGAGCCCTAACACAGCACAAGACCGAGAGAACTTGAGAAATCGAAGTGGCACCGTCTGATTCCACAGACGAATCTGTGAGAAGGATGTGGCCCTTTCCAACTGCTTTTCCTGTGCCAAGCATACATGAATCATGCAGAAGCTTCTCTGACTTTCCGGCCAGGGCCCATCGCGCAGTGACGGATGCACGGAGGGTCAGTTAGTGAGGCGGCATTTAGTGAAGTATGTTGCTCAAGGAAAAGCGTGGTTCAGTTGACCAGAGGAGACGTGTTTGATGATGTAGTTCGGTCTGTCCGACTGTCGAAAAGTATCAATAAGTGAAGCCACGGGAGTGGTGACGAGTTTTCAAAAAGGTTTCCGAGGAGAGTTCTGATCACCTTCTTCTGCGAAGGAGAGCGAACCATCAGCGCTGCTGTCTAGGTGGAGTGTATCGTCAAGCTGGGGAATATGATAAGCGCTCCGCGCAGACCGGCGTAACAAGACCCAAAGATGAGGTGAAGCTGATGGGGAACATATATAGATTTGTTTTGATTAAAAATGCAACGTCTAAATCAATGCTTGTTCTTTCTGAAGTCAACGATTGCTGCATTGCTGTTTCTGTAAATATTATACACAGAACGTTCGAGTGAAGCGCCCTTGCACGGTGGTCGAACCGAACAAACACATGTTTAGACCACCATAACTTTCATCGTTCACCAGTTTAAATACGATCGAGTGCATCCAACTAACGCCGATACACCAGAATGAAAGCTTGAGAACAAGATGTGGCACATTTACTCGCGCAATGTCGGAGTGGCTCGTCTGTCCCAACAGAGGGCGGTGATCCATTGCTTCCGTCGTTCTTTTTCATAGGTCTTGCGGTAAATGAGTAAAACCGTGTTTCGTGTGAAGTTTCGTAGGAGTTGAGCACCCCATCCCACAGCGATTATTAGACATCCCTAGAAGTTTCAGCCACAACACATACGAAGAATGTTGCAAATTTTTAACGGAAAAGGATACGTGAAGAACGTGGTACCACACGTACAACGACGTAAATAACGACGGTGGTCGTCTTCTTACTTTCGCGAGAGTGATGAACAAGTTTGCCAACTATGGCGCTTCTGTCGGTGCGCAATACACGAATACCTTGAGAGCCGCATAAACACTCTACACGTGGGTGTGCCAACCGTACAAATTGTTTATGCCCGAAGACAGGGTAATCGGACAAAAGGTTGTGGGGTTCGCATAAGCGCGAGTGAAGTCAGACGGGTTAATAAGTCGTGAAAGCCGCCAAATTTCGTACTAAGATAACCTTTTCCAACTGTCTCACTCTGTGGGCAGTCTTTGGCAATATGTAGAGACATGTATGTGGTAATAGCCTTGTGAGGCACCCGGATGTCTTCTTTCCTGTGCGGGCAATCGTCTCGATGATGCCGCAGACATATGAGTGAGTGGTGTTTTTGTTGGGATGTTGATTTACAGACCGCGCGCTGAATTTCTCCTTGAGCGTTGCCGTCCTTTCATAATGAAGTTTTTTTGGTAGCTGTTCTTGGTTAGTTACAAAGCGTTTAATTTTGATTTGTTTAAATGCGCATGCCGCTATTTGTAGTTGTGTCTCCTTACGGTGTTATTGGCCAGCTGGACATAAAGAGGGGCTTTAGCTGGACAGATTTCGAGGGGGGGGGGCGGTGCTCCCCCTGGCCTACGTGCCTGTCTACAAGTGTAGTACTGCTGAAAGGTTAAGTTGACTCTTACCTGAGACTGAAAGAGATGGCAAATGAAAGAAATGTATGTTAAGCAGCCATTGGCTACCCTGTAGTAGGGTCAAGGGCAGGAACACTTTCAGAGAAGAAGAGAGAGACCGCTGTCGGTGTCGCCGATGTATGTAGCGATTCTCCGTCATGGACGGCCATTCAGCCCATTAGCCTTCAGTAGCCGCTGTAGTGCCTTCGAAGTCTTTTGTAGCTGCACGAAACGAAACAATCGGAGCAATACTTTTTGAAGGCAAACGTTTTCCTGTTTAATTGATATAAAACATTGCACAGGTCAACACCTTCATTTCCAAAGGATGGGAAATGCCACAGGCATTGCATCTTCCCAACAATAAATCTGACAGCGATGACACCTAAAATATTTACTATGCGGTAAATATACTGCGACAGCATGCAACACAGAATATAGCTGGTGCGGTTGTTGTCGGAAATTTTATCGCAAAGGCGTACGCTTAAACAATGCGGGTTTCGCGAAAATTTCTGAGGTAAAAAAACGAACAAACAAAAACAGACATTTTTACCCTGTCTGAGGGCCCATACGCACTCCCATAAATGTTTAAGTGTCTCCGCTGATCACTGTGGGTGTGGCTGCCTCTTCGCACTGCCGATACCAGGTGTGACTGACACAAACTAGCATCGTTTTCACCGAAATCTCGATCCGAATGGAATAAATGAAAAACGAAGACAAGGTGTTGCATATGTACACACCCAGAAAATGCGTGTATAAGAGCAGTATATACAGAAGGTGTATGTGCGAGCACGCAAAAAAAAGCGCGTGTAATGGTAGCTACCGCATGCCTCTATTGTCATGTTGCGTACACTAACTGGAGACGTCAAAACACGTTGCTGGTTAGTTACTATAGGCCAGTGTAGTACACGTTCTTCTAATACAGCAAAGAAGGCTTGTTCTTCCCCAATTTCGGAACGAGTTCCCATTACAAATTCCTTAACTGCAAAAGGAACTCGTTACAGTTGCAGTTCGGAAACTGGAACGCGTCATTACACTAACTTTACATTTGACTTTCAAAAAATGTAGTGTCGCATATTCCTCATGCAAAGTAAATTGAGAAATTTAAGCCGAGCTACATATGCGCGTATACACGAATTTAACATCACTGACAGGATGTTATACGTAGATCAAATAAACCTAAATACACGCTCCTACACAAGTTTTGTAGAGACCACCGGCCTTCCCATGTGTAACTCCAATTTTCGTGATCGGCTTTTTCAGTCTCACACATGTGAGGCTTTCCACCTTTCCGTGCCGGTTTTAAAAGGCGTAATCACGGAACGGCGCTTCAGATATTTAAGTATAGATCTCCACCAATACACTCATGTAATTAAATTTTTAGCACAGGCAACTGCATTGTAGGGCAACATACGCACGATTTTAATGAGTGCCGATGTATAATTTCACTGAAAGAAGAGAATATTGTCCCAGATACGCATTTGCAGCTAAATTGAAGTGCCATGTTCGCAGTTAGCGAAAATACTTCGGTATATTTCTTTCTCTGTCTTTCTATCCTTTATCTCTTTCTTTCTCACTGTCATCTTTCTTTAGGTATCTTCCCCTACTTCTCTCTATATTGTTTTCTGAAGTCGTTCTCTCGCCTTCTATTTTTCTCTCTTCTTTCATTTTTTTCTCAACAGTTTTAATCTTCTTTACTCGTGTTCAATTCCTACCTCTCGATTTTCCCCCGAAATTGTTGTCTCACCTTCTACATTTTCTTCCCTTTCTTTCTATTTCTCTCTTTTTATATTCTCGTTGTCCCTCTATCCTTTCCATACTCCCCACCCCACTCTTATGCCGCACCTTTTTCCCCATCCCTGGACATTCTGGACTATACACCTAATGTTATGCTATGCGCTGCTAGATTGCGGGAATGTTGCCCAAAAAAGCTTGCCGAAAATTCCCTCAACATCCCACTTCATCGCAATGGTCACTCAGCTAAGAGTATATATATATATATATATATATATATATATATATATATATATATATATATATATATATATATATATATATATATATATATATATATATATATATATATATATATATATATATACGAGCAAATGGAAAGTCCGCCATGGTACTTGCATTGATAAGGTGTCTGTCCTTACCAGCATTCTAGTGTATAACTAGAAAATGCTGTTACATGGCGTTTTCACTCTAGAGACAAATGCGTATCCTTCAGTGAATCAGTAAAAGTCACAGCGTTGCCGCAAAGGCGAAACAATGAACTCAATTGCAAGAACTTGGAAGGCCACGCGCAGAATGTCAGGCAGATCGAAACGTGCCCCGCGTTTGTCACTCACAAATGACACACGAAAGGTACTCACGGGTACAGAAGAACGCGAATAAGCGCCTCAGTTGTTACTTCGCAGTGTCTGAAAAGGGCGCCCTTTTTGAAAACGGAGGCTGTGCAATGATTGCAGTGACCTTTGTGCGCCCGGTAACTACAACAAAATCTTTCCGACGTAACTCAAAAGCTAGCCAAGACGTATGATTCTCCCCACTGCAAGATAAGGGCGCGCGATTGAGCGTACACCCCCTTATTATCTACGGGGATCAAAGTGCACGTGAGAGATGAGAGCCACCGCGCGCTCACTGCGCCATCTTGCTTATAATGCAGAAAACACGATAGTTTCTTCCCGAGATGCCCGTCAACAGCGGTAAGTGTAGATAAGAATAGCTTGTTGTTTGAACGTTCCAAAAGGTACCGCCTCAGTGGCTCAGTGGTTATTTCGTCGCAGTCACGACGTGGAGGTCCCACGTTAGATTCCGCATGGCGGAGTCTTTTTTCTGGCATTTATTCTGGCGTCCGCCTTTTTTCTGGCGTCCACCATGCACACTCTCCGCGGGATAAAGTACGCGTGGGAGATGAGAGTGCGTGCTGCCGCGTCGTGACGATGTGGCGACGGGCGTTCCTTGGGCCATCTTGCTGGTAACGCTGAAAACACATTAGCACCACCCCCCCTCGAAATGCCCATCACCAGCGGTAAGTGGTCGACATAAATAGCTTGCCGTTTGAACGTTACTGGAGGTGCTCCTGCGTGGCTCAGTGGCCAACTCCTTGCACTCCCAACTCAGATGTCCGACGTCCTATTCCACTGCCGGAGTCTTTATCTGTATTATTTTTCTTGTTTGCGTTTTCTTTTATATATAGATAAGTATACATATAAGGGGAATGACGGTGACGCCGACGTCGGCGCCGAAAATTGAGCCCAAAATATGCATATCATTGCTATCGCAATAAAAGCACCTTTATTGATTCATGAAAGAGTTGTTGCAGCACCAACGTCAATAGTTGGTGCTGCGTGCGTGCGCCATTTGAATGTCAAAGAACGTTTACAGATGGAATGCCGTTCCATCGAAAACGTAACGAGTTACCGTTGCACTTCCACCGATCATAAATGAAACGTGTCCGATGGAGGCGAAAATGTTGTAAGCCTGTGTGCTCAGATTTGGGTGCATGTTAAAGAACCCCACGTAGTCGAAATTTCCGGAGCCCTCCACTACGGCGTCTCTCATAATCATATAGTGGTTTTGGGACGTTAAACCCCACATATAAATCATATCAATCAATTAAATGAAACGGTGGTGTTCATCCGTTCCTCCTAAAAAGAACTACTTCCTGGAACGTCGTTTCCTGGAATGCCGTTCCGTACAACTCTGCTATAGGCTCTCGGCGCATGCGCTTAGATACAATAAACGGTGGTTGTTCTCATAAGGTAGAATGTCGGGTATATTTGCTCCGGACGTTAACCGTAGACTATAGAACAGACCTGAACAAGAATCCGCACAGGTGTGTACTTATAGGGAAATGATAATAGGCTCACTAGTAACACTGGTGACGTGAGATGCGATAGCATTGTTTGCTTAGAAAATACAGTCACTTGTTGTCCATGTTTTGGTTTCACTAACGCGAGCGCACAAGTAGCTCTCTCGGCATACACATATTTGTGCTTTCACGTGTTCGTGCATTCTCACGTCTATTTTTTTTTGTAAGCGCGAAACCTGACGACGAGGGTGTGTTCCTTCACCCACTGTTTATTCCTTTCGATCTCCGCGTATAAAGTGGTGTAATGATAGTAAGCGTGCTAAGGAAAAAATAAAAAGAAGCTACAAGTAAGAAGCAGAAGAAGAAACTGCAGCGATGGCGTGTTTACGGCGGAGCGCGGCTCACTTTCCCCGCGTCGTACGTCATGTCGTGCATTCGGGTGCCGCGAGGCAATAAAATGGAAGGCCGTTGTCGTGCACACGTGCAGAGACCTGTGATTGAGTGAGCAACGAATGAATAACGAGATAATAACGTATATACGTTATTGTGTGTTTCGGATCTTTTCTGATTTTTGTTTTGCCTGTTGGTTTTCATTGAGCTCTGAATGAGTAAAACAAGCTTGGAATTGCGTGCTCAAACGGGCAGTTTCTTCGTGGGTGCGTGGCACTGGACAGACGGCAACTCGTCCATATTCATTCATATATTGGACAGTACCAGTCGGTTTATATCGCGATATTTCGGACATTAGTATTGATTCCACGTCATCTTTTCCCCTAATTATTCTCGCCTAAGATTATTGAAACACAAGTGGTGGAGAGCACTGATTCTTATTCTATGAGTTGCGTAGACAGTAAATTGTTCAAACAATCTACCTATTGTTGGTTGTACAGCGATGAAGCGTCCATTCCTTTTGCTGCTCACCTAAGGTGCCTGTAGATTAATTTCTCTTACAGTCTGAAAAAGTGAAGGAATGATAACACCTGTAATTGATGTTTACCAATTGAATGGAAACTTGTTTCATCAACTGCAGTGAATTCAGGGATACCAAATAAAGGGTTAATAATTTTCCTTGTGACCGCCCTTCATTTCACGAATACGAGGGCCGATAACACAGCGTTCGTTCACGAGAGTGTTAGGTGGCGTCAATCCTTACGTAGCATCTCTGCATATGGCTCGAAGGTGACCACTGGAGAGCCTGGTGCTGCCGTCGCTGTGAGGTTGTAAACAACATAAGGTGATTCACCTACGCCGTCGTCAGTGCAGCACACTCGTTTTCAGTTCCAAGGCAGTTCATGTTCTTATATACACTTTTGTCTATACTCTCTGAGCTCTACTGCCGAACGCATTCGAGCGATCTCAGTGTGAAAGAGCCCTTACAAAACTACTGATAAAGCTGAAATTGGTGAGGCAGTTCTGAGGGCAATCTGAAGTCTGCAGGAATCTTGCGTCCGAAGTTTAAGTGTCTGCCGAGTAGGCCGAGGGCCTTCGTGGAACTGTAGGAATGCATTAACTTTGTTCTTTCTATAAGCTTAAAATTATAACAACAACAATAATAATTGTTGGGGTTTAACGTTCCGAAACCACGCATCACATGATAATGATTGACGCCATAGTGAAAGGCTCCGGAAATTTCAATCACCAGGTTGTTTAACGTGCATCAAAATCCAAGTACACGGCTCTCAAGCATTATCGCCTCCATCGAAATTCAGCTGCGGTGCTGAAGCCGGCATTTGATCTCGCAACCTGCGGCTCATCAGTCGAGCAGTCTAACCGCTTGGCCACCGCGGAGAATCCTACACGATAGTGGACGAGGTGGAGATGTCGCCCGCTTCTCGCTAAAAACGTCAGCTGGCGACCAGATCACGTTGTCCTGCAGCTGAGGCACACACAGAGACGCTTGCAACACGAGAACGTCCGTGAATGAATATACTGAACCGCGGGAGACGTCGAACACGTTGCGGATGGTGTCCATTGATATCTCTTTTTACGTCAGTGAGCGCTTCCAGCAAGTGCCACCATGGTATGTCCTCGAGGCCAGCCTCAATATGTTTCTAGAACGCTAACCTCTCTCCGAGTTACCATGTAGACTTTGCTTGTTAAAGATCTTTTAAGTAGCATATGAAATTTCTCTCCTGGTGTTTTCCGCTTTTCTGGCACAGTTCGTGAGGCCTGATATCCGTTCATATGACCTCACAAAAAATTAAGCTCTCCATTATTCCATATAATATGGATATAAATTGTGGTTTGTTTTATACCCTGCTTTCACGTGCAGTCGCAAGCCCGTTATGCTGTGTCTCGCATGATTGTAGTGTGTAATAAAGTGATTTTAGTTTGTTTTGTGGGATTTTGACTGCGAGAACGCAAGTGACTGCCCTAAAGCGTGAATACCTGACAAGCTCGATGCTTAGCGCTTACACATTCCACGTGTTTTACAAAGAAATAACTGACGAACAGTCGAGAACGCCTGTAAGATTGTCAGTGATCGAAGGTGAGAGAAAAGAAAAGGCACTCTCTTGTCTTTGAACTCAGAATGGCTTAGAGTCCCTTTAGAAAGATCGCCGAGCCGGCAACGAGAGACCACGTCCCGTGGTATGCAAGGGATGGTGCTACAAGTATACATGATGCGAATTTGTTTCAGACAAGCTCGCATTTGTCAGATGCTCGTGCGCTCACTGTTGCCGCTTTGAATGCATGGGCCGCGTCGGTTTGAGGGTGTCCTTTCACTCTCTGGCAGCGAAGAGTGCACTCGACGCTACACGTCGACGACCTCGCAATATGCTGCAAGGCATGGCTGTCACATCTCGGTCCGGGGTCAGAATCAGGCCAGCAAGGGTGTCGACGACTCTCGAAGCAGCACTCATCTGAGCTGATAGACACCCCTCCCACACCATGCAGCTATAGCTGTTTGCAAGAAGCTACAACAAACGAGCGTGCCTTGATGAACGTCCCGCCGCATGCGCTCTTTATGATCGCGTACATAGGGGGCGCTTCAGATGCGGTCGGAAACGGTCGCCATCGTGCGTTGAATCTGCGTGATATATTTAGCGGTGGATGAAGAAAGCATTCAGGGGATATGGATATGATGCCTTGGCAGAGCCACCCTGATTAGCTTCTTCTCTGGCAGTATAGTGTATACACCTGTACTCTCGCCTCATGGCAGCTCGATCAAATAATGAGATCAGCTTATATACGCTGGTTGCCTCGACATACGCTACCCGACCCAATTTTTCCTGTGCTTTACGGTCAAGCTCATTCTTGAAGCTCAATATGGGTGTTGTCGAACTACAGTAATGGTTTTGTTCGTTCTATAGTTAATGCAGGCGTCAGCATAAGTGTGCAGACCACGGGATCGCGTGGCCGAAGGCATCCATGCGTTGTCTGGCGCGAGACGCCTGCTATGTTCGCATGCGCGTCCCGTCGTATCAGTGGGCCTCTTATGTCGCTCTCGCCTACAATCTCGTAGCCAAAACGACAACTTGGTGTCACTGTCTGTGCTCGATCAAACTTGTGCCGTTCTTCTTTCTTTTTTTCTCGCGTAGCGGCTACGTCACTGGTACCCGCGCAAGACTCACGTCGTTATTTGATTGATTGGTATGTGGGGTTTAACGTCCCAAAACCACCACATAAATATGAAAGACATCGTAGTGGAGGGTTCCGGAAATTTCTACCACCTGAGGTTCTTTAACGTGCAACCAAATCTGAGCACGCGGGCCTACAACATTTCCGCCTCCATCGAAAATGCAGCCGCCGCAGCTGGTATTCGATCCCACGACCTGGGGGTCAGCAGCCGAGTACCTTAGCCACTATACCACCGCGGCGGGACCCGCGTCGGTATTTGTACCGGTTGATTAGCATAACTAAGCGTAGTCATGCTCGAAAAACCGGATGAAGGTGAGCACACAAAATTAAGTTTTCTCAGCTCAACTTGCCTTTGTCGCGTTAGGCCAAGTTGAACTCAAATGAACCTAGTTTTGATGAAACAAGCTCCAATAAGTACAAAGTTAAAATTAGATTTAAGGTTACTTAGATTTATATTGGCCTAATGAGACTAGACTTAGTGATCAGTAATTGGATCATGCTTACAAAATACAGCCCATGTTTGCCCGTACTAACTCTCTTCGTGACTCACCATTGTTTCTTGCGATTTATCATTGGAATAAACTACCAAGTGATGTTGTAACTGTGCGTGATCACGACACGTTTGTCCGCAGAATAATGGAGATGTGGAATGTAGGACCGTAACATTTTGTGGCTTTCTTTCGTTTAGTCTAGTGCCAATATTACATCAGTTATCGCACACATCGTTTCTTGCCACGCTGAGTGCTACATTACTATGTCTTCTTTGGTGCGAAATTTGTTTCTGCATTTACCTTTATTTTTTTCGTGTTCTGTGTAAATATTTCTGTTTTGCACATAACCCTGCTGTATTGTAACTACCGCCCCCCCCCCCTAAGTAATGCCCAAATGGGCCTTTAGGGTATATAAATAAATAAATAGTACCTTCCTCAGCTTAGATTCTGTGAACTCATACAAATTTAACTTGAATTCCTTAATTTTGTTGTATGAGAACTTATTCAAATAGCGTAATAAATATGAAACTAGATTCATGATGCCATGATGAGCCATGCTTGGTTAGATTTTTCTATGTATTACTGACACTGCCTCATCAGCTTAGATATACATGTGTATTTAGCCTAATTATGCACGTCAAAGTCCAGTATCTGTTGTGTGTAATTCGTCACCAAACTATTCATTCAGCCATGACTAGTACGCCCCTAATTAACACTGATTAGACGTAGGTGAGCCTAATTAGTATATTGTCAGTAAGGGGTAATTAGTATCTTTCAGGGTTTGGCGCCTCTAGACTCATGAATACGTTGACGTGAATTATATGACCACCATAAGGTTTGCCTTATAAGGCCTAATATTGCTCGGCTGAATAAATGATAATATGATCGATTATGCTTGATTAGATTTGGCTGTGCGTGCACTTTTCCCGACCCATCTGGGCGCATCGAAGCTTTTCTACGCTTAACGCAAAAACAGCAAGCTGGACTGGACTAAATTAAGCTTACTTACGCCCGAACCTATTATTAATGGGTACCGCGCTCAACTAGGCTAGATTAAACTTCTTGATTGATATGTGAGGTGTAACGTTCCAAAATCACCATATGATTATAAGAGATGCCGTAGTAGAGGACTCCATAAATTTTGACCACCTGTAGTTTTTCAACATGCACCCAAATCTGAGCACACTGGCATTTTCGCCTCCATCGAAAACGCTGCCGCCTCAGCTGAGATTCGATCACCCGACCTGCGGGTCAGCAGCCGAGTATTTTAGCCACTACACTACCGCGGTGTTGTAAGGCACCTTTAAAGATTTGCAAGGCACCTTTAGCACCTACACTACCAAGGCACCTACACTACCAAGTGTAACAAGGCACCTTTAAAACCAGTGTACCTAAAACGCCAGCGCGTTTTAGTTAGATTGGTTTATTTCCAGCAGCTCCTGCGGAATGCCTCGTCGCACTGTAAATTTCACATCATTAGAACGCTTACCTATAGGAAATAACGCGATTATCTCTGGACGGGCCAGCTTTCGTAAATGACGATAATATTTCATTCCAAGTGGCAATAGTACGACCGTCGACTTCCAAGAATAATGAAGATGCTGAGGAGAAGTCAGCCGTGTCGTAGTGGTTTTTTGTTGTGTTGTTGGTGGAATGGGCGTTCTCTGCAGGCACATTGTAAGCGCGTGAGCATGGTATCTGCTTGGATGTTCTGCATGTATATATGTATATATATATATATATATATATATATATATATATATATATATATATATATATATATATATATATATATATATATATATATATATATATATATATATATATATATATACAACGTTCACTGCATTTCAGCAGTGTCAACGGGAAGTACCACGTTAATGTTAGCCAATGTTCTTTTGGGCACTTACTAAAACGCCGATGATTTCAGGTCTTTCTCGTCTCGTGCGTTATCGATGTGTGACGACAGGAGCGTCACTGGCGGCATTCTTCGTAGTACAAATGTTGTAAGAATCCTGGTCAGGCACGGCTACTTTCTAGCACACTGTTGCTATATGAATGAGCCCTGCCCAAAACAAGAAGGTTCAAAGAACATGAAATTGACGTTTCGGCTACCCCACGATAGCCTTGATTTGATTGATTGTTATGTGGGCTTTAACGTCCTAAAATCTATTATATGATTATTAGAGACGCCGTAGTGGAGGGCTCCGGAAATTTTGACCACCTGGGGTTCTCTAACGTGCACCCAAATCTGGCCACACGGGCCTACAACATTGCCGCCTGCATAGGAAATGCAGCCGCCGCGGCTGGGATCCGATCCCGCGTCCTGCGGGTCAGCAGCGGAGTACCTTAGCCACTAGACCACCGCGGCGGGGCGTATGGTAGCCTTGTTCACCGTAAAGTGGCCCAACGAAGCAGGCTTATGCCCCTTTTAGAACGCTGCCGAGACACCTGGTTTACGCTGATGGCAGATCGCCATCATTTCTTTTCACCGTTTTGTTTTGTAGTGTAGATAAGCAGAGATTTCAGGCATCGGCGCCCATACCAGTTTGTTTCCTTTCTGATAACGGTGGTCTTGGCCCAGTCAATGTTTTGATTCGATGTAGCCAAGTGTTCCGCAAGTGTGTTGGATACTACGTTATTTTTCCTGATGTCGTTCAAGTGGCATTTCAGTCATCCTTCGAAATTACCACTCTCCCCTGTTTAAACATAGTCGCAGTCTGCACATCAAATTTCATAAACAATGCGTGGGAACTATTCTCTGAGCGGGTCCTTCACGTGCACCAGTTCGTGTTTAAGTTTGCGGGCAGGAACATGCGCGACGTGTATGTCGAACGTCCGCAGAACCCGTGCCAACGCTTCACTATAGCACCTGCCACATAGGGTATGGCTGCACGAGCTTGGAGCTGCACCGCGTGCGATACGACGTCCTTGCTTGTGTGGTGTTTTACGGAAGGAAGAAAAACAACTGGGTACCCGATGTCAGAATGTCTGCTGCGTACTTTGGAGAGGTCAGAGGAACGGTCACCGTCGCTGGAGCAAATACTGTGTGCTCTCTGGGTTAGGGAAGTGGGAACAGAATCAACGTGGGTGCGCGTCGCCTTACTGAAAAGACCAAAAGAAAGGAGCCCGTTCTTTTTTTTTTTTTTGCTCTGCAACAACTTCCAGGAAAGATAGACGTCCAGACACATTCGTTTCAGTTGTGAACTGAATAAATGTGCTATACTCGCTTCTTAGGCACAACGGGTCGGTGCCCGCGGTGTACGGGTTGCCGAAGATTCACAAGCCGGGTATCCCTTTGCGTCTGATTGTGGGCCCGTCCACCCCGGTGCAAGCTTTCTGGATACTTTCATTGCGTATTTGCACCTCTCGTGGGAAAAGGCATTCTTTAAGGTCGAAGCTGCTTAGGGCGTGGGTGTGTGCATCCCGTGGGGTTTGTTGTTGGTGACGTAGCCACCGGTGGCACACACCCGCTCTAGAGCTGCTATGTGCCACCGATGGCGGTACTTGTATGTGGATCTCGATGGCGGTACATGTAGTTGATGATGCTCGTGTCCACCTCTACAACCCAGAGCGCAGCACAACACTGTAGGGTGGTGGGCAGCTTTGTCCAGCTCGGATTTGAAGACCCAAGAGGCCCTCGTGAGACGAGCGAGGACAGCGGCCCGTGCCAATTGGATCCCGGACTAATGAACCCACTCACCGACATTCCTTCCTCGGTCGCAAATAAATGTTTTATTCTCTCTCTCTGTATTTGATAAAATTTAAACTACATGGCGATACTTGTAGTTAATGAGGATTGTAGTTAATAAATTTAAAACGTCATAAATTTAAAGCAACATGGCGGTACTTGTAGTTGATGATGAAAGATGCGAGATGTTATAATATGAATGATTTCACACATGACGCGTATTATTAGTGGAATGATTCGTTCGGCGACGTACGCTAGGGGGAGCGTTGCAATTCGCCCGATGTTGGCGCGCGCTTGGAGTTGTTGAGTGATTCTAGAAGGAGGAAGAAGGCACCTAATTTCTGTCTGCCTCTTGGGCCACACGGCGCAGGCCCACACGCTCGGAGTAATCGGATGGGCAAGTTACGATCATTCTTTCTGGAGCTTCGGCCACTTGTCATTCACTCCGTGAATGTGCTGTGATTTGTTTTTATCCGGAACACCTATCATTTACTGAAAAAGATGTGGGACTAGTTTTTTTTGATGCGAAGTTATTTTTCACCCGTGTTTCAGTGGATCTAGTCATTCACGTGTTAGAGGCTGCCTGTAGTCCGACGATAAACTTGAGGACAGATCATTAAAAAGACGCTGAATTCATATAACAATTTACTTGAGAGGAAAAGCTCAATATATGACACCGTTTAAGACGACAATATTGCCAACAGCCGTGCCCTACTTGCCGACAAATTATGGTAAATGCACGTGAACACATGCGCAACAATCGCACTTTCGCATAATGATCCCGATGACATCAGATTTACAGCCTGCAACTAATCACTAGTAATTGAACTAGCTGCACTAGGTGATGAATGTTCCGTGTATCAAGAGACGTAATAAGATGTTGCTGGTGTCGTTTCTCTTTGATTTATGAAGAAAGAACCGCCGGACGTTACTATGGGGAAGGGCGCGAGTGGTTCAAAAGTTCGATTTTCACCTGGTTAAACTGGACAGGTCATGCCATTTAGCGGGTCCAGTTGAAACAAGCAAGTCTGCGATCTCGGAGCCATTGACAGGAAATTGTTCAAAGGCCGTTGTTGCTGCTGTGACCCCCGCTTCTTTTGTTCTGCTGCTAAAATTATTTGAGGGTATGCGGACATGACTAAAGCTAAATATGGTCGTAATGTTCCTCCGTCAAATGTAAGTATATACATGTATGTACAGTTCCATTTGAACTGCCGAAGCAGAGTTTCTTTTTCAGGACCACATGAGCGTACTCAACTCACTTGCAAGTCCACACAGGCCATCGGTATCTGGTTGATTGGTGATTCGATCAATATATTTTCGTAAAAATATTTGGCGTTCGCGTGTTCTGCGCTTTATTTTGTTAACGATGGGATCTCTAATGATACTTATTAATAATATCTTCTGCGGGCTGCGACTGATACAATTCGAAAAACAGAGTGGTCGTTTAATTGCAGTGATAGAACAGCTTGCTTGATTTCCTTTAAAAATAAACATTTATCTAGTCCAATTTCAAGATTAATTTTTTCATCCCCCGAATGAACTCTCGAGAGAAGAATAATACCAAACACGACACTAAAGCCTTCCAATGCTTAATTGAAAGAGGCATCGGGGACGTGCTTCAGGATGGGCGCGGGCTGCGTGGCGCAAGCTCGAGCTTTCACCACGTATCGAGAAGCGACGTCGACACGCGGCCCCACAAGTGGGCCCTTTGTGTGGCCCTCAAGGTCACGACGTACTTTTTGGACGCTGCCAAGCCGAAAACTCTCTTTTACGTCTCTTCTGAAGCGCCCGATTGCACACGCTGCAAATTCATGATAGTAATATGTGGGCCTTTACGTTACCATATGATTAGGAGAGACGCTGTAATTGAAGGCTCCGGAAATTTCGACCACATGGGGATCTTTAGTGTGTACCCAAACCTGAGCCCACGGGCCTACAGCACTTTCGCCACCATCGAAAATGCAGCCGCCCCAGCGTGGATTTGATACCGCGACCTTCGGGTCAGCAGTCGTGGGCCATAACCACTTGACCACAGCAGCGGAGCACGCTTCAAATGGCTGGTGGCGCGACGACCATGGCGCGCTGTTTGGCCGCCAGTGGGTCGCAATGCAGCTTGTCTGCCGTGCGGTCGCAGTCGTTTCGAATACTGCCATGGAAGTATTAGCGCAACAGCCCCCTTCTGTGTTCGGGTCCGACTATATAGCTAGCAGGCAGACGAAAGTGTTTTGTGCGACGCCGGCGTCTCGATGAAGTGAATAACGCGAGTGAATCTAAGCGGGTAAGAGGAGGCGACAAGTACGACGAGTGTTCGTTTTGTTATTTGTGCCCGTGTCTCTCTTCGCTCTCCCACCTACAAGACAACGATCGTTTGACGGCTGCTCCTTCGCTTCCTTCTTGCCCGACGGCTGCCTCTTTTTCTCGACGCCGCCTTATCTCTCCCACCCGTCGGTTCTCCACCCACTTGAACTGGACGGGTGTGACGGCGTGCGAAACCAATTATCGCGTTCGCGCCTCGCTGTCACGACCGGCGGCGATCGGAAACAGCGCGACCGATCTAACGTCGTGCATGCATACCGGCGCCTTTTGTCTATTGCGTCCTTTTTTCTCTCCGCTGCTGCTGCGTTAGCCGCACTCGCACCGCGCTTGTAATTAGCGGGGCCCACCCCTCCGAATAGCGCCACCACTCTCTGGGTGTGTACGCTGCTCTCCTTGCGTGCGTACATACTACGCCACGTTATACGCGAGGCGGGATAACGACGTTCGGCGATTGACGGCCAACAGGGCGTTCATGCATCCTTACATATACTAGCCCAAGTGTTGTTGCTAGACCCCCTGCTGGCCTCTCATTTTGCTATTTTTTCCCTTCCCTATTGCAGTGATGCGCCCTAACACGTCGTCCGACGGGGGTGACGACATTTCAATTACGGGATGACGGAGTATCGCACGACGCGCGTCCTGCACGCCGGCTTCGTCAAGTTCACGCCTCCGTTTGTCTCTATAAAGACGCGGGGCCGCGGCGTCGCTCTGTACTTGGCATCCTTTTTGTAGCGTTCGTTCGCCTCGCATGCTTGTTAATAGGAAGCTTTAGAATAGCGCACCGCGAGCCCTTGCGGTGCAGTCGCTGCTACTGCGCATGCGTCGTAACGCGAGTCGGCGTTCGCATTCGCGGACCGCACGCAGAAAATCCGAAATTGCGTGTGATGATGACAGCCCGCATGTGGCCCGCAAGCGCTGGTTTCGAGGCTACGGGTGGTGATGGCGGCCCGCATGTGGCCCGCAAGCGCTAGTTGCGAGGGTACAGTGTCGCTGCGATCGTGCGTTGCGGTTCGCAGCAGGGCAAACGCTATTCTAAAACTCTTATCGTGCCCGCAACGCCCGAAGCGCTTGCAAACGGTATTCTAAAACTACCTATTGTATCTCAGTGCAACCCAATTAATTTAGGCGCGCGAGCTATTGCTCATATCTGTTCGTGTGTCCCTGTTCGTGCTTATTACTTATAGCTCATGGTACATACGAACTATATACACATAGAGTGGCGTGTTCGCCAACGCCGGTGCGATGACGAGCATGACGCTGGATGGACTGGGCGCCTAGGAACGCTATACCGCAGATACCGCTATTGATTATAAGAGAACCGATTTAAAGAGACCCGGCACGCATTACACGTCTGATTGTTGGTTTGGTTTATCGAAGGTGCACCGCGGCCGTGGGCTTCGATTAATATCCGGCCGTTCTTGGGGGTCCCATGTTTGAAACGAGAAAATTATAACGCGGGCTCGCATGTACTGTATCTACATCGGCTACCGGGGCTGGGCTTGAATTGTGAACGTCTTCAACGAGGTGACATCGAGGTTTTCATTTCGTAGAGTTTCCTAAATAGACACTAGATGGAACTCTGGCACTAGTGTCTATGGGGCTGCTACGCACGGCGCTTCAGCGAGCATGGGAATGATGGGTAGAACACAAATTTGTCTAATCTTTGTACTTCTGGCTCCATGCGTGCTCGTGTGGCTTGGAGCTGTTTCCTCACGAAACAAAATAAGGAAATGTTCAGCGGTTGCTCTTCACCACCTTATTCTTTTAGGCTTGTCATTTCAAATAGGCTCACAAAGTTCAAAAGGAGTTCATTCTTTCCTTCAAGACAAAACTGAAACACAGCAATAAACGAACCCACAAGCGCGATTAGTTACCAACAAATACGAAGAGTAGGCAAATCTATGTACTACCCATCATTCCCATGGTCGCTGAACAATCGCTGCTCCAGAGGGCCCTCTAATTAATTTTAAGAAACTCTATGGTTCAATCAGCACATCCCACTGTTTGCCACAGTGGTGAAAATATATTGCTGTATATAGTGGTGTAACTGTATTTAGTGGCTTCGTTCTTTCCTTTCACGTGAAAAAAATATCATGCCGCCTTTCATTTGCTGACGCTTAAATTGTAATGGAGTTGAACCATGATAAAATGATGATGAAAATAAACTTTTTTTTTATTTCCGAAATGTTTTTGGGCAAGTGGATGGGGTCCTCAGTCTTGGGCTGCAATGGCCTTTGCGGCTCGCTGGGCTTGGTCGAAGAAAAACAGCTGGCTTTCCCGATTCTCGCCAGTGATAGGCGTTCGCATTAACTAAGTGGGTAAAAAAGACTGCGGAGCACACTTAGCTGGCGTCACATTTGTTACGAATTTTTAAATAATGGCTGCAGTGCACGCACGTTGGCTCTTTTCTCCAGGCAACGGCCATCTGTGAATCGAGAGAAAAATTAGTAAAAAAAAAGGAATTTGACAGGATTATAAGAAAATCACCTAGCGCTAACCACTAATGATCATCTGAGGGAGACATTGGACTGCTGGAGTATGTAAGACCCATCCGACGTTGAATCGTGCCGGCATTAGACCCCCCTCCCCCCCCCAGCACTTTCACAAAAGCCGCATGCACTTTCCATGCACAAATGAGCGTCCACTGCATGTGGTATCAACCTCGAAGTAACTAGCTTGCTTCGCGGGTGGCGTCGATCAGCCCGCTTGGTCAAGCGTCTGTGTGGACCCTGGCTGATCGCTGCGTCACATAAATACTGACTAGACATCACTGCAACAGTTGAAACAAACAAGCGAGTCGCTTAAAAACAAGAAATCAATAAGAAAGCGATAAAACAATCTCATACGTCGCGTCTTGTCCTCATTCGCCTACCTCTACTTTTCGAAGTAGAGACATGAGGAGACAAACGAAAACAAAGCTGGTTGCGCACTTTCTCCGACTAATGCGGCGCAGCTCACGTTTGATCCTTACCTTCTGTTTACTCCCAGCATAGGCTACAATTTTGATTGTTTGTTTGTTTGTTTTGTGTTGAACATTTTCTTCGTCCCTGTCATTCTCTTTCTCGCCTTGCTTGACTAAGTGGGCGAATTCAAAATTATGGGACACCTTTGTGGAGCTTGCAGCCATCCTCTTCTATGGCCGTTTTTGTTCCCTATTTGGCTCGTACTCGTTTTTCTTCTCCGACTCAATGCCAACTCTTGACGTCCTGGCGACTTAAAAATACAACAACACATGATTTAAGAAAGTGTTCAAAAATTAAAATGAGATAACTTCGAAGCGGTCGAGGCACTCTCGTTTGACATGAACGGGGCTGGAGAAGACGAAGGGCGTACACAGTAATCTTTCGGATGCACAGTTTGTGAAATTTTCGCAGTGACGCCGTGGCTGTGAACGTGCTTGCACTGCGGCAGGAGAATATGGAATGCTGTTTTTATTTTATTTATTTATTTATTCAATACTGCAGACTCGAGGTCCGAGCAGGGTGGTAATACATATACAAATATAAATAAAATAATTGCGAAGCGGACAATAAAGGGCGAAGAAGGTTATTTGGTAGGTTAGCTCAATCATCACACGTAGACAGTACCACTCACATATGGTTCTTGGAAAGTACGAATACTTCAGTAGGTCTGTGCTAGCAAAATGTGGGATCAAGGCTTTAGGGTGGTGGTGTCGGGTGGGCCGACTACTAAGGGGTGTCAAATACGAGGACGGGTATAGAGCTATTTTTTTTTGTTCAAAAGTTGATCAAGGAATTCTAATCTAGCTTTTTGTATTCGCATCGGCAGTAAGGGAATGTTGTTGGCTAGCATTAAATCTGAGCGTGAGTCGAACTTGGAGTACTTGTTGAATAAAAATCTAACAGCTTTTCTTTGAATACGCTAAAGAGTGTATATATTACGTTTTGTATAATGATCCCATACTATGCTCGCGTACTCTAGTTTTGGTCGCACAAAGGCTGTGTAACAAAATTGTTTAACATTCGTGGGAGCACTTTGAAGTTTATGTTTAAGGGAAGATGCAGGTGCAAAAACGTGAGTTTTTTTTTTCATAAATACCGATCTTTTATTTTCGCCTCTTTTGATAAGGTTAGTACCTCTACTGATATGAAAAAAATAATACAGGTCGAGACTTACTGCAAATCCTTCGAAATTGCATCTAAAGAGCACAAGGTTCCTGTTAAAAGGTCGAAAGTGTGCAGTCCTCGAGCACCTTGCCGCCGATAATGCGCCGCTGCTCGCCATTGTTGATCGCATGAGTCGAAGAGTCGAGCCTCACTCTTCAAATACTAACAGTTTCTCTCGTTTCTCTCGCTAATGCAGCACAAGAAATAATAAAAAGAAGCACTCTTCTGCGCGTTTTTCGAGTGCCACGACTGACTTACTACATGGAACGAATCAGGGACCGCCATTGGCCGCAGCGCGCCTGTATGTGCTGTGAAACCTATTTGCGTTGTCCATGCTTCTTTGAGCAGCGCAGCTGAACAATGTTTTTCTCGCGTAATTATCTCCGTTATGAATAAAAAAAAACATTGCTCGCAAGTGAAAGCCGTTGTGCGGCGCGCTCTGAAGGAATAGACTACTAGCAGCTGGTCCGATTTGCGGCATTTGTTGGCTTGCGAAAGCCAATGCATAAAAACTCATTCACACCCGTCAGCCGGAAAGTTCTTGATGCGGCAATGGATGATGTCAGCGCCAATCTTGAGAGGTCGAAAGAGCTCGCAGTGAGAGAACATAGCAGGAACGAAATTGCCATTATGTACGACGGTATGTGGCACAAGCATGGCTGCAAAATGGCATGACACTGGACTTAGTTTGGATTTAGCAGTCCTGTCGATCTTCTTCCTAGCTTGCAGTTGGCACAAGGCTCTGCCAGATAGAGCGGAAGTTTGGCAAGCGTTTCATGGCCCTGTCTGTGAACGAAATGTCTGTGAGGAGTCGGCTCAAAAAAGCTGAGAGGGACAAACTCATGGTGCTGGCGTATTTTAGTCGCAGTTGCCACTACAAGAAGGATTGTTCTTTCTGGTGTGCAAATTTATCTGATTTTACGATATATTTCATAAATAAAAACTCAATTTTAACTTTAAAACTCGTTTTTCTCAAAACACAAAATTTGCCATTTTTTCCTAGGTGCCCCTCTTTTTTCGGGCACTTCTAGTGCTCGGATCTGCATGAATATTTGCCCAAATTTTTCCAAAGTATGAAAAATGCAATTATTTAGTTTAAATTTCAATATTTTATAGTAGAATAAAAATTGTACGTATACCTTTACTAGGGTAGGTGAAATATGGATTTTTTATGTCTGTTATTTTTCACGCGTAATATATATTCTGTATATGCTTCCTAATTAGTCAATTGCACTCTACACTTCATTTGAAGCATTATGAGCTATGAATGGTAAAAAATTACAGAAATTTAGGGATGAAAAGAGGGGGGGGGGCAAAAGGAATAAGGTGTTCACTTTGTCATGTTGCAGAGCTAAAAGTGTGTAGCTTGCAAAAAAACAAATTATATATTTAAAATCAGCATAAAAAGTTCCATAAGCAGCTCAAATTTCATTGCTCTAGGGTGAATATTTAAAAAAAAAAGTGTCTTCGAGTAGCATCTCCCCTTAAAAAGACAGAGTTTGCGAAAGGCAGATGAACAAACATTATCAATATGGAGATTCCAAGATAAGTTAGATGTGAGTGTCACACCAAGGTATTTGTAGGAGTTTACTTGTTGCAGTGGTGAAGACCCTAATATGTATGTATACGATTGTGGATTCTTTTGGCGAGTCACTGGAAGGCACATGCATTTGTTCACGTTGAGACACATTCCACATTTGTTGCACCATTCAAATATATTGCAAAGACTCGTGCTCAGATCGTTGAAATCGTTAGTGGAACGTATTTCTTTGAACAAAACACAATCATCTGCAAACTATCTTATTTCCACACTAGGGTTAATAACACCGTTAGTATCTAGCACCTTTAGATTTTTCCTTCATCCTTTGGCAACCATGCGTGTGAAAGTGATACTAACAGTGGTTACACACCTCTCTTATTTATGTAGCTCCATGGCAAAACCATTAAGCTAACTAGTTCACGTGGCCTCGCTACACTAGCAGTATATATATATATATATATATATATATATATATATATATATATATATATATATATATATATATATATATATATATATATATATATATATATATATATATATATATATATATATACATTGGACAGGTCAGGCAACTGGCGAGTGCGTGCTCTAGTGACAACTATACAGCTACCGATCCTCCTCGTCGTCTTCCATATATCAGCGGAGGGTCCGTGATTCACATTTATTACAATTACTCGCAACTTTCACAGATGGTGGCGTCGCCATGCGGCATCCGTCGTAACTGTCGTTCGGGGGATGCCCACGCAGCCAACCCATGCTATCGTTCAGTCGGCCTCACTTTGGTGGTTTGCTGGTGCTTTATGTTCGGTCGCTGGTAATTTATACTACGGTTATTTTGAATTCGGTAGTGAAATACCGAAGTCGGACAGGTACTGCGAGTCGTAGTAGCAATGATTTCCTCTTTACTGTTTGCTTGCTGAGCTAGAAGAATCACGAAATATGTTGAATGACGCTGTGCAGACACCGTGCAGTCAAAGATGAGGTTTCCTGCTTTGCACGAGCACAACCGCTCGATCTTCCCCGGCCGTGGCGCGAGCAGCGTTCACAAAGGTGTGCGTGCATTCCTTCACATCACAGCAGACGATGTGTCCAGCGTTCAAAACATTTTTTCCCTTCAATATACGCCACGCACGCGTTTCTCAACACGCAGTGTGGGATATAATACATGTTATAGTCAATGACCTTCTCAGCAAAGCCTTGACAACACGATGGCTGCAGCCGAAAATACTACGCAGTTCGAATTGACAGACACACCTGTGGCGGCTGCCGGCGCGCTGGCTGCACGATCCCCCAAACGACAGCAGTGGACGGATGGATGGATGTATGTGGCTGTACCCTTTAGATCGGGCGGCGGCTAACGCCACCTAGCCGTAATACTTAGAGAACTAACCACTAGATTTATCTTTTTTTCCTTTAAATAGTAAAGTTGCACGAGTACTTTGCATTGAAGGGTTTAATTTTCACTCGTGCCTTGACTTTAGCCACCATTCAGATAACCCCCTTCTAGTTAAGTCTACCCGCTTAAAGTCTGTTTTGCCCTCCCTGTCCCTAAACCCAACTGCTTTGGAAAACTCTGCGCCATCATCCTGAACTATAGGGTGAAGTCCTTCACAGAACATTATCAAGTGTTCGGCAGTTTCTTCTTCCTCTCCACACGCACTGCATACTGTGTCTACCCTTCGTATTTGGCCCGATATGTCTTGGTTCGCAATACTCCCGTCCTGTATGGCCTCAATCAGTAGAGAACTACCTCGAGTATTATCACGGATCATTTCTTTGGCAATTTCCTGCTTAAAAGTTCGATATATCTATAGTGCGGACTTCTTATTCATGCTGATTCTCCATATGTCAGTCTGCGTTTCCTGCACTTTCTTCTTAACCGATAGTTCTTTTTGGTTTGGCCACTTGCTGTTTTCTAAGTATTTACAAGTCAATTTCCTGGTTCGCTTCCTCCATTTTGTATCGACATTTTTCATGTACAAGTACCTGAGTACCTTCCTAGCCCAACGCTCTTCCCCCATTTCTCTCAATCGCTTCGCAAATTTTATCTTGCTGCTAGCTTTCCTGCCCTCAAATGATGTCCATCCAATATCACCTTGCACTCCCTGATTTGGTGTATTCCCGTGAGCTCTTAAAGCAAGCCTACGTATTCCACGTTGCTTAATTTCTAATTTTGCTTAAACTTCTGATCTCATACACAAGACCGCATTGCCGAACGTCAGACCAGGAACCATGACCCCTTTCCATATTCCTCTGGCAACATCATACCTATCGTAATTCCACAGTGCCCCGTTTTTCATTACCGCTGCATTCCTGTTACCTTTAGTCGTCATGTATATTTCGTTTTCCCTAAGGTACTCGAACCCATTGCTTATCCATACGCCCAGATATTTGTATTTATCTGTTATCTCTAGCGTCACTTCTGTTTTCAAAGCTCACTACCTTCATTGTCATTAAAAATCATGACTGCTAATTTTTCTTTACTGAATCTGAAATCTAACCCATCTACCTCATTACCGCAGATGTCTATCAATTCCTGCAAATCTTCCTTGTTGCCAGCAATTAGCACTATATCATCTGCGTACACCAATGCTGGTAGTGCCTGTTCAATGAGTTTTCCTTGTTTGACGAAAGAAAGGTTGAAGCCCAGTTCAATTCCCCCTAATTTGGCCTCTAATCCTTGTAGGTACATCATGAATAATAAGGGTGACAGGGGACACCCCTGCCTAAGACCCCGTTTGACCTCTGCAGGCTTGGATACCTGTTTTTCCCACTTTATAACTACCTTGTTACCTTTAGAGATATCCTTTGAAAGATTAGTGACTACATGTTCCACGCCTAGTGTGTCGAGTATTCCTCCCAATTTATCTTGAACCACGCTATCATACGCTCTCTTGATATCCAAAAATGCTAGCCACAGGGGCCTGTGTTCCTTTTCTGATATTTCGATGCACTGCGTCAGTGAGAACAGATTGTCTTCCAACCTCCTGTGTTTCCGAAACCCATTCTGCAGTTCCTCCAGCACCCCCTCATCCTCTATCCATGCCTGCACTCTTTCCTTTATAATCTGCATTGCCAGCCTGTAGACCACTGATGTCACTGTTATAGGACGGTAGTTGTTTACGTCAGCTTTGTCCCCCTTTCCTTTATGGATTTGCTCATCCTGCTAAGTTTCCATCCATCGGGAACTTCACCATCGATTATTATTTTGCTCACTGGCTCTCTCAAAGCCTGCCTAGACTTTGGACCTAATGTCTTTATCAGCATAATTGGAATGCCATCTGGGCCTGTTGATGTACTACTAGGAACCTTTTTCTCAGCCCTTTCCCACTCTCGTTGTGAAAATGGATCCATTGTGCCACTTGATTTATCCTTGTCTATTGTGGTGCATAAAGCACTTATTTGTTGAAATTTTTCTGTCACCCTTGTTCTTATATACTTAATAGCTTCGTCCCCTTCTAGCCTAGCACCTTGGGCTGTAGTTATGTACCTCTGCTCTAGGCTCGTCTCATTTCTTAGGGAGTTTAGATGGTTCCAATATTCGCAGCTGCCTTTTTATCTTTCTTATGTACTTCTGCCAGCCACTGAGCTCCCTTTCTTCTAATCTTTTCATTGATCAGAAAGGATGCATCCCTTCTACAGCTTAGAAAGCTTTCCCATTTTCTTTTAACATCATATGTCTGTTCACTCCGCTGCTTAGCATGTTTGTGTTCCCTAGAGGCTTCCTGACGTTTTGCTATGGCTCTCTTAACTTCCTCATCTCACCAACTTTTGGGTTTGTGTCTTCTTTTCCGGGGTAACTTGTCACGCGTCTTAGCAAGCTCTAGCTCAAACAGTCTAATTAAATTCGTGTACGTCCACACTGTTTAAATATCCTCCATGATTACTTTCTCAATTTGTTTAGTGGCTATTTCAATTTGCCTTTCTGGATAAAAATTTTCCTGTAGTTGCTCATCTTGTCTCCTTCCCACTTTCACTGCTCTTCCAAAACTTAGCTTGATACGTTTGTGATCACTACCCAGACTTCTGGAGCCAGCTTCATCTATGTGTTAGGCTTACACTAACACATAGGGCAGAGGGCAGAGGGAATAACACAAAGGGCGCTAGTGTTAGGCTTGCACTAGTGCCCTCTCTAGGCGGTGAAAGTAGCGGATTCCCTGCGAAATAAGAAGCCATTTTGGTGACCTAGCTGTGCGGAAGTAAACACAGGAGGGCTGTATCACTGCTTCAGCCTGGTCACGTGGACAATTTCCCTGCCACAACGACCATGGTCAGAAGACGGTTCCAGTAGCTCGGTGAGGTGTGTTGGCGGTGGTGTTTTTTGTAGCCTATACGATATGCACATCGTAGTACCGTAACCCATTGGTTATGGTACTTGGGGACTATCTCGGTAGAAAGGCAAGGTGAGCGGAAAGGGCACGCAGCCAGACGAGCGAACCTGTACCGTAGGAAGTAGTATTAGTGGATGAGTCGTGTTGACACTTCTGAAGCCCTTGGTCTTGTGTGTAAATTAGCGCGCAAGTTGGCGGCATTCTTCAGCGTATGTAGCGGCTTGTGACAGAGTCGTGGACTCGGAGGCGTCAGGTCTGTAGAAAAGAATGGTGTCCGTAGTGTAAGAAAGTTTGCGTCTGTAGAGGAGACAAAAAAAAATGGGGACAGAACCCAGTAGTGTATTGAATGGCGGTGTTGTAGGCGGACGTGATAAACGGTTGCACTCGGTCCCAATCGTAGTGGTCTGACGAGATGTACATAGACAACATGTAACTGAGGGTGCAGTTGAAGTGCTCTGTCATTCCGTTGCTTTGGGATGATAGGCGTTGGTGGTGTGGTGAATGAAGCGGCACTCACGCAGATGCTGTGATGACATCTGAGAGGAATGCATGATCACGATCACTTGGCAACTCTCGAGGTGGTCCATCACGTGGGACGAGATTGTGCAGAATGAAAGTGGCAGCGTCCTAGGCTGTCGATGAAGGAAGGGACGAAATTTCGGCGTACCACGTGAGGTGGTCGACGACAATTATGATCCAACGGTTACCATCTGCAGGGCTGGGAAGGGGACCGTAGGTGTCGATGCCGACGTTGTCGAACGGTCGGGAGGGGTATGGCAAAGGGGATAAGGTGCCACGATGAGGGGGAGTATTTCGGCTCTGGCATGTGGAGAAAATTTGAACGTATTGTAGAATGAAATGGTACATACCATGCCAGTAATATCGGATGCGCATTCGAAAGTAAATCTTTAGGAAAGCAGCGCGGCCGCATTAAAGATCGTTATGAAACGTTGAACAAATTTTGGATCGCAGGTGATGTGGAATGACGAATAGCCACTCACGTCCACTGGGTGTGTAGTTGCGTCAGTACAGCACGTATTCACGAGTGGTGAAGTGCGCGACTTGCCGGCGTAACGTGCGAGTAGAGGGAGACGCGGTGCGACCAGCCAAGATGTCGCGAATGGAAGCAAGCCACAGGTCCTTGCGCTGCTCGGATGACATGTTGGTGATGGTGATGGGAGTGGTATCACAGATAAGACTTGTGCAGCAGGGATAAGGAGAAAGGTTTGAAAGGGATATCGCGTCTGCATCCGCATGTTTGCGGCTGGAGCGATACATCACGCGGATATCGTACACTTGTAGGCGTAACGCCCATCGGGTGATGCAATCACTTAGATTCCTTAGTGATGACAACCAGCAAATGGCGTGGTGGTCAGTTACGACGTCAAAAGGGCCCCCGCACACGTAAGACCGAAATTTGTCTATCGCCCAAATAATGGCGAGGCAGTCCTTTTTAGTGACAGAATAGTTGCTTTCAGCTTTGCGAAGAGCTTGGCTTGCGTAGGCCACGACGTACTCTCGGAAGCCATCTCCCCGCTGCGCAAGGTAGCGCCCACCCCGACACCGCTAACGTCTGTGCGAATCTCTGTGGATTGTGATGGATCATAGTGTGGCAGAATAGGCGGCGACGCGAGGAGGCACCGTTTGTTAAAAGCATTGTCACAAGTGAAACACCATGCCGAAAGGTCACTAGAGTTGCTGACGACCTTGGTCAAAGGAGTGGTGATCGTCGCTAAATTGCGGACGAAGCGCTGGAAATAGAAACAAAGACCAATGAAACTTCGGAGCTGTTTCATGGTAGTCGGTTTGGAAGACTCCGAAACAGCTGTAAATTTGGCAGGATCAGGGAAAATGCCGTTTTTCGAAACCACGTGGCCTAGAATTGTAAGCTTTCGTGCGGCGAAGTGGCACTTCTTCAGATTCCGTTGCAGCCCCGCGGTGGAGAGACAAGCAAGGACTTGCTCGAGGTTGTTTAAATGGGTTGAAAAATCGACTGAAAAGGCAGCTATGTTGTCTAAATAACAAAGACAAATATTTAATTTGAGGCCTTGGAGGAGCGTGTCCATGATTCGCTCGAAAGTGGCTGGCGCGTCCCAGAGGTTGAAGGCCATGACTGCGAATTCATATCGCCGGTCGGGCGTGACAAAAGGTGTTTTCTCGCGATCAGCCTTCGTCATAGCTACCTCCAGAGTGCAGATGTAAGGAAGAGAAGAATTCTGCTCTGTGTAGGCTGTTTAAGGCATCGTTGATGTGTGGCAGAGGATAGACATCCTTGCGGATGATTCGGTTGAGACGGCGGCAGTCCACGCCGAACCTGATAGATCCGACATTCTTCTTCCCCAGCACAACTGGAGAGGCCTATGGACTGCTGAACGGTTCGATTTTGCCACGTTTGAGCATGTCGCCAACCTGTTCATTGATGACATGGTGTTCGGCAGTTGACACACGGTATGGACGATGTCCCACATAGTAAAAACACGGTATAGACACGCGTTACTGAAGTTGTAAAAGACTATGTCTTTTACGGTTTTCCCGAAAGAAGTGAGCTACGGTGAAGTTCGAAGGGTAGCGCTCCCGTTCACTGCATCGTAAATGAATCGCGTGGAAAAATCACAGCCTAGCGTAAAAGTGAAACTGGTAATAACCGTGGAGCCGAACCACAAGATTGAAGTAATTAGAAGAATAAGAATGAGGTGAAGCACATTTGGCAAGCACTCTCAAATCTTGACATGTAGATTGCCACTATCCCACAAGAGGAAGGTATATAACAGCTGCATCTTGCCGGTACTTAGCTATGGAGCAGAGGCCTAGAGACTAACAAAGAGGGTTCAGCTTAAATTGAGGACGACGCAGCGAGCAATGGAAAGAAAAATGGTAGGTGTAACCTTATGAGACAAGAAGAGAGAAGAGTGGATTAGGGAACAAACGGAGGTTAAGGATATCATATTTGAAATCAAGAAAAGGAAACAGACATGGGCCGGGCATGTAGTACGTAGACAGGATAACTGCAGGGTCATCAAGGGTAACTAACTGGATCCCGAGAGAAGGCAAGCGGGTTAGGGGGAGACAGAAAGTTAGGTGGGCAGATGAGATTAAGAAGTTCGCGGGTATGTATTCGCAGCAGCAAGCACAGGACTGAGTTGACTGGCGGAACATGGGAGAGGCCTTTGTCCTGCAGTGGACATAGTCAGGCTGATGATGATGATGATGTTGATAATAGACGCTGTCGTACAGATGACGCCCGACCAAAGGAAGATTGGCCATGGTCGAAGAAGTCTGGAACGCTGGAGGAGCTTCATCATTGGTTGCTGTTGCCTAGGCGTGAGGTGGGAATCGATGGATTTGCGGAATACGTCCATAGGAACATTGGGGTCAGTTGCAGGTGTTATGGCACAAGTCGGTCGCGATGGCTTGACTAGAAACATTGGGTCTTAGAAAATAGAATCTATAGTCTCGAGGCTCCGCACCAGACACTCGCCGCATAGTAGAATATACAAACAAGTATAGTCGTTACACGCGTAAAGTACTGCGGAACCATTATAAAAGTTAATGACGGCGAACGGTAGAAGGACGGTTTGGTGGCTCGCACTAGCTATAGATGGTTGAAACAGTAGCGTCGACCAGCGGACAAAGGCGCGATACGGACGTCAGCTGCGACAAACAGGGGACTGCAGTGACTGTTTATATATATATATATATATATATATATATATATATATATATATATATATATATATATATATATATATATATATTTATATATACATATATATATATATATATATATATATATATATATATATATATATATATATATATATATGTAACGTCAGCATATCAACTGCCGGCTCCGCTTCTCGCACCTGCCACCGCCGCCTGTGGTGCGGAGACGGTGGGGGGGGGGGGGGTCTTCGCGGCGGCTTACCAGCCTGTACCACAGCGGACACGTCCCATCTGTCACCGCCGGTACCGTAGGAGGAGAGCCCAGCCAGGGCGTGCCCACCGATGCCCACTTCGCGTTTTGCTGCGTCCGACGAGATGGATGCGAGGTGGCTTGAGCACTGACTGTTGTGTTGTTGCTGGCTCTTTGTCTCGCTTGCATACAGCGGTGTGCTTCCGTCACCCACTCGCTGCTTTACGCGCGGTGGAACTATCTCCATCTCAGCGGGGGTAGTTGCGCCGTCTGAAAATGGTAGCATCGATGCCATTGCAGCCTGTGTACTGGTATCGGACGTGATTTATGTACCAAATAGAATGCTGTGGCGTTCTGAATCAGTCTTACTGGCTTATAGTGCAAACTCAGCCTTGTGCTTCAGTCAGCATGATAGGGCCCGCGCTGACAGAACAAGGTTGCATTTAAGTTTGGTTTTCCTAAACCCTTTTGTTTCACGTCAACGCGTATGATAGGCAGAACAACACTCAGCAGTCTCGCCGTGGTTGTCCAGTGGCTAAGGTACTCGGCTGCTGACCCGCAGGTCACGGGATCTAATCCCGGCTGCGGTGGCTGCATTTTCGATGCAGGCGGAAATGCTGTAAGCCCGTGTGCTCAGATTTGGGTGCACATTAAAAAAACCCAGGTGGTGGAAATTTCCGGAGCCCTCCATTACGGCGTTTCTCGTAATCATATGATGATCTCGGGATGTTAAACCACACATATCAAGCAACAGTCAGCAGCGTGGCAAAAGCTTTCCCCCGGCCCCGTATCCTAGTATATTTCTTAAATGGGTTCTTTAATTCCCACACTTAATGTTCACACGTTTGTTGTATATTGAATATAGTGAAAACCAACCTTTTATGTTTTGTGCGTGCCCTAGTGACGTGGTTTTACTTGGTGCATTACTTTATAAGATTCCTTTTGTTCATGTCAATCCATTTTCGCACCATATCTTGTGATATTTTTGTTTACCTTTCTATAGTTTGATAGGACTGTTCAGCAATGGAATTGCCCTCACATTTGCTTTCTCCACTGATTAAGCTGCTCAAAAAACGACGATCTTCTGAAAGAGAATACCGTTATTATACCGACTTTTGTTGTGCCACCCAGCAGATGATTTTCGGAACTCAACCGCGAACTTCGAAGCGCTAACCAAGAAATAACAAGCAACATCAACAACAGAAGTGAATGTTTACGCACAATGGATTTACTACCGTGCTTCAGGACAATATGCGAACGTCTCGCTGCCATCTGACTCCTGATGTTGGGCCGTGGGTTCAGATCCCACTAGCCGTATGGCTTGGGGTCCACTTTGACGCCGCTAAAATAGCTCCGTACAGTGTGGCATTCGCTGCGTGCGAATCACGACTTCAACGATCCTTTGATTCACAGATTTTTTGCTCACGTCGGTGAATCCTTTTTCATTGCTTTAGGCTAACTGCTGATGTGGCTTTTATGAACATTGAACTTTTTGGGGCCCATTTCTAGCATAAATTACCGTACAGTTTTTTGGTATAAATTACCGTTAAAAGTTTCTGAATTACAGCAACCTTAAACTGCTAAATATAGCATTTGATGGCAGCATGGTTACTTCTTTTCAATTGTCCAGCATAGCTAAAGTGACATCTGCGTCCCATCTCGCTTTAGCCCTCTCGAAAAGTGAAGAAGGAATAATCAGCTTTCTGGAAATGCACACCGCAGAGATCATTTTTAGAAAGTTTGAGGGCAATTATCAACGATATCTGCGTCACTGCAGTTTAAAAGATGCCTAAAACGTTAATTATATATAATTGAATTTCACCGGCGTCTGAAATGACGAACTGACCCACCGCTGGGCGAAGAGAACGCGTGCCTGGTCGCAAAACAAAGTTCAATTTTGCAGCAGCAAGCGTGTTGCTGTCGCTTAGTAAATGTTAAATGTGGGCTTGAAGCTGGTGTAGAAAACGCACCAAAGCGTGAGAGGTAGCAAAGACAAAAAAAGAAAGAAAGAAGAAACTTGCGCGAAAGAAGTGAGCTACGGTGGAGTTCGAAGGGTAGCGCTCTCGTTCAGAGCATCGTAAGTGAATCGCGTGGAAAAAGCACAGCCGAGCGTAAAAGTGAAACAATGTTAAAGTCACGGTGAGAGCGGTCCGCGAGAAGCGATAAGGCGCCTTCTAATTAATACTGCCGGACTCTCGATAGTTCCATCAAAATGGACACGCGATGCACGGGCTGCTGCGGATGTCTGTTCTCTTTTTATTTATTTATTTCTTTTTTTTTGTTGGGGTGGCGATGATGCGATTAACACGCCAGCGAGGAAGAGGGAGACAGTGAAGGTCGGGGCGCTAATAACGTAGATAATAACGACAATTATAAAGACAACTGCGGCCACCTGGCCTGATAGGGCGAGGAAAAGGCTCGGTCGGCCCCGATACGATTAAAAATTGAACTACGATACACACGAAGGCGATGTCACAAAATGGACGTTGGATGGACAGCTTGGGTAGATGGCTGTGTGCGAACGGCTATGAATAGAAAATTATACGTGGCGTGTTCGAACTGCGACCCTTTTCCTCATTCTCCTCTCTTTCCCATTCCTCCGACGCTTTCATCGCTACTTTTTGCTCTTCGGGAACATTTCTGGTTCACCTTTCGGAGCCCGCGTCCGATCCTTGTTCGATCCACAACTGTGATTGCCCCAGCGTCGGACACCCCCCCCCCCTTTCCCCGGCTCCCCCTTCTCTTTCTCTCTCTCTCTTTGTTTGCATTCCTTTTTCTTTCTTTTTGCAACACGTTGCGCCCGTTCTTGAAATTTTCGTGTTTCCTGGTGCGAACTTCCGCGTAAGTTGCCGGCTCTTTTCCCGCTGTCTTTTCTCTCTTTTACGTTATTTCCTCGCACCAGAGCGAGAGCTTGCCAGAGGGGCCATCGAGTGCGTGCGCGCGCTCTTTCTGCAGGGTTGCTAGTTTTTCTTTTAGTCCTTTCTTTTTCTACTATTTTGGAACTCGTTCCTCACGCATAAGGAAAATCAAGACGGCTGCAGACCCGACGTAGAGGTGCGCTTGATGGGTGGACAACCTCTGCAGCTTTAATCGACTGGTGAGGACGACCGCGACATGTCAGCGCAACGGGATGACATCCTGCGCTCTGCTCCAATTCAGAATATCCTGAAATATTCATAATACAGGTTTCCATTATTTCCGTTTCTTTTTTGCTGTCCTGTTTGTTTTTTACCAGAGAGTAAAGAGACACAGCGCAAGTCGGCGCGAACCTAAATTTCATCCTTTATGCTCATTTTTGTCTGTTTCTCGGAGTAAGTGGGTAGTAAGTGGGAAGTAAGTAGAGTAAGTGGGAAGGTTGAGAAATGTTTCGTGTTAATTTGTAACTCAGGTTACTTTCGAGGCTAGCGTACCTCGATCGAGGTGCACACTAAACAACGCGTATGATCGAAATGTCAGGAGACCTCCGCTATACGGCGTCTCTAATAATCTTCATGGTTTTGAGACATAAGACCCCAACAATTATTAATAAAGCATGTTACCAGGCGTGCCCGCCCTCGTCTCAATTTTGAGCAGGTATTTTCCGCGGCCGTTAATTATTTCATAAGAACCGAACTTGCTGGGGACCCCAGAGAAATGTGTTTGGGTATATCAGGCTTGTGTATTTGGTTGGTCGTTCTAGTTGGAAAAGTGCCACCGCTTTGGTTTTTGTATTGATAGATCATAATTATCGAACGTATGACATAACGATCGGTGCATGGCATAAGATAAGAACGTATGGCTCGACGCGTCTCATAAAAGAGAGACAGAAAACCGGCAGTAAAGGCAGAATTTCGTGTCGTACGTATAACAGCCACGTCTGCGAAGCTTTGAGTTTTTTTTTTATTGAAGAAGTTTGCCCTATGGCACCAATACATATTAAACGAAAAATGGAGCTTCGTTTCCTCCGTAAAGTCGAGGAGGGACCTGTGGTTCGGACCGTAAATCCATTGCTGCAAGTCAAGCAGCATGATGTGTTGGAGACCTGCCAAAGAGGTTATACTAACTAGTATAACCTCCTTTATTCCTGCACGCCGCAGATGGCGTCGGCGAGCCGCTTGAAGCGCAGGACATGTCCAGAAAAGATGGTTAAGGTCTGCTTCCCACACCGGTGTGGGGCAGAATGGGCAGCTTGAGGTTGTGTTGGTGTAGCCCCACATCGCGCGGACTGCATACGTCACAGCTGCACTTACGTGAACCCTTCGGAGCGACCGTAACGAGTAAGTCCACTCGGGAGGTCATCACCACGCGGAGGTATGAGAGCTTGCGCGGTGCGCCGAATATTTTCTTTGTGAATGTCCACAGTGTGAGAAGGTGGTAGCAGGAGCAAAGGAGGGGCACATGACAGTTACCGGATGACAAGCGGCATCTGCCGCTCGAAGGACCGAAACGACACGCAGTGGGGCCGCTTAGGATTCTTTTCTTTTTGCGGTTGGTTTTAGCTCTCTATGCAAACGTAGGACTCTTGTTAATTAAATATTGCGGGAAGTTGTTAATTTACTACCACTGGGATACGGGCCGTCTTTTTATTGTGATTCACACGTCAATTTCACAAACGCTTTATTTTGACGTTGCCATTGACTATAGCCGTGTTCGTGAACTGGCATACGACCCTCATCAGAACTGGCTAAAGTGTTGCTACGACCAATTTCTGCGTACACGATGGCTTTTGTGATGAGTTGTTGTGGGGACCTCTAGGGAAAGAGACAGTTACAACGCCTCGCTAATTTCTTCCGTCGTTGAACCTCTTCGCGCTTTTGTGAATACCCATTCAGCTACAGCAAATGTGAAGGAAGCCTAGTTTCCTTAAAAAAAAAAAGTCTTGCGATATTCCGCCCATAGCTCTCTTATACCATCGATACAGGGTTATATAAGCATCGTCAAAGAAGGATCACTAGTGAGCTTAAGAAATTGTGATTCGCATGATTGTTTATGTCAAAACGCATGCTGATTATCTAAAAGCTAATTATTGTCGTTCACGTCGATCTTTGAGACTGTGAATTTGATCAATTGATATGTGGGGTTTAACGTCCAAAAATCACCATATGATTATGAGCGACGCTGTAGTGGAGTGCTCCGGAAATTTCGACCACCTGAGGTTCTTTAACGTGCACTTAAATCTGAGCACATGGGCCTACAACATTTCCGCCTCCATCAGAAATACAGCCGCCGCAGCCAGAATTTGATCCCGTGACCTGCGCGTCAGCAGCCGAGTACCTTAGGCACTAGACCACCACGGCGGGGCAGGCTGTGAAGTAATGTGTGTCAGAATTTTACTGCTGGTTAATAAAGTTATAGTCGCTTGAATGATTAACATCATAATATTTAAACGGAATGCTTGACATAGAATTAAAATTAAAAAGAAAACTCAATAGTGAGAGTGTAGTTTCTCTCGTTAGTATAAAAATAGTTTCGTGTATGTTAATACAAATCTAAGACAATTTTTTATGAGGTTTGTAAAGGTATTCAATAAACCTTGAGGAAGTGTAATAAAGCTGCTTAGAGAGAGAGAAAGATGAAGTAAAGACAGGGAGGTTATTAAAAGGAAGACTCTGGTTTCCCACTTGGCACTTGGGAATGATCATATGTAGGGCACGTAGCGCTAAGGCACAATAACCACTGGTCGTTAAGCATGACAGACTGGATTTCGAGAATAGGCAAGCGGTTGAAGGGGAGGGAGGAAGAGGAATAAACGTTTATTTTTCGAAACGGTGTAGGTTTCGCGTTCACCTTGGGTACGTCGGCTTCTCACTGACGCATAGGTCGGCTGCTTGTCGACGCGCCGCTTGGCTTTTTTTATAGGCCCCGGGTTATTGATTACGCCACCAACGTCCAATCGGAACCGCCGCTGGTGGCGTCAGCTTCCTCGAATCGGGACCCGCCGCTGGGTGGCGTCATGACCCTCAAATGCGGAGCCGCTGCGCTGGGTTGCACCCAAGGACGAGTGATGTTGCCGCGCATTGCGTAAGACTCACCAGACTTGATAGTGCCGCTTGCATAATCGGGCTGCTATCGGGTCCGTGCGGTTGAGGGAGCTCACCGTGCGTAAGACAGACCAGTGCCGCCGCTTGATGACGTCGTTGAGTTGATGGCGTCAGGCGGGCTCGCTTGCTGGCCTTGACACGCATTGCCTTTGCAGAGGCAATGACGTTCAGTTTGGACTCTCAGGCGTAACAGCACTCCGGCCACCAGACAATGGGCCGGAAGAACGAGCTGCTTCCACGTGGCTTGGATGTCGGGCGCGCTCGTCCGCTAGGTCCCTCCAGGTTCACCTCCAGGGCCATGGGAAAGATTTAGCTCCAGGCTCAGGTCTGTGAACACATTCCATTCTTGAGGACGGATCCCAGATCCACTATAGCTTGTCGCCAATACTTGTCGACTAGCTTCGCTCGTCTATTTTGACAATTTTTAGTCTCAGTACTTGTCGATGGTTGTGCAACTTGTGAAGAATGGTTCAAAAACAGGCAACACACGGCACAAGCAAGTGCCCTCGCTTACCCGACAGAACACTAGACAAAGTAGAGTACAACATATACCTAGCTACGTGTCTATCGGAAGTTCGTTCCCTCTACATCAAGAAGCACATGTTCGACTCAAGACTCTTAAAATGAGACCTCAAAATTTTACACGTATGACAACGTAGTGATATAGAATACAACATAAAGGTGACCTCTTGATATCGCTCTGGACGAGAGCGCTCATCTAAGGCCATGGTGAGGACAAAATTTGGCCCTGACTTGCCAGCGAAAGATCAAAAGGTGGAGAAGGTACTAAATAAAACGCACGTCTCAATGCTTCTACATTAGCATTAGGTTTCCTTTCTTGTAGACGACGTCTAAGTTGTGCTGTTGGAGTATCATGCTCCACCTCAGTAACCTGCGACTTTTAGGCGACATGTTATTTAACCAGGTTAGAAGACAGTGGTCTGTTTCGACCACAAACCTCGAACCGGAAACATAACAGGTTAGCTTTTGAACGGTCCACATGACGCAAGCGCATTTCTTCTCAGAGGTACTGTATGCCTCTTCCCTGCAGCTCAGTTTTCGACTTAAATACAAAACTGGCCTTTCGTTACCGGCACAGTCTCGCTGGCACAATATAAGCCCCCATGCCGCGATCACTCGCGTCGCATTGAATTACAAATCCCTTAGAGAAATCGAGTGCCATGAGAACGGGCTTTTCGCTTAGCGCATGTTTCAGCTCGCAAAACGCATTCTATTTTCATGAGCCCCACACCACGTTAACCGGCTCAGACTCTCGAAGTGCGTCAGTTAGAGGGCTGGCAATGCTAGAGTATTTTTGCAAGTAATGCTAATAGTATCCAGCTAGGCCCAAGAATGACCTTATCTCAGAATTTGTAGCTGGGCGTGGATAGTTAACGACGGCGGCTACCTTATTTTTGATGGTCTACGCCAGGCACGTCCCTCAACGTGTCCTAGATAAGACACCTCGCCGCACCCAAGGTGACATTTAGCAGGTTTCATGGTAAGACCAGCTTCTTTCAACCTGTTCAGTACAACTCCAAAATGCTCGACATGCACTTCTAAGCTGCATGAGAAGATCGCGACATCGTCAAGATATGGCAGAGCGAACTCGGAGTGGCCATTGAGAACGCGGTCCACTAAACCTGAAAAACAAAAGGGCGCATTTTTTCGATTCAAAGCTCAGCTGTAGTGGACGATACGTTCCGAATGGAGAAACGAACGCTGCATAGCAGCTAGCGCGCTCCATAAGGGGACTTGCAAATACCCTCGCACGAGGTCTAACTTGCTAATATAACTAGACTGTGACACAGTTTCTACCTTCTCCTCTAGATTTGGTATCGGGTAAGGTTGGTCTCGAGTTATGGCGTTAAGACGCCAATAATTGATGCATGGCCTAGGATATTTTACCGGCACTTGAATTAATATCAGAGGGGATGTATAGATGGTTTCGCAAGAGCCTACCGGTCTCTGGCGACATTGTGCGTTCACCAGTAAACCACCCCAAGAAACATCCGGTTTAGCTTGTTCTTGCGTGGTTTCAGCATTTTTTGTTGGCCGCGGCTGCTTGTGTTTCGATATTTTACGTGGATGAAATTATTCCGATGAAGCGCTCGCAACTCGGGCACAGCTTTGTCAAGCCAGGATGCATTCTGTAAACCTGAGCTAATTTTATATGCTACTCAAAACGTTATGTTTTGATCACGAGAGAAAAGTGGATTCCCGTTAAGAGCGCGTGGGTTTGTTCTTCCCACTTCATTAAAGGCAATGTAAAGCTTAGCGCACACTAATGGCACAGAAACGATACCCTGACTTTAGATTAGTCGAAGGGCCTGGTCACCGGGAACACATCAGTCGCTATCCTCTCCCACTCGTGGCAGATACGTGTACTGACGGGTGAGATGGGTAACAAAACGTGAAAGCGAACACTGAAAGTGTATCGCAAAGGTGTTTCTCGTATAGTTTGAACAATAATAACGATGCGTACTGTTTGAAACAACATGGGGCACAAAGTAGCCATGCTCTACATGAATTACCGCACTGTGTACGTCGTGTTGTGCACGTTTCGTTGTCGTTGCATTTGATTTTTTTTAAAGCGACGCCAGCAAGTGCGCACTCATATGAGCGAGCAGGTCATCGCCTGTCTTTCTGCCGCTAATTAATATCGCTGCATTCTAGCTCATTTATCTTTTGATGTGAACATGGCTTAGGTGGGTTTGACTTGAAAGTTTCATTCATGAATAGCTTACTCGAGAGTGAAGCATAATAGTTCGCGTGATGAAGCCTCAGCTGATGTTATCACGTAACCAGTACAATTTTTATTTTCTTGGTCACGTGAACACTTCGGATCGCGAGTGATTCCGAACGCCAATGATCTCTATAAAGAGTGCCCGGCGTGACACAGGCGCTAAAATAAGCGCTTTGTCTTTAGGTTGTGTGCTTAGACGAAAACACAAAGATGTTCAGAGTTTGACAAAAAGGTTTTCAGTTCTAGTCAAAAAGCTGAATTCAACAACTTCACTATGAATCGGGCAACTCTTCTCCTGCATGTCGATGACATGGGTGCGCTTTGAAGACGCGGAAAGGGAAAACACAGGTGTGCGCTGTCGATTTTTATGTCCGCGTCTTCAAGGCGCATCCACATCGACATGCAGAACCAACTGGCCCAATTAAGTTTGCTGACAAGCTTCCCCTGCAGACGCGGCCACTGCCAGTGGTAACACGGAGGAGGGGGCAGCGCACATCAGAAGGCCACGGTGGATATTTTGTGCGGCGTCCGTCGGCCACGCGAGCCGTGTTACCTGCAGCAGTGGCCGCACCTGTAAGTACCGTGCACTACATCGAGTCCCTTCATGTCGCCGCTAGATGTGGCACTAAATACATCCTAAGGAATGCACCGGAAATAACAGAGCAGCAAACTTGAACACACCACGAAAACACCGCCGGTACCATTGAAGAAGCATTACCGGAAGTGGCCCACCGTTCAGCGCGAGGTAGTTTGTTAACAACATCGAAGCCGTCTATAGTCACTCTCGCCCGGTACTATGACTCCTAACTCGAACATTTTATCGATCTTCTTTTTCATGATCTGCTTTTTCATGATCTGCTTTTGCACAGGGGAACATCGATACGGCTTGCTACAGATTGGCTCGTGGACTCTCAGACATAACATAGTCCAGGTCGTCCAAGGCCAGCTTAGCCTCCCACGTTTCGAGAAGGTGTTCGTGTTCTTTAACAGCGTCACAGGTTTTCGGCGGAGGCGATAGGTTTGTGTGTGTAATGCATGAACACTTGAGGACCAGGTGGGCCAACGTGCCAGGTACGGCGCAAATCGGGCAAACATATTCATGTAATGTGGGGTACAATCGGTGAATTAGTATGCCGTGTGTATGTGTTGCTCTGCAGTCTTCTCAGTATAGTGCTGTCCTCTTCGTTGAGGTTCAAGCGTGATGGTGGATACTCTCAGTGCGCAAGCCTATGGTGCTGCAGTATTGCAGAGTAAGTGTTAGGTACAGACTCTGGCTCTATGGACACGGTCCTGGCGTCCAGAAAGCGGGAAGGGGTAGCTCGGTACTCGTGATCGCGGGCCGCGGCGTGAGCCGCCTGCTTCCCTCCAGCCCTTCGTGCCCAGGAACCCATGTCACACAGGTGAGCGGCATCGGAGTGCTTCGACGCTTCAATATTTGTATTGCTTCAGTAAACACACGATCTTTGGTGTAGTTTCGCATGGCTGCTTGAGGGTCTGTAAATACCAAAGCTGCTTCCAAGAACGTTGTGGTAGCTAGGGAAATTGCCACCTCCTCAGCAGTTTCTGGGCTTCGGGTGCGTACTGCTGCAGAGGCGAGCTCTAAGCCCCAAGAATCAACGACGCTGAAAGGCTAGACGTCTCTACCAGGATACTTGGCTGCGTCTGTATATCTGGCGTCCGGATCTTGGCTGTGAGTTCGTCGTAGAACGTTCGCTTGTACCTACCTTCTTTTCTTGTGTAATGTGGGACGCATATTCCCCGGGATTCGTGCAATACAGAAAGATTCGCGGATATTTGACGGAATCCGTTCTTTTGGGTCCACGTCTGTGTCATCTATGAAGGTTTCGCTATAGTTCAGCTGTTGTAACACTGATCTTCCAGTGGGCGAGAGCTTTAGCCGATCTGGCTGGCTAGCTATGTGTGCTTCGGCTAGTTCCTACCAGGTATTGTGCACGCACTGCATCTTCCGTAGTTTCGCAGTGGAAGCAGTGAATCGGAGTCATAAAGCGATTTTGGTGGCCTTACGAATTTTGATGTTCAGCTTCTCTACCTCTGAGTTCTTCAGGGCGAGGTAGGGAGTGCCATAGGTTATTCGAGTGCTGAGGAGAGCTTGCATCACGCGCAGCGTGTTTTGCTATTTAAGGGCTCTGCCACGCTTTGTGATTCGCCTGACAAGGTGCGTGAGTTGAGATAGCGTGCGCTGTAGTCGAGGGAGTGCGGCTGCACCTGACCCATCTTTGTAGATGGGGAGCTCCAATACTCGTAATGTTTCCACTTTTTTGACGGGCTTTCTATTGAGGGTGACGTTAGGATCAGGTTCCATGTAGGCGGCTGGCCGCCCTTTAGTTCTACACTTGAAGATGGGTTGTTCCGACTTTTCGGGAGCACATTCAAGACCACATTTTTTCAAGTACCTCTTGATGATATCTACTGCTTTTGGTAGGCGCATATCTTCCATTCCGGTATTTGAGGCCCTTGTCCATAACGTAATGTCGTCCGCATAAAAGGGATGTCGCAGGTCTTGTATAGCTTCGGGGAGGCTGGGTAACTTGATAAATGCAACGCTGTAAAGCAATGGCAAAATAACCGAATCCTGCGGAAAAGTTTTGCGCGGTAGTCGGAAAGTGTCGCTGTGAAGGTAAATTCCCACTGTGGCCGTGCGGTGCATGAGAAAATTTTTCACGTAGTTGTATAACCGAGGCCTGCAGAAGATAACGTTGTGGCTGACGTGGTAGAAAGCTCCCTTTATATCAATGACTACGATTCAATATTCGCTTGAAAACAGAAAGCTAGGTGGGCAGATGAGATAAGGAAGTTTGCGGGTGTTAAGTGGCAGCAGCAAGCACAGGACCGAGTTGACAGGCGGAACATGGGAGGGTTCTTTGTCCTGCAGTGGACGTAGACAGGCTGATGACGATGATGATAATGACTTGGAAAGGGGATAGGGTGGGGCTCCGAGTTGTTAAGAAGGACATAGAGGAAGTCTGGGCCTGGTATTTCTTCCGTTTACCAGAACAATAAGAAGAAAAGAAGAAAAAAGAGATACCCTAGAGACGAAAAAACTCAGCAATGGCTCTTACTGGCGTTCTCGCTTTGGGAACCTCTATTCTCGGGAAAACCGGATTTCTTCGTCTGGAAGCGATGTCTTTAGAACTACTACAACGACAAAAGAAGCTGACAAGCAACTGGTTTATATATTAAAAAAAAGAAACAAAAACGGTTCTTCTTGCCAGATTGCGTTGTTCTGGAGACACGAAAGACGTAGAGGTGTTCGCCTCTCCACAGCCTCCGTTGTGCCTCAAATGCAGTCACGGTCAGCCCTAAAATTACCACTTACGAAAATATTCAAACACAAAGTTACCTCCGCCATGTGATTATCTGATGCGGAGCCGGCGACACTAAAAATTGATCCTTCCCCTACGAAGCTCAGGCTCAAAGCAACCTATGGAGAGTTGAGAACGATAATATATTTTTAAGGCGGTATGAATCGGCATAATTTCCGTCCACCTCGTAACGTTGTGCTGATTCTAAAGCGACATATCAACCTTCCTCATTCGTGCTTCGCATATCATGGATTCCCACTGTACGTGGGATCTACCAATTTCTTTTTTTCTACATCAGGAAAGTAAAAAAACACAAAAATCATTATAGGGCAACTTGAAACTGTTTGTAGCCAGCTTGAAGAAACAGTGAAGCGGGGCGGTCGTCCTTGCGTGCTAGCCATACTAGCCCATGGGTAGCCAGTTAAGCTATAGATATAGTGTGATGTGACGTCCCCACAAAAGTGGACCGAACCCCGGGCCTTTCAAGATATTTGCGTCCATTTGATCAACCCACATACTGGAAAAAAATGGCCCCTTATCTGCATCTTACACCGCAAATGTCGTCGAAAGGCACGTCTAGAGAGAATGAACAAAACGTTTATTTGATATTCTGCACAAGAAAATTGGTAAATGGTATTCTGGAGGCGCTGCGTTAGAGTGCCTCAAACGTGCAGAGGAGGCGAACGAGCGCATCAAGTCACGTGACTCGTGAGACATGAGCGCTGTTTGGAAGTTATCCTGGAAAACGGTGAGCGCGCCGTGCGCACCCGTCTCAGAGGTGTTAAGGTGTAGAACGCGAGGTGACGGGTAGGTGCCACCACCGTGTCGTCTTAGCAAAGCGTTGGAAACGCCGTTTCGTGTTAGCGTTGCATGGCCAGCGCAGCGTTTTAAAGTCTTCAATCCTTAAAATTTCTTATGTGTGCTTTTTCTAGTAAAAATACACATACATAATATTGACGTGTTGTTATGGTGCCCCAGATATGCGCAATAATTGATTTTTTAATTGACAATCGCAGAAGTATGAACGCTGAACCTTGAGCAATATTGGTAGGCGCTGCGGATGGGGTCGGCCGTTGAAAGTATTGTTTGATCACTTTGGTGCCGTTTAGGGTGACAAACAGACAAATATACAGACAGAAAGACCAAAATTTTTGCGTCAAAGGACCCCATGAAAGATTATCATCTCTAAAAGAGGGAAACTACAGGGGTAACGAATACGCATTTAGGAGTGGAGTTCCTGGAGGATTCTGTCGACGGTTCTTGCGGGCCCACCACGCAAACACCAGGACTGGGTGGCAGTTTGTTGTCTATGAACACTATACATACAGTGCCGATGCACCGTGTGCGCCTTTCAGATTTATGGCAGAGGTGGGGGGCAGCCGAGTGTATCTAGTTGGTTCTGCACATGTGACTCCACTGTAGCGCCTGTGCCGGGCCAGGCCCGGCATTTCGTTAGCCTCCGCGGTTCCCGGGCTCATTACCGCGTTTTCTACGGACGACCACCTGCGGTGTTCAAGGGCGAAGAGGTGGCGACTGCAGAGAATTGTGCAGGAGATACCGGGTTGGAGGCATCGAAGCTCAATCTGGACATCGGGTCGTCGGGCGCTGGAAACTGGGGCAATAGGGGCGGCCAGGGACTTTTAAGCGCTGCACTCTCAACTCCGTGCGTCGACCATTAGAGATGGCGCGCTTTGTCTGAGCGTTGGGACTCCTTGTCGCCCATAGTTCACGTGTCATCTGACAGATAATTCGTTTCTCTCTCTAATTGTTTAGTTTATACATTGTTACTTGCTCTAATTTGCTTCGAAGAGGGCTTTCCACTGGTGTGGGCTGCAGGCGCAGTCGTAGAGACTGACACTCATGGACTGACGGAGAAATAACACCCCTCAACAGTGGCAATTGTTTAGGTGCCACAGAGGTGCCATGGAGGGGCGGAGTTGGGTCCTATGAAAAGGGACCGCCGAACCGCGTTCGGGAGGGGATGGTGCGATGAGATTGAGAAGTAGAGAGGCGGAATGGAAAAAGAAAGATAACGGTGTGAAGAGATAGCGATGAGAGTCGTTTAGATGGTGACTGAGGCACCGATGGTATGATAAAGAATGAAAGTTAGGAATGGGAGACGAGAAGGCGAGTGATTGGGACGTTATGAAAAAGGACTAAGATGGAAATCGCTGAGAGAATGACGAAGGCGACGATGACGAAGACGATGAAGACCTTCACGAATTGAACAGTGACCCCAGGAAGAAATCCTAAGTCCCATTTCGAACAGCCAGCTCCGAGGCCCCTACAACATAGACTATTCGTGACACGAACTTTATGCTCCTTATCTAGATGAGCTTTGCGGGAATGGAGTGAGCGCGTTAAGATATTGCGTGGTTTTATTAGCTGATAACTTAATTGTGTGTGTGTCGTCGTGCATTTCGTTTCTTTTGTAGCACCATTGTATTGCCGCAGGTATTTTCCTTATGTACTTTGTGTCGCACGTGGCGAGTCTCTAAATCATGTGTTATAATTTTGTGTAGCGGTTGTTGCATGCGGGCAGGATGCTTGTACTTCGGTTACAATTAGTAATAAATGAATTGCATCAGTAATTAGGAAAAGTTCGTAGCGTCTCTTACTTCTCGGCTCCAGCACGAATCCTTTGGTGTAGAAAGTGGTTGAGACGCATAGCCAAGAGGGAAACGAGAAAAGGGGATAAGTGGTCCTCCAACTCTTTGGCGGTCAGTCGGTAGGGGGGGACGTTTCAGTGACATGAGCATAGGCTAGAGCAGCTAAGCCTGTGGCAGCCAAGCTGAGTCTAGAGAAGTGAAGGCTCCCAGTCTTTCTGTTTCTTCCTAGCTCTTGCTTTTTCTCTGTGTCTATTTCTTACCCTCTCTTTGCCCCTCTCTCTTTCTCTGCGCTTTTCTCTCTGTTTCTGTTCCTCTCTATGTGCCTTCCTATTTCTTTCCATCTTTGTCATTTTCTCACCCTTAACAACGCAATCATGCTGTGCTTGTTCTCCTAGCGCGCCTGGGTAGCCGAGTGGTCAGGTAGCCGGGTCCGAAACACTCCTCGCCAAGAAAGTTTATTTCGCTTCATTTGTTCCGTCTCCCCGTACTTGCCGCGTCTCTTTTCCTCCCCCTTTTGTTTATTGCGTTGCTAGGCGACACATGGCGGTATTATGATCACTCGGCGAGGTAATTCTACGCACAGCAGTCTCCGGCTTAAAAGGGAGCAATGCATTGCACGATGCTCTCACTAACGTATTCTTGTTCAAATCCCGGCTGCGGCGGCTGCATATCTGATGGAGGTGGAAATGTTGTAGGCCCGTGTGTTCAGATTTGGGTGCAAGTTAAAGAACCCCAGGTGGTCGAAATTTCCGGAGTCCTCCGCTACGGCGTCTCTCATAATCATATGGTAGTTTTGGGACGTTAAACCCCACAAATCAATCAATCACTTACGTATTCTTTGCGAGGTTCTAAAGAATAAGTAGGGCACATGGCTGACGAGGGGTTGTAAGCGGGTTTCGATTCGCAAAATTAGACCACGTGAGCGTGGTTCGACAGCCGCCGTCAAGAAGTGCCGTATCTGCAGTGAACATGAGCCAGGGTAAGAGATACGCATGCATGCGTGATTTTGGCCGCGGAAAAGAGCGCGAACGAAGACGACACCCCCGGTGCACTTTTCTTTCGCAGGGAGCCGCAGCGTTTGACCACGGCCGCTTGACGGCTAAGAAACTTGAGCGCGTGCGGCGTCGGTCAGAAGCGCGCAAACTTAGAAGGCGAGTCGTTATATAGAACCGCGCGGCTCAGCACGCACGCTGGCCACGCGTCCTGTCTGGCAGGTACTGACCCGCGGTTTGTTCAAGTGGATGGTGTAAAGAAGGTCGCATAATCTCAACTTGACCATACGCGCGGTTAACAGAAATGCAGCACAAAATGTCTCCTTACCAGTGCCTACTGGTGTTCGATGTCACGCCAAATCATCATGACGGAAAAGGCATTTTTTGGTGTGTTAGAATTACCTCTATGCATGATCGCATCAGTAGGTGTGCCGCCGCCTTTGATGATTGAATAAGTGGGAGTGTGTTTACTGCAGCTAATGCCACTGAGAAAATTCTAATAACCTTTATTCGTTGTTGCTGTCGAGAGTTTTGCTGTCGCGATTGATGCTGCGCCTATCGGGTGAAGTAACGAAGTTTTTCTCGCAAACATCTTAGGAACAGGCTAGACTGTTACAGCAGGGCTCTATTCTATCGTGCCTACTGGGCCGCGTTTTGTGAAGGCGTCCTCTAAAATTTCCCTCCGACTTTTTTGTGTCGTACAAAATCACCTACTCTTTAATAACTCGACCTCTTCACCTCGTTGCAGTCGTAGTATATAATATTTTTAAGCTCAGGAGCCTAGCTCCTGAGCTTAATGTTGCAGCAGCGCACGGTGTAGAACTGAAACGGCTTACCACGTGCTATCGAGCGCTGGACAAACTGAAATCGGCCGACGCTGCCGTACGGAGTTCGAGGAATGGGGGGGTGAGGTTGTCGAGGGGTGCAGAGACGCGGACTCACAGAGCGAACGTTATGAAGGCCTCAAGCCAAGCGACAGCAGCCATTGGCAGAGACATATGACTGCCAGCGCCCGGCTCTCGCTCTCTCGCGCGGCTTCTAGTGTACGGTTCCCGCGGGGCAGCTTCTGTTCGTGCGTCTGGCCGCTCGCTCCAGGACGTGGTACATTCGTGCGGGTTAGTGCGTTTGCCAGCCGATGTTATAGAGGAGCAGTGCGAACCACTACGAGTCCAATACAAGCAGCATCGAGACGTACAGTGGTGAAACGTAGTGCGGCGAGGAAATATTTGACTCGGGGAGAAATTGAAACGGAGGTATGGAGAGAGAGAAAGAAAAGAAAATAGAGAGATATCGCCGCTACGACTACCGCCAGGGCAACTGCCGCAGTGACAAATCGCTGCTGCGAAAATCTCAGTGGCAAGCCCGTGTTTTAGTTTCGCCTGTAAAGAACGTCAGAACGAAGAGAAAAAAGATGAAGAAGAAGACGAAGTGAGAAGGGACCAGGGGGAGGAGTTGGGTTCTAAAAAGCGGGGCCAGTAGCGGCGATTGTGTAGCTGCGAAAAAATTCACATGTGGAGCGTGTATGCTGCGTCGTAATTGCGACAGTCTTGAATGCAATGTTTACCTATGTAGTATATGTACGCGAAAAGAAAAGCAATAAGACAAATCGTGTCGGAAGCAGCTCCCTTCAAACAATACCCTCGTAAGAAAACTTTGCAGATCTCACATACAGTGGTTACCAATCATGTGCGAAGAATGAATAAAGAGGGTTGATGTGTCACTTTAAAATCAGCGTATCGTTACGAGGCAGACATAAATTATGCCGTACATGACTTTCTTGTCTTGATTATCATGTTTAGACGTGTCACTTACATTCCTGTCTATTCACGTCACGTGATACCAAATTTGGTATATGTGGAGCTAGTGAATCGGCCGCGAGCATGCTATGAGCGTGGTAGGTGGTCATGTTCTTAGATGACACGCATGTGGTGATTAATATGTTTGGACATGTCATTTACTTTTGTCGTCCATTCATGTCACGTAATACCAAATTTTGTATATGCCAACCTATCAAAACGGCCGTGAGAGCATCATGAGGGTAGCATGTAGTCATGTTGTTACATGACACGCATGTCATGATTACTATACTTGCACGTGTCATTTACCGTCGTCGTCCAAACTTGGTATGTGTGAAGCTAGTGAAACGACCACAAGCGCACTATGAGCATAGTATGTAGTTACGCTGTTAAATGACACGTATCTCATGATTATCATGTTTGCACCAGTTACATACCTTCGTCATCCATTCACGTCACGTAATACCAAATTTGGTATATGTGAAGCTCGTGAAACGGCCGCGAGTGCTTCATGAGTGTGGCATATAGTCACGTTCTTACATGACACGCATCTGATGATTGCCATGTTTGTACCAGTCATATATCTTTGTCATTCATTCACGTCCCGTAATACCAAATTTGGTATACGCGAAGCTAGTGAAACAACCGCGAGCGCACCATGAGCATGGCGTGTATTCACGACTTACATGACATGCATGTCATGATTTTCACGTTAGGGTCTGTCAATTGTGTTCGCCCTGCAGTCATGTCATACCATACCAGTTTTGCAACATGTCATGTGAACGAAACCATCGCAAAAGCAGCAAAACAATGAAATGAAAATCATGATATTCGTGACATACATGTCATGCTTTTCATGTTATGACTAGTCATTTATGCTCGTCATGCAGTCACGCTACGCCATACCAATTTTCGTATCGATACCATATTCCAAACGGCCAGGAGAGCTAAAAGTCGTAAGCGGATAGATAGATAGATAGATAGATAGACAGATAGATAGATAGATAGATAGATAGATAGATAGATAGATAAAGAAATCCATCGCACTTAAAAATGCGCTCCTTTCTTGGCATCTCCTGCGTCTGTTGTGTAAAAATATAGGTATAGTTATATCTCGTGTCGCCGGGATCTAACTGGCCTTATGCATTTGACGTAATGCTTTTCATTGGTGTATGTGAGCCTTTGTGCGTTTCCATTGAATTCTTGAAACTTAGCGTTGCACGTTTCCATAGTAACTCTCACATAGTGCAATGATGTCCGTGACATGTGCGTGCGCACACATCTGTATATGCGGCGTATACAACTTGGCACTCTGACGACAGCAATATATAACCACGCTGACGCAGAGAAACTATACGCGCATTGTGATAGAATACATCATTAAAGCCGCCCTATATACCTGCGGGAATGTTTTTCACGCTGTGGTGCCCCCTTCACTGTCTAGAACACACGTTTACGCTATAGTGGTAGACATGGCAAGCCACGAAAAATTTATCACTGCGTTCTTCCGAGCTGTCTATGGGCAACGACACATGCAAAAAAGAAAAAAAAACGGAAGATTTGTGCAACTAAAGTAGGGCAAGCAAAGATGGATGGTGGGTCAAGTCTTGAAAAACAGAGAGGGCACATATTCGCGAACTGGGCGTAAAAATATTGTGATTGTGTTTTAAAATTACAGTTTGCTTCTAAATGAACTGTGGTGTTTGCAGCCCTACTACAGAGTAATTTCGTAATTTGCATGAGCGTAACTAGTGTGATATCCCGGGTGTTCAAAGTTAAGCTTTAGGGTTTTCTTAATATTCAGCACTAGGAAGAATATGACAAACACCATTATACACAACGTATCTATCTTAGGGGACGCAAAGTGAGCCAAAAAGTATCGCTGTCAGTGTCCAATTAACTGAGATTTATGAATAACCTTTTAAGTAATTGTAGCAAGTGGGCATGTTTGCATTGAAAAATTGCAGGCAGTCGCGTTTCTACACAGTTACACTTGAAAGTATTCTTCTAGCATGTCAGTGCTTCGAGATATCCCGCGGCAACGTTTAATTGTGCAGTGCATAATTACGCATGCAAGGTGGTTGAGATTAGCACAATGTGACGAACAGTCAGAGCATGCTATCGCCAGCCAGAAGTGAAAGGGTAACCGTTATTAGATCTGTGGTTATGTCTTCGATCCGTTGTCAGAGTAAACGACGCACGCATTTGCCGTGGCCGAACGGGGAGGAGCTTCGTGCAAGCACACTGACTGTCTTGCGTGCGTAATCATGTATAGCGCTATTAAAGTTTGCCGCGGGATATCTCGGAGCACAGACATATTAGGAAAATTCGTCCTAGGGTATCTGTGTAGAAACGCGACTGCTTCCAACTTTTCAATACGAATATGTCCGCTTGATACACTCACTGAAAAGTTATTTGTTAAATCTTACTTAATTATGTAACTAATAGCCATAGTTCTTATCACACTTCTTGTGGATACATAAGTTATCTACGAAAGTTAATTTTATGGTCTTCAGAGTGCTGAATTACAAGAAAATATAAAGCTTAACTTTGAACACCTGGCATTTAGAGCAGAACACGAAAAAATAAGAAATAAAACAACCGAAACGGACGACTAATGCGTCATATATAATGTGATAACTATCGTGTGTTGCTTCTTCTTATTGTTGATACTGATTACCTGGTACTCAAATATTTCTGAATAATGTCCAGCGTTCATTGCCAGCATCGATCTCTTGCTTGTCTTGTTGGTGCTACGACTTCCTCTCGTATCCGGCTATTGTGCAACCGTTTAAGTAATCTAGGGAACACTCACAGCTGTGACCTTCCATAGTCTTCTATGCGGAAATCTGCAGTAATTGGACGAAAGGATTTCGAAGATGGGCCTCACTACCACCTAGTCCCCTAATATTGCATTAATTGCATATAGTCTCATATTTCTTCCCACCACCCCCTGATAGGACATAACCTTCTTCGCCATTCAGTCATGGCCTAGCTATCATACCGAATGCGCAGGAGAATTAGCTCAGAGAACACATATGCGCTTAGGTTTAAAAGCACGTTAAATAACTACAGGTGGTCGACATTCCCGAAGCCCCCCACAATGGTGTCTCTCATAATCATATCGTGATTTGGGACCGAAGATACGAACAATTATTATTATTAACGAGAGAAAATAGACGGGCCTCCAGACTGAAGTATTCCTGAGCTCGTGAAACATTATTGACGCAGTATTGAGAGCGTTCGTGCACTCAATAGATGGTCCTTGAGAGTCAGGCAACGCTGTTGTACGACATATGTGGTTGCGACGCTTCTGTGACCCTACACGGCGACTGTTGTATAGCGCATCGCCTTCTTCTGTGAAGTGGTATTGCAGTGCTCACCCTAATATAGCATATACATGGCCTCTGTTGAGTCATCTATGGCAGTATAAGTGACCTTGTTTGGGTTCCTGTAAGCCTTTACGAACCCTTATATGATGTATGCATTCACACATAAAGTATATAAATATATGACAATAAATCTACCCTATACCTGCCACGGTGGTCGGCAGCTGACACGAAGGTCACGGGTTCAATCCCGGCTATGGCCGTCACAAATTGGCAGGAGCGAATTGAAAGAGGCCCGTGTATTGTGTGATGTCACTGCACGTTAAAGACCACCAGATGGTTGAAACTTCCGGTGCCCTTCACTACGGTGTTTGTCATTATCATATCGTAGTTTTAGAAGGTAAAACTCTAATTAATATTACTTTATATACCTCTACATGGTCGTGTGTGATCACATTTAAATCACATGAAAGTCATGTAAAATATTTTCTAAAGAGCAACAGTATGGAGTAAGGAAGAGCTCCGAATCGAGGTTCTTCAGGGGATATTGGGATAGGATAGGATGTTCGTCTAGGCTGTAGCATTCGACGGCCAAGGCTTCATTCCGTCCCTCTCATAGCTCTGTATTTAACGCTGGATTATTTCTATACGTACAACGTCGTCGCGCATCACCGCAGGCCTGATGAAGGCACGCGCAGCGGCCGTGGTGCTGCATTGCCCTATCTCGCACTACCACGCGGTACTTTCAAATCAGCCCCCCAACCCTCACTCCCTGCGCTCAAGACAGTTATCACCCTACGGACGCTCTCGGTAGTCGGCCTGCGCAAATCTAGGCCAGTTGAAAGCGCGAGCGTCTGAGACAGACATCACTTTTAAAATGCGATTAGAAATTATCCTTGTAGAGTGGAGAGCTTTGCTCAAGAAATCATTTTCTCGCGTCGCTGTGCATGCCCACTGTATCATCCGACGCTGCTCCTGCAGCTCTCAGCTGGCCATATCACAATCTCTCAGGAGGATAATAAGAACGAGGAAGAGCAGCCCGCTTGATAGCGACGTACCTATCGTATTGTACTGGTTTCTTCGATCCGCCCCAGGGACAGGTTGGGAGATAATGTGGGGTGTGGAAAACGTAAAAGATCGAAAGACGGCTCTATGGATCCCTTTACAAGACGTTCCGTGTCTTGCACGGCTTTCTCTGTATATCTAAACTATAGAAGGTGTTATTGGGAGAATGAGAGGTGCTTAATTCTATAGGATGATTCCTATTGTGATGCAAACAGCGGCCATAGGTAAATATGGAAACTCAGCACGTGTCGTTGTCTCGTTCTGTTTCTTTGTCTCTGACAATGCTTATATCCGAGCCTTGTATTCTGCTCGATCACATGTTTGTTGAAGTGGTAGGCAGAGGGCAGATAAGATGAAAGTTAGTCGTACACTACTTGTAAGTGCGCGCTGGTTATACTTGGAGTTTTCGTGCGCGTAAAGCTTGCAGACATCGATAGTCTCGTTTCCGTATAGAAAGAAACGCATGTCCCATGCATCTGCGTCGGCATGCAGAGATCAGGAACAAGGTAGGCTAGCGTACAGAGAGGAAGCTTCGCTAGATATCGTTGTTTTACAAAAGCTGGCTATGAGAACGCATGTTTAGCACGCGAAAGACGAGGGAGATAGAACACTGCTAATCTCTTTCGTATCGCTTCGGGTTTAGTCAGCCTCATTTAACGCCCATCTCTCGCTTCTCGCAACGGAAAAACTCGCTCCAACGATGCTTCTATGAACTGTTCTTCTTTAATGGGAAGCGGCGCTTGGCGGAGAGGAACGCGGGAGGATGTACGGGCAGGGCGTGCGCTTGCGCACTAATCGCGTTAGCGAGATAAACGCCACCGTCAGCTCGAGTTGCGGTGGAAACCCAAACATTTGATTATGTAAATCGCGTTGCTTTGCGGAGGAAAAACGTGAGCACGGAACGAATGGGACAGTGGCGTGGCCTCCACAATGCGGTGCGTCTTCTGCGCGAGCGTTCCTTGCGGTTGTTTTTGTCTTTGATTATTCTGGTTCTCCTGTCTATGCGCGTGTGTTAACGTCTCGCTTAGTTTTGTGTTGCCGCCTTAGTTCCAGGATAATAGCACTGCGAAAAAACTGCGCGTTATCTCAAACCAGCGCGTTTCCGACTAATCATTTACGTAGAGCTGATGAAGTTAGGATTGATATTTTTTGTTGTTAGTTCGTGTTTCTTTGTCTGAACAGAAAACACAACGAAAACAAAAACGTGTTCTACGTTTTGCATACTACAGTGTAACGCGGTGTCAGCCCCGGTTCGCATTACCCTCTCATTCACTTGCCATGGTTCGCTTTGTGGAATGGCGCAAGTACATGAAGGGACACAGGCGACTGATACTTCGCATCTCGGTGGACACCTCAACGGCGTCGTGAAGTCATGGACTGCAAGGACGCCTACTGTCTCTCAGGGTGCGTACTACAAGTACGGCTGGAAAGTGCAACTAGCGTCATCCTGCTGTTGCCACACATCGGCAGCTGATGACAATATTTACCCGATTCCAAGATCTATCTATCTATCTATCTATCTATCTATCTATCTATCTATCTATCTATCTATCTATCTATCTATCTATCTATCTATCTATCTATCTATCTATCTATCTATCTATCTATCTATCTGTCTGTCTGTCTGTCTGTCTGTCTGTCTGTCTGTCTGTCTGTCTGTCTGTCTGTCTGTCTGTCTGTCTGTCTGTCTGTCTGTCTGTCCGTCCGTCCGTCCGTCCGTCCGTCCGTCCGTCCGTCCGTCTATCTATCTATCTATCTATCTATCTATCTATCTATCTATCTATCTATCTATCTATCTATCTATCTATCTATCTATCTATCTATCTATCTATCTATCTATCTATCTATCTATCTATCTATCTATCTATCTATCTATCTATCTATCTATCTATCTATCTATCTATCTATCTATCTATCTATCTATCTATCTATCTATCTATCTATCTATCTATCTATCTATCTATCTATCTATCTATCTATCTATCTATCTATCTATCTATCATTGTGCGCGTGGGATGCACTTACACCACTGAGGTATTCACGGGCTCTGGAAGTTGTCAGGCTTTGTGGGATGATAAACCGATATAGCGCCTCCAGATGTGAGCCAATCGCCTTTTCCACTTGATCGCTTTCCAATAAGCTTTTGAACGTAAGAAAACCTGGCCTTGTGAGGTGTGAGCGTATACGCTAAAGAACGGGGAAAAAGCCGTCCATCTTTTACTGTGAGAGAGTGGACGCGTAGGATTTATTGTTGAAATTAGAAGAAAAACGCGGGCAAATATTTCAAGTCTGGCGATAGATTTATGTATTGGCAGCAGTGCGGGTACGTGCATAGAGAAATCATTCTCGAGCGTAGAGGGTGGTAGCGTTTTCTAAAGACGATAGTCTTTCTTGGGGACCTTTGACGCCAAAATTCTCGTCTGTCTGTCTGTCTGTCTGTCTGTTTGTCTGTCTGACTGTCTGTCTGTACATTTGACTGTGTGCATGCGGTAATGATCCCCCTAACGGCACCAAACGATACCTCAAATGGCCAACCCCACCTGCAGCGTCCACCAATATTTCTTAAGTTTCAGCGTTTATACTTGAGCGATTGTCCATTAAAAAGCAATTATTGCGCATATCTAAGACACCATAGCAACACCTCGATGCCCCACCACGGTGGTCTAGTGGCTAAAGTACTCGGCTGCCAAGCCGCAGGTCGCGGGATTGAATCTCGGCTGTGGCGGCTGCATTTCCGATGGAGGCGAAAATGTTGTAGGCCCGTGTGCTCTGGTTTGGGTGCACGTACAGGTGGTCAAAATTTCCGGAGCCCTTCACTACGGCGTCTCTCATAATCATATGGTAGTTTTGGGACGTTAAACTCCACATATCAATCAAATCAACAACTCCTCGATGTTTTGTTTGTGTGCTGTTATACTACAGAAGGCACACAGAAGTAACTCTATGGAATGTAGCGTTTATCACGCTGCGCTGACAGTGCAACGCGATGCTTAAAAAGGCAAGTGTTTCCAACGCTTTGCTAAGACAACACGGTGGTTGCACCTGCCTGTCGCTTTGCGTTATACACTCATCGCTACTGGGATAGGCGCCCATATTTCTCCGCGGGCGCGCACGCCTTCTTTCGTTTTCAAAGATAACCGTCAAATGGCGCTCGTGTATAACGTGCTTCGATGCGCTTGTTAGCCTTCGTTGCAAGAATCGAGACTCTCTAATGCAGCGCTCCCAGAATACAATTCACCGATTTTTTCAAACAGAACGTCAAATAAACCTTTTTTCACTCTCTTCACACGCAAGACTATCGTCTTTCGACCACATTCACAGTGAAACGTGGAGATATGGGGCCTTTTTTTCTCTTTTTTTTCTGCCGATGACGCTAACGCGTTCTTCTGCAATTGAGCATTGCTGGAGAATAATGGGACACCGCATGCGCAGTTGCAATAGCAAGGCTAATTTCGAGAGTCGAGTATTGTGGGGGTGCTGCGTTTGTGTGGATGCTCTGCAGCTCTGTCGAGCATTGCAGATGCCGTCTACGTGGTCTCAATGCGCTTGTAGACGCAAATTGTAAAAATAATAAAAAATCGCTGTCGTGCGCGTTTACGCAGAGCGCGCTTGGACAAGTCATAGTGATTCTTCAGAAACAAGGAAACAACAAAATACAAAAATTAGGCAGTGCGTGTAAATGTAAAAGAAGTAATCATAAAGAAGAACAGTTCCTAGTAATTCATTGGTCCTATGTGCAGCTTCCGAGAAATATACAATTCGACGATATTGCCTCAGCGAATACGAACCAATATCTCGAGCGATAATACTGCCAACACTTGCAGAAGTCAGGCCTTATACGCTGACCGAGATCGCAGATGCCATGTTTTGGCACGAGAGCCTGTTTTCATCCCTGAACGTTGCGGCAACTGTGCTGCCACGTTCACTCGTTTCCCTCAATCATATTTTTTACCCTGTTTCCTTTGCTCGGACACATATAAGAAGAAAAAATTACAAGAGAGAGACCAAAGCAATAATACTAATGCGTGAAAAGAATTTTCATGTTTCTCATCCCCACATTCCACTTCTACGTTTAGGGTGAGACAAACGATCGTTTATTTTGTCTCTAGTTTTGTTTTTATTCAATCTTTCCGCATGTATTCCACAAAATCTTGCATGTGTGCTTAACTTGGGCCTTTATTTTGTTTGTCCTATGAGCTTTGTTTCAAGCTATTCGCCCCATTTCCCTGCCCCCTGTGCAGTTTTTTTAAAATATATAAAACTTACGGCAGCTCCTTACAACTTTTCCAGCTGTCTAGTGCAGAAAAAAAATTTGCGCTGTTCCGGGACAGTTCTTTCCGAAGCATCGAACAGCTAAACGCTGTTTTTCGCAGTTTTGTACTCTTGGCTTTTTCAGCACTCTTTGGATATACCCACGGCTTTATTTTATTACGTCTATTTTTCAACACTGCTGATTCGGCTGAATTGGAGCTCCTCGCATGTGCCTGCTTCGCAAAATAGCAAGCGTTCAGCCAGATAGACTGAGACGAACCTTTATATGTGTGTTCGCTGTAATTCAGGCGCGTTGTCTTTTTCGCATAGTCTTAACGTCTCATCAAAACCTGTGAGCCAACGAGCCCAACAACGTGCCTTACTTCAATGATAGTTCGCGCCGCCTGTAGCAGTTTTTCTCTGTGTTGCTCATCCGCGCGCGCGCGCGCGTGTGTGTGTGTGTGTGTGTGTGTGTGTGTGTGTGTGTGTGTGTGTGTGTGTGTGTGTGTGTGTGTGTGTGTGTGTGTGTGTGTGTGGTTCCCGCTAGATGGACAACTATGTTCATCTAGCGGGAAACATTTAATGCCTTTGCAGAGGCGTTGATCGAGCAATGTGCTGCCATCGGTGAGGCATTGTCAGACTCTTTATGGCCTCCGAGATGGCAAGCACGCGGCGTGTATCTTTGAGGCCATGCGACTCCTGCTTTAGATCAAAAACCTGCATGTACCGTTCGCGCGCGCACTGGTACAATCTACTGTGTGTGCGTGTGTGTATATGTAACAAAACATAGTAGTAAGTATGCACTTAGCGGTTGAATGGCGCACAAGGAGCCAGATTTTGTTATCGCATTCAACTCTTAAACGCGAAGCTTAAGGGTCCCCCAGTTTCCCTTTAATTTTATCCTCACAGCTAGTCATCGACATTGGCAATCCTCACGAAAGCCAAGTCTGCTGCTTGCGATTGGTTAGCGAGGTTCTTTTTACCCGGGTAATCTAATATCGTGGTCTACTCTCTGCGTACGCACGAACTATATTATTTGGGTTTTCTCGTGCCACAGCCACAACATGGTTATCAGACACGGTGAAGTGCATGGCTCTAAAAATGTCAATACTGATTGTTGGCCTAGTTGGCACTCGCCTAATGAGATTCTTTGGTTGCAAATAACACAAACACAAGGTAAAGGTAGTTGAAGAAAGTGCTTAACAGCGAAACGACAGGAGGGGATAGAAGAGACGAGAGCAGAGCGCTCTTCTATCCCCTCCACGTCTATTCTATCCCTTCCTGCCGTTCGCGCTGTTAAGCACTTTCTTCGTCTACCATGCAGCACCAACCAGCCCAATCAAGCACTTTGACAAGGTAAAAGAACACACACCGACAAGCACAATAGGCGAATTTGCCGCTTGTTATTATCGGTGTGTGTTCGTTTACCTTGTGTTTATGTTATTTGCGACCAAAGAATGTCATTAAGAAAATGTCAATCATTGAGTCTTTTTTTGAACTGTAGTAACATCGCACGGTATCCCGGCTTCTTCCATTTCATCTCCGCTGAATTTCATCTCCGCTGAAACGCAACTGCCGCGGCCAACACCGCGACTTTCGGGTCAGCAGCATAGCACCTTAACCACTGTTCCTACAAGTCGGACTTCCATATACGCACTCTTGAACGCTGAAGCGGACTTCGCTTACGCGCATCTGGCAGTTCTCAGACAGACTCGTTTCTGGAACCACAGCAACCACCCAGTGCCCTCAGTAGTGAGTGTTGAATAAAAATTAAGGTTGATTGAAACTGCCTTCCCCCATATATACTTCTAGAATGGCTGTGTGGAGAGGCACTGCAGTTTAACATTTGCTTAGTGACCCACTGCACTCAATGATTCGGGAACTATGAGATTTTTGTAATCCTAAATAGGCTGCCCGTTCACCTCCATCATCATATTCAGCATAGGTAACTTTTATTACACTTTCGCTCGTGTACTCAAGAAGAACATTGTTAATAATTCGGGGAGGGGGAAGAATACGCTATTTCTATACTGAACCACTCAGAGGAATATACAGTCATATTTGATTTTTCTACACAAATATTGGGAGTGTCTGTATTACAACAGCAAACACTCACTAGCACTCAAGGAATTGTTTCGGCAGAGCTGCATCTTGGCGACTTAAAAGCGTGCCATGCAGTAGCGTCGCCTTTAGCGCCGCGAAGAAGTTGCTTCAGTCATGCTATGCTCGGTCAAAAGCTCTTGAAGACTGTGGCAGTGAACGTGTCATATCCCTTTCGCGGGAGCTTTCGAACATCTCTTCTGCGCAGGAAAGATGGTGTCGCCGAGCCGCGCAACTACTTCAGCTTTTTTTTTCTTTTTAGTTTTTTTCTCGAGAAAGCACAAAAAATCAGCGTGTGCTATTTCGGGTAAATAAATGTAGGAGTGCCGTAGGAGGTAAAAAAAATATAGCGCGATCAGGGAAACATGAAGGAAAAAAAAAAGAATTTTGCCACAGTATTCCATCGAAGCGTGATGAAAGCGGGCAAAGTCACTTGGCTTTGGTCGGTGCATGAGCGCCACCGCTTCACTCTCACGTGCCATTGTGTGCACAGAAAGCTCCCACTCTCCGTGATGAGCCACTGGTGCCACGGATAGCCTGGAAACACGGGCCTGTGTATGCCGCTCGATCCATGCAAACATCGCCTGCGCGAAAACATGGCATTCGACTTTTGTGGACTGCAGCATGGAGCATGCGCGCGCAAATTGTGGTCTATAGAAAGAAGGGTGGTATATATTAAAGCAAACTACATGCATACAAACGTGTCAATGTGTGTTGAGGTCTCGCAAGTCACTGAGGTCTTGGCAAAACCGACAGACGATGCTTGACCAGGTTCGGCGAGCCGCAGCTCCGCAGGAAGAAGGGCTCAGTGCGCAGTAACGTGCAAGCAGCCTTACTTGACAAAAATGTTGGTTTCCTCGCTCAGTAGTTTCGGTATCGTGCGGAATATAAAGAAGAAGTAGTTGACTGAGACTGGCACATATTTTCTTCGGCAACGATCCATAGGTAAGGGGGGAGGGGAGTCATGCGTATTTACCCTCACCCGGCCAGGGCTTAGGATGATGACTATGCTTTTCACGAATGATGCGCAGCGATCAATCAACCCTGTGAAAGCCTTCATACTCATGCATCCCTTTTTACTGAAAAGGTCCTAAGAAGAAGAAGGCGCACCATCGATAATTAAAGCGGCAGCGTGGGTGAATTCCGCTGCGCCTCCTCGCCGTATAAGACGCCACTATACTGCTCTAAATCTCACATCCGGAGGTGTGCTTTATTAGAGTGAATAAATGTTGTAACTGACGTTACTTTATGTATCTATGTGCATCTAAACGCAACTTTCATTGCGCAACAAAAATTCGCACAGAGTGTTAGTTTGAGGATTTCATAACTATTTCCCTATGCTATTTCTGCAGACTTTCGCTTTTGTATATACTTTCTCAATTTGGGATAGTGAGAGATAGGAAGAAAAAGAATGTGAAAGAGCGCCGAAGTGTTTTTATCAGTACATTTATCTTTTGTTATCGAAGAAGGCCAAGTAATGTCAAAATTTCCGGAAAAATACGTTTTTGACTGTTCGGATCCGGAAGCGATCAAATAGCAAGACACGCCGACATGAAGGGAGGCAGAGTAAAAGAGAGAGATGGTTTAAAGCCCCTCGAGAGAAACTTATGTTTCTCTTACATCGCGATATATAGATGTTTAGAATCCAGAGCTTCAAGTTCAACTAGCTGCTCCAATCACTTATATTTTGTTTATTTCCTTATGCCATTTTTGACTGGTTGTTTCGGAGCGCTCTCCCGAGAGAAAGAGAAAGCCCCATGAAAAGAAAAAGTTGCAACCTCTCTTTTTATCTCCCTTTCACAAGAGCGCTCCGAAACGACCCGGGAAAGATGGCATTAGAGCACTCTCCGAAGGACAGCGGAGACAGTGGGCATGGCAACCAGGAAACGCTAACGCCGGGTTGTTACATTGGACGCATGGCGGTCGTGCCTGATGCCATGTCCCTCTGTGCCACCGCTTGAGCCAGTGTATGCCTTAGGCTTACGTTGCGAAGTTTGTAGGGGCAAATGAGATTATTTTCCCGCCTGCTGCGTGTTTCTGCTTAGCTTCGGTGCCTTCCTATCAGCAAAACTTGCAAGTACCAACTATACACAGCTCCGACTTCTCGGCTTCTAAATATATTGAGCCAACTGTTGTGTTTCTTTTTCTTAACTATCATCTTCATTGCTTTTGCGGGACGGTAGTGTTTGTTTTTCAGTTTGTTTGTTGGTATATGAACGTCGTTGTAGTACTTCTCCTCCTGGCTTATCGGCAACGTGGAGGAGACGCCCTTTCTTGCTGAGGCCTTCAGAATGGGACAGAAAGCGCAGCAGAGGAGTGGAAACGACGAAGTTTCCTTGGGAGGACTGATGATTTCATTGATTGATATGTGGGGTTTAACGTCCCAAAATTTTGGGCGGAGTAAGAGCTTCATGGCTTGCGTTGCAACTCGCGGGGTAGCGGGATTCCCGGGGCATGTTCGGACATTTACCACTTAACGGGCCTCTCAGTCCTCTGCAGTTCGAAATGGTGCGCGCGTATTAGGTCGCGAAGCACGACTTGTGTAATCGCTCGGTCCTTTATATGCAAACGAATGCGCGCACGCGTACAGATTATGACGATGCGTGGAAAGGGATAAAGCAATTTTATTCATTTGGTTCGATTGATTGATTTCCACTTACGCGTGTGCACTCATACAACTGTACACGCGTTCAACATTAAGTAAATGGAGATTGAGGAAACAAGCGGAATTTCTGTGGCTTCAGTGACCCTGAGTCTTTGATAAGCACGCTTTTAATGCTGACCGTCTACCGGTGCGTTAAAGATCATGAATGATGTGTCTGTATAGGAGACCATGTTTTCGTTTCCAATGTTTATTGGCAACAATGTTAAGGCCTAATCACTCGCACGCGTCGCAGCGTGTCAGCGCGTGGCTTTATGCCTTGGTGCCGCGCACTCTCCCTATGGCGTGAGAGGGCGCGTTCCGAGCTAAGTTCCGTGCCCTCTGTCTCTTTAGGGAGAGGGCACGAGCCGCGTCAGAAACCGAGGCGTTGACGCGCTGTGGCGGGTACGTCTCGTCAGGCCTATAGAGATAACACTTCACGTTTCGATGGCGATACTATTCTCAGTCACCACGCTTTCATGCGCACACTCACGCGTCTACCATCGTAATTCGATCGCGAGCGGTTGGTATTCAAGAGGTGTTGATAACTGAAGCTGCACGCAGACGTTTGGAAGGAGAGGATAGAACCCTAGGTTCAGGAGGACAATGAGTTGGGAAGAAGTGGTGAGGTGTGGTGGGCATATATATATATATATATATATATATATATATATATATATATATATATATATATATATATAGGGACGGGAACTGGAGTCTGTGTAGGTGGCTGTCAAAGATGGGGAGCTCGACAAGCGCGTCGGTGACTCGGGAGCCTCCAGGGAACGCCGGACCGATCGTCCTGCCCGCAGCTCTCTTCAACTAGCAAAGCAAACACGCGCTGCGCGTCAGCGCTCGTGTCATCGTCGGTGCGTTGACGCAGGAGCGAGTTCGCCGCTGCATAGATGCGGCAAGCTTGCGCTGATGGAGTTTGTGAGGTCCCTCTGTGCGCCAGGTCAACAAAGTCTACTGCGTCGGTCAACTTTGACGGGTGCTGTCGATACTCCAGCTTGCGTCCATATGGTCGGCTCGGAATTGAGACGACGGTGGGTGTGGAGAGTGACCTCCACATTGCCGGCCTCAAATTTGATTTCTCTCTGCATACGTGAATCGGATTCTACAATGCGTGCCACACAGGAAATGCTATCAACTCTGTAATGCATTATGCTTTAATGCTGTTTGCGTTATGCCACATGGAGATACCTCACGTCATTTGCCTGAATAGAATTCGCGTTCTCAATTCATTTGCCAGAACTTCCTCGACTTCTGAATGCGTACTTGGCGCCATAGCTCGCGGAGCGAAGTTACACTTGAGGCAATCGAAATAACCTCTGTATTCTAAGTATATTATGATCTTGACTTTCGAAAAAGCGATTTGCGTTGTCAAACAAAGTTATTTAGGCTGGTGTTGCGATAGCATCGACATGACGGGCGATGGCCTTGTCCTTGAATCCGACGTGCAATGGCTGAAGCAATCGGGAAATGTCGGTTGCATTGTCGTAAAAAGCAGTGACACACTCGAGCTAATGACAACATAGATTATGGTGTGTACATAACTGAAGACCTATCCCCGAAGGTGCGCGACTAACGAAAAAAACTGTGGGACGCAGCTGCCTGTCATCGAAATAAGATCCAGAGTAGAGGTGCGTTATCGTCATGGCTATATTGATGACATGCACTACATCTTCGACAACAATACATATTCCTAAAACGTGAATTTACTGGTGCCGCTAAAGAATCGCTTGCTTGGAAAACTAAAACAACCCTTTGACTGTCTAGAAATTTAAAAAAATTGAAAATTAAATGCGAACCATTTATTAGCGATCTTATACTAATTGAAGCGTTTCTATCTTTCCGCTTGCGTTTGGGTGCTCTCGGTGTCACCCCTTCATTTGGCGTGAACCAAAAGTAGCATGGGAGGGTAAGATAGTTTGACAAATATGACGCGCTGGTCAAGACATGAATAATATCACAATCCCGTCGCGTACGTCTTCAAACACTTCCCGCCAGACAGTGGCACATACCCACGGGCGGGTATGTGCCGCTGGTATACGGGTGTGTGTCACAGATGAGTGACACTTAGTATCTACCCAGGAACGATGAGAACACACATGGGTAATTTCAACTCGTTAGCATTAAAACTGCTGTCGGGCCAACGAATGCATAAAATAAATAAATGTGAGTGTTAAGAAAAGCCTGACATAGACAGCGTTGACCCCTCGACGAATGCAAATAATAAATTTCAGGGTCCCGGCAGGAATTAAACCAAGCATTCTGTGTGGCAGTCAAGCATTCTACCACAAAGCTACGCCAGGTCACGAAAGGTATTTTCAAGTAGACCCAAATCGGCTTCTGCTGTTGCAAATACGCACATTCCAGTTGACATCGTTGCGCAAGTGCAAACAACTGGTTGTGCAAACATCTGAAACTCTTCAACATATGTCTGTGTGTGCAACCTTTGTACATATATTTAGCATAATTTTATTACGTGTCGCTCAATTAAAAATTTGCAACACGATCACCTTCCTTCCGCATGCTTCGCATAATGTCGGCTCCCAGGTACGTGGGAACTGCCGAATAATTTTTTTTGTATTTAAATGCCAGAGGTACCATTAAAAACTCGTTCCTTAACTCCCCATTGTTACGTCGTACCCTCCCCATGTAGTTGCTATAATGAAGATCTGGCTACATGGTAGAATGTTTGATTGTGAATTCACCCTACCTGGTTACGTATAGCAGTATGCAATGACCGATCACATGACAAAGGTTGTGGTGTAGCACTACTTATTCGCTCTGACGTAAACGTTTTGTGCTCCCCGACACACCTGACGTTGAACTTGCTTGGTGGAAACTCTGTTTAAATAAAAGGTCTTTCGTTGTTGGTGTATATTATTGAGCGCCAGATTCCTCTTTGGCATATTTAGAATGTTTTAGCACATTATGCACAAACTTCACTTCGGTACCTCACAATTTGTCTTTGTGGGGGGCTTCAACGCACCGGGTATTGATTGGCAAACAAAAAGTTGCACTGGGCAAGAAATTTCTATTTGTAGAGAACTGTTATCTTTTTCACTAACCCTGGGTTTAATCAAATAGTACAATGTTCTACTCTCTTCACTTTTAGTTCAAAGTGCATTTTAATGCAACATACTTGAGGGCATTTCTGACCACAATGCTGTGCACATATCGCTTCCATCTCATCTAAATAAGCAGCAGACGGAAATTATGCAGTTTCGTTACTTTGTTGATGCAGACGACACTTCTATCACAGATATGCTTGCTTCCAACTTTGACTCATTTCAAGCACTATACATTAACGGTCACGTTGACACCTAAGTCAGTGAATGTGAGCATATGGTGAAGTTATGCATTGGTCAATTCGTACCTCAGCAAACTAAACAAAATCTCCAGATTCCATGGATGAATCGCAGCTTGCTGCAAACTTCACGTAGCGTTCGTCGTCTGCGTCATTTGAAAAAGAGAGGTATTATCAGTCGCTTTGGCACCGCTGTGAAAGATCTACGTGAAAAAGAGGAATGTGCTAGGAACATTTATTACCATGTTGACCTTCATGCTTTACTGAAATGTAACCGTTAGAAATTCTGGTCTTCTGTCAACCCCACTATATAACTGATACAGTTTCCTTTATTATAGATAATACAGCTGTTTCAGACCATTTTATTATAGGTAATGAGTTTATTATCTATTTTCAATCGGTGTTCACGCATGACACTAATGCCGTCATTTTGTTCAGAAGTGCTAAATGAAAACTGCACGTCAATGATCTCGTAATTAGCACAGACGGTGTCCTGAGCTTGATTTTCAAGTTAGATACGAAGAAGTGTACTGGCCCAGATAATATTCCAAATAGCTTTCTCGTGCGGTGCGCTTTCAGGGGTTCACGTAATTCGACCTTCAGTTTTAGCAAATCTTTGCACTTAAGTACACTCCCTCAGTCCTGGAAGTTAGCCAAGGTCTTGCCCTGCACAAGTCAGGAAACAGACAGCTCCCCTAATAATACAAACCCATATCACCCGCCTTCAAAGTCGGATAGCAGTCGAACACATCATTCAAATACACATAACTGAGTTTCTTAAAGCAAATGATTTTTCGATCAGCACACAACATGGATTTCGTGGTGACCTCAGCAAATTAACGCAGCTTGTGGAATTTTCACATTACAATATGAGTGATTTAGACATTAGTGATCAGATTAGTTTGTTATATATGAATTTTCAAAGGTGATTGATGCTGTTATTCACGTCAAGCTTCTAGCTAAACTAGAGGTTTTTAAATAATCCGCAGTTGGTCGACTGGACAGGAAACTGTGTATACTAACGCTCTCAATTCATTTCATTAGGTTCTAAGCCATCCTCAGCCGTAAAAGTTACACCCGGTGTTCCGTTTTGGCTCATCTGTTGTTTTTAATTTCTATAAATGATCATCCCAGCAATATTAGGTCCCAATATTTTTTCTATGCCGACGATTGTGTATTTCATCAAGTAAGCACTTCTTCTAAGGATCATATCATACTTCAGGATTCTTCTGCCCATTTTTGTTCACAATGCTCGGATTGACAGATGCGCATAAAGTTCCAAGAAACTGTATTTTTTGCCATTCACGAACAGCCTTTTTTCATCGCACCATGCATACTTCTTCCACAACATCGCTGTTCCCCGGGCACAGACATACATTTATCTTGGCGTTATGTTCACACAACATGCAATGGTCACTCCACATAGACTAAATTACATCTAAAGCATACAAAATTAGAGTAATTAAGACTAATGTTAGCTGCATCTTTAAAATCTACCGAATTGCTATTGTACAAAACACTAATTCGTCCAATGTTAGACTACGCTTCGGGCTTATGGAATCCATACAAAGTGTGTGACGTAGATGAAATTGAATGTGTACAAAGGAAATCTGTTCGTTTCATGTTTCATTGTTATGACCGTGATTTTTCTTAGTTATCTGCAATGAATTTTTTAAGTCATCACCATTATGTACTAGGCGTGATATCGATTTTTTGAAGCTATTGCATACTGCCGTTCATTCGTCATACCTGTTATGTGATGACAATCGCGTGATGTATGCTGTGCTCTAATAACTTGAAGAGGTCATATTCTCAACAATGAGCCATTTTTCGCGTGTACTAACCCAATAAAATACAGTTTTTTTTTCAAAGACAATTGTTTACTGGAACGACTTACCTAGATCTGTACGCGAAACGAATATATCAGATTTGTCAGAGTCATTTGTGTGACGTTAATACTTCTTTCTTTCAATATATACTCGGTTGTGCTTAGGAGGTGTCATTTGTACTCTAGAGAAGATGCTGTGGTATTGTTGTTATTTTTTGCTTGTATTTATGTTCCCCCCTCCAGAAATAGCCCTAAACTGGGCTGCTGTATTTGAAAATAAATAAATAAATAAATAAATAAATAAAAAGTACGATGATTCCTGCATTTTGCTATCGTTGAAGGCTGAGTCAACTTGTGAGTGTTTTTTGTTTTGTTCTTATTTAGCTTGCTCACTGAAGTGTCTGCTGTCGACAACGTCATGCCAAGGCGTAATTAAATTTCATCGTGCGACAGCTTCACCAAAAATGTCATTTAGGAACAAGTATATAACTAGGGCATTTTGTGACGTCATTTAATTTTGCTGCCGCGTTGGCAGGTACGCGTTGGGCTCACTAGTGGACGTCCTCGTGACATCGGCTGAGCCTTTATTTATTTTTATTTTTTTAAATTTAAATACTGCGGTCTATCTTAGACCATAGAAGAGTGTTAGAAAAAGTACATTTGAGTAAAAAGAACAACAAAATAGAGGTAAAGCAGTTATAACTTACAGAACACTTGAATTCAAAAGTTCTCAGACGATACTAAAAAATTTTGGGATTGCAGTTTGGATCATTATTTGAATTGCTGGAAGTTCACTGGCGCTGAAGCTCACGTGGACAGAAATTCGGCGAGAAGGGTGTCATAAACGCGTTTCGCTTATTAAGAATTATCAGGACATATAGCCAATACAAAATATTATAAATAGAAGGAATGCTGCTTCACGCTTTCCCGATTGCGTTTTCTTTAACGCGATAGCGTTTAAGAGCTCGTTTAGCGAAAATTCTGGCGTCGGCATTGTTGGTTGTGAACGAAAAGTCATCATCTTATGCGTGAACAAAAAATTGAGAGCGATATGAATATAATAAATAAATGATGAAAAGTCAAGGAGCCTAGTAGGGACCGAACCAGGGTTGTTTGGGTACAAGTGGGGGTAGAACCCGAATCGTTTGCGGGGCAAGCGGATGTTCTACCACACGGCCTAGCCTCTGCTAGTGAAAACAGTGAAAAGAACTCCATCTGCTTGGAAATACGCCGAGAGTGGCTTTCATGCTTCACAAACACACGCGTCCTGTATTCATGCTTCACAATTCAACACGAAATATTGCAGTAATAATGCGTGGTACAAGCGTCCTTGGCCAAAGGGCATCAAAATATGTGATTATCACAATGGCTCCTTGGTGGAAAGCTAGTACTCCATTACGAAAAGCACACACGCTACGGCGAATTCGCTACACGCTTAGTGGGTGCGTAGCAAATTCGAAAAGGTTTCATGCACTTAGCGTTTGAAGTACGTACTAGGAACGGGATGTCGCTATCACGTTCAACTCCTAAAGGCGAAACTTTATGGTTCCCTAATTTTTGAAATTGACACGAAAGCTTTTGATGTTTCACCGAACGCGAAAAGTGACCGTGTCGTTACGTCAACGTGAGTGATGCAAAACTCATGATCAATAATGGCGTCGCCGGGTAACATCATCCAGACGTCACAGATTGCCATAGCTTGAGATGACGTGATGATCAAACTATGGGGCCTGATGATGACGTCATTACACGCCGTCGTCGCTTGGTCAAAGGTGAGCTGATCACGGAGGCTACAGTGCAAAAGCAAGCGAGGCGCATAAAGCTTGCAGTGCCTCAAATCCTAGAGGCAGTGGGAAACCATGTTAGGTGCCGAAAGCTTTCAGAAAATAAGGGGTGTGGGGGCTGGGGTTTTCATACTTTGGCAGAGATGAGAAAGAAAGCGTTCAGTTATCTTTGGAGAATGCATAAAGGGCCCTGGGAGATTATATGTACTTGTCAGGTAATGCCCTTCTCATGCAATGTCTTGTAAACGCCTTGTAAAACAATGGTGCTGAAACCTTTGATCAAGGAAGACGAAATGAAAGTGAGTAGACTGATCAGAAGCAGCATGCTGACCCATTTGCGAGCAAAGGACGTCCACGAATTTTTTTTTCATCGCTGGTGACAAAAGCGACATAGTGAAGAAACGCGCTGTAAGTTTTTAAACATTGTTTTTCTACAGTTTAGAGCTAACACGCTGGACTGTGATGACTTTCTTTAATTCTTTTCTCCTTTTCTTGCGTTACAGTGAGGCGGCATAACAAGCGTGGCAAGAAGAAGAACAAGGACAAAAAGGGCACGAGGGGAAGCGGTGTCGCCAGGGGTGAGTGTTTTCCCGAGCGTATATGCCAAGTGAAAAGTATTGAACACGAAGCAAGAAAAATTGATCTAAAATAGATAAAATATGCGCAACAATCAACTTTATACTTATTCCTATGCTTAAGTGCGTATACACTGGTATAGTAAGTACTATGAAGTGAATCCCACCGTCAATATATCTTCTGTTTTGTTTTGGGAGGCTCAGCAACGTTGCAAGTGTAAAACCTACACGCAACGCCAGGAAGGACCTCACGGAACACATTACTCAAGCACCGGCACTCACAGCCCGCCGTGTACGATGGTGTGCCTGTTCCGGTGCTCAGATGCTGACCCAAAGCTTGTGGGTTCAATCCCAGCCAAGGCGTTCGCATTTAGATGGAGGTGAAACGGTAGACGCCCTTGTGCTGTGCATTGTTAGTGCACGTTAAAGAAGACCAGATGGTCAACGTTTTCGAACCCCCCCCCCCCCCTCCACTAAAGCGTCCCTCACAATCATATCGTGGTTCTGGGACATATGAAATAGCAACGAATATTATCATCACTGGCACCGACTAACAAATGTTTGATTACTTGTTAGCTATGTATGATGTTACGCAATACGGTGTCTTGGTATGTATTCGGATGCATAGTTGCGGGATTCTGACATTTATGCGCGTGGTTGCCAAATCATCACCAGTGCTTGCCCTATTCTTTCTTAGCCGCCTTGGCGTTGCGCGTAAGTTTTCGCCTTGAATTTTTTTGGGCCCACTATGCCTAACCGATATTTTATTCAGCGACCTTGGAACTTCACGAGTGTGAGTCTTGGGTTTGGTCACTAGTTTAGTGGCGTTCGCCGTAGGCTTGAACTAAGCCAGAAAAAAATATTTTACGAGCACTTTGCAAATAAATTTGATTACATGTTTGTTTGAGTAGAAAGTGCTGATTGAAAAGTTAAATAAAACCAGACAGATAAACACACTCCAGTGACTGGTCACATGAAGAACGGGGCAAAATGTCTGACTTAGTGAAACAAAATAGGAGAAAAAAAAATAAGCTACAGCGTGTCTTACTAAAGGAGGAGATTCCTAACATGAAGTTTCCTAAATATACTCTACTCTGGCGCTAGTGTCTGTGGGAGCTGCAACACACAGCGCTTCGGCGAGCATAGGAATTCGGGGTATGACATGGATTTGCCTAGTCTTCGTATATACTTTAAGTTCGCTCTGACTTCGCGTGGCTTGACGCTGCTTTGTCACGAAACAACAATCGGCAAATGTTCGGCACTTACACCACATTAATCTCTTAGACTTACCACTCCAAATTGGTTCACGAAGTGAAAAACGGTTTGTTGTTTCCTTCACAACGAATTCGCAACACAGCAATCAACGAAGCCACAAGTGCGTTTGTCGCGCGCAAGCACGAAGACTAGGCAATTCCGTTGATTGTTGATTGATTGATTTGTAGGGTTTATCGTCCCAAAACCACCATATGATTTTGAGAAACACCATAGTGGAGGGTTCCGGAAATTTCGACCACCTGGGGTCCTTTACGTGCACCCAAATCTGAGCACATGGGCCTACAACATTTCCGCCTCCATCTGAAATGCAGCCGCCGCAGCCGAGATTCGATCCCGTGACCTGCGGGTCAGCAGCCGAGTACATCAACCACTAGACCACCGCGGCGGGGGCAGGCAATTCCGTGTACTACCCATCATTCCCATGGTCGCTGAACGATCGCAGCGCCGGAGTCCCCTCTAGTTAATTTTAGAAAACTCTATGACTCCGAAGATACGCAAGAAGGAGGAATGATTAGGCAGATATACGAAATCCCCTGTTGTTCAGTGCCGTCCAAGGGTTACGCAGGATTATGTACTTCTTGGCGAAGGGCGGGTTACTGAATAGTGCGGAATGGGAAGGAGTGATGATGGATTTTTTGCTAATAATTATTTCGCGGGTAGGGGAAAGAAGGGCATACAAGTTGTGAGTGCCGTGTGATCCCACAAATTTCGTCCACCAGAATGAAGGTGTCTGAACGAAATGCTTTTTGTTTGGTTTCAGTTTCGTGCCACCGCAAAAAAGTCTCGCTCTGTTTCGCTGTACAGGAATAAAATAAGCAGTTCCGCAATGATTTGCAGTGGGATTTATTTGCATACAAAACTTGAACTTGGAGTAATGATAAAAACCTGAGATTCGTGGTATAGTTACTTGTGTTCTTCTTAGGAACGTGGGGTAGAAAAAGCTTTTGCCACGTACGCTTACGAAGGGCGCAAGTAACTCTACCAAAAAATTCAACTAACCGCAGCGCTAACAAGTAGTATCTTTACTTCGGAATTCCTGCACGCTTATTCTGCCGCCTGAGGTGTGTATTGCTGGTCATGCAACATGAGCTCACTAGTTCCGGATCGCCAAGGTTTTCCGTGAACCGAGACGTGATTTATGAAAAAAGACATTTCAAGTTCGCTGCGAAACGAGGACAAAAAAAACTAAACGTTTTGGTTGCGTTTGCGTTCTGGTCAAATCATTTTGCTTGTTTTTGCTTGTTGGTTTTCGTTACGTTCCGACACACTTATCGTAGGAGCTGTCGGGGAGTGCACTGTGGGGAAGAGAAATAGAGACGAACACATTAAACTCAGAAAAAAAATTATTATGAAAAGAGTCTGACTGGAACAAAACAGAAAGAAAGAAGGCGACAGAAAAGCCACGAGGTCAGAAAGGAACATAAATGTTTGGGAAATTGGGAGCGGCGAATGAGTAGACGTCGATCAGAACAATCTTTATTTTTTAAGCAATGAAGGAGCTAGATATAGGACACGACAATATGCAAGAAAGACTAGAACAAGGCTGTAAGTTGATGCCCCGATGAACTTCCGTCTCAATATGCTGGCGACTATCTCTGATGTTTACCACTGATCTAGCTTTGACTCCTTCGCTCGTAGGAAGCCAGCCGCCAACGTTACATACAGCAACAAATATCTTCCTGTATTCTCTGATGCGGAAGCAGAATTAAGTGAAATGAGTGACATAACGCGTATGCAGATCTTGAAAAAGGGTGCTTACCTCTCACGCACTGACACTTTATTATTTGCTATAGACATGAGTGCAAGTTGAGTGGCAGCCTGTGTGCTTTATATACGCTATCGGCGTCGGCCTTGGTTTATCAAGGGCGTCATCGCTTGCTTGTTGGGAAAACCTAACGTTGATTCAGATCAACAAAACGGCCGTATATGATTGCGCGTTGCTCTTAAGCACCATTTGTGTTTGCCCCGCAGCTCAACATAGTGTCTACTTCACGGGATGATGATGATGATTTGTGGGGTTTAACGTCCCAAAACCACCATATGATTATGAGAGACGCCGTAGTGGAAGACTCCGGGAATTTCGACCACCTGGGGTTCTTTAACGTGCACCCAAATGTGAGCACACGGGCCTACAACATTTCCGCCTCCATCGGAAATGCAGCCGCCGGAGCCGAGATTTCATCCCGCGACCGGCGGGTCAGCAGCAGCAATAATAATAATAATAATAATAATAATAATAATAATAATAATAATAATAATAATAATAATAATAATAATAATAATAATGTAGAATAAATAAAAGCAAAATAAAAGATAAGGAAGACTATTTGGGTGATTCCGCTGCATGGAGCCTCAAAGAGAAACCTGCTCTATATGTTATCAGTGCTTTGCGCGCCCGGATGACGTCGCGGACGCAGAAGTCTAGTTTGCGAGAGCCGTTCAGTTTTGTTAGTGCTAAGGTCGAACCCTCTCGCAAGCAACGAGCTCGAGTCTCAACTGCGGGAAGACAAAGAACGTTGTTTAGGGCGGCGTTTGCATATAGGTGGGCAGCACTCTGCACCGTCTGCAGTCCATAAAATTCTGCGAACGTGGGGCACCTTCCTTGAGCTGTACCTTGAAGCCGCGTGAAGGAAGCGAGCACTGATAAAGCCTTGTACAAGTACAGTGAAAAGTTTGGGCGTACACGCGTAGTTCAAGCGTTTTTGCGCCTCCGCAAAACTTCATTAGTCGGCTTGACTGCTGGGCCACTGACAAAAATCACTACCAACAAACTGTCTCTCTAAAAATTTAGTTCATTTAACACAATTTTACATTCTGCAAAAAATAAATAAGAAAAAAAAAGGACATCATCTCCCGCTAAAAGGAACCACGTGTAGATGGAAAGCTGTGGGTGCTAACGCTTACACTGGCAGCGACTTTGACGCTGGCGCTTATCGCGGCGTAGCGCAAGAGAGAAAAACGGGGAGGGGCAAAGCATGCAGTGATAAACCGGTGTTTTTCACAGGAATATGGCAATTGTGGCTAATGGGCAATTACCCGCAGAAAACTCAAATTGGACACAGAGATCCACAGACCGCTTTTAGATCATATTACCATGCACACTGCGAATTTTTATTGTTCAACAACGCACAGAAGAAACCTCCCACTAGCACAACCTTGGAGGTCAAGATTCAGTGCCTCTATATACGGGGTAGCCAGTGAACAGTTTGGTAAATGTTCAACGTTTACAGAGAAGAAGTGCCACTTCAGCATGCGGCGAATTTAGAAGAACCAGTTGAATATGCTGACGCTGTTCCACTAACGATTATTTCCCCACCTAATCACAAACTGTGACCGAGAGTTGTACTATTTAGTTAAAACGTTCGATTCAATCATTCGTATGAGTAAATTACAATTTCACATAGCCAGTGGCCCCATTCTGATCATAAGAAAATGCTATAGGCAAATTCGAAAATGCGCAGAAAGAAAATTCAGATCGCGATGATACTACCTTCAGGTTACCGCAATATAGCTCGTCGTCATGCCATAGATTCTGATGTCGTCTCATAAGGCTTTACTTTTTGATAAGAATTCCTTACATTGGCTTTTGAGGAATCCATAGTCTGACTGAAGTAAGCTTGAGAAAAAAACTTCATTGCACCAATGTGCCGAAAATTCGCAGATTAGACACTGAAATTCGTGCCTTCACACTGAGGTTCACTTGCTGGAGTGTCAGTGAGACATTCATAGGTTAAGGTTTGGTCTGCTTTTCTTCTTTTGATAAATATTTGATGAGGGTGAAAAAAATTAACTAGCTTAAACATGATTTACAGATTTAAACCGACGTAACGTTTAACAATACTTGTCCCTTTACAGCATATGCGCGTAACGTTTACCTCTATATGAAACGTGAAATATGTAACTTAATCACGGTGATTATTCTATAGCCAGCAAAAAAGGTGGAATAATTTGTGATGTGCCGTTGTTCTTCACAACGGCTTTCGATTTATGGAAGCACCGGTTAACTGCAGAATTTGGGTGAATGAAAGACGAGAAACTAGCAGCTGACAGCGTCCCAAACGGTTTGACCGATTGTCTAAACGTTGAAGCTAGTCAACATAAAGATAATGAATAACAAGGAGGAGGAAGGGGAGAAATGAAAGGCAGGAATGACAACCAGACGCATGTCCGGTTTGCTACCCCGCACTGGGGGAAGGGGTGAGGGGAATAAAGGAAAACAGAGAGAGAAGTGAAGGCCAACGTGTGTGTAGATACGACCTTGTCCATTGCACGCTTATAAGCGGTCGCGTAGTCTGGTCGTTTTCAGAAAACTTAGCAATGCCCACGTCGCTTTGCTGGCCTGCGACGCGTACAGCGATGAAGCAAGGATCTTCTCTTCGGAGGAAGGTCTACTGTCTAGTGTCTCTAACGTTTCGCGTAGCAAGTTGCGTTCGCTCGCAAAACGTTCACATGAACACAGTAGATTTCTATTGTCTCGTCAGTGTCGCACGATTCACATCGGGAGCTATTCGCCATTCCTAAGCGAAAGGAGTACGCCTTCGTAAAAGCTACTCCTAACCACAGGCGGCACAGTAAAGTTGCATCCTGGCGCGAGAGGTCTGGTAGAACTTGAAGTTCCAATTTGTGTAGGTGGCGGGTCCCGACACTGGGCTCACTCAGCCAAGGTTCCGACATGGTGTTAGCGAACGAGTGAAGGCCCCTTGCAGCGTCGGTTTTCGACAATGGAATTGGGGTTGTCTTGGAGTCCGCGTGGGCGGATCAGGCAGCATTATCAGCAAGGTCGTTACCGACAATACCACAATGTTCCGGTAACCACTGAAACACCACGTCATGTCCTTTCGATAAAACTTCGTGAAGTACTTCTCTTAATTCATTCACTAGTCGTTGATGCACCTTTTGTCGTAAAGCTGATTGCAAACTCTGAAAGGATGCCTTGGAGTCGCAGAACACAGCCTATTTTTGAGGCCGGGCTTCCGCAATATAAAGTATAGCAACACGTAAGGCGGCGAGCTCCGCTGCTGTGGATGTTGTCCTAGGCGACAGTTTGAACCTTATAGTGACCTGGTATTTCGGGATGACAACAGCATCTGTGGAGCTGTCTGCCAAGACCGACCCATCGGTGTAAGTGTGGGTTCTCTGGCCGTATTTTTTGTTGAGTAGCGACAATGTCACCTGTCGTAGGACCACTGTTGAATGACGGCTCTTGTTCGTTATTTCCGGAATAGTGAGGCACACCTGTGGTGGTGGTAGGCACCATGGAGGTGACGCCGGTCTTGTTGCTGGAGTGAAGCCAAAAGGAAGGCATTCTCTATGGGCAGAAATAATCTTTGAAAACATCGCTAGTGGTCTTTGAAGTGGCAACACTGCAACATGGTGACCAGGAACTCGGCAGAGGTATCTTATGTGGGCTCTCAAATTGTCAGTGATAATGTACGTTTGAATTGGATGCTCTCTTGCGATCATAATTGCCCCGTAGGCTGAGGTGCATTGCGGCAATCCTAAGCACACGCGTAGTGCTTGTTCTTGCAGACTTTCGAGGGGGCGGTTGTTCGTCTTGCACGAACTTGCCAGTAGCGGCAAGCTGTAGCGCAAAAATCCCAGAAACAGTGCCCTGTATAGCTGCATCATTGACCTTATCGATATACCCCAAGATTTTCCGCAGAGGAACCGCATTATATGGACGATGGAAGTTAGCCTTCTCTTCAGGTAATTGCAGTGGGCACCTCACGAAAGGTCCCTGTCAAGAATCACACCCAGAAAGCAATGGTTCTGCTGGTATGGAATATTTTGTCCATTGATGGTAACAGGGTATTGTGTCATGGCTCTGCGACTAAACGCAACCATTGCACATTTTTCTGTTGAGACGCAAAGATCTTGTTTGCGGAGATATGAGCATGTCAGGGTGGCAGCCTGCTGGACTCTTGCACGTACTTGTAGGCGAGTTACAGCCGAAGTCCATAGACAAATATCGTCGGCATATATGGATATGAGGATAGTACTAGACAAAATTTCACGAAGGCCTACCATCACGAGGTTGAATAAGTGGGACTTAATACGGGGCCCTGAGGGACGCCACGGGAGGTATAGTAATTGGCTGTACGTCCATATGAGGTTTGTACAAAAAAGGACCTTCTCGTCAAATAATTCTGGATGAAACATCCGACCACCGATTCCGACAGCTTCCAACGAGTCTATAGGATGGCTTTATGGGTTACGTTATCATAAGCCCCTTTGACGTCGAGGAAGAGTGCCAGTGGTATGCGCTTGAGGCTCTTCTGTTGCTGGATAAATGTTGTGAGATCAATCTCGTTGTCAAGAGATGACCTACCTCGCCGAAAACTTGTCATGCAGTTTGGGTATATGTAGTAGCGCTCGAGGTACCATTCTAGGCGTGTAAGTATCATCCTTTCCATGACTTTTCCTACGCAACTTGCGGCGGCAACAGGGCGAAATGATGTCAAATCAAATGGTGACTTTCCTGCTTTGAGTAGTGGCACAAGTCGACTTATCTTCCAATCCTGGGGAACAATGCCCGCCTGCCATGAGTGGTTGTAATAGCATAACAACTGTCCCGTGGCTACTTGTTGAATGTTGGCTAGAGCGGCGTATGATGCCATCGGGTCCTGGTGAAGATTATCGTCGGGAAGCCGCCAAAGATGCGTCAAATTCTTCTATAGTGAAAAGATTGTCCATTTCGAAGATGTGAGGTTCAGAGATAACACTCCTAATGGTGCCAGTGGACAAGGCGGACACACCAGCGATTCGCGTAGAAAACTCATTTGCCACTTAAAGTTGGGTGCGGCCTAAATGTAGGGCTAAAGCCATGAAAGGATGTCTTTGTTGGGGAGTCGAGCGCAGGCCACGAATAGTGCTCCAGATGCGTGACAACGGCTTTCGGGGATCCAGTGATTCGCAGAATGATTTTCAGCGTTCCTGTTAAAGTTTGTCTAAACGTCGTTGGACTTTTTTCTGTATGCCTCGTGCCAGCCTCAAGTCGCAGATTGCTTTCGTCCGCCTGTATCTCCTTTCCGCCCTTCGGCGAAGCACACACAGTTTTTCCAGTTCAACGTCGAAATCTGAACGCTTGCCGGTGAACGGGAGGAGACAGGAAGCTTCCCTCATTGCCTCTTTGATGACATCCTCCAAGTTCTGGTCAGTGTCTTCACGGCATGTATTTTCCATGAGTCGCTTAAATTTAGACCAATCAATTCTTCGTGTTGTGGTCCTAGGAGAAGAGTTAGTAAGACCCCTTATTCGCATATAAGTTAAAATGTGGTCACTCCCATGCGTTTTGATGTCTGAAAACCGACCTTGCAACCGGAAGTTTCTGGATACCAGAGTCATATCGAGGCAACATGCTGCACGTAAGGCCCCGCAGGTATGTAGGGGTGCCATCATTTAAGAAACATAGGTCGTGCTTGGAGGCGAATGACACGAGGTTTCTTCCCTTAGCGTTCATCGTCGAACTACCCCAGATTAAGTGATGTGCGTTGAAGTCTCCAGTTATAACCCACGGGCCCGTAGTTGTTGTCAGTGTGTCTCGTAGTCGGTCTTGTTCAAACCGTCCGGATGGTGATATGTAGACACCAATGAGTGTGAATGACACTTTTTTCCTATTTAACGCGTAAGCAGCCATATTGATTGTCATCATGCGGTTGAACTGCGTGATGCACAAATGTGAAATCTGTGCGAATGTAAACAACCACCTTGCTGCGTTCCTTGCACGTTGAAAAAATGAAAGATTCATACCCTGATAGCTGAGGAGGTTGTTGCACGTTTGGTTTACATATAACTATTAGAGGAATACGATTCATGAATATATTATTACCACATGGTTTGCTTGGGTGAGATCGAAGAGCGAAAAAAGACAAAGACGATCTCTCTGAGATTTGCCAGCCAGCAGAGCGAGTGGTGGTCAGTCACCACTTTGAAGGGACGACCGTAGAGGTTAGGCCGAAATTTGGTCGTCGCCCACACGACTGCGAGGCATTCTTTTTCTGACGTAGAATAGTTGGTCTCAGCTCGAGAAAGAGTACGACTGGCGTAAGCTATCACATGCTCAACGCCGCCGTGTCGTTGTACAAGGACAGCGCCAAGTCCGACGTTGCTGGCATCTGTATGAATTTCTGTAGCAGCGTCCTCATCAAAATGGGCAAGAACAGGGGCTGTTTGCATTCTCTGTCGTAACTCTGTGAACGCTGTATCTTGTTCTGCGTCCCAAGTAAAGGGTACGTCATCTCGGGTGAGTCGCGTAAGAGGTTCAGCTATCTTAGAGAAGTTGGCGATAAATCGGTGATATTACGCGCACAAGCCGAGGAAACGGCGTACTGCTCTTTTATCTGATGGGACAGGGAAGGCGGTGACAGCAGCAGTTTTGTCTGGATCAGGTCGCACTCCATCTGCACTAATGACATGTTCCAGAAATTTCAGCTCTTCATAGCCGAAATGGCATTTTTGGGGTTTCAGCGTAAGTTCAGCTGTGCGAATGGCTTCCAGAACCTTTCTCAGACGCTTCAGATGTTCTCCAAAACTCTCGGAAAAGGTGACCACATCATCGAGGTAGACAAGGCAGCTTTGCCACTTCAAGCCAGCGAGAACTGTGTCCATCATCCTCTGAAAAGTGGCTGGTGCAGAACAGAGGCCGAAGGGAAGAACTCTGAATTCGTAAAGTCCGTCTGGAGTCACAAACGCGGTTTTTTCTCGGTCTCGTTCATCCACTTCAATTTGCCAATAGCCACTCTTTAGATCGATGGACGAAAAATACTTCGCACGTCGTAACCTGTCGAGGGAGTCGTCTACTCGTGGAAGCGGGTAGACGTCCTTTTTTGTGACGCTATTAAGCTTCCTGTAGTCAATACAGAATCGCAGCGTTCCGTCTTTTTTCTTTACTAGAACGACTGGCGAGGACCAAGCGCTGCTGGATGGTTGAATGATCCCGTCATCGAGCATCTCTTTTACTTGTGTCTGAATAGCCTCGCGTTCTTTGGCAGAAACGCGATAAGGCTGCTGCCGGATGGGGCGGACGTCGTCGTCGGTAATAATTCGATGCTTCGTGAGGTGTGTTTGACGGACTTTAGAAGAAGAGGCGAAGCAAGATCTAAACTCCCTTAAAAGGTCGTGAAGTGCAGCCTTTCTCTCGTCTGACAGCGTCGAATTAATGTCTATGTGGTCTAGAAATTCCTTATCCTCATGCGTTTCCTCGGACGCGAAGCACTCCGTGACGTCGGCAACAGGTTCTCCATAAGCTAGGGTGGTTCCACGGAAAAGATGCCGGTGCTCGTAATTGAAGTTCGTAGCTAGTATCGTTGACTGTCCGTCACGGACGCGCACAACACTTCGGGCGGCGCATACACCTTGGAGCAGCAGAAGTGATAAGTTGCCTTCAGCCACCACGTCACCGTCTTGGAAGTCTTCACAACAGACTTCGATGGGAACAGTTGCTCGAGGTGGCAGCGTCACACTGTCGTCAGCAACACGCAGCGCAAGTCTGCGGCAGTTATCGGCGTCTCGATCTGTTGCGCCTTGAGTCGAGAAGGTCACGATGAGCTCACGGAGATTTATGATGGCACCGTATTCCCGAAGGAAGTCCATGCCGATAATCAGCTGACGCGAACAGTCGGGGAGAACGAGGCAGCTGAGCACAAACGTTGACGCACGAATTTTCACTCTTGCGGTACAGTGACCCAGCGGTGTTACAACGTGTCCTCCAGCTGATCGAATTCGCGTTCCATTCCACGGCGTGATCACTTTCCTGAGATCTTTCGCTAGCCTCCCGCTGATGATCGAATAGTCTGCACCAGTGTCTACCAATGCACTGACCTGAAGACCGTCAACCAGCACAGGTATGTCGAGCGACACGCGGTCACTAAGTTCAGATGCGGATGTCGGCGTTTCTTCGGCACTGCGATTATTCTCTGACGAAATGCCTTCGGCGTTGCGTGCAAGCATCGATGGGAGGTCTTCCGCACTTTGAGTCCCAGCGACCTTGCCCCCGAAGGCCGCTGCCTTCAGTTTTCCCGACGAGGGCTCGGGGAGCGTTCCCGTGCCGTCACCCCAAAACGTGGCCCAGTGGCTGCGGGTCTCCTCGGAGATGGTGACCGCGATTGCCGTCGTGTAAAGGGTGCACGGTGTTGCGCGAGATATTCTTCGATATCCCTTGGCCTTTGACCAATTCGGGGACGAGGGGAATTGACGGAAAATCTGCGCAGTCCAAGTTGCCGGTATGGGCATTCGCGGTAAATGTGACCAGCTTCACCGCAATAATAGCAGAGGGGTCGTCTGTCTGGCGTACGCCAGAGATCAGACTTGCGCGTCGGTGTACGGCGACTATCGATGTCCAATCAGCGTGCGCTGACTGAATCGCGACTGACGGCATCATTGTCTGGATCGGGACGTATGGCATTGTCTGGATCGGGACGTGCGGCACTGTCTGGATCGGGACGTGCGGCACTGGCTGAATCGGGACTCCTTGACCCGAAAGAGGAGTGACAGATCGCAAGGCTTCCGCGTACGTACGACGGCGACTGTCAGTAGACACAGGAGCCGTTTCCAGATCAACCGACGTGGGCGGAAAACGATGGGCGTGCAGCACCTGCTGGACCTCGTCGCGGATGACACTGGTGATAGAACCAACATCGATTTGCCTTGTCCCGTACATCTTTTCCATTTCTTCCCGGACGACAGATCGAATGATCTCGCGAATCCATTCGGGGCTCTTGCTCCCAGGGGTGGCGAAAATCTCGGGAGTTGAGGCAGCATTCACTTGACGGTCAAACTGGGCAGACCGTTGGTGCAGTACTCGCTCCATTGTTGCCGCTTCAGTAAGGAACTCAGCAACACTTTTGGGGGGACTGGGATCGATACCCAGCACCTCCACCAGTCTTGTCACGTTACTCTCGACAAACTTGATAAAAAATGGGCTCGTTTAGTCGACTACTCAAGCAGCGGCTCAGAGAGATCGTCTTTGTCTTCTTTCACTCTTCGATCTCACCCAAGCAAACCATGTGGCAATACTGGCGGAATGAAGAGATGCGGGATCTCAGGCCTCTCGCGTTCCACTGCAGTATCGACTCTTGTTGGAACTCGTTGCGGAAAGAGAAAATTGGTCGAGCCGTGGTTGCTACTGGAGACTTACAAATACTGGACTTAGAGCATCCAGTACTTGTAGTACACTCTGCGCGAGTGGAGACTTCAGGCTGCTGCACAGCTTTCGCATGGCAACTAGCAGTGTTTGGAACATTCTGATGACTTCTGTGTCCTCCTCAGGCAGCTTGTCAGCGGCTGGCTGGAGGGATGTGATAGTCGATGTGCGTTTGGAATCTGCAGGTGGCTGTGATTTCGGCAATAAAGGCCAAATTGATTCATTTGCAACATTGCTGTTCGTTGGTTTGTTGACCGCGCTGGCCGCCTTCGGTCTGGGAGGCAAGGGCGGTGGAAGAGAAGGGTGGTGGAGTGGCGCTGTCGATGCAGCGTCTGCGACATTCTTTGATGAACTGTGGTGACGATGACGCCTCTTTCGGATGGTCCTGGCAGCCTCTCAATGCGACGAATCGTCTCTGACCATTTGTTTTAATACCGCTGTTTCTCTTTGGATTTTGGGGCATTCTTTTGGCGAAGCTGCATGTGATCCATGACAATGCGAGCATTTGAGGGTAGTTGCTTCGCAGTCATCCGCAGAATGGGCTTCCGCGCAACGAGGACACACCGTCTTATTTTCGCATACGCTTCACACGTGGCCCAGCTTCATGCACTTATGACACTGTAAGGGCATCGGTACGAAAGGTCGCACAGAATGCCGAAAATGGCCCACCTTTACGTGTGAAGGAAGAGAGTCGCCCTTGAACATGATCTTCCAGCAGTGTGAGTTTGCCAAACGGACAACTTTTGTGATGACGATGGCTTCATTTGCTTATTTGACCAGAACATCGAAGTCGGAGCTGGGAATGGCAGTATCCACATCGTAGATGACTCCAGTGACGGCGTTAGAGCTCACCGGAATGTAGGAGCGAACTTTCATTCCTCCCAGTTCGTTGACGTTGCGCAGTATAATAAGTGCCGCAGCATGTAAAACGTCGATGGCCAATAGGTTCTTACGCGTGTTCACTCTGATGTCTGTAATCTCGTTTGGCACGAGTCTTTCCAGCATCACGGAAACAGATTGCCGGTTGAGGCGCTTCATGTTACCGTCCGGTACCTAAGGGACAAAAAGGATAGTGTTTGTCACGGGTCTCCTTGGCACTCTATCGTTCAACGTACTCGATGACGAAGATGTTCTGACGTTCCACCTCTTCGCTTTATGGCTCAGCACCAGCTTAAAATCGTCGTCGTCAAAAGGCTCTTCGCTGCTCATTGAGTAAACAAGAGTGTCTTTGCTGTCGTAGTCGCTGTAGAGCCCCGTACGCTTCCTGGATGCGGCCACCGCTGACGCCGCCGTATCTGGCGGACGTCCGTGGGGGTCCACCTCGATCACCGACAGACACAGATGTGATAATCGCGAAGTTCACTTATAATTAGGTGAAAAGAGAGAGCACCCACTGAAACAGCGATCTGCTAAGCAATCACTTCGCGTCGTCGACCGAGCATTCTCTAATGAGAAACAATGAAGTTTGACAGTATCATGGGCTGGTTTCGGACAAACATATTAAGCTTCCTATCTGCCTCTACTTTTATGATTTCTTAAATTCTTTAGAAGAATTTCTATGTATAACACTATTTCCTGTATGTGTGCTCTGACTATACGAGATTTATAGGTGACGTATTGTAACGCTGGATTGGGAGCTTACGAAGCACTATAGCGTGTTTCGCATGTTTTCTTTGGGGGGGGGGGGAGTTAAAGAATATAACCAATCCTGGATAATTTTCACGTCCTGCGGTTAAAAAGGGTGGTGCATTTATAAAAGTATATTGACGACTGTCGGTCCGTCCACAAAGAAATGGGCAGATATTTTGAACAGTCTCCTTGAAGTGTAACAATTTATCGCAAGTAGGAGAAAAATTGTTGTCAGTGCACAATACTGACATATATCCATAAATCAAACTTATAGCAGCTGCTACGTCTACTTAGGACAGGTAGTAACCACTGAGTTGAACTACGAGGCTAAAGTAACTAGAGTAATAAGAATGGAGTGGAGCACATTGGGAAAGCACTCTCAAGTAATGAATGGCACATTGACACTATCCTTCAAGACGATGGTATATAACAGCTGCATTTTCCCGGTACTTACCTATGGAGCAGAAACATGGAGGCTTACAAAGAAAGTTCTGCCTAAATTGACAATGACGCAGTGATTGATGGAAAAGAAAATGTTAGGTGTAACATTAAGAGTCTGATAGGAAGAAAGCAGAGTGGGTCAGGGAACAAACCAGGGTTAAGGATATCATAGTTAAAATCAAGAAGAAGAAATGGATACGGGCCGGACATGTAGCGCGTAGGCAGGATAACCGCTGGTCATTAAGGGTAACTGCCTGGACTCCCAGAGAGCGCAAGCTGCCTAGGGGAGACAGAAAGTTATGGGGGCAGATGAAATCTAAAAGTTTTCAGGCATAAAGAGACAGCAGCAAGCACAGGACCAAGTTGAATGGCGGATTATGGGAGAGGCCTTGGTCTTGCAGTGGACGTAGTCAGGCTGATGATGACGATGATAATGTTGAATTTGTTGTTGTTGTTGATGATGGTGATGATGATGATGATGATGATGACAGCAGCTGCAATGCGATGCATCTTTGAGCCAGTGGACACAGAAGTTCATGGGTCTAGCCCCCAAGACTTGCTGCAGCGAGTGAGAGAGAGAGAAAGCAAATGAAAGGCAGGGAGTTTAACCATGGCTGCAGCTGGCCTGCTACTCTACAATGGAAGGTGGCATTGTAGGTAGGAAAAAAAAGAGAAAAAAAAAGATGAAAGGAGAACAAATGGTGTGCACGCATGGTTAGTAGCGTTCATCTTGTAGTCAAAGACGGCCTGGCATTTAGTGTGTGCAGCAGGACTCATCTTCTATCTACGATTTCTATCTTCTACCTAGTGCTCATCTTTTATCAGCAAAATACAGATATGCAATGTCGTACAATTTGTTTAAAAACTAAACAGCTAAGTCTGCCGCATTAGTTAGAAAAACAAAAGAAGCTTCCGCGAGTCGCGTTCGCCTCGTGTCTCCCACGGCAGGGATACGTTTGAGCTCATTGTGAGTGATGTGTTTTACATTTCATTCCCATCAAAATGTGATCTTCGTGACTGGGAATGAAACCCTCTACATGGGCTTTGCTGGCAACACCTTAGTCGGTGATCTCTTAGGGCAAAGACCTAAGTTATATACAGTGTCTACTTAGACATCGAGGATATTAGAAGCCGTCATAGTTTCCTGCGTAAACTGACATGCGCTTACGAAATTATACCATGAATCAGCTCATGGATCATAAAAAATATGGTAGCCAAATGTGATGAAAAATCTGTAACCAGGGGTTGCGTCAAGCCGACGTTTTGACTAGCGTACGTGTTCCTCTAGGCTGAGAACCTCAAGTCTTGAAGACAAGTCCGCTTGTGGAAACATCAGCTCGACACAACCCCCGTTTACGCCTTTCCATCGCAATCTTCCATCTTCCCTTTCCTACCATGTTTTTCAGAAACCAAAAGTGTGACGTATAAAGTGAGACTGAAAGTTTGAAGCGAGATTTCTTCAAGGTGCTCCGATAAGCTCGGGTGCCGAATGAACTGCTCAGAACGATTGTCATCGCCACGTGACAGCAACAACGGCGAGGATCGCGCATATCGGGTCGCGGGTGCTTTGGGGCGCAAGTGCGCGGCTGACCCCGGAGGCTGCCCGTTCGCCGTCAGCCGACCCTCGTCCTGGCCGCGTCTTGAGGGTGGCCCCCGCCGCCTCGAAAAAGAACTCGAGCAGCAGCAGCAGCGGGGGCCGAGACGATTCCCGTGCCCGCGCGGAGCTGGCCGTGGCGGCGGCTCTGTAATTGAAGACGCCGCCCTCGCGAAACGGGCCCAGCCCTTCTCTTCTTGCGCGCATCTTTGCGAGACCTGCCGTTCCATATACCGACGCTCTCTACGAGACCTAGAAGGAAAGGCGTGGGGATAGGCAGGGGCAGCAACAGACGCGCCAGCCGTTCAGTGCCAGAGGTGGGGCGCGCCGGGTATACGTGTGTATAAACGCGCCGTACATTGCCGCCTTTCTTTGCTTTTCTTTTGTCGTGCACGCAGCAACAGGCAGTCGAGCTTCATGCCGACGAACTATCTCGTCCGTCCACCGCCGGTAGAGTAGAAATAAGTGGCTCTGACACTTGGTTATAGTGCGCTACCAAAAATAACGAAACAAAAGCGGGGGAGAGCGTACGTGGCAGTGGTGAGAAGCGTCTCTCACCACCAGTGGGAAACGTTTTCTTTCCAATCCCAACCCGGATCTCACTGCGTCCCCCTCCTTGCTTGCCCGTCGCGGCGTGCCTCGTCCGCGCTTTTCTCTCTGTGCCTAGCGCCAGATTAGATGCTCCGGCTACTTGCTTTCGGCGCTCGTTCATGGGCTGCCCTTCCTTTGCGCGATGTTCGCACGTAACTTTATCGCTTGGTCGTCGTTCCGATGACCGGTGCAGCGTCATCGGTCCGCCTCGCCCCGCTCTTGGAAAATGCCATTCTCTTGATTTCACTCTTCATTTCCATAATATCTGGTTCGCGCGCAGCGCCGGGATCACCGTCTGGCGCTCATCTCCTAGTATCGTTGTGCCTTCGTGCCTCTGGGGGCTCCAAATCTGCCCATAGTTTCACGCCCGAATTGCATTCTGTGTACGAATGTCCGAACTCTGTTGACTTTTTTTTCTTCACCATACGTGCGACATTTACTTTCGGCACGGACACTTCTTTCGCTTTCTCCGTTGTTTGCGACGTTGCCGCCGTTTCACCTGCATCCCAAACGGTGCTGTAAAGGAGGGTCTCAAGCACGTAATGTTGAGCTGCCTGAAAAGGCGATGCCGCTCTCTGGCATCCGGTTTCAATCAGCCGAAAGCTCTGCGGCCCCTGGCGATTTGAAAGCGCCTCATTCTCCTGCATTTGATGGCATCTTCTGCCGTAATGTAGCGCGCATGACGCGGTACGCATGCACAAGCACGTTCGCGCATTCATATACTCCCAGTCAACGTGCCCGAAGTGACATCACACGACATATTCCACCTAGCTCATCCGCTCTTTTCCTTCGTTTCCGCTTTCCAATCACGGCAAATCGCTATTGTAATGAGCATTGCCTGCTTGTGTCAACAAACTTCGCTTAGATTTCTACTTCGAGCTGCCAAATTTTTTTCGCCTAAATATATTTCGCGCTTGTACGGAGCTCCTGTGCTGTTCAGTATTCGCCCCTGAAGTGCTCTATCACGTGACTACCATGCCTTCAATACTGAACAGGACAATACGAAATTGCATGCAATGGAGGAGGCTCTGTACCTCATAGAGTTTCCTAAATTTAACTAGAAGAGACTCTGGTGCTGCGATTGTTCAGCGACCGTGGGAATGATCGGTAGTACACGGATTTGCCTAGTCTTCGTACTTACGGGTGGTGAATCGCAATTATGGCTTCGTTTATTGCTGTGTTTCGGTTGTGTTTCGAAGGAAAGAATGAACCGTTTTGAACTTCGTGACCCTATTTGAAAACACACGTCTAAAATAATAAGGTAGTGAAGCGCGACCGTTGAGTATTTGCTCAAATTTGTTTCGTGAGAAAACAGCTCCACGCCACACAAACACAAACGGAGCCAGAAGTACGAAGATTAAGAAAATCCGTTTACTACCCTATGCTCGATGAAGCGCCGTGCGTTGCAGCGCCCATAGACCCTAGCGTCAGACTTCCCTCTAGTGTAAATTTAGGAAACTCTATGCTATATCTGACCCAGAGCACGCTCCGCACCAACTCATGCAGCTGCTCTTTTGTTTTTAAAGAACGTCGATTATTTTGCTTGAACCCACGATGGTGTGTACTGAGCTTCACATTTCAGGTCGTCGTCTTTCGACCCCTTTGCCATGACCGTCTTTACTCCATTAGCAGTGGCGTTTTTGTTATCTCTTTTCCGTTCTCGCGAAGTAGAGGCGTGACAGGCGTAAAAAAGAAGATATTTCTTTCAGTGTCACCAGGAGCGCCTACGCAACTGATGGGTTGTTTAGGCTCGGAGAAGAACACATCCGACTCCTTCAAAACATTTATTTATTACATCTACTTCGGTATTTCACGCGTCGGCCTAATAGAATGCTTACTCAGTCATCCATCTCGTAATTTTAAGTGCCTACTATCACAAATGAGGAGAGAGAGAGAAATATAGAATGGACAATGAAAGGCAAAAAGGCTAATCAACTTTTTGCTTAGTTGGCTACCGTACACGTGGCTACCGGCTACCGGCAAAAAGGATCCTGGGACCTTGGTTTACGGTTCCGTGAATGCACAAATCCGCGAAAGCTCTGAAGCGGTACGGTTGATGCCTGCACTTCACGAGTGCCTTTGAACTACGAGCGTGCTGAAACTAACTGGTCGTTCTTCTCTTTGTAACACTTTTTATTTTTTCTCCTATGCTGTCTATTATAATACTGTCATAAAGATTGCCATAGAGGTCCCGATGTTACGGGCACTTACGGCCGTTTATGTGACATATTCGCTGCTAATACCGCGCAAAAAGAGATACACTCGTACCGTCGGCGGCGCTAGCGAGGAAGTATAGGGGGGAGAGGGAGTATCCACCGAATTTCGCCTGCCTCCCCTCTGTCTTCCGCAGTAGAAAACGCCCGAGCGGCTCTCCTGCGTTCTACTCCCCCCCCCCCCCCCGGGCAAGCGAAAAAAAAAAAAAGAGTAGAGTGGTCATCGGTTTTGTGGAAACAAAATTAAACGAACGATTATGCTGCACAATGCAGGCAGGAGAACTGTATCTAAAATGTTGCACGAGGTTTGGCTATCCTCTCAAGACCAAGCAATTACTGCCATCCTCTGATGGACAGCTGTGAAGATGCCGGCGTTTCAAAACGGAACTTTTGTTGCACTTACGCGGTCATCGACCTTACTCCCACTCTCCGTCTTTGCCATTCGGTCCTCTCCTTCAACCTCCTGCCCACTTCCTATTTGCTGTTGAGCGCCGTACCCTACGGTCTTCGTTTTTCGTCATCCCTGGGTCTCCTATCTATCATCACACTTTGCATATACATATCTCTAGCCCTCTGCCGAGTCCGTGCGGGCTGCTCAGAGTACAGCTGTTGCTCCCGCTGTTTGCTGCTGGCGCGCATACGGATGGCCACTCCCGTTTCGTGCACCACATCGCCGAACATGGCTGGCTTCCCGCTGGAAGCCGCGGACGCCCGTTTACTCTCACGTGCCCGCGTATGTCTGCAGTATAACGCGTGCGTGCAATACAAACGGCCGTATGCACGCTTTATATGCAGTGTGGCGTGCCGGTGCGAAGGGTCGCCGTAATTCTGCCTGTTTCTCGCGCATTATGGGTGCGCACGAGTGGCCCCCTTTTCATCGCGAGCCGTCTTCCTTCGGCGTGGGTGCGCGATGCTCCCTTGTTCGGCGAAATTAATGGCCGCTGTAATCCGTGTGAAGCTGCGCGGCGTCCCACGCTGCGGGAGGAGCGGCCGTCTCGCGCATGGCTTCGAATAAGAGCGCCGCCTTATTGATGCACCTCCTGTCGGCGGCCTGGACGGCGGGCTGGCCCCGTCCAGGCATCCGCTGCTGTCGACGGTGATCACAGCCACCTTACGTTCTTTCGTGGCATCGCTATGGTGCTCCTGACATGCTTTCACGTGACTTGGGGCACTGCTGCTCTCGTATTCTGCACGGATTACCAATTGTGCACAAAATTGATTTCGTGCCGGATTTCAGTTAAGCGGCATTTATTAATGAGGTGGTACAGCAATCGTTGAACAATGTGAATTCAACCAGTCAGCGGTGTTGGCAACGACAGGAGCTGATGACGGATTCAACAGTGCTACTCGAGTCTTCATTGTTTCTTTTTTTCTTATTTCTCTCTCTCATGCCGGAAAATCTGTAGTTCAAGCGATTGGTTAACACGAAAGGTGTCTTCAGTTCCCGTAAACTTTGTTATTATCCACCACCTCGAGGATCGCATGAAAACTAGTCAAAACGAACATGCTAGCTATATAAACACATCGCAGTCTGTAACTCAAACATTGCGACCTTGGTATGCCACATTACTTGAATGTCGACGAAGACGGCAACTATAAAAGTACGAGCTGTCTGTTGATCTCCGCCACGATAGTGCGACGGCGCCTGGCCGGTCAAAGTATGCAGCAGTCCATTAGTACCCCCCTCCCTCAACGAGGCTTTCGCAGAATGAGACGACCGGCGTGTTTCCTCCCCGCCTGATCCACGCAAAACACTTGCTGTTGCACGCACATACAACAAGCGGGGTGATGCTATCAATCGGAACATTATACGGAACCTCACAATGCCACCTACGCCGACGGTAAAATGCACCGGGAGCGTTCGTGTAACGAAATATAATATAGGTATACTAGTGTCGCGTGCACAAAACAGGTACTGGGTGCCATTATATTGTGGGCTGGTGAGATGGCTATTGCCGATAGAGAGGATATGCCATCGCGCACCCAGCGAAACTCACGCCGTATTCATAATGATCTCAAATGTTTAAATTATATCTTAAAGTGAAAACTTCAGTTAATCCTAATGCTGTACACATAATTAGCGAAGCCTTCAGGCCGCTGGCAGTGGCCACATGAGGAAACTTTTTCAATTACATGACGTGATATACTCGAACAAGACAACCAGTGCGTTACAACTTCTACGTAAGCGTACACGCCAACGAATCGTGATTATTAGCGGTGGCAGCCGGCCAATAGAAGACTCAGCACTTACGTTCGTAAGTGCTGTGAAAGCTTTTTTGAAGCGTACTGCACTTTTTTTAGTAGGCCATATGACACTGTAAGTGTTCTGTAGATTTAATGAATAAAGCTTCAACAAAGTTTTTCGTACCAAGAATTTGGATAACAAAGATGGGGGGGGGGGGGGGTGTAATACTTGGATTTACGAAAAATGTTATTTGAAAGGCTCACATTTACTTTGCATTTTCATCATGTTCTTTTTTTTTCGCGATCCATCGCCTTAATTATCTTGCGCACATATACTTGTATTCTCGAGCAATTACCACTTGTTGAATCACTGCGACAAAGTACCGTCTACTCTGACTATTTACTTGATGTTCATAAATGTTGCGAAATAAATAAACACCCAAAACAATCAGCAAAAAGTGTAAACAATGGAAAATAATGCTTACATTGCCTAAGTGTGCTCGTCTATTGCATATTGCAGTTGTGAGCCCATATTGCACTTGTGTAGGGTAACTTGATCTAAGACAGTGTTGCATTTTCGTGTTCTTGCATTATATTACATGTCACCCCCCCCCCCCCCCAAACCCTTTTCTTGTGCTCCCGAGTTTTTTGTTTCTTACTCGTGTAACATGCGGAAGGCAAGATTCAACCGTCGACTATAAATTGATTATATGGGTACCTTGAATTTAAACCTGTCACCTGCAAACGTAAAAGCGCAAAAAGGAAAAAAAAGCAGCTGCACAGAAAAAAGAGCCGAGAACCACCACCTCGGACAATTCGGGCTGCACATATCAAAGCGGTACTAGAAAAAAGATATAGAAGGCAACGACGCGTGTACATCGCGCCTTTACATTTACGCGCACATTTCTTTTCCGAATTTCAGTGACGTGACGCGGGAGAAGATTCGGCGAGTTAATTTCCGCCTGCTTCTGATGTGGCATCTGAATTTTTCATCAAACTGTCGAGTGCTACAGATCGTTCTCTTGATGCTGGCCTGCGCGCCTGGGCTCGTACGTGTTATGCCGTAATAAGCTCACTAGTTTTCTAGCTTTCTAGCGTATACGGTGCGGAGAAATCACAGCACAACCCGAAAACGCTCACCGCCAGCGGCAGGTGTCACAAAGGCAAACCTTTCTCAACTCTGTGTGTATCTTTTTTATTACAGTTGTTTTTTATACACCGTTTTCGTTAGGTGGACAAGCGGATAAGTCTTGAACATGCATGTAGTCACATGTCCCGGTCAGGAACACCACTGCCATTTGGTGCGATGCTGAAATTTTAGTACAATGTTACAATGAGTCTCTTAAAGAAAAACCGGAGTCAGTTAAAGTGTAATTACTATTTTCATCTCTCTCTCTCTCTCTTTCTATATATATATATATATATATATATATATATATATATATATATATATATATATATATATATATATTGCCAGCTTGTGTGTGTGTTTGTGTGTGTGACATGGTGCAAAAAAAGCGGAAATTAGTACTCAGGTTTCCGGTAATCACGTTTGTGAGAGTGGGCATGCACTGTGCAAATAAAAAGAAGGCGCCTAGAAAAGTTGCGAAATAGCGAGTGTTGCATTTTCACGTCTTTCATTTCGCTTTAGGCAGAACTAAGTGATCAGACGATACGCGCCGCAGTTGTCACAATGCGTTGTCGCTTCATACAAACATGCAGTAACAGTCTCAACCGGCAGGTTTCCATACCAATCAAGTAACATATCACTTGCGCTTGCGTCATTCAACAAAAGACATAGAGAAGAGGCAATGAAGGCCAGCAATAATGATTACTTCTGCCCACATCTCCACCCTCCAGCCTTTTTTCATTGCGGCTGTTCATGTCTCGTTTACCAGAAGGCGCGTTAAATTTCTAGGTGAAAAATGTCATGGCACGATGAAGTTAGTTCGAAAATGTGAATCCGCTAATTTGCGTTTCATAGGTTTAACATTTTACGCTATCTTTATGCACAAGAACCGCGAGTTCATGCTCTTGCTGGTAGACAGTAAATGATAAGATAGAGATTATGTATCTATGAGTATCCAGCTCTATATAATAAGGAAATGCGTGTATCTTACTGTTAAAAGAAGGTGTGCCATGCATGAATTTCTTTTTGGAGGAAGAAAAAAAGTGGGGGGAGGGGATATAAGAAACATAAGTTGTGTCCTAAAATTAAAGCCGGTTCCTTTCTTCTAATCTTATTAATCCCTGAGAGTACTGCTTTGTGGAGCTCTATGCACAGAATCAAAAAGCATCACGCCGAGGCACCATCGAATCAGCTTTAGGAGTTGATTAGAAAGTTTTAGAAGTGGGGACCCGAAACACTGGGTGCCGAAGCTGTGTTGGGTAAGCTTCCCTTGAATCAGGGTGAGAAACAGAGGTTTAGAGTGTGGGTCAAAGGCATTGTGGTGGCGTTGGGTAGAACGTATGGGATGCAACGCGTGGCGGCGTTGAAAGATACGGAAGACGTGGACTACACGCCGTCATACCCCACGCCGCGTCGTCTTGCTGACGGCCCAAGACGCCTTGAAGACTGGTGCTTATTCACGTTTTTTTTTTTTTTTTGGTTCTGGAGTGAACGTGAAAATAATAACAACACGTTGGGTTTGACGTCCCGAAACCGCCACATGATTATGAGAGGCGCCGTAGTGGAGGGCTCCGGAAATTTCGACCACCTGGGGTTCTTTAACTTGCACCCAAATTTCTTAATGTGAAGGTAAGAGCCTATGACTGGCTCGGGTTCTGCGCATGCCGACTTGCGGCTCGAAAATTTTTTCTGTTCCGAAATTAAACACCCATTTATAGATGCATTTCAATTAGCAGAAATTGTTTGCCTCTGTTCTGTTTAGTTTTTTTTTCTCATATTTAGATCTCTCCTGTGCTCCAGCATAGTGTGGCGCACCAGGGTTTCTTTTCTTCTGGTTAACTGCCCTACCCTTCGCTGCTCCTCCTCCATTACTCTCTTTGTCTCTCTCCGTACACCATAAAGGGGAGAAAGAGAGATCGCCGGTGAACACGTGCACCTAGTCATGCGCGGCCCCACGGGCCATCTCGACGCGGCAGTTTCGTTTCCCGACGAGTGTTTCCGCAGCTGCGGCGCCGCTGGATCCTCGTAGACACCCGGGTGTTCTTGTTATCATTACCGTCCACAATTGCGTTCTTTCAGTGGGCACATATAGGAACCGGAACCCGAAGGAGTCGCGATAAATATCGAAGGGGCAGGGCGCGGCCGTCTCCTTCTGTCCGAGGAGGAGGAAAGAAACAAAAGAATGAAGCCACGACGAAGAAAGCGCACAAAGCAGAGAGTTGAACAGGAGGGAGAGGCTTTCCTCGAAGATCCTGAGGCCAGATTGCGAGGCCAGTAATTAGAGGCGACGGGTTCCAGTGGTGAAGGAGATCCTTACGGACCACGGCGGCTACTCGAGGGCTCCACCAGCTGCGTCCCGGCAAAACTAATGCTGCCGCTGTTGCTGCTAAGGGGTCACGTACGTCGCAAAATAGACGAAGCCACGTAAAGATTCCAAGGGAACAGGAGCATAAGGGAGAAAGAAAGAAAAAAAAAATCCACGTGGTCCCTGTTTTGCTCCTACGTGTACGGCTTTGTCACGAGCTTCAATGCAAGAAACAAAGCGAGCTTCTCATACATAAATTGGCCCTTTTTCAGTTCGCATCGTCCGATATTTTTTTCTTCTTCATTTAGTGTGCCAATTTTCTTGTCTGGCCAGTGCCTAAATAAGCAGTAACTAAACGAATACTTAGAATTAAGCGTCGGAGAAAGTGTGTGGTACGTTTTTACTTTTTAATAGCACTTATTTATTTGGGCTCTTTGCAGCTGTTGGACGAAATGATGAAATTCAACATAGTTCCACGAAATTCAAGCTTGGCGTTGCGCCAGTGTCGAGCTTTGGGACCAGTCCCACCAGTAGTTGTGTTTTACGTAAAACTGTGCTGTTGAAGAGTTCCTGCGTGTGTGCGTGTATATCTGTGTGCGTACTTGCGCGTGCGCATGTGTGTGCGAGGCAGTTATTGAGAGTTAGTAAATGAAGAAGTTAGGCAGGGAGGGATGGAGGGCGACACAGTTTATGTGTGCCATATCCATCTATCTATCTATCTATCTATCTATCTATCTATCTATCTATCTATCTATCTATCTATCTATCTATCTATCTATCTATCTATCTATCTATCTATCTATCTGTCTGTCTGTCTGTCTGTCTGTCTGTCTGTCTGTCTGTCTGTCTGTCTGTCTGTCTGTCTGTCTGTCTGTCTGTCTGTCTGTCTATCTATCTATCTATCTATCTATCTATCTATCTATCTATCTGTCTGTCTGTCTGTCTGTCTGTCTGTCTGTCTGTCTGTCTGTCTGTCTGTCTGTCTGTCTGTCTGTCTGTCTGTCTGTCTGTATGTCTATCTATCTATCTATCTATCTATCTATCTATCTATCTATCTATCTATCTATCTATCTATCTATCTATCTATCTATCTATCTATCTATCTATCTATCTATCTATCTATCTATCTATGACACAAAGTATTTCCTATATATTGTCGTTTATCAGTAGTGCGCTGAGCACACAGCACTGTCGGCAACGAGAAGAAAGAAAAACCTCGTGCATTCATTCGCGCATTGCAGTGCTAATCGATATTTATCTGTCCTGTTGGTGAAACTGCAACGAACACTGCAGCGTCGTTGATGATTTCACGCACGTTGGATCCATCGTATTTCCTTGCAGCCACCACCTTGACCCGCTTATTAGTGACTTGCATGCACCGTCGCCAATAGTTCGTGTTTTTATTTTCCTAATTTGTACGCCATCTCAGCTGTTGGCGTCTATGATCAGAGAACTAAGTGAGCTATATCGATTAAACTAAGGAAAGAAAGTGAAAAATACGGCAGTTCCTACGAGGCATGGTAGCCAAGTTCCGTGCAGCTGGTTTATATGTCGACCTATACTACAAACCGCTCCTTTCCCGCGTCCCATCCTCCCTATCCTCTCGCATCTTTTCCCCGTGCTGTTTCCGCTTACTGTACCCTCGGCGGCATTCTTTTTCTTAAACTGACAACGCGCAGACACGGTAGACACGCCGGTACGTGTCGAAACGTAGAGATAGACGGAAGGAAGACGTTGCTGCACACTCTTTGGGTAGGGCAGGTTGTCGGGGAGAGCGGAGAATAAAGAAAGGGAAGAAAATGAAAAGAATCAGACGCCAGACAGGCCGAAGTGCAAAAAGACATACGTAATATGCGGTTGCGAGAGTAAGAGTGAGAGAGAGTGTGTGTGATCGCGGCCGCTTTTCTGACGCGCGTGTCACGAGCACCTGTGCCCCGCGGCCTGCGTAGTAATGACGCAAAAAGAACTGAGCGTGGGTCGACGACGGAGTGCTTGCGGGAAAGAAGGGAGGACAGAGACAAGACAGCCGCGGCGAGGATAACAGGAAAATAGGGGAGAAACGTTGTAAGGAGACGGACGAGGCTGCGTGTGCCACGGGTTCTGTGCAGGGCAAAGGAAAATGATAGAGAGAAAGGTGCACCTTTTTGCCGAAGAGAAAGAGTGTTCAGCGACCCGCGAGCAAAAAGGCTGCTATCGCTGTGGCATTAGAAGACACGATGAAGGAGGAGCCTGCTTGAATGTGGAAGATATGAAAAGGGGGTGGCGGGGGTGACACACAAGAAGTCGGTGTTGATCGGGGCGAGCAAACCGTGGAGCAAACTGCTACATTAGACGACCGCTTTCGCCAAGTCGAAGGTAAGCTTGCCAATGACGGGGCATCAAACAAGCAACAAGACAGTGAGTGCGAATGTCGGGTTTCCCGCAAAATAGGCCATGCTTCTTTTTTTTTCTCTCTCCCAACGTTCGCGCGCGTGTACCCTCGGCGCGCGATATTTCGAACTCGACTGAACCGCCTAATGATGTGTCAGCGACCCGTCTGCTTCGGAATATTTTACTCTTTTCGAGATAGCCCTCGGTTCCTGCTCGGGGGCTAAACTTTGTCGCTACGTGTTCGTTGAAACTATTTTTTTTTTCAGCAGGTAGTGTCGTGTGAACTCTGGTGCAGAGGAAAAAAAAACAGTTTATGAAGCCAGGCCCTTAGCTTACGACACAAAGTTTTCCCGGGAAATTCATCACTAACTCCACTTGTGCACAAAATGACTCTTGGCTTGTGAATTATCTATCTTCGAACGTAAAAGCGAAAATTCCTCTTTTCTATAGGCGCAAAATTTTTCCGCTTGACTATTTCGCGCGAGTGAACAGGGCCTGTCAATGACTAACAACTTTGGGGAATTTACCTTTTTTCAAGGAATCCCAGAAGGCCCCGTGGTTTCGCGGAGCACTATGGTGAAAGTGTGCGCGCTTAGTTAGTCTGCTGGCCATGGCTGTTTCGGGCTCACTGCTCGCTGCGCTATGGGAACACGAAGAAAAAAAGAACGCAGCGCCGCTTATTTACTGTTACTAAATCCTAAGTATTACGCATGCCTGAGTGCTCGTGCGTGTATATCTATGCATGAAATGAGAAATTAATATTGTAGTAAGTCAGTGTAGGTGTTAGAGAGCGCATGTATGTCGGATGGAGCAGTTGAGCAGCATGCGAGTTATCGCGTGCCAGTACATGTAATAAAAATGTACTGTTATGAGTTTTGTGAGGTGAAACATCGAATTCACATTTATTCAACTCTTACTTGTGCAGAAGCCGCTATGGCATTTATTGTAATGGCGGTTTGTGATCGGGCTGTTAACTCCAAACTTCAGAGAAGTGCTACAGTATTTCGGTATATGTATACATATGACTATTTGATTTAAGTTGACAAGTCATGCGCTGTAAAAATAAGTGAACACATTATAAACGCGTTAAACGATAAAGCGTTTGTACTAGAATATACAACTTGTTTAGTGCCCTAAATTGTTTTGATAATTGGGAGTACCTTTGTATATGCTTAAGTTTCACTATGTTCCCCGCTACGGTAGTCTAGTTGTGATGGCGATCGACTGATGACCCTCACTCGAAATCCCGGCCACAGTGGCTGCATTTTCGATGGAAGCGGACATGCTCGAGGCCCGCTCACTTCGATTTAGGGGCACCTTAAAGAACCCCGGGTGGTTGAACTTTACTGAGCCTGCAGCGTCTCCCATAATCAGATATATGGTGGTTTTGGAACGCTACCTGCAGCATGTATGCTAGTTGCGTTCATGGAAACCAGTTTTGAATTTCGCGTTAGCACAATAGGTTATTGTTAAAAGAGGAAATGTGATGTCATTAATACGAGCGCGTGCTACTAGATAAAAAAAACATGCACACAAAAACAGAGCAGTAGTTTATAGCTGAAAATTTATCGCGTCAAGGAGGTTGGGTATTCTGCGTATCATTGCATAGGTTTGTTAAAAGTTCATTCGCATATTTCAAAGGAAGATGGAAACGGACGTCTTACACACGTGAAGAATGAAAAAAAAACTATTATTGTAGCTATTCCATATACATGTAACATGTCACAAGGCCTGAAGATGCGGGGAATTTATGAGATGTTTTTCGCAACAAAAAATTTCAGTCGCAAGTGTTTCGTAGTGCACAAAAGGTCGCAGGGGTCTGCTATGGGCAAAAAAAAAAAAGATGCGAGATGTTTGCCAATAGTTTTTTTTTTCAGTTGTTGCGCCAAAGTTGTCGACCGAATTCCTCTTTTGTGTGTTACCGCCTATATCGACCAGACCTACTGGTTGACGCATTACACTCGCACCGCCGCGGTGGTCTAGTGGCTAAGGTACTCGGCTGCTGACCCGCAGGTCGCGGGATTGAATCTCGGCGGCAACGGCCGCCTTTTCAGTGGAGGCGAAAATGCCGTAGGCCCGTGTGCTCGGATTTGGGTCACGTTATAAATAATGCCAGGTGGCCGAAATTCTCGGGACCCTCAACTACGGCGTCTCTCATAATCATATAGTGGCTTTGGGACGTTAAACCCCACATAATACTATTACGTATTAACATGTGCCTCAGACCCGCGCCGTGGTGGTCTATTAGCTAAGGTACTCGGCTGCTGACCCGCAGGTCGCAGGATTGAATCCCGGCTGCGGCGGCTGCATTTCCGATGGAGGCGGAAATGATGCAGGCCCGTGTGCTCAGATTTCGATGCCCGTTAAAGAACCCCAGGTGGTCGACATTTCCGTAGTCCTCCACTACAGCGTCTCTCATAATCACATAGTGGTTTTGGGACGTTAAGCCACACATATCAATCAATATCAATGATGTGCCTCGGAAAGCATCGAAATTCATTGAATGTAGCCGTTTCATCTTGCCTCGCATTGTTAGTCAGGCAAACGTAATCCAATTTTTGAGATAATAGTAAATTTGTATTGTCACTTTAATCAGACAACGTGACCCGTCTCGGGGCACATCACATCATAGAGAACGTCATACTTTGTGTAAGTCAACCTTCTCGATCGCTACAAGACGAGGAATTCAACCTCATTAATTTACTGCGTGCGCTATTCTTGTCTGTGTCACTTTTTGTGCCTCTTTGTGATATGCGCGATGCAGCTTTATTTTTGTACAGATGTCTATCACACGCGCCGACTATCTCAGTGCGGCAGCGCTTGTGGTGTGTATGTTTCTTTTCACTGCTTGTTTCTTTCTTAAGTTCTAGTCCAACTTGTAGATGTAGTGCCAATAAGAAGGGGGCAGGTGCTTGTCGTTCATTTATCTTACGTGATTGTATCTTAATTTACTAAATGCCGACTATGCTTTCTGGCATTATCATTAAAAATGAACGCCAAGCAATGTATTCGTCGGCAGTGTCGATGGACAACGGTTTCAAACGCATCCGCAAAATATAGACCCCTCCTGAAATATACAAGTATCCGAGTTACATCATTTTATTTTCAGTTATGCATTGAGGCACACTGGCGCCAAGAAAAAAAAAACAATAAAAGGTGACGCCTCTGAGCCGGTAAGCTGGTGCTATAGTGGGACAGATCGAAAGCGTAGAGAGGCCTTCGAAGCTGAACACTGAAGTTCGTCGTTGAGTTACGCTGCAGTAGGTTTCGCATTGAAAAAATATTGTTACCTGAGAAGCGCACTGCACGGCGAAAACGGGAGCGCGTGGTCCGCGCCCTCGTCGCGGCGGCTGATGAGGCGTGCAATCTTTTCCCACGAGCGCCCGTTGAGGACGCCCGTGTGCTTGAAAGAGTTCTGTCGGCTTCAAAATGACCATCTCCAAAGCGTGCTCTGCTTTGAACCTAGAAGATACACTATATACAGTGCCACACATAATATTTGTCGTATAGTCCGACCATACAAGTGCAAGGGAGTTTAATAGCGACGCCAGGTAGTAGGCATGCAGCCGGTACAGACAGAAATGCTCGAGCAGTCCAGCGTCTACAGCTCGTGCACACACTCGCGCTTCGCACTCAGAGAGAGATGGTCCCACTAGGCAGTGCCTTGCGAATTCCCCACTACACAAGTATAAACTTGTACGGTCGGTTAGGCGCTGTGTTCTGTTGCCCGTATCTCCGTAAATTGTTGCAGCTCAAAACGGTGCGCACATTTGAAAAAAGGTGACCGTATTCACTTACCCGCCGCCACCACGCGGCAACTCCGTGACACCAAAACTGAGATATTCAACCTTCTCGGTTCACTAATCATCACGAACATAAAATTAATCAAAATAATAATAAGCTAACCTAATATTTTTTATAATTACAGATGTGCTAAAATTGACTGTGAGCAATAAACAAAAATAATTTGATTAGCCAAAAACAAGCCAAGAGGGGCGCAAGGTTTTCCGCTGGCAAGAGCTCCTTGCCATTTTTTGGAATCAAGAACTAAATACAGAGTTCAATTTCACACTTGATTGAAACCGGCTGTTACGAGCGTTTTTGATGTAGGAATGTTTTTATTTGAATAGACACCCATGCGGTGTAGAATCTAATCAGTGATACGAGACTCGTGCTGTTGACATAAGTGCATCAGAGTTTCTGCGCAATTTTACTCGACTATCGCGTATACCGGTATTTGTTGCTTCAGGCATGGCTTGTAAGCGGTCTTCTGTTGTACCTTATGTGAACGTGAATTATGTGGATGAGATTTTGTTCTATGACGCTTAGATACGACGCCTCTGAAGCTGATGAAAGTAGAACGAACAGGCGAATACTGCAATGACCGCTGTGGCAATGTTCTTTCTGAAATAATTTTCCTTTACTTTCCAGCGCGAATGGTGATTATCAGCTGCTAAAAATGCATCTTTGTAAGATTTATCACGTAGTCTAACCTTGGTTACGAGTAGACATTGGTAATTACTACGTCTGATTAATTATTTTCGCTGAGGCCAAACCAGTTAGCGTGTACATATAGCATTGCTCAGCACCGTCGTTTGAAGAGCTTGCAACGTCAACAGGTCAATGTCTGTTGCCGGTCCAGGTCAGCGCTCATTTCGATGCCGCGCGCGACCTGCACAGCCTTCGTAAAATATCCTCGAATGGGAGGGCGTGACTTCTGCGTGCACCAATGGGGTGCACTCATTGTAGTCGTGGCCGCGGCGATTTTGGGCACCGAACCGCTGACGCGCTCAGACATTGATCATAAACAGAAATGCAGATCCAGCTGCATATATATATATATATATATATATATATATATATATATATATATATATATATATATATATATATATATATATATATATATATATATATATATATATATATATATATATATATATATATATATATATATAGAAAGCCAACTGATACTCAACAGTATACTTCATTTTAATAGCAACCATGTCAAGCACTCTAAAACCAGCATACCCTATAGCCAGGCCCTTCGTTTTAAAAGAATATGCTCCCAAGAAACTGATTTTAATTCCAATTGTGCGCAGCTTCGGAATGCTTTATCAAAACAGAAATACCCTTCCAAGATTATAGATGACGCCATAAAAAGGGCAAGTAACCAGGACCGCAAAACGCTTTTAAGCACCAAGAATAAACAGCCGGTCTTCTCCTGCACTAACCTTGTTCTAACATTTTCCGCGCCTGCGCAACACGTAAATGCCATTTTAAGAAAGCACCGTAACATACTTCTACAAAGCGAACGACTTAAATCAATTTTCCCAGAACCACCGCGTGTGACGTACAGAAGAGCGCAAAATCTGCGTGACCTACTCATGTCGTCAAAAAGCGTACGCAGTAAACCTACTCGCTGCCGTCCTTGCAACAAACCTCGTTGCAAAGTCTGCAGCATATGACCACTTCACTTATCGCAAACAGCACCGCATCTAACTTCAGCGTTAAAATAAATGGTGACTATAACTGCGACACGCGTAATGTAGTTTACCTCCTGGAATGGTTGATCTGTTGAATGCAGTACTTAGGCGAAACCGAAACACCCTTCCGATATCGGTTTAACAATCACAAGGCTCACATCTCTTCACTTCCTCACCTTCCAATATCAAAGCATGCTAACGCAATGGGCCACTCATTTGACAACATTAGAGCCACAATTCTGGTGTCTGGCTTCCGAACGCATCATGACAGGGAAGTACGCGAATCATTTCTCATCTTTAAGTTCAATACAATCGCAGGCGGTTTAAATGAAAGTACGGGGAAACTCAGCGTCTTGCACCAGTGACCGCTGTAGATGTTATTGCTTGTACCAGCTGTAATCCTTGTGCACGTGTCTTGACTTGTTATTTGATTGCTTATAAGTAGGATGTGATGCGGGGGCCCCCATATAGATATCATGTCTGATTGTTGTACTTGTTTTTATGATGTTTGCACTCACGTGGTTATTGCAAGCGAAACGTATGCGCTTATATGCTGTTGCACCACTGTTACATCTGTTATTCTGACGAAGGCCGGTCCCACAGCCGAAACGCAAAGAAACCTTTCCGTTTTTCGACGTGTGTCTTCTTTTTATTCATACTATTTACCGGCGTCCAAGAATTTATTCTCTGCATTTATATATATATATATATATATATATATATATATATATATATATATATATATATATATATATATATATATATATATATATATATATATATATATATATATATATATATATATATATTGCTTCTTGCTACAGCATAGCCTGGTGCAAAACTAGTATTTTTGAGCCGCCACCGAGAACATGGAGCACAAACCAGCGCCTCGCGGCGAGGCGTCTGTCACCTGTGAGCGCTGCTGCCGTGGCGATAAGGCAAGCCGCTGCTGCGCGAGGCTTCCATAACGAATCCCCCCTCTTCTTTTCCTTTCTGCCTTAATGCTCCATGTGCAATCGTCCCCTTCATTTTTTGTTCAGGCATACTTTCAGTCCCGTTGTTTTCTGCGAAAGTTCCGGATTTCCAGTCGGTTCTTTGAGATTTACTCCTATGCGTCGCTGCGCCCATCTTTCCTTCCAAACTTGCGTTAGCCGCTTCGATCGATGGACATGCGGCAGCTCAAGCACAAAGATATCTGTGAAGGCGTGGCAGCGACAATACGTAGGAGCTCATAAGTCGCCGTTCCGTATATACTGTGCGATAGTCGACTCTTTTGCTCACGAATATGCCCGTCTTCGCAGTGCAGTCACGCACACTCTGAATGACAGAGAAAAACTTGTCGGAGACATGCGCACATGCTTGTGTGTGTGTTTATTTTTACCTGCTTTCTGAGTCTCATCGTCAGTCACATATTACGCAGGTATGTGGCAAAAACTGTTGCAAAAGGAAAAGCGCCTGAATTTCAAGAGGGGTGATTCTTTTATATCTCTTTCTTGTTTTAGATGCTTCTTTTAGCGCAACCTCATCAATGAATATACCATATAATTAGTATATTTAACGTCTTCTCGGCATACGAAGTCGTTCTATGATACTTGCAATTATTTTCTTCAGTGCTGCCTGACTGACAGAAAATTTCTTGTCTGAAACGAGAGGAACGTTGATATGCGCATACCACAGGTGGCTTGAACGTACCTTGAATACAGTGTTAAAAAAGAATGAAGGAGTAGCAAAGAGGAAATGATTAGAACTGAAAGATGTAACACATTTTCCGAGGAAGACTGGTCCTCTGTTTTCTCTTTTCAAGTATTAGGCATGTCTTCTGTAGCAAGCACAAAGTTATTGGAATAAGTTCAGAGGTTTTCTGCGTTATGAGGTGTGGCGTTTGTGAAGAACTGTGATACTTCTCACCAACTGGGCTTCTTTAACGTTGATTAAATGCAAGCGTATGAGCGCTTATATTTTTTTTAACATAAAAGTGTTTGATACTGGGGTCACCACGGCTCCGCTGACGTTTTTACGTCAGCGGAGCCGTGGTGACCCCAGTATGATGCCAGCGCGATGCCATCCACCAAGCCATAGGGTGCACCTTCTCCAACAAGTTAACGGCGAGCCACTTTTATACACAACGTACCGATGGAGGTCCTCAGAGCTCCGCAAACTTAGCCCATTTTCGCCATCAGCACCGAGATGACACGACGGGCGCGCGTTGGACGCGTGCGCTTTAAAGGCACGCATCTGTTGCAGTGCGTCATCATGTGGCTTTTTTACGCGGCGTCGCGCCCCACTTTATGAAGAGAGAAGAGAGAAGGCGCGAGGCTACGCAAAGCTGCGCACGCTCTCTCTTCGTAAGAAGAGGGCGCGTCACCGCGTTGGGAAGGCCACGCGCTGCAACAGGTTGCGTGTGGTCAGGCCATAAAGGTGCACTGCAAAACGTTTTGAGCACGATCATAAAGCCGACTGGTAGTAGAGGATCCCGAAAACATACACGAGCCAGCGCAGCACGCGGCCGGTGAGTCACAATAAATTATAAAAATCAGCTCTAAATTGCTTGCTCCTCTCTTAAAAAATGACGGAGGAAGCTGAAAAATCGCTCGTAGAAAGCCTTTTGTTAGACATTAACTGATTCGAGCATGGCTTGCCAGGTGGATACAGAAATTGGAGTGGGAGGCCGTAACCTGTCCAGTTCTGCGCGCGTGATCACACTGAAAGAGCCACGTGTTTGAAGGAAAAAGAAAAAAAAATGTTCAAGGTCACGAGGCGCGCGTGACGTATTATTATTTTTTTTTCGCTCGTGCCAGACCCCCACGCTGAGCTTCCAGCGCTTTTGTCGAGACGAGAGAAGACAGAATGCGTTTGCAGCGTGCGACATGTCTGTAACTCCGATCATACTGAATGGATCGTTAGGAATTTCACTGTGTAGAATTCATGAGGCAATAGGCTTTTTTAGTGAATCCATTGCTTAGTTACATGAAAAAGTGTTTCAGGGCCCTCTTAAAGGTCGTCGTCCCACGCCACCCCTGCGTCGCTGTGGACGCGTGCCTCCACAAGGCCTGATCAAATTACGTATAGAAATGTAGGGTGGCTCACTCGTGCATGCGCTTATTTCGAGATTCGGGCACCTTGTACCTCTTGTGGTTCCTGCGCAAGTTTGCCTTGAAGTTACAGTAGTCGAAGAGAGCGCGAACATCAATTCGCTTGCTGCCACCACCACGTTTTTTTAAAGGAGCGCGCTGCTCACACACGAAGAAGGAAAAATTGTGACAAATATTTGGGCTCGTCCTCTGTATACTTGTGCAATAATTTCGTGCGTCTTTCTTTTTGCCTCAGCAGCCTGCTTTAAGTGCCAAGCTGTGACAGTTGTTTGTGCACGCTCAGCCTGTGTATGCTCATTTCGAGCGTTCTTTCTGTCTGAGTTGCGCGCGGCAAGTTTCTAGCTGCTTGCCGTTCTTCGTGCGACACTGTATTTGCTGCTGCAGCATTCATTCCTTCGCCCTTGTAGCGAAACATTGCAAAATCAACGCTTAACTGAAGAAAGGTGTCTTGAAGGGCCAGTTGGTACATGATATTGAGGGGAAGCAGCGCTAAAAATGGGACAAAGAAAGATTGATCACGCAACACAAGCGGTGAAGAACTGTGCGTAAGTTCATTACACCGGGAAATATACAACTGATAAAGGAGTCTACAATAAACCATCAGGCGCGCATAAAGATGAAATGCCAGAAGAATCTGCTACCCTAGTCAAAATCTCCCAAGTTAACCGCTAAAAATGTAATCTCTTGTTCCACAAGAGGGTGTTTGAAGGCTCACTGATACCCATGTTTCCTCTATTCTTGATAAGGAAAGCCTCATTGATTTCACCCTGGGTGCTAGGAGCATGCGTGCGTCAGAAAACATAGGAGACGCAGTACAAGGAGGGCGTTGTAGTTTATGACATTCTGTTGGCTTATGGCTGCACATATACTCTGTCTGAACGACCACCTGAGCGAGCACGGTAACAATCTCAGGACTACAACAAGCAGTATCTTAACAGCCCATTGCTTCTCGTGTGCCTGTGACCCGCTTTATCTTATTTTCAATATGCTCTCACGTCACAGCACCAAGCGTGAAATCAACGAGGCTTTTCATGTGAAGAAGAGAGGAAACACGCGCGTCTGTGAGCCTTCACTCACCCTTTTCGAAAAAGAAATTATGTTTTTGAGTGGTTAACTTGGGACATTTTGACGCGGTGGCAGGTTCTTCTTCAATTTCATCTTTATGTGAACGTGATGGTGCTAATATTTTTTCTTTTTTAGCTATAAATCCTGGCTTAATAAAATTACACACAGTTCTTTGTGAGTACTTGTGCTGTGTGATCATTCTTTCTTATTTCCGTTTAAGCACTGTTTCCTTTCAGAAACGCTCAATTACCTGGGCGAGGACACGTTTCACATTCGTGTCAGACAATTCCTAACAAGACAAATTAGACATGTTCTTTTCAATGATCAGATAAGTGAATGTTGCGGAGTGAAAGGAAACACCAAGTCTAATGGGGCAAGGACATCCATTCTGTGGAATTACATGCACTACGCAAATCCAAATATGCAGTTAGGGTATCAGCGCCTGTATTCACAAACATGCGCAAATTACTAACACTATAGAACTGTTTGCCAGAAAAAGTTTTGAGCCAATCATGGTGCTGGGTTCATTATTACTGAAGTATGCTGGCCCCATGAGCACTCCCAAACCAGAGTATTTGTGAATACGGCCCCCGGTTTATGTTGTCCCACACTGTACGGCGAACGAAGGTTACTATCAAGATGCCCCTTCATCGCCAGTAAGCCCTTTTTAACCCCGACGTCTTCCGAGCTTTGAGATGATTGATGGCGCCATGCCGCCAATGGCTTGAGACTGTGTACATACTAGCCTAAACCACTAGCCACTTGTTTTCCAAGTGCTAGTGCCACAAATACCGTCACCGCTGTGCGACAATCGCAAACTGTGATATATATGTACATGGTTTTAAAAGCAAAGTAACGTAATATATTGACAGGCCACGGGCAGATTTAAATAATGAAAACTAAACATGATGAAAACTAAAAGCACATGCACCAGTGTGCCTAGTGAAAACTATGTGTGATGACAATTAGCAGGTTTGTCGTCATTGTCGCCGCTATAACATGAATAAATTAGCAGCATATGATTCATACTTGCTGCGAATTTAAGGTTGGGGACCTTTGCTGACCTGGAACAAAAACGTGAACGCAATCGGAACGAGGAATAGGCTGTTTTTACAATACAACACAATGATGTCTTCCCGAGTCACAAGCTCCTGTAGCTTTGTCTCTCTTCATGTTATTTCAACAGTATCATCTGGAGCAGCAAGCAGTACAATATAGCGGGGATGACATCTCACTCACTCACTCGCTCACTCAATCTCGCCCGCCCACCCATTTGTTCGCCTGTCTGTAGAGGTGCGGGTGCATTGCTGTATTTATGTACTGAACGCCACCGAATTACCGCTAATCCCCAAATCTCGTTGTAATAAGCTCCTCCCGACATTGACGCCGCCTTCTATCCCGCCTCTTCTGATCCGATTCTCGGCGAGCCGAATTTCTCTCGTGCGTGGGGCACTTGTTGTGCCGCTTTATATTCCCGCCCCTAAAATAAAACAAAAAAAGGTGCTGGCTACAGACGCGTGCTCGTTGTGCTTTTCATTAAACCCATACACGTGCACTAAATTTATGATCCGTACAATTTTTTTCCGCTTGTCGATTGTCTTGTTATTTCTTCTGCCTTTGGCTACGTTTCACGGCAAAGCCGCTTATAGTCATACACTGAAGTCATGAAAGAAAAGAAAAAGGCAAAGAGTCGAGGCCCAAGTCCCGACGGCACCATTTCCTTTCGTCTCCTTCCCAGGATGTTTCCCTTTTATCACCAGCAATTTACTAGCCGGCTTCCTCCTCGTTCTTTCTTTATTTTATTTTACTTATGGGCCCGTTGTGCCGCTGCCACGTATGCACTAGCTCCTTGTTCCCGGCTCGGCTCGTTTGCCCAAATCCGTTCCTGTCTGTTTTAGGCCGCCTTTCTTTTTGTATCGCCCACATGAACAACGTGCCTCCTACCCTTGCATCCAATAAGCGGCGCTTGACGCCTTTCCTTCCAACACCACCTCCTCAACTTCCATCCACCCTTGCCTGCAGCCTAGGCGGGCGTAATTACAGAGCCCAAAATCGATATGCAAATTAGAAACACTCGCACTCGTGCCTCACGGTCGCTTGCCAGAACCTCCTCTTTTCCCCCAGTGTTTCTGCACAGTTCCTGAAGGTTTGCTTCTTTTCTTGCATTTCTACTTATCCCGAAATTCATTTGTTCTATAAACCAGATTTCTCTTCGGGCACGATTCATGATATATGTATATATTTTCTTACTTCCTTTCGTTCAGCAATCTAAGAATCCCTACCGCTTTTCTTACGCGAGTTCTCTAAAAAAGTGTATTCAGAGGGCAAGGGAAATGAGAGGATGAGGTCGTGACGTTACACAGAGAAATTCGGAAAGACGTGTAAAATAAAGGGATGTTTTATTTCTGTCCATTGGCTTCGAATACGTGCAGAGGAGGGCGTAGAATGGGGCGGGAGTCTCTTCACGGGCGTGCAGTCGCGAAGCGCTATAACAAAAGCGAAGCAGTCTGTGTAGCGTATACACGTCAGCGCACGACCCGAGTCCCACCGAGCTCGTCAATTTGTTGCGGACTTCATCGAGCAGTTGTTCTACACGCCATCTTTACTTCGCAGCGGCCCGCTTTGCCGTTTTTTCTCTTCCGCCCCCTAACCATGCTTATCAATCTGTGTCTCATCTCCAATTTTGGCTCGACTGGAAGGCGTAAGACTGAATGAAATGAAGAAGGAAGGCGTACGGGCGAATTTGTTCGCGTTCGTATACATAGCAATGCGCGTTCGCGAACTGCAAATACAGTTTTCTTCTCTATCTATCTATCTATCTATCTATCTATCTATCTATCTATCTATCTATCTATCTATCTATCTATCTATCTATCTATCTATCTATCTATCTATCTATCTATCTATCTATCTATCTATCTATCTATCTATCTATCAATCTATCTATCTATCTATCTATCTATCTATCTATCTATCTATCTATCTATCTATCTATCTATCTATCTATCTATCTATCTATCTATCTATCTATCTACCTACCTACCTACCTACCTACCTACCTACCTACCTACCTACCTACCTACCTACCTACCTACCTACCTACCTACCTACCTACCTACCTACCTACCTACCTACCTACCTACCTACCTACCTACCTACCTATATAACTTTCCTTCTTTCTTTCTCTCGTCTTTTCTTTCTTCCTTCCTTTCTTTCTTTGTCTCTCTCTCTCTCTATTTCTTTCTTGTTGGTTTGCGTGCCGTCTCCCCTAAATAATATGGCTGAAAATTGAAGTAATTATCGTCATACGCAGAATTACGAAGAAACACTACGGTGATATTTTTAATCTAGCTTCGACGCATACAAGACAAGTGCAGTGCAGGGCTAAACGTAAGTCCATTTCGCCACTCGTGCCATTCGCAAGCTCCACTGTTGCCTCATTCTTTTCATGACCTCGCTTCAGACGCTGGGGCTTCTCGTGACGATAAGGATACTGTATAGGTATTAGCACCCTTTAGCTTTCAAATATTAATAAAAATAGTTTGTTGTCAGTGATTATCTCGCCCTGAAGCGTTCCACCCTAGCTCCATGACGTCTTTAACTTTGATTGTATAAGTGAAGGCAGTACTGTGCGGCGGAAAATTGTTCACAGCTGGTACCTCGCTTCAGATGAATATGCTACTACCTCTGCATGACATACGTACGGAAGCGATTCAAGTGAGTGTGCTTAATTATTTTTGATATTATGTACGCACAATGAGTTGCTCGAGATACACTGTGCATTCAATGGGCGCAACGTTGGCAGACACAGGCGTTCCTTGTGAGAAATCCTACGTGATTCCGAATGTGTGATCTTCCGACCTGGGCGACCAGCAAATACTGATTGACTAGGTTGGATAGGCGGGTAAGGCCAGTGAGGCCCTTGACTAAGGCTCCTCCATTTCATATACCTTATGTTTCATTAACTTTTTCTGTTATGTTGTGTTCTGTTCCGCATCTTGGTCTTGATTTATTCTCTTCTTTGGAAGCGCTATCACCCGCTGATCGCCTCGTTGATTCGTTCAAATGAAACAGCGCTTACTTGTGGTGGATTCGGACAAATAAGTTTTATGTGCTTGAGCAATTGATGTTTCTCAATTTGAACTGCATGTCGCATTTAAAGCAGCAGTTCTGGCGTTTTCGCTTGTTGCTTCTAAAATAGGAAGACTTCCTGATTTAGACTAGAGGCGGTATTCTACACCCTTCAGTCGTATTGTCGAACCTCCCAACGGTGGCACTATGAGCCAATCAGAAATGATGTTGCCACACGCGCTCGCCTATTACGCGTGTAACTGTACCGCTCGGCTCAGGCCACGCCCGAAACGCTGGAGAACCTTCCCTGTTGTTTCAGACATTTCTGAATAAGATTGCGTGGCACGACACCAGTAGTCGAGCCTTTTCTGGAACGCGTACGTCAGTGATAACGCGTACGTCAGTGATAACGCTGGAAACTTCGATGTTGCACGTTATAAGCCGACGTCTTTCACCAACGATCACATTCAACGACAGACGGCTATAGCCGCGCGCGCTGTTATCTTTTTACGGGGCACGTTACTTGATTTTGTCGGTGGCAGTCTCACACAGAAAAGAGTTTTGCGGGACTCTCCCCTCTTTGAACGGCACGTCCACGGGAAAATGGAGCAGTTCTCTGGACGAATTAGAGTGGACGAAAGGGCCAATTTCATATTAACGTGTCGTTATCCGACTGTGGCCAGGACAGCATCCCGTGGAAGCGGTGCCTGATTTGTGTTAAATCTGCCACCAAGATGCACATCTATCGCATGGGTTATACTGAAAAAGTAAAAAGTGTGCCCTCATGGATGCACTCATAAGCGCATGTTTGCCGCTGACCTCCATCCCTGACCTTCAAGTTGGCGTGCTCGGAAGGTCGACAAGAGCGCCTCTCCAACTGGGGTGTATATACAGGAACTAAATAGCTCCACCCCACCACTACGGGGCGTAGTTGTTATGCACGCGCCATCGGTTGGGCGTAAGAGCACCACCAGCAGCAGGATCGCTCTTCTACTTCCAAAAATAAAATACAAAGTGAAACAAAGAGGTTGCGTGCCAACTCGAGTCATCTCAGACAAAACCTAGCAAATTCCACGTTACGTGAAGGCCGCGACGTACACTGCTTTCGCAAATGATGAGAAATGCGGCCTAATGATATGAATGAGTCTACACGGCTTGACGTTCACGTCATATTCTCTCCGTTCTATGCGAAAGTCCGCCGCTCACCTTCATGCAGTAAAACCTGAATGAACATTAAAGCGAAACAAAAAAAAAAGCTAGCCAAACAATACATTTTGTAAAAACTCTTTGTTCTCGATAATATTCCGGAAAAGTTCAATTATGAAAAAAATAAAAGAAATGAGTTCAAGGTCAAACTTTCTCTTTGACTTTCCTGCTGAAGATCGAGCATAAATATGCGTCCAGTATAAAGTTATAGATTTTCATGTATTATTCTTGTACGTTTGGGGGTCTGTTCAGGCACACTAAATATTCTTAAAAATTGCAACGTTGAAGTTTACAATGAAATACATCGTAGACAGTACCATTTTACTGAAAAAAACAATTAGACTATTATTGAGGTAATCAAAATTTATGACGTCGTCTTGTGTAAAACACATGATGGCGTTGTCACACAACTTTCACGTTTGTGCTTGTGCTTATAAGGCAGGCGTCTTTTGTTGGTCAGGTCGACCTTAGGCGCCTATATTTTTTAGCAGGGTAGATGAGCCACACAGCTCGACTTATCATCTTGTTATGGCTTTAGGAGTCTTTATACGATATTTCTGCAGCGGAAAGCAATATCCCGCCGCAGGTGTAGTCATTGCAGCCCCGCCGCGATGGTCTAGTGGCTAAGGTACTCGGCTACTGATCCGCAGGTCGCGGGTTCGAGTCCCGGCTGCGGCGGCTGCATTTACGATGGAGGCGGAAATGTTGTAGGCCCGTGCGCTCAGATTTGGGTGCACGTTAAAGAACCCCAGGTGGTCGAAATTTCCGGATCCCTCCACTACGGCGTCTCTCATAATCATATGGTGGTTTTGGGACGTTAAATCTCACGTATCATCATGGTGTAGTCATTGCCGTGGTAACTTCAACTCGAAGTCCGTGGAATTGAATCCCGGCTGCGACTGCTGCATTTTTCATGGAGGCGATGAAACTTGAATCCCGTGTGCGGAGGTTTAGGTACACGATCAAGAAGCCCAGGTGGTCGAAATTTCTGGAGCCCTACACTACGCCGTCTTTCACAATCATATCGTGGTTTTGGGACGTGAAACTTCAGAGGCTAATGTTGCCGCACTTCAGAGGATAATGTTGCCGTGGTAAATTAGCGAGTGCGAACCTAATAACGGTGCACACGTGCACACCTGGCAGTATATTGCTTACACTTATTGTTAAGAATGGAATAATTGCAGTGCATCCGTTTATTGTAAAGTCATCAAGGTAAAGCTATTTAAAATTTTCAGTATTAAGCTGCCTGTATAGTTGATTGAACCAGGGACGGGGGCGTTCGCTCTACCGATCGAGCTAACCAGGTGCCTAGCGATTGACAGCGCGAAGGTGTAATTCACGAAATGAACAATGAATTTGACAAAGATCCGTAATCACAAAAACTTCTGATGGTAAAAATTTTTGTTTCAGAATATTTCAGCCAATCATTATGCTGGACTTATCATTACCGAAGTAAGTTGACCATTCGGAAAGTGCATTTACAAAGAGAAATGTGAATTTGGCCCCACGTCTCGCTAAGTAGAAGCATAATGTAACGAAAGGGCAAATCGGCAAGCACTAGTTGGTAGCAAAAATATACAAGGAAATACGCCTGGATGTATCCGTGGTACGGAACTTTTAGGGGGAGCAGCCAGGAGACTCGTTAAGGACGCTGCCTCGACTCCCAAATTTTCCTCCCTTGGGGCAATATATTAGCCAATAGCAGGGTGACCTGACACACCATGGGCTCACTGGCTGCTTCGTGATGATCGTCTGCGCTGTCTACGCCTGCAGAAACTCGGCCAAAGGCCGTGCTCCGCCTGGGGGCCCGAGTTGGAAAATTGGACTTCGTTGGAAATTGAAAAAAAAAAGAAAACGGCATGTGAAAGTGAAAAAAAAAAGAAAAAACGCCAAGCCTGCACGAAACACGCAGCACAGTCACAGCGTAAGCTTGAGTAGTGCCTTTCATGGAGCACGTTTTAAGCTCTTGTGGGGCGACTGTAGTAAGAATAGCTGCGAGGTATATATACACACTACGTGATAATCATCATTTTGGGAAGCAGGCGAAGTATATTATTAGATCATAACTCATTATTCTGCCAAGTAGCGCGGTGCCCACTACGTGCCTGCAAAGCAATACGCGCACCGACGTGCTGTTGCTCATGATGACTGGGGATTAGGGGTGAGTCCTTTGTAACGTGCGGGAACATCTAAACCACACACCCGTCACGCGATTCAGATTGTGTGGTGCCATAGTATAGAACTATTCTGCCACGCGATAATACATTCATCAACACGATTCCTCATCTGGCATGTCACCTATATGGGGTTCTCTTGCGAAGATGATTCAAACACCAGCGTGACATTAAGGTAGAATACCAGACAAGTGTCTGAATCTTTATTAGCACTCCAACACTGGTTTACCTGTTTTGTTTGTGTTGTGCACGATAGCTGCACCTGATACCGGTCGCGGTGATGGCGGACAACTACGCTACTAAAATCGCCTCGCCGCGGTGGTCTAAGGTGCTCGGCTGCTGATCCGCAGGTCGCGTTCCTGCTGCGGCGGCTGCAATTTCGATGGAGGCGAAAATGCTGTAGGCCTGTGTGCTCATATATGGGTGCACGTCGAAGAATTCCAGGTTGTCGAAATTTCCGGAGCACTCCACTACGGCGTCTCTCATAATCATGTGGTGGTTTTCGGACGTTAATCTCCACATATCAATCAATCATGACACCACCGAAACAAGCCGTTTTCGTCTTTATGAAATTTAAGACTAAGAAACAAGAACGTCGTTGAAGGGGGGGGGGGGGGTGCTGTAAATAGAATAGAAAGTGTCGAGGTAAATCACTAAGACAAAAATAACTACTTTATCACAGTAGAGTTTGTTCGCAGGGACAGAAGAGTTCAATACACCCTTGCTGCCTCCGCTATGTTTGTTTTGTTCTCAGATCACGCGTATACTGCGGTGGCTACATTTCTGATCGAGGCAGAAATGCTGTAGGCCCGTGTGCTCAGAGTTGCGTGCACGTTAAAGAACCCCAGGTGGTCGAAATTTCCGGAGCCCTCCACTACGGCGTCTCTCATAATCATGATGTGGTTATGGGACGTTAAACCCCACATATCAATCAATCAAATCAAGGTCACGCGTATATAGTACACCGTGTTAAGGTTTCGCCATGCAGTGACTGTTTGAATCGGCACTCGACTTGCACTGTGTTTCATTACCGATATTACTGTTACGTAGATAGATAGATAGATAGATAGATAGATGGATAGATAAATAAATAGATAGATAGATAGATAGATAGAGAGAGAGAGAGAGAGAGAGAGAGTTGGTATGTCGATCGGAAAAGCCCCTGGTTTGTTATTGTACTCTGGGCAAAGCAGAAAAAAAAACACCCTAGGAAATAAAAGAGCCCAGATACGAATCGTAGTGGGCTCTTAGGTGAATTGGTGATTTATGATCTTGGTATACTGCACAGAAGCAAACAGGGACGTCGAAACAGGCAGCGGCAAGCGCAGACTATCAAGTGAAGGTTTATTGTTAAAGGACAACGTGGGGATAACAGAGAGTGAAAGAGTGACAAAACACACAGAGCGCAATTTATTTTTTGCGATAAAAAAACAATTGGACAAAGGCTCCAGATGATTGCTACTACTCAGTGACGCCTCCCGCGAGCACCAATTGTCACGAAATAAAAAAAAAATCGCTTACAGCGAAAGTATTGTTTTGAGACTTCGTTACAGTAATTTCTATCTGTGTCTGCTGATGCCGAAATTAATACATGTTTGATCTAACCCATCGAATATGTAATTACAGCGTTGGTAATTGAGAAAAATTTTGCTTCTGTTCAAAATGGCTCACTTAAATATCATAATAACCCTGTCACTCGGCCACTACAGAACTCCGTTAAACGCCATCAACGTAAAACTCCCTATGCGAGTTCCACAAAGATGGAGCTACGCCCATGTTACACGGCAATTTTACAAGCTTTGGACAGATGCTGCAAGGGGCCCATTAGGCGCTGCAGCACTTTTTCGACTTGCAAGATTTTGCGTCTAAAGCTTCTGGAAACATCTTCAATATACGTGTGATTAGGTAAACCATAATTAAAATAGTTACGCCGAAACGAGAAAAAAAAACGTTTTGGCTTTTATCACAGACTCGTGCGCTTGCAAGCAAGTCGGCAGTAATGTTGACAGGAATGCTGGCAGCAGTGCACGTTTGTTGTTTTAGTGCGCGTTTTATCTACGTACGTCGATTGTCAAACACACTGGAAGTTGTCGCCGAGCTCTTTGAAGTTGCGCTACCACGTAGATCTTAATGTTCTTTACAATATCGGATGATCGCAGGTCTCACGTTTGTTACACGAAGCTTTTGCTGCGGATGAGTTACAGAAGAGTTTGCATATAGTACCGACACGACTACCGGCGTCCATGAAGGATCAAAACCCGCGTCAACCACTGTTATGACTTTTGGCAGTGTTGAAGTCGGATAAGGCGCACAACAATAAGAAGTGAACGACTTGCAGAGATGTAAGCACCGCGGTGTGCACAGATATGATGGCGGGCACGATGGCACAGACTCAGAGAAACGTTTTCAAAATGGCGACACGGTGACTTGTGGTGAGGCATGGTGTGTAGAGTGGGCACACTTGTACGCGAATTTCCTTTTCGTTAAACGCTCGTTATCAGTGGATTTTTGAGTGAAAAACATTCATTAGTGATGATGTTTGTTACTGTGTTGATTGATTGATTGATATGTGGGGTTTAACGTCCCAAAACCACTATATGATTATGAGAGACGCCGTAGTGGAGGGCTCCGGAAATTTTGACCACCTGGGGTTCTTTAACGTGCACCCAAATCTGAGCACACGGGCCTACGACATTTCCGCCTCCATCGGAAATGCAGCCGCCGCAGCCGGGATTCGAACCCGCGCCCTGCGGGTCAGCAGCCGAGTACCTTAGCCACTAGACCACCGCGGCGGGGCTTTGTTACTGTGTTGACCACGGCTGTTTTGTGTTTGAAGTTTTCGCCGTTGCCACAGATTACTGGGGACGAGAGTATTGCCTTTTGCCGCCAAAGAAGGTCGCCGAACTTCTTTTGCGAAAAGCTTCGTTTAACTTATTTGACGTGAGGGTGGACAAGGACCGCATCTTTGTTGTCGTAAAGACGAGGAAGTTAAATATAGTTTGCGGATGTCCGTGTGACAGGGGTATAATAAACTAGTGCCCCCACAGCAGAGGAGCGCCTATAACTAAGTACGCTCAAGCACAGCCCCCGAGATCGGCCGGCGGCGCGCCGCCGTCTTCTCTCTAAGGCATTACTCAACTTCGGTGAGGCTGCACGCGCTGTTTTGGAATGAGAGGACCCACGTGCGGTGACGAATGACACAGCGTGATCCCATCTGAAAAAAAAAATAAACGTTTGCTGGCGTAAGCAGCAATTAAAGCTACCTTAAACCCGACAACAGAACGAATGGGCGGACGAATAACAGTTATCATCTGGTGCCAGTCGGTTTGTTGCGCGCGCCCCGCCGAAATGTTCTCTGACGTCAACAATACTCGCTTCACTCGTGGAACGTCACGAGGGGCCTCTGTCTACGTCATACCCGTGGTGATGTCCCGAAGTGCTGCCTACTGAGATGCACACTCACGCTGACTTTAAAAGCAGATCACAGCATCTTAAAGCTGACGTCCAACACTAATGATCGCTTAGCAGTATACAGAACAATCAAACCCAAACATCTTGAGGTCTCAAATTTAGTGTCAGGGGTCCTTTAAGGTCTGTTTTACGAAAGAGCAACACACGGTTCACTTAGACATGCGCCTGATGTGTGTCGTTAATGGTTCAGGCACGATCAACTGAAAAGAAGGGGGAATAACTTTTATTGAATCTCCTTACAAGGCTGGAGAGCTCGCCTGGTTACTCCTGCATTGGAACTGGGAGGTCAAGCTTCCTGGCTCTCGTACTGGACAGCTAGACTTGCTGTTTGTCGCCCTGTGACCGGATCATACTTGAGAACTTTTATGCCAAGGCCAAGCGACTCATACTTTGAGAGCAAATGGTTTAATGTACAACCGTCAGCACCATTAACATGAGCTGTCCGATGCGTGGCCTCTCCTCGTTTCGACTGATGACAGCGTTGGACGTGGTGTGTTTGTTGCAACTAATAATACATAGAAGGCGCGTTGAATTTGCTATTAAATTTTGGTCACTTCTGCGTGACCGAATGCTTTCACTTGGCTGATCCGTTTTCGCCACATTTCTGATGTGGCTAAGCTTTTGCCCGCGCCCGGTGGTATGCTTATCTCGGGGACTAACTATTGTGTGCGATATTTCTGGCACCTTCGAGTTTTAAATCACAACTTCTGTTAGGAAGAAATGATGTGCTGTAAAAGCAGAGCAAACGCACGTTTATCATTTTTTTTATTTATTCAGAAATACCCTGCACGGCCAGAAGGCGTGTAAGCAGTGGGTTACAGCATGGAAGAAAATAAATCTTCGTTATTATAGCGCACTTGGTCACAAGACAAATGATTCCTCTCTACTACAGGGTTAACAAAAAAGAATTATCATATAGGTTCTTTCTAGCCCGGCATTCTTGAATATTAAAGGGACGATCGCATCTTTTGGACAAATGATGTGGTCTGTTCAGGTACTTGTCTTTGTTAACGCCAGTCTTCTTGTGGTAAATCTGAAATAACATTTTCAAGTGCAAATTTTTCTACTACGAGAAAACAGCGCTTTCTATTTCAGCACGCTTTTCATTTTAGTACAGCTGTGACCTCGCTTATGCCGCCTTAGAATAAACCGTGCCGCTCGGTTCTGTATTCTGTCACAGAGATCAATTAAAAAGTTTGGTTGTGGATCCCACACAACAAGCATACTCTAAAATAGGGTGGACGAATTAAATATAAGCAGTATTTTTGAAAGCAGCTGGGGAGGATCTCAGATTTGGCAGAAGGAAATTGAGTGCTTTGGCGGATTTTGCAACTACGGCATGCACATCCGCGTTCCAAGAACAGTCACTCGCAAAGGTTACACCCTGATACTTATACATTGGTAGCTGATGAATGGGGTCACCGTGCAGAAAATAATGCGTCTTATTCATTTTGTTTTTCTAAAAACACATGAACATATTTTTTAACGTTAAGTTACATTTTCCACTCATCGCACCATTTCATAACTCTGGTAAGGTCAGTCTGCAATTCATTGTCGTCCTGTTTATTTTTTAGTTTTTTCTATGCGACAGGGTTGTCGGCAAGTAAACGTACTTGAGAAGGATATCCCGTCAGGATTATCAATATTGTAAACCTAAAACAGTAGAAGCCCTGAAACGTATCCCTGAGGGACACCTAATGTTACTTCTACCATGGATGAAGTGGTACCATTCAGTACAACACATCATCGATGCTGTGACAGATAACTGGCAATTCATTTTAGCACTTTTTTATCAATATTGGCCATTTGAAGTTTGTGAAGAAGCAAGGGCTGGGACACTGTAGCAGACGCTCTCCTGAAATCTAAACAAATGCAGTTTGTTTTTCCTTTATCGTCCACCTCAGTCACTAAATTGTGGTAGATTTCCATCAGTTGCGTTGTGCAAGACAAGCCCTTGCGGAAACCATGTTGAACATTGACTAAGAATATGTGTTGAAGTAGGGGTTTCATTATGTCACTATGCAGTTTGTGCTCCAATATCTTGCATACAATCGATGTTGAGTAAATTAGCCGATAATTGTTTGGTTGCCTATTTCTTGGAACCACCTTTATCCGTCGGAACCACATTGACAGTTTCCAGTATTTAGGCAGAAATCGAGTAACGAGGCATTTTCTACATTATATAAAAGTAAGATGCAATTATCCAGGCACAGCGCATCAATACACGGAGGGAAATACCGTCGGGATCAGGGGCCTCAGTTTCATCTATATTTTTAAAAGGGATTCAATACCTTTAACACCAAGTTCATGCGGTGGCATTAATCATTTATTTGCTGGAAGAGGATCCACCAGCGCAGATAATTTCACGGTATACTTTTGCTGTTTGCAAAAGTTGCACAATAAGTAAATCAAGAATGCGGTGGTGTAGTCCAATTTCTGATTAGTTTTCAGAAAAAGTGAATCTGACTGTTCTGGCAATTTAGTGTTCGCCTTCCTGTTGAGTTTATGCTGTTTCAGTTTTTTGTGACTCCAGTTTATCTTGATTTCTTTTTGTGACAAGATGGCAATTAGTGCTTTTTCCTAATAATTATGCTTAGAAATTGTTGTGCGTGTCCTTGCTCAGTCAGGATACGCGTGAATCTTCAACGTCCAACACCGCAATTTTATTGTAGCGCGAACTCAACAAGAAGGTGAACAATAAATAGCCAGAACACTTTGGTGTACGCTGTCTGAAAATTAATTGATGGGGAAATGGACTACACCCCAACATTCTTGATTTATTAGAGGCGAAGCTTTTAAAGCCATGAGTCTGTCCCTCCTTGCTCGTACATGACCGCCTAGTTTGATGACTCACTCAGCAAGAGCGGACGGACGGACAGAGAGACAGACAGACAGACAGACAGACAGACAGACAGACAGACAGACAGATAGATAGATAGATAGATAGATAGATAGATAGATAGATAGATAGATAGATAGATAGATAGATAGATAGATAGATAGATAGATAGATAGATAGATAGATAGATAGATAGATAGATAGATAGATAGATAGATAGATAGATAGATAGATAGATAGGTAGGTGGGTGGGTGGGTAACGGAATTGCTGTTTTCGACCCTCGTTTCAGTTACTGCAAATCATTCAGCATCAGTGTCCAGCTGTAGAAAGTGGGTGGGTGGGTGGGTGGACGATTCACGGTTTACTGGTAAAACCCTCCGAAATTTCGCCCCACTCATCATTCTTCGCTCCATGGATATGCTGTACTTTTTTTTAATTTTGCAATATTTACAAGCGCCATAAACGTGCTGATTTTCCAATACATCATTTCTTTCGAGCGGAAGTTGTGATTTAAAACTTGAAGGTCTGAGAGATGTCGCACATAACAGTTAGTTGCCGAGATAAGCATACGACAACGAATTCACCGGGCGCGTGCAAGAGCCTATCCACGTCATAAACGTGGCAAAAATGGACCAGCCTAGATAATGCATTCAACTTGCCGGTCAAGCACAAGTGACACATATATTTCATAGTAAAATTGACGTGCTTTCCATCTATCGTTAGCTGCAAGAAACGTACCACGTCCAGCACTTGAGGCGCTGACATCAGCCGAAACGAGGAGAGGCCACGTGTCGTACGGTTGGTGTCAATGGTGCTGATGGCTGTACAATTATTGAGCTTGCATGTTTTACGAATAGTATTGATTTGTTGAATATCATCGCAGTTCTTCTATTGTGCAGGTGAGTAGTGTGAACGGGTGTGTAAGTAATTGGCAAAGTCACTGCTTGTTCTCTTTTAAAGGGGTCTTAACATGGTGAACGAGCTATTTGTGGTTTTTAGTGAAGAATAGAAGTAGAGGGCCTAACGTGCCTCTAGAAATGAAAAAAGTGGGCCGTAAAGGAATGTTTTAGGGCAAAACAAGCACTGAACATCCTCGGTTGTGAGCGTCGCCCACCGCCGGTGAACGCCATTTTGCAATGGCGCGTACGTGGAACGTCATGTGCTGAAGGTAACGGAACCGCTGTCTTCGACCCTCGTTTCAGTTACTGCAAATCATTCAGTATCAGTGTCCAGCTGTAGAAAGTCAAATTATCTTGATTTTGCGCGCCGCAAACTACGGAACAATTCCGTTCGCCGAAATGCAGACGGTGTCACAGCAATTTGCTTGTTAAACAACGTCACGGCTCGTGAGTGTGCTAGTGTTGCTCGAATCTGAGGCCGTTGTATTTAGTTATGAATTAGGGCTCGACCAAATGCACAAAAATTTCGCCACCTTACTCGTAAAACACACCACGATTATCTCAGATAATAACATTTGGTGTGTGGAGGAGGAAGTAGTATTCTGTTCTTGTAATATTGTTTTGTAATCCCGTATGTTTCATGAGAGTATCTGTGAGTTTATTCTCCAAACAAGCAGAGTCGATTGCATTTGCAAATTTGCCCCGGTAAGTGAGTTCACTGGCAGCGCTGTCGGCCGATTGATTGGGATTGATTGGGCACTCTTCAATATTGCCCAAGAGCTGAAAAAGAATAAATATATTTCAAATCTCGTACCTTCACATTTTGTTATTTATATATTGCCACAGAGATTGCTCCTGCGAATCATTTTACGAAGAGAACAAACGGAACGCTATGTAGGCGTCTACAGTGCCTCGCGCGTGCTCACGCATCTTGGGCAGAGCAGCGCATTCCTCTGGTGCACGAGCACGAGCCGGGAAGACTGACGGGAGTAGTTGTTCAGAAAGGGACACGTAGGCGGAACGCTTCTAGCAGACTCTTTTTTGTGGCATAGCTACTTTTCTGGGCACAAGTTCGCCCTCAATAAATCATTGTGTGTGATCCCCCTGTTGTATTACGTGACAATATCTGAGCGGCTTGCGGGGTTTTTTCCCCTACACTGGATGCTCTAATTGCGCTTTTAGATTCGTTTTATGTTTCATTGAATTTCGTGTCTGCAATTGCCTGTGCTGTGGCAACATGTGCTACAACATCGTCTTAACCAAGATAGGGCATATCCCCATCGACTATACACATATGCCCATAGCGCGCCACTTGGGAAAGTTGGAAGAGTTTGTACGGGGTGGAGAAGAGCGCGTTCGTGTGCTTGAGTTGACCTAATTTTTTGCATAGCCTGCGTGAGATATCAAAAAAGTTTGTTTGCAACTAGAGTATCAACAGAGCGCTGACTACGTCGCAGTTGCACTTTGTCGCCCCTGTTTTCTTGTGCCAAAGGTACCAGGTACCTTTGCCCAGTGTGAGGTACATAAACGATGAGGAAGTATGTAAGCCGTAAAAGAAGTAAAAAAAGACTTGATATCTTACGAAGCCAATAGCAATATTCGAGATGACATAATCACGTATGGTTAGGTTAGGTTAGGATGTTGTAGGTAGCAGGTGGATCTAGCCTTGCATAATTTGCAGGCAATTACCCCACCCAATTTTCTCTTTGCTAATTGCATGTAGCTAATATCATTTGTTTGTTTATCAACTAAGCATGAGCAGGCTCTTAAAATAAAACCATGCATAGCGCGACGTAAGCCTGTATAGGCCGGCGGCCTCTGTGCTTTTCCACATGCAGTATTGTGCCGGTATTCTATCTCGCTGCACCATACCCCAAACATAATTGTCACTTATCACCAGTCACATGTGAGGTCAGTAGCAATCGAAAATTTCAAGAGAAGTCGCGACAGCTGTTTCCTGAAGATCGAGTAACCACGCAGAAACACAATATCAGCCATGCTATCACATGGAGAGTCTAAACGTTACAGTTCCTCAAATAAACCTTCCGGTTGCTTCTTCAACTCCCGACACTTAAGCAAATAGTGTTATATATCGCCATTTTCCTTGCACTTCAGGCACAAAACGTCGCAGAGAGTCTGATCTTGTGGAGCCATGCTGGTGTACGTGCTGATCCCGTTCGGATGCGATGAAGCAAGCAGGCCTCTTCTCTTGATAGCCCTTTAGTCACGCATCGCTGTTGAGGCGTCAGCCTTAACGAGTGAAAATGTTTATTGACAGCTTCTCGTAAGATACGCTGATTGTCTTTGGCAGCCTTCTTCGTTGGTGTAAGCTCCAGAGCACCCCGGGCAAGTCTGTCAGCCGCCTCATTACACGCTATACCCACATGTGATTGAATTCATGGAACCTAATGTTTATACCATTGCTATGCAGGTCTTTAAGAATTCGCAGTGATCGTTGAGTGCATCGATCCAAAAGTAATCTATGTTTTAGCCGCTGCAAAGCGGGCTTATGGTCTGAAAACAGCATGACTCGTTGCTGTCTACGAAACTTCAGTTTCTTCAGGGCTGCCTGAATTGCTGCGCTTTCACATGCTGTCGATAAAACAATGCACTCAAGTCCACGTATTGTTCTTCCACATATTCAATGCGGCAAATAAAAATCTGTCTTATGGAGACCATGAGAGATAGCCTGTGTGTACGCCCCCCCTCCCCTCAACTTCCCTCACTCCCGCGTCCTCCAGAAAAAAGAGAAGAAACGGAATGGCTCAGTACAAATGTTTCGTTACACGGTGGCGCCTTCAAGTGTGAAAAAAAGTTATGGAAATGAAAGGCAAATAAAATACCTACACGTTTCATGCGCTGAAATATATATAAAAGAGTACTCTCATCGAAAAAAGCACTGAAACATACGTTAGTGGCAAATAAGACCGAAACATGGGTGAAGGAGCATATATAGACGACAAATTAGGCCTCGTGGCGGAGAACACCTAAGTGAGCCTACCAGCTGAGGAAAGCTTGGCGAAATAAACGAGTGAACAGAAGTGGTTGTTCTAACCCACAAGGGACTGGCAGCCTAATTGCCCACGGCACCTTCCTGCTCCTCCTCTGGTCTCTGGCGCAGCATCGACGTGAAGCAAGAGAGAAATGAGAGAGGAGGAAGGCTTAAAAATCGACAGAGTGCGGAAGTTTTAGAAAATGGAAAACATAGAAAAAAACGAAGAAAGACTAATACAAATAGTCACCGAGAGAAACAGCTCCGAGAGGAGAAAGGGTTTGAGAAGGACCGCGCACGGGAGGGCCGAGGAACCGGTGTGCGCGTAGGTCCCGCAGGAGCCGGCCTCTTTGCGGAACTTTCAGTCTGGGGCGCACGGCGTAGTATAGAGTGCAGGGCAGACACTAAAAGAGAGAAAAAGTAGAGTAACGTAAACGACTCTGCGTGCGAAACGAACGAGATCGATAGGCAATTTCGAAACGAGAGTGGTTGGCGAGGCGGTGGTGGTAGACACGCGCACGTCTTTGCTGCTGCTTCCCCGCATGGCGTGCCCGCCGTGCGAGGAAGGTGGCTCGCCGTTGATTGAAAGCGTCTCTCGTGAGAGTAGTCGGGAGACCCGGCGCGGAGGTGAGCGTTCACCTGGGACACGCGGAAGCACGAAAGGAGGAAGGGCGCTAGCTGCGCGTTCCGTGCGGAGCGAGGGAGCGTGTCGCCGCGAAAAGTTTTGCCGCCGTTGGAGCCGCTCGAGGAGCGCTCACGCAGCGGCGCGATCGGCGTGCACGCCACGCTTTTTACTTCCGCGTGAAGACGCCTTGGTTGAGTTTAGCTTTCTTTTATTATTGCTCCTCGCTCAGTTATCGCTTTTCTCGCTGCGCGTCTTCCCGCACTTTCGGCGCCTTTGGCCACAAAGATGAGGTCATTCATTATCGGCGTCTGTAGAAATGTTTCGATTGCGAGCGCCGCCGATCCGATCTGAGCGAGGCATGGAGGCACCTGGCTCTTAACCCGGTTTTAATTTTTCACCCATTGGTGAAGGTGCGAGGAGTGCACGGCAAAGCGTGTGTGTGGGAAGGAGGATACGAATGAAAGCTACGATGAAGGCGACAAACGCTTTATGTGCGCGTCATACGCCCATTGCAAAAAGGCATTTATTATTTACCCCCACACGAGTGTGAGCGCGCGCACGCATGCACGCACACACACACACACACACACACACACACACACACACACATATATATATATATATATATATATATATATATATACAGGCTGTTTCAAGAAATGTGTTCAATCTTCTTTCAATATTACAGAAAGGAGGTATCTGCGTGCTACTTGCGGCGTTGCCATCCTGTGGCAACATGCATCTTCAGATAGGTACAAACAATAATTACGGCAGTAAGTATAGAAATTATTACAATGAACTTTTTAACGAGTGGTAATAGCCGGTCGAGTCAAATGGCCGAATCCAAGCCCTTCCTACGAATAGCCCATAGGCACTTTGAAAGTTCGCAGAAGCGGCCACTAGTAATCACCGCGGAGCGATGCAATCTGGGCAATTTAGCTGGCGAAACCGAAACCGACGCACTAAACAACGCGTCTACCATTCACTTCGACAACACCCTTAACGAAGACACTGTTTCCCTCGCATTGGGGGAGAAGAATAAGCAAGCATCGATAAGCGGCCTCGAAGCAAAGTGTCTTCACGGTTGATAACGGCGAGGGAAACAGTGTCGTCACTGAGGGCGTTGTTGATATATGGGGTTTAACGTCCCAAAACCACCATATGATTATGAGAGACGCCGTAGTGGAGGGCTCCGGAAATTTCGACCACCTGGGGTTCTTTAACACTGAGGGCGTTGTCGAAGTGAATAGTAGATGCGCTGTTTGGTGCATCGGTTTTGGTTTCGATACCTAAATTAGCCAGATTGCATCGCTCCGCGCTGATTACGAGTGGCTGCTTTTCCGAAATTTCATAGTGACTATGGACTATTCGTAGGAAGTGCTTAAATTCACCCATTTGACTCGACCGGCTATTACCACTCGTTAAAAAGTTAATTGCGTTAATTTTCATAATTACTGCCCAAATGTTTGTGAGCATCTGAAGATGCCTTCTGCCATAGGAAAGGCAACGCCGCAAGTAGTACGCAGATACCTCCCTTTTAACGAATATATATATATATATATATATATATATATATATATATATATATATATATATATATATATATATATATATATATATATATTGCCACATTAAATGTGCAGCACGAAGAGAACAACGAAGAACACGCGCAGCGAGTGAAGAAGACGAGGTTTTCTTCTGATCAGTTTACCAGTATTCTAATACAATTAAAGTGAGTTCCCTGGATTCGACTGCTGCTGTTTCTGCATTGTGACACTGGTGGAGGCGCTGGGTACATGTTCGGGACGCCTGACAACAGCCCCGCATCTGGTCAAGAAAGACTTCCGCGCATCGACACCCCCGTTCACCGCAGCAGCCGGCGCCTGTTAGGCCTCAGCCCGGAGTTTGGTCCATTGCCGGAAAGCGTGACTGTGCCAGAAAGCATGACGGCGCCTGGAAGCACTAGCCCCAACATGTCCAGCCCAAGCACGACACAGGTGACTGTTTTGAACCCTCGACTTCCGGTTGACTTCCACGGAAACGCATATGAGGATGCACATGACTGGCTCGAGGAATTCGAGCACACAGCGAATGTTAACGGTTGGAACACCACACAGAAATTGGGCTACGTTTATTTTGATTGATTTGTGGGATTTAACGTCCCAAAACCACGATATGATTATGAGAGACGCCGTAGTGGAGGGCTCCGGAAATTTTGACCACCTGGGGTTCTTTAACGTGCACCCAAATCTGAGCACACGGGCCTACAACATTTCCGCCTCCATCGGAAATGCAGGCGGAAATGTTGTAGGCCCGTGTGCTCAGATTTACGTTTATTTTCCGCTTCAAGACGGAGCCCGAACGTGGTTCACGAATCGCGTGTGGTCGTCTTGGGACGAGTTCCGGCAGAAGTTTCTCGACACGTTCGCGAGCACTGAAAGACGAGAAATTGCACAGCGTCTCCTCGAGTCACGGATTCAGAAACCAAATGAATCCGTTACGATGTTTGTTGAGGACATGGCGCGGCTATTTCGTCGAGCAGATCCTAATATGCCCGAAGCCAAAAAGGTTAGCCACCTCATGCGGGGCGTTAAGGAGCAGCTGTTCGCTGGCCTCGTACGAAACCCGCCTACAAGTGTGGATGAATTCTCCAAGGAGGCGACATCTATCGAACGCGCACTGCATCAACGTTATCGCCAGTATGACCGCCCAACCCACAGTTCACCGATCAGCGTGGCAGCCTCTACCACAGCAACAACACCCGACGAAGATTCTTTGCGCTAACTAATACGAGAAATCGTCGTACAAGAAGAGGTCAAAAAACTCGTCGCCAAACCGAATGACTGCGCGATCGCCTCAGTAACAAAAGTTGTACGCCAGGAGATCAGGCAAGCGCTCTCACTTCCTGAGCCGAACACGAGCACTCCCAGGGCAAGCTATGCAGACGTAGTTCGCCGACAGCCAGCGAACGTGCCGACACCACATCAGTACCACCATCAACATCCGCCGACAGCGCCTTGGTACTACAGAGAAACTTCGATGCCGAGGCGGCCACCACTTCGCAAAACTGACATCTGGCGTACCCCTGATCATAGTACCCTGTGCTTTCACTGTGGGGAAGCAGGCCACATCTTTCGGTATTGCCCGTATCGCGCAGCAGGGTACCAAGGGTTTCCTTCTACGGTTCCTCGGCGCCATTTCAACGGAACATCTGACGTCGACACGAGTGTCATGACCCCGCGGGATGTTCCTCCTGGGTTTCGGTCACGCTCACCCTCTCCTGGGCGTTATTCTCCATCCTCTAGACGGAGCACCACTGACATGCCAGGAGGGAGATCTCCTAGTCCACGCCGGAGAAACTAAAAGCAGCGACTTCAGGGGGGAAGGTTGCGAATCGTCGAAGTGCTGAAAATCCCCCATTACTGCCGAGCGAAGAGAGACACATTTTCAATGAATCGACGAAAGATGGGGTTGTTACTGCCGAAGTTGCAATTACGATTGACGGACATGACGTCATGGCATTGGTCGACACTGGCGCGGACTTTTCAATAATGAGTGAGAGTCTGGCAGACACGCTCAGGAAGGTTAGAATGGAATGGACAGGACCGCAGATTAGAGGAGCTGGAGGGCAGCTACTCACACCTACCGGAAAGTGCACCGCAAGAATTAAGATAGGGGATGCATCCTTCGTCGCAACTTTTGTTATCCTTTCTGAGTGTTGCAAACAGGCAATCTTGGGGATGGATTTCTTGCGTGAATATGGTGCCATCATCAATATTCCGGATGGTGTACTGACCTTTTCAGCGGATCAAAGCGCAGTGCTACACCGAAAATCCCTACGAGTCATTGACGATGTGACCATACCTCCGTTATCGTGCCGCCTTGTTTCAGTCACGTGCAGTGAGCAGAATACTGGAGAAGGAATCGCTGAACAAGTATTGACGCTCCTACTCTCTAGCGGTGTTGCAATTGCCAGAAGTATCGTCAACGTTGTGTGCGGTGAAGCAGAGGTTCAGTTAACGAATTTTACCAACGAGCGACGACACATTACACAAGGCACTACAGTTGCCTACTTCGACGAGATCACTGAAATCCGCGAGTGTTGTGTAGTACAATAGCACGAGCCGCAAGCCACGTCAGCCCCACCACCTATTGACGTAAGCTCGGATTTGTCACCTGCGCAGAGACAGCGTCTAGTAGATCTTCTTCACCAGTTCAAAGACTGTTTTTCATCGACCTCGAGGGTCAGTCAAACGCCACTGACGAAGCATCGGATAATAACGGAGGAGACGGCAAGGCCAATACGACAGAACCCATACCGCGTAGCACCGAAAGAGCGTGAAGCAATCCAGGAACAAGTGAAGAAAATGCTCGATGATGACGTCATCCAGCCGTCAAGAAGTCCTTGGGCATCGCCGGTAGTGCTGGTTAAAAAGAAAGACGGAAGCTTGCGATTTTGTGTCGACTACCACAAGCTGAACCGTGTGACAAAGAAAGACGTGTACCCATTACCGCGCATCGATGATTCACTGGACAGACTGAGGTATGCACGCTACTTTTCGTCAATGGACCTCAAAAGTGGGTATTGGCAAATTGAGGTCGACGAGCGAGATAGATAAAAAACGGCTTTTGTAACGCCTGACGGGCTTTATGAATATAAAGTCTTGCCATTCGGATTGTGCTCAGCCCCCGCAACATTTCAGAGACTGATGGATACCGTTCTGTCAGGCCTTAGGTGGCAGACATGTCTGGTCTATCTGGACGACGTCATTGTTTTTTCAAAAACATTTGAGGAACACCTGAGCAGGCTGCTATCGGTATTCAGGGCAATAAGGTCTGCCGGCCTGACACTTAAACCCGAGAAGTGTCATTTCGGTTTCAAGGAGCTTCAATTTTTAGGCCATGTGGTGAGCCATGAAGGTGTTCGACCTGATCCCGATAAGATTGCGGCCGTCAGAAAATTTCCGGTACCAAAAGACAAGAAAGCAGTCAGGCGTTTCCTTGGCCTATGCGCATACTACCGAAGGTTTATTGCCAATTTCTCCCACATAGCCTCGCCGTTAACACGACTCACAAGAGAAGACGTTTCGTTCACATGGGGCGACAATCAACAGGTGGCATTTGACGATCTCCGACAACGCCTGCAGACTCCGCCTGTGCTTGCTCACTTTGATGAGGATGTTCCTACCATGGTCCATACAGATGCCAGCAACGTGGGTTTAGGCGCTGTACTCGTCCAGTGGCAAGACTCAGCCGAGCGTGTGATCGCATATGCTAGTAGGACGCTTTCCCGCGCCGAGTCCAACTACTCCACAACGAAAAAAGAGTGTCTTGCTGTCGTATGGGCGGTTATGAAGTTTCGCCCGTACCTCTATGGTCGTTCCTTTCACGTAGTCAGTGACCATCATTCCCTCTGCTGGCTCACCAACTTGAAAGACCCGTCTGGTCGGCTCGCACGGTGGAGCTTACGCCTCCAAGAGTTTGATATGACGGTCGTGTATAAGTCCGGACGGCAGCACGCCGACGCCGATTGCTTATCAAGGTCACCGATAAAGCGCGACGATGACACAGAGGATGACAGCATGGCGTTTGTAGGAGTCGTTGACACCACTACGATTTCGTGCAAGCAGAAAGAAGACTGTGAGTTGCTTCCTCTTATTGAATTTTTGAATGGCCGGACAACAACCGTCCCTAGAAGATTTGCAAGGAGCTTGCCGTCATTCTGCTTACGTAGTGGTGTTCTCTATAAGAAGAACTTTTCTCCCAGAGGAAGCACCCACCTGCTTGTCGTTCCGACGTCACTTCGTGAGGAGATACTTTGTGCTTGCCACGATGAGCCAACGTCTGGTCATCTCGGATACACACGCACATTGGCCAGAATCCAACAGAAGTACTACTGGCCAAGACTTCCAGCTATTGTGAAGCATTACGTGCGCACGTGCCTCGATGGCCAACGACGAAAATCGCCACCGTTAAAACCAGCTGGGCTATTACAACCAATTCAAGTGCCCACGGTACCTTTTGCCCAAATTGGAATGGATCTCCTTGGACCATATCCGACTTCCCATGCTGGCAACAAGTGGGTAATAGTCGCCACTGATTATCTTACGCGCTATGCCGAAACAAAGGCTTTGTCAAGTGGCACCGCCGTTGAAACCGCACGATTCTTCGTAGAAAATATCGTCCTGAGGCACGGTGCTCCAACAATCATAATAACGGATCGAGGTGCCGCTTTCACGGCCGCGCTCCTGAAGACAGTGCTTGAGCTCAGTGGAACCGCCCATCGGAAAACCACTTCCTATCATCCACAAACCAACGGCTTAACAGAACGCCTCAACAAGACTATTGCCGACATGTTGAGTATGTACGTTGACGTGGATCACAAGAACTGAGACGACAATCTACCGTACATCACGTTCACCTATAATACAGCGCAGCAAGAAACTACACGAAGAACGCCGTTCAGTCTCCTTCATGGCCGTGAAGTGACGACGATGCTTGACGCCATGTTACTGCACGACTGCAATGATATCGATTTGGACGCTGCATCTTTTATCCAACGAGCAGAAGAAGCGAGGCAGCTTGCGCGCGTCCGAATCACCCAGCAGCAAAATTATGACGCCCAACGTTATAATCTGCGACACCGACATGTCGTCTATCGGGCCGGCGACAAAGTCTGGGTATGGAGTCCTATCCGCCGCCGGGGACTGTCTGAAAAATTGCTGAAGAAGTATTTTGGCCCCTACACAGTTTTACAACGCCTGAGCGACGTTAATTACGTGTTCGTTCCTGACAACCCCTCGACAACTCGCCAGCAAAAACCAGAAATCGTGCACGTTGTGCGAATGAAGCCCTACTTTTCGGACTGATTTACATCATACATCTACTGCACCGTCTTTTGTAGGAAGAGCATCGGGACGCTGCTCTCTGGAGGGGGGCAAATGCCACATTGAATATGCAGCACGAAGAGAACAACGAAGAACACGCGCAGCGAGTGAAGAAGACGAGGTTCTCTTCTGATCAGTTTACCAGTATTCTAATACAATTAAAGTGAGTTCCCTGGATTCGACTGCTGCTGTTTCTGCATTGTGACAATATATATATATATACTAACAGATTTTCTTCTGCGTAAGGATGGTTTCATGAAATATATTCATATTAAAAATATGCTTTGACTGCCTGTTAGACAGCATTGTAAAGTCTTTAACAATTTCCATACTTATGGAACTTATTGACGCCATTTGAACGAAACATTTTGAGATACCTTCTCGAGACATTGGACAACGTTTGCTTGATGCTGATTAGCCATGAAGACTATACGACAGAAAGGACTTGTGAATTTGGCCCGAGAAGTATCGCAAACCGAAAAAAAAAACACGGCAGATGAGGTGTGTATGCCGTACGACTTATGATAGTGTAGTGAGCGTAAGTTTAGCTCGCTTTGAGCTTTCTGTGCGAAGTCTGAAGCCATCCTTGAGGACCTTGCACTAAGCTCTTACAGTCGCATCACCGCCGTTTCGTAACGTCTTACCGGGCGGCTCATCGCGTGCGGACGCTGTGAGCGGGCGTGCGGCATCTGGCTACTGTAATGGTGGTACAACGTTTGTGAAACACGCGATACAGTCATTACACAATAAGGGGGCTTCTACGTAGACGAGCTCGGTTTATTTTTAAAGCTGCCTTCGGTAAAAACGGCCCATTTTTTATTAACCGCTTGCGGGTCACCTTCGTCAAAACGCGCAGGCTGGTTCAGTAAGGTGAGCGAAACAATTACAATGACTAAAAATGACATATCTCCTAACGCTGGCTTGTCGTGTGCTTAGAGGAACCACTGAATGTAATGGACTACAGCAAAAATGTAATGACGTTGTAATCAACATAGCCATGTAATCGTCCTTTTCCCCACATGGTTCGCAGAGCAGTGCCTCCGCTGATTGTGTACCACGATAAGTTAAGTGTTCATTGTCTAATGAACACACTCCTGGGTGGCTTTTTTTCCCAGCTAGCTGAGGAGCGCAGAGCAGGAGCATCTAGCCAGACTGATTAAATATGAGAAACGTAAAAATTTCTCCCATCAGTCTGGTCGAATCGCGAAGCGCCAGTTTCTACCCTGGCGGTGAACACCGTAACAAGACAATTACGATCAAAATAAGAACCGCATGCTCATCAAAATTTTGTCTTCTTTTCAATATCCTTTATCCTGCCGTATCTTTGTGGTTTCGCAATTGCCAACCGCTTGTTACATGTCAGCGCGGCGGGGTATGCTGACCGGCTCGTCCCACTCTACTTCTATAGTAGTTGTTCTCCGGGAGCTGGTTGAAAAAAAGCGCTACGTGGAACCCCATTGATCTCCAAATTGCTCGTGAACATGAAGAATGGTTTCAAACTAAATCTGCAGGCAAATCTCGCGGCTAAATAGTGTTCATATAGGCACCGATTTTGAAAATGGCGTTAATAGGCACTTCATTCGTCTGCATAAACTCGAGAAAATGTATAACGTCTTTTTTTTGTTATGATTGCTTTATTAGCTTTTAAGCTTGAGTTTTTTGTTGATATCTTGTACTCTCACTTTTTTTACTCTGAATTGCCTACGCGTTGTACGATTGTATCTGTTGATGTTATTTCACTCTAATTGCTTTAATATTACATGTGTTGAACTACTCGTTTTGCTCCTTTTACCTCTGCAATTATCGTTAGCCAATATTTCAATGTGTTTGTGAAGTTATGTGTGTGCTTCGAGCTATTTCAATCTGTATGATAATATGTATTCATTATGTGTGATCATTTATTTTTTGTGATGCCCCCCTTATGAAATGCCCCTAACGAGGCCTGTAAAGACCACCTAAATAAAGATAATAAATAAATAAAAATTTGGCAAATCCAACGTACTACCTCAAAAATAGACGTTAGGTGAAGCACGCGCAAGGAAGGGGACTATGTATGTTTTAATGTTCCTATTGAGCGACATGTCATGAAATGACGCAAAATATGTGTACAAATGTTGCACGCACATACTTAGGTCGAAGAGCTGCAGATGTTGACATAATCAGTTCATTGGGCTTGCGCAACGATGCCAACAGTAAAATAAATATTAGCAACACTAGAAACAAGAAGCCGATATCAAGCGCTGGTGCCCGCGAGGATGATAGCCTTAGATACTGCTAAATAAATCAACTTCAGCGCATGACACTTATTACCGTTGATGTGAAGCCGACAAGGCGGCTGTATCATAGGAGTACATAAGTAATGTTAATAAAATTGGACAACCAGAACTGCAACCACATTTGACGTTTCACGAACATTCGGGTCTATTTGAACAGTAGGTCGAGCCCTGGCATGGCTCTGTGTCAGAATGCTCGATCGCCAGGCCGAATGCTTGGGTTTGATTCCTGCTGGGAGCCCGACATTTATTCTTTGCATGCGTCGGGTTTTTATTATTCTATAGCAATGTCTGGTTTTTCTTGGCGCACACGCATTACTCATGGTTCCTGGGTAGATACCAAGTGTCAATCACCTGTGGCACATACCCGCCCGTGGGTACGTGCTACTGTTTGGTGGGAAGTCTCTGATGACGTATGCGATGGCATTGTGACATTATCAATGCCAGAACCAGTGCCTCATATTCGTCAAACCATCTTACCTCCCCCACTAATTTTGGTTCACGCCAAGAAGTGATCACGAGAGCACCCACACGCAAGAGGACGGGCAGACGGACGAGCGGGCAGGCGGGTGGGCGGGCGGGCAGGCAGACAGGCAGGCAGGCACCAAAAGTACTTGCAGTATACGCAAAGAAATGTTTCGCATTTGATAAAAAAAAACTAAATAGGCATTTAGGCACATGGCTCAACATGTGCATATATAGGCACTATAAAAACACTGTATAATCCCCTCTTGCCCCCACTAATTATCAAAGTGGGTTGATAATGGGGCGAAAATGAAATAGGCATGTACATTAAGTTTACTCTAATTATTACGTGGATTACATTGCCCCCTCAGCTATCGTATATTACATTTGAGACAAAGTTTTAACGCGATAGCGTTGAAGAGCTTGTTTCGCAGAAATTCCGGCGTCGGCCTCCTAGAAAGTGAGTGAAAAATCATCGTCTCCTTCGTGATCGAGAAATAAAAAATGATGCAAATAAAAGAAAAAGTTCTGGTTCCGAGCGGGAATGGAAGCCGTTGTTTGCGCAGCAAGCCGGTTTTCTGCCACACAGGCACGCGTCTGCTTGTGAACGCTATGCAAATAACTTCCTCTGCTTGGAAATGCAGTGAAAGTTACTTTCGTGAACGCACGTGTCCTGTATATATGCTTCACAATACAACATGGAATATTGGAGCAATATTGCGTGGTACAAGTTTACATTACCATCGGGCGGCAGAACATGCGATTATTGTGATCACTTCAAGATTTAAAGCCCATCACTCACTACAAAAGGTGCACACTTTACTTCGCGTATTCCCTCAAGGTCACGTAGTGGGCGCATGGCAAGTTCGAAAAGATTTCATACACTAAGTGTTTGAAGTACGCTCTAGGGGCAGAATACCGCTATCGCGTTGAACTCTTGAACACAAAACTTAAGGGTCTCCTATTATTTTTTTCAAATGAAAGCAATAAGCATTCGATCCTGGTACATTATATGCATGTAAATGTAAGTGCTTGTTTGCGATAACAAGATATGCGTAGGTTTTCTGTATTATCATTGACATGAAAGTAATGATATATTTTTTTTGAGTGAGTGCACAAGCCCTTTGGCAAACACTATAATCCTCGAAATTATAAAAACACTAAATTAGTGATGTCCCAAAGGTAATGTTTGCCATGGAAAGTAACATTTAGGAGGAAATAACGTCACACTGAATGACATTGATTTGTCGTTGATGCCGTGGGCCCGAGTGATTATATTTATCGATCTTTATTTAACCATGTCTATTTCCATTCCCTTTCGTGCAGAGAGTCCACTGCGCTTCTTCTTCAACGTGACGCCCAGCGAGTCGGCTAAGGAAGAAGTGCTGCAAGCCGAGTTTCATCTCTACAAGCTGCGACCCAAACACCGACCGGCGGACAGGCTCGGCGATGCCAAATCACATCTGCTCGAGGTGACAGATACGATTACATCACATTTCGTGCGCTAAAGTATGGAGATGGGTGAGTTCAAACTGATGCACAATTGAGGGCCCCTAAACCACAGCGAGATCAAAGATGAAAGGCTGTTTTTTTTTCACCTTGATTGCGTTGGCGCTGTCTCTTCATCGCCACTTATTTTGTCGTAAAGCACTTGGACAATGTCAGCACTTTTCGGCTACACACTGTTCCCTAAGCTTGCGCTGTCGGAAACGGACTAAACTAAGTGAAATCAGTTCATCGCATGAGACACTCATGAGAGACAGGGTCGAATGACTTAGTGTGCAGTATAGAAGTAGATTCGCACTTGAATTCCCTCGTACATAAACCAACCGAGAGCCTATTTTTCTATTTTCTCATGACTTCATGTGAACAGACTTCTGGCGTCATGAACTGAACGGAAAAGGCGGGAAACTCTCGGATAGAATAACAATATAGTTTTTGTTTCTTCTTTGTGCGTTTTCAGAGGTTGTGTAGGTGCCCTTCAAAATACCAGCGCGAAAACAACGGAAAACCACTGAAAAATGAAGAGCTCAGGGGGACCGCTGTCTGACAGCTTAAATTCATTTGACTGCTCTGAACACACGAAAAACCAACACCATGCGGGTTTAGGACTCTAGGTCACGTGGACAAAGCGCCAAGCATGCGTACACGAGGTAAGCGCCCGAGGTCCAGAATGTGAAAGGCGAGGTGTACAAATGCTTTGCAAATTTTCAACGTGATCCCGACTCCTGCACATGCGTAGTGCTAGTTTTTCGTGTGTTCACATTTGTTCAATAATTCCAAGTTCCTAGGCAGCGGTCGTCCGGCGTCTTGATTTTTCTGTGCGCTTCTGTCACTGTCACATTGGTACTTTAAGTGCGATTTGTGCACTAACCACATACCTCTCGTAGTTTATTTTTGCTAAAGAAAACGACGTATATCTGACTGACTTCTTTTTATTGGAGCAATATATCACAAGATATATTAAAAATATTAAAAATAAAACTGCCAGGTGTGCATTATACCTTATTTATTTATTCTCTAAAGTAGATATTATCATACTACAGCTGCTCGAGAACTTTTATTCTGTACTCGTGTTAAATATGTTAGCACCGCTCATCTGAGTATGTAAGCAAAATGAGAAGCATGAAACGATATTGTCGCAGTCATAGCGTGCGTCACACTGCGGAACTCTACAATACGATCTCGGCTATGCGCCGGCCTCACCGAACACGCAACAGCAGACAAAACCGACTGAAGCCGGGTGGCTCTCGCATTTCCCCTCAACGCCCTATACGTCACAATAGTGATCTGTGTTATATTTAACGCCCGTGCAAAAAGTAGATGCGATAAAAAAACTACCAGAAGCAGAAGGTACTGTTTGCCAAAGCACGTGCGACCGCACGAAAGAGCTGTCCGAGATGTGGAGCCCATGGCTTATGCGCGTGAATAAGAAAGATATCAAAACTTTGAACAACGTACGTATGTGCGGGCGTCACTTCATAGCAGGCAAGTTGTGTTTCGAAATCCCGGGCAAAGAAGATTCACCCGTTAGGTGCGGCACCATGGACTCCGACGGTGCAGACGCGGAGGATCCGAGTTCTCCAGTCAACACTGCTTCGCTTCTGGCTGCATAATGTCCTGAACGATCCTCCTTCATCACAAGTGGGAGGCAAATGATCAAAACCCGCGCACTATACGCCAAACAATCCGCAGCGTGAACGTAAACACGTAGCGGTCACTCAGACTTATGGGCTCCGTGCGCTCGTTAATGGCGGACGGAAGGCAGGAACTGACGTCACTAGCAAGTTACGCATACAATGCCATATGTCTCTAGCAGCGTAGTGTCATCGAGTCTTGACGAGTGACTTCTAATTTGTGAATGCGCAAGCGACGGGCACTTAATTTGGGAATCCGTTAATTATCTGTCGTAAGTTATTTAGTGATATAGATAACTTTTTGCAAGTTATACCGGTGTCACACTGGTACTATTAATTGCAATGAGGGTGATCCGGATGAGTTCCCTTGATCGCGATCAACTTTATGATCACTGCTACACAGCCCAAGCGAATTAAATTCGAGCTTAGGTCAGATGAAATGCCCCAGGTGGCATTTGCGTGCCGTAAAATATGCCACTGACAAAACTCGACGTACGGTATACCTGCAAGAACCGCTCGAACGTCAAAAACATTGCAGACCACTGCGATAGTAATTTTATAACACCATCACTCGATGAATTTTTCGTTGCACTTACCTGTATTGCTGTGTAAGATTCTTAGCCTTCACTTTTTTTTTCTGATAGCACCCGCTCGTAGCCCTGTAGTCGCAGCGAAGCGTCAATCTCGTTGTACGCGCCAGTGTTTCACTTCTGACGCCTCAAGTCTGTTCCAGTCACATCGGGCAGCGGTCAGTTACTGTGAAGATCTCTTCATTCGACCACGAAGTTCGCGTACGTTGCGACGTATAGTCTAAAGGCTTGCGACACTCATAATCAGTTTGCTTCTAGGTGCTTTAACAGCTCCGATCAACCGAGAGTTGGATTAAGCGCTGAATGCAACGGTCGACTGCTTGTCGTCTATTTGCCGCCTGCTTCTCCCGTAACTTCATGCATGCGGTCGATGCGAATCCTAAAATATGCAATACCTTAGATAATTTTTTTCAATTTAAGAAGTTTAGAATTTGCTTTTATAAATATTTAGCTGTTTTAAGGCATTTTTATCGAACTATGCTCAATTTTCTTGTTTTGCTTTCAACAAGCTCAGCTTGGGGGTGCAGACGGCAGCAAAATCGCGGTCTTTCGGGCAGATCACGATGCGGAGATTGCGATAGTCTTGATCCCGATCTTGCCTGATTGTGATTAAAAGTGACCGTGTAGCTGTGCCTGATCTGGATCGTGCCTAATCCGAATCGACTCTGATCGCTATTAAATGTACCCGTGTGACACCGGTATTATCTATCGCATGGCGAATTTAGGGTATTGAGACTTCCTTGAAAATTCTATAACGAGAAATAACTTAGCCCGCGCGTCGCGAAGGAATTCTCGTGTGTTCGCGAGCACCATTGTGTTGCTTGGTGGGTTCCTACTTCAGAAAAAAAAGAACAAAAAAGGGGGGTCTCTAACAATAATGTTAGATGAAACTTAGAAATGTAGCATCTGCTTCTCAAAGGCTGATGTAAAGAAGCCTGCGCCACTGAGCACGCACTCCAGATTAACGTCATGAGCCTGGCAGCCGGCTCATGCCTTCGAACTTGGTCGAGTGCATCGGTAGGACAATCTATTATGTCGTGGAGCCAATCAGCTGTCGCACTTCTCTGTGATGCATCGTTCCTGAGAGCTAGTTTCTGCTATTCCTGATGACAGTAATAGTGTTAGTGAAGGTAGGTAACAATCCGAAATTGACATTTACGAGTGTACGATACTTGGAACATACACCAAAACAATCGTGTGCTTGCAATCTAGCTGCACGTTGAGGAGCCTCAAGTGGTCGAGACGAATGGAGAGTAACCCACTTCGGCATGTCACATAACATCGTGGTTTTGGTGTGTAAGACTCGAACAAGTATTATTTTTCAAACTTTTCTTTTTTTACCGCACTTAGCGTCTAGTCATATTTGTTAACTGTCACGGAACCCTTCGAAAACACGACAACACTTGATACGCCTGAAATCCTGCGTCCACTACTATCGAAGGAAGCAGCCTAGTTTAATCTCACGTGTTTATGTTCTCTTCATTCTATCTCTCTATCTTTTCATCCCTCAATCCCCTTCCCCTGGGTGTGTAGGACAGCAAATCGGACGCTCGCCCAGTCGACCTTCTTGCCTTTCCTTGCTCTACCTCCTTCCTCCCTTCAAAATACTTCGAGTTTTCATGCAATTTGTTTAAGAATTTAGTCTGCCTAAAACTTCCCATCTAACTCCATTGCCTGCAGGGAAAAGTGCAAGTTATAGCGTCCCTCGCCATGCGTTGAAATATTTTTGTTTGTGGAACCATGATTGTATACGAATGTTTGCTGGGCAGCGTGGTTCATCGGGATTTTTTTGTACACTTTTGTTTAAGGCCTCGCTTTATTTTTTCGCCCCAACGACTGGCTGGACGTGGCGACAGAGGCATGCACGCGTGTTTCTTTTCTCTCACATGCAGGGCAATATCACTCATCAGCCGTGAAAAAAAAATCAACACACACACACACACACACACACACACACACACACACACACACACACACACACACACACACACACACACACACACACACACACACACACACACACACGCACACACACACAAAATTAGACATTTTGTCGTAATTCTGGTCCCGTCGCAGCGCCTATCCCCCCTTACTTTTTTCTTTTTTTGTTTGTTCTCTAGTTAAAGCCGCGTAGACCCGTGGAAATTGTTTTCTTGAACCACTCGCCACTACTTTGCTTGGTTGAAGGGAAATACGATGGATGATTTAACTGAATGATGTTGCGGCAAAAAAAAAAGACAAGCGCAACGTACCGACAGGCATTGGATCATGCAAACAACGAAGTTTGTTATATAGTTTCTGTGCGCACAAGCGCAGGCAATTGTTTGTTGAACTAGCGGCCCGCCTCATTCTGTACAGAGTGGCGCTCTTATTCTACGAGTTTCGACTCTCGAACTCCGCATGAGCGCCATTCCTTTCTTTTCTTTTCTTTTTTCACTCGTTCTTCGCGTTGCAAAGTTGTATTTGTAAATAAACCACCACTGTTTGATCAGCGCGGGCACACAAAAAAAGAAAAAAAAAACTGGGAGAGGAGACAGTTCGTAAAGATTAAAAAAAGTATAATGACAAAGAACTATCTGGAGCGTGAGTTTTCTATAAGCCCGTGGGCGCCCGGAGCGGAGCTGAAAGCGTTGAGTTGTTGTAAGGGCTAAGGAAAAGAAACAAAGAGACAACAAAATAAAATCAACCTCATTTCTATAGAAGGCGCGCACACGCTTGCCTCTCGGCGGTGAAGTCGAGAGTGTTTGTGATTCTCGTCTCCTCCACCACTGGCGCCTATCTTGTCGTCCTTTGCGCACTGAGGAGTGTTTCTGCAGAGGATATGAACGCAGGGCGGGATTAGAGATGCTCGTGATGCTTTTGTGTTGGCGATTTCTACAAGTGCACACAAAAGAACCGTAGCGAGCGGCGAAGCTGTATAGAAACAGCGTATACAGAATGGTTAAAAGGCGCGCGCGCACTCATGCGGGCGAGACAATGCTTCGCGCTCGCTGGGAAAGACAAACTGTCGTCGCCGACGAACCGAAGCGCAATCAGCTACACCAGCGTGCCGTAGTTGCCGAGTGTTCCAGCAAGCGAGCAGGCGGCGTCGGGAAAGTTTCGCTCGGCGACAAACACAGAACCAAGTGGCTGCGAGTAGCACGACTAGAATGTTAGAGAAAGAAGAGAGAGAAAAAGATTGGAATGAAAGTATATGTAAAGTGCTCCTGCGAACTCGGGTATAAAGTGAGGAGGTGAGCACGGGCGTGAATTCGTAGCGCGCACTTCGTGCCACGTTTCGTTTGTTTCTGTAATTTACCACTCCGAGGAGCGCACACGGCGGGCGTCGCGGAAAACGGCAACGCAAAGAAAGGGGAGGGGAGCTAGACAGACAGAAATAGAGAGAGACACGAAGTGTACGTAGGCAAAACAAACACCTGGCCGAGATTCGGCTAAGACTCATGGCGGGCGCCGCCCGAAAGGACACTCGGCCACAAGCAGGCTAACAAAAGAACGACGGAGAAGCGCCAATGTGACCGGAGTTGAAAAAACACTGCAGAGTCCCAGACAAACACTCGTGGAGGTGGCGGCAGGAGAAACAGCACCGCCGATCGGAACGATGTAGTCAGAAAGAAAGGCGTGGGAAGCGGCTGGATAGGGACGCTTAGCGAGCCGCTGTATTTGAGCGAAGAACGGGGTAAATAAAAGATGGAGCTCGTGCACCGCGTCTTTTAGCCGAGAGGCAAGGCAAACGGCGTCCAATCAGAGATGCTAAGCGAGCTCATTGGCTGGCGGCAAAACAATTTCCTTCTTATTCTTTGCCGTGTTTTTTAGTTTTTCTGGCGATGATTCACGGGAAGGATTATAGGCTCTGGAACAGAATCAGTGCAGACATGGTAAGGATAAGCGCAGGCGGGCAAAGCATATACATTTAACACCACTGCGCCACGGTAAACGATTTTTTTTTCTTATCGAAGCGACTGTTAAGATCACTGATATACAATACATGAACGTTGAACCGAAGTACTCTTCTCCAAAAATGGTAATAAACACTTCAATTTTTCCGTAGATGACTACCTACATTGTGTACTATTAGCGTTGTTACAAACGTTTGCCACAACAGAGCCCACGAGTCCGGAGTTTATTCGAATAGTGTGTTCACATATAAACGTTTAACACTATACAATCGAAATCGCTACTTGGGAACGCCAAGCATTTGTGAGCCTGAGCTCGAGCATCGCTGTGCTCTAGGACACACGGCTGAATTAGGGCTCTACCTCCTCTTTTTGCCGGGAAACAGTATAGGAACTTTTGACCATAATATTGCGAAGTTAATTGAAGTAAGATAAGTGTACGTTGACTGCGCGACCTGTTTGAGTCGACAAGGTAAATATAGCGAATGATTGCCTTTACGGTACCACTTGAAGTGCTAGATATAGCCCAGAAACCACGGCATTTTGCGTCTGGTGTCATGGATGTAGACCGAATTTAGCCAGGACCTCATGAAGAGTATAGTTGCAGCCTAACTGCTGCATCAACCCTTCGTTTTATCAGCCCTTTAAGCAGTTACTTTAGCCGTTCTTGTATAAGAAGCAGGTTGACCACTGTAGAAACAGGAAGATAAAAAAGAAGACGATGAAGAATTGGAAGATAAAGTACATACATACAAACAGTACGTACATTTTCGAGGAACCGGACGAGCGCATTCCTTTTACTCCATCAGATTTGATTGGAGCAGACGTAAATGAAGAGTGGGACCACAACCTTAAACGGGTGTGGAGACTTCGCAAAGAAGTTACTAAAGTATGGTGGCAACAATGGAACTCTGAGTATATGAAAAAAACGAGGAGTGCAATAAGGAAACCCGCAATGATAAATAATCATGAGAAACTTGAAAAAGGTGACAATGTTTTACTAGAAGATAAAAAAATCCAAAGGCTTTTCGGAAAATATGCTTGATAAAGGAAGTTTTCCCAGGGTGAGACCAACTCTCAAGAGTCTGCGTTTTGAAGACTCCTGACAATAAGCTTCTACAAACACCCACAAGGTTGGTTTATCCACTGGAAGACTGCTTATAAGTGGGGACATTTAAGACCCCGGGAAGATGTAGAAACAGGAAGATAAAGGAGAAGACGACGAAGAATTGGAAGAGAAAGAAGACATACCATCATCATAGTGTTCACTTTCAAATCATCTAAATAAATGAAGCGTCGTGGCTCTTCGGTCTGTTCGTTCACAACAACCACATACGTCTTATGTCGAGACGCCTGACAACACTTATGGCAGTGGAACTCGCAGCTCTTCATGTGGCACATAGCCTTGTCAGCGAGAAATAATGAAAAAGGCAGTACACTATCTGTGATTCCAACACAACGTTGCTGCATTATTTCAGCCTTGCGGCACTGGCATGTTTTAGTGCCTTCAAGTTTATGCAGCATCATGGGTCAAGGGCAAGCTCAGGTGGCTCTCGAAGACAGCGCGCAACAATTTTTACGTCTGTCGCACTCAAATGCAGATAAATTGGTTCGTATGATCTCACGAGACGTCAAACTCTTTTTGTAGCTCACATGCTGTTACAGCTGACAGCAATTATCTACGCGCTTGACCTTTGCGTCCAACCAGGTCTCCTACGACGCGATGATACCTCACTCTGTTGGCAACGATTGGGAGTAGACCTTGTGCAACGATGTGCATTCCATTTTATGGAAGGCGGTGGTGCTGTTTCGATGATTGTTGTTAAGAGACACTTGATCGCGTTTTGTGTGAATACCACAAGTATGGCATTCAGAGACAGATGTTGGCGACGGTGTTAGCACGCGCTGACAACAGAGCACTATGACAAAAAATATTTTTTCAAGATTGACAGCAGTAGAAGGCCATGGATGCGTTCCTATCAACAATAAACCAGCATTAGCAAATCAAAAAATCATATTCTTCAAATGCAGGGAACAGCAGTAATGTTGCGCCTATTTCTACGTTGTTCATATACTCCTTTTAGTCCTCTTCTCCGCCTCGCGGTGTAAAGCAGTAACGCACCACCTGTTTACCTTTTATTTTTCTGTTTTTAATCGCTCTCTCTAGAACCTATAGCTGAATTTTCCAACAGCCCTCATAGCTGAGCTTATGACGTTTCCCACATGCAAGGAGTTTTTGTACCTGACTTATAGTAATGTAGCGAATGGCCCGATAACGAGGTTGTATCGAAGTAACGCACTTAAAAGTCACGGGATGGCACATACACCGCGGTATAGATTTTGTTGGGGTCTTGCAAAGAAGCGATTACACTAGTGCTGGATATTCGATAACTGTTATCGCCCCGCCGCAGTGGTCTAGTGGATAAGGTACTCGGCTGCGGACCCGCAGGTCGCGGGATCGAATCCCGGCGGCGGCGGCTGCATTTTAGATGGAGGCGGAAACGTTGTAGGCCCATGTACTCAGATTTGAGTGCTCGTTAAAGAACCCCAGGTGGTCGAAATTTCCGAAGCCCTTCACTACGGCATCATATGGTGGTTTTGGGACGTTAAACCTAACATATCTATCAATCTAAAACTGTTATCGCGTTACAGCACACCATGCAGCATATCGGTTCTGCGCTTCGTTGGCTATTTCCGTGCTGATACGTTTTCATCTTCTCGTTGTTGTGAAAGTTGTTGGGTATAACTCGTTTCTAAATGTTCGTTATGTATAAGCGTCACCACGCCTTCGACCTAACTTCTGTATACAATGTTACCATGTCTTTTAACGTCATCGTCTGACAAAATTATCGACGCTGTGCTTTGTAGTTGGAATCGTTCGTAAGAATCAGCAGTGTCAGCAGCAGCAGCAAAAAATAAAATAAAAATAAGTGGAACAAAAACATTTGTCGTTGAAAACTAGCCTCATGAAAGTAGGATTCTTTATTAGCTCTCATTCGTCGTGCTAACTGTCGTGTGCTCCTAACCAGTACCGCCAGCGAGTGTGCCGAACACGCCCAACGTGGGGACGAAATATCGCGTAAGAGGGTAAGAGGAGTGAACATGGCGTTGTGAAACGGGCCGCAAATCTGAGTTTCAATCCGCGCGCGGGCAGCGTGGCGCGCACTCTAGTCTCCGAACAAGCGCCCAACCAAAGCCCAAACGACGCCGCCTGAAATCACGCGGTCTGCGATGGGCACCACGGGGAAAAAAATGGGGCACTACCAAAAACGACGCGTGCGTGGTTTCCATTGTTCGTTCTGTGAAATGTCTCCTGATCTAACATTGCAGGCTTCGCCGCATGACTACTCTGTCCAGTGAAGAAGCTGTGCTGCGTCAGCGAGAGATGCGTCTGCGGAGAACAAAACGGCCGCTCCGCCAGTGCTTCGTGGCGTGCTTGTGCGACAGCGGACGAGGGCGCGCAACTACAATGAGCATCCGATTGGGAGGGAAGGAAGGAGCTCCGCTGTATTCCGGCATTCGCGTCGTCGCACGCCGGCGTCCGTGCGTTTGGATGCGGCCTTGTTTAGGCCCGCGCAAAACGGACCAGCGATTTGTCCTCACTTCTCCTTTCGTGTGCTGTGTCGTCGACCGAGCTGCCACAAAAGCACCGCTGCGTCGGTTGCGCCAACAAAGAAGTCCGCCCCTCGGCCGCCGAAAACGTCCAGAACAAGAGAAGGGGGGGGGGGGGGTGGCACGCCAAGAAAGAAAGAACAAGAAGCAGGAGAAAACTGCCTCCTCCCGTCTATCCTTCCCATTCGCGTTGTCGTATTGCGGGCAAAGCAATTGTCTGCTCGGAGGTGCGTCGGACGCGCGCCACTGCTTTCGTCACGCAACTGCGCCCGCAGAGCTCCTAGCTCTAGAACGAGCGAGTGAAGCGGGCAGCGTCAGAATGAATGGACTGGAAGGACCGTGAAACTTGGAGAATAAATACTAGCTACAATTTTTCAAGCGAATAAAAACAAAATGAAGCAAAGAAACCGAAAGTTTAACGAACGATGGAATCTGGGTGCAATCCAGACTGGAATTTGTGATGGGTTTTGCAATCACTTATGGGGCTCAGCAGCAGCGTTGTCTTTCACGTAGGGACTGCTTGGAATGTGAACACCCACATTCCAAGCATTAGAAGAGAACAAAGTTGGTGGATCTAGGAGACGAGGCTTTCGACTCACGCAGATTGGGAGAGTAGCGACGTCTTCGCACGTACTTTGAAATTCTCAACAGGCATAATAACTACGAAAGAAGCCAGTGTTCTGCGCGCTAATTGCACTGAAGCCATCTTTCAGAAGGTGGCAGTGGCTGCTACAAGAGTCCCTACTAAATATTGTGTTTGTTTTTGAGCAGTGAGTGAGTCAGGAGTTGGGGTAGATAGCTGCAGTCTAGTGCACTTTTGTTTGATTCGCGGCGTTATTCGCAATCTCAACTTGAAATTTGCCGCAGCTGATGAAACACCTTTGCTTTAGGTCGGACAACAACGAAGCGCGAAGCCATTATATGTTCAACGAGAAAAAATAAAAGCGCGTTCTGGCGATGAAAGTCAAATATTTACCCCTAAAAAGGACGCCTACCGCTAATGGCGTCGCAGTTCATTGGAAACGTATACACACACTGCATCTTAGTTGTACAGTACAGCAAAAAACAAAAGAACATGGCTGCAGGTAAAAGGCCGCGTTCTTCTGAAGCTTTCTTCATTAGGTCCGGTATAGCATTTACCGTGGTCTCTTGTGTCGTGTTTACTTGTGAGTTCGCTACTGCGATTATCGTTTTTTCTTCTTCATTTGAATCGAGGGGAATGTAAAATGTAGGACAACGCTTGAACTTCAGCTTCGGTAATTGAACGCAATGGCCAACTCTGCCCCGCTCGCACCGCCTTCTCATTTGTTAGCCACATCAGCGTCGCGAGGAACAAGGCGGCTGTGCTGACGTCTGGACGCTTTGAAACTCTCCTAGAGCTCATACTGCAAGTACAGTACAGTTGTGAAGTGTGCACCACGCCGTATTTTATTGTTTTGCGAATTAGCCAAGTACCGAGTACGCCACGGGGTCTATTCCGGCCTCGGCTGTCGCACTTCGATAAAGACGAAATGCTAGAAGCGCTGTGTACTTTGGCATGTCTGCGCGCGTTAGAAAGCAGCACGTCGTCAACGTTTGCCGAGCCAGCGTTACATCACCATGCTTCTCATATGTCGTAACCAAACCGTGGATTGGGGCCGTAGACCCCACATAATAATAATAATAATAATAATAATAATAATAATAATAATTGGGCTGTTGTGTAGGAAAATACGCTAAGAATGTCGTCAACGCTTGCAGGGAAAAACCCCCGAAATGGGGAATTTTCATGTCTCTTAATGGGAATTCTTCGGTGCAGTACGAAACATCACTGGCTTGCAGTGCGAAAAGGACCGTGCCGCTTATTATTATTATTATTATTATTATTATTATTATTATTATTATTATTATTATTATTATTATTATTATTATTATTATTATTATTAATATACAAGTTAAGCGTTTCTCAGACAACAGACGTACCCACGCAACTGCGCACTTTGCAGATGTTGTTGCTCGTGATGACAATTATGCCGAAACGCTTTGTAATGAGCGGGCTTTTAAGCCACTCACTCGTGAAATTCACATTACGCGACGCCTGGGGAAATCAAACTCGTCTACCACGCAATATTATGGTAAAATGACGCGACTCCTAGCTCAGTGTGGTGTCTGTATAGGTTTTGTTTTCGAAGCAGCTTCAAGTTCAGGCGTGGCTCAGCGGTTAAACACCATCTTGCCACGCAGCCTGGAGTCGATTCTAGCTCACAACTCTAAATATTATAGTTTGCTTTCATAGCGATTTGTCGTTCAGAGCCAACTACATCGACGCCAAAATTTTTTCTACACGGGCTATTTAACGCTGTCACGTTAAAAGAAGTGTAGCAGGAACAAGCGCGCGAACAAAAACGTACAGGAACAGGCACAGAAGCTGCGAACCATAAATAAGCGTTGTTTCGCTCCCTCGCAATAATAATAATTGTAAAAGTAACATAAGAAGTACATTGATTACAAGCGAAAAATGGTGAAGGGACGAGGTCAATGCGAGGCGCGAACCGCGTGCGAGCTTTTTGTCAGGAGCGTGATGAACGGACGCTCCCGCGCGATGAGAGCGCTGCCTAGCCGCGCACGCTCCTGGCGCGCGTCCTTTGAAGCTGGCCGGGATTGACTGCACGTGCGCACTCGCTTCTTACGGACTTCGCATCGAGTGTGTTACATGCCTCTCGCCGCGAGGGGGGCGATGCGACCCTCCTAGAGCTACGGTATAAGCTTCCTAAATACGGTAGCTCTAGACCCTCCTCCGCCGTTCTATGCAGCGCACGCAACGCCGGCACTTGAGTTAGGGCACGCTTCTTCACTCACCGGGCGTTGGAAAAAACAAGTTGCCTAATTGTTGAAGACGCACATATGGTTTCTATTGACTTCTGATATGCGCAATGTGCATCGAGCTTAAGTTTATCAAAAAACGTATAAATACAAGAGCCAGTAGTACAGCTCTCCACCGTCAAGCGTTTAGACATCCTGAGGTCTGGAGATAAATAGTTATTGCTCGTAAGCATTCGCAATAGTTGAAGTTTTCAACTGGTAACTTTGCCGGACTTCACAAATGTCTTGCTCACAAACTAAAATACTTCCTAGTCGGCTTTTGTGCGTAGGCTGAAGGCTTAACGTTTTGTGCCATCCAGTTGGTTTGTGTGATTGACGTGGAGAATTTGCGGATATTTTTCGGCTATGAGATATGCGGATCCACTTGGAATCAAGTAGGAAGGACAGTCCTCGAAGAGAGTCGGCGCGGAGTCAGGAAAAAGTTTTCTGATGGGACCCGCAGCACATTGTCTTCATTGCAGAAGTGTCTGCTCCAAAACGAGAGTCGATGCAGCCTTGTCATTGATGATGAGACTGTCTTTTGTCGCAATATTTTTTTACCATTTAGCGCACAGATCAGCATTGCTTGGAAATCGGTGAATGAAACACCGGGTGTTTTCCCCGAACGAGACCTGCCATACGAAACACAGCAATACACCATCACACAGTTATATAATCTATGTGCGTACTGCTCGTACTGAATGTTGTATGACCACCTTTTTGAGTCGAGAAATCACTCCAGACTCAACACTGAGGAAGAACGGAACAACATTCTGCAGCGGTGGGCAAGTCCCAGAATAAAGCAAGTTACTCTAGAGAGAAAGTGAAATTGGCAACAAACTACTTGTAGCACTAAGCCACAAGAGAATTCATAGGGATTTCTTTTTTAAAAAAGCTGCTTACTTGCCGAAAAGTGGAATGTTGTCAGTTTCTTTTTTGAAACATGTTCTTGAATGAACTCGAAGGATATAGTGCTGAACTGATTTACACTCGACAGTTTTAGTTCCAGAACAAGCAGCTTGCGAGAGTAAGCAGCGACGGTCTTCGCATTCTTCATGGATGTGCCTTGCACTACAGAGAAACGCAAAAGAGCCTCGGGTCCCCGGAATAAATGTTTCTAGGTGTTGTTAAAACCTTGGTAATGCACACCACCACTCTCAGGGCTTACTGTCCTGTGTCAGCAGCAAGAGTCCTCTATTTTTTTTACTTTTTTTCCCTATACGCAGCTGTTTTTAGCCATTAGAGATACAACGTGTTTCAAAGAGCTGTCAAACTGCAGACCGCATCGTTTAGCCCTGAAAACCACTCCAAAAGTATTTGAAAAAAGCAAAAACAGAAATTAAGTAGCTAATGAAAGGCATGATCGTCATTTCTGTAAACGACTTCTTTTAATTGCGGCCTCGTTATCCAACGAGACCAAGGTCCAAAAGCATTTGGTGCTCTCTGCTTGCGAACAGGTGCAGCGTTGTTGATGTCTTTCTCTCTGGTCGTTGCCAGTGTTTTATGCCTCCTGCATTGCGCCTCTTTAGTCAATTCTTCCGCATTTTTACGGAGTTTCAGCTTGTAATATTCAGGAGCGCATGCATACCTTAATTAAGTGGCGAGCCATCTGATAACATAATTTTTAAAGGCGACGATCCCCCCTCCACCCCCGACTTTTTGAATAATCTCCCTCTCTTTCTCCGTTATGAACCCCGATGCCGCGGTTTCACATTGAGCAGTTTTTGTGTCGTATGCGCGGCGCAAAAGATAGGTCTAAAGTTACTGTATACACTACCTTTAGGCAAAATATACAGTAACCCTAGACCTTGCATGGTGGCGAAACATACTCAGAAGATCTGCATTGCTTTCTCGTCAAGTGAGAAGGCCGTAAGGAAAGAAGCGCGCGCGTCCAGCCTAGCCGAGCCGTGGGACGTTGTGACCGCCATTGCCTTCTTGGCTGCCCCTTTGTCCTCTTCGTTCTGGGCTATCATGCCGTACCAGCACTATGATCGCTGGCACGGTATTCCGTGCCCCATCTGCGTTATGTGCCTGTATCGTGTTTTTACCCTTCAATCCTCATGTTGATCGGGTCACATTGTGGCTTGTAAGCTCTCTATCATGTTGCTAGCGCACTTTTGTTGTGCCATGGTTCTGGTGGTGTTTCTTTTTTTGTGATCCTATCAAGCCAACCTCAGCCTCTCGAGGCACTGAGCTGCATAATGGGCAGTTGTGTTAAAGTCTTCATATCGAAAATGGATATGACTAGACGAAGTCAAAATTGTTTCTTCCGATGCCTGCAAAAACTCCTCGTGCATAGGTGCCACTGAAGTGAGAAAAACCCCTCCAACTTAATGTGGGTCCCGTAAAAACCAAGAATGCAACACATCGGCGGCAAGCACCAACTGAGATTTCTGGACAGATGTAACCAGTAGTTGGGAAAGGCAATAATGAACCTTTGACATCAACGCAGTGGTAATCACTGGGGGTCACACGTGCCAGCTCTCTGGTTTACCATCTCTACGCAGTGTTTGGGTGGGAATTTATTATTATTATTATTGGAATATCGTATCTATAGCCGTGGTTATAATTATAACATGTGATCACGTGCGTGGGATAGCATATGGTGAACAATTTTCTTTTGTTTGTCTTTTGTATTTCTTTGTTGTCGTCTACCGTTCCTCACTGCTCCACCCCTGACTACGTACGAGGAGAGAAAGAGAGGAAACGTTTATTTGAAGAAATCTATTCTGCGCCCAAGACGGGCGGCCTCCTTATTGCAGTTAGCCGCGGGCCTTCGCCATCACCAGCGCCCGTTGAAACATGCTGCGCTGATTCTTCAGGCCTGGGTTTGATAACTTGTCCTCCCACTGCTCTTCTGTTAGTGTAGTGGCTTCAGGGTTTTGTGTGCGTGACGAGCATTATTTATACGCAATCGTTATATTCTGAAGACTCACAAGGCGAACTGCGTTTTGGGTTTTATGCATGCGTCTTCGCAAATGAAAAGATTCGAAGCAGCCTGACTCTAAAAAGTTAACAAATGTGCGTAAATATGACAGCGCATACACCAGGCATGAAACGCAGAGCTCGCGAAAAAACGTTACACCAGCGGCTGCTAAAGGGAACCACGTGTAGATGCGAAGCAGCGGGCGTTAAAGGTTACGCTGACGGTGGCGTTGACGCTGGTGTCATCACGGCGTTGTGCAGGAGAAAAATCTGGGGAGGCGCAAATCACCCAGGAATGGACCGGTGTTTCCTACTGGAACATATGAATCAATTGATTGATATGTGGGGTTAAACGTCCCAAAACCACCACTTGATTATGAGAGACGCCGTAGTGGAGGGCTCCGGAAATTTCGACCACCTGTGGTTCTTTAATGTGCACCCAAATATGAGCACCCGGGCCTACAGCATTTCCGCCTCCATTGAAAATGCAGCCGCCGTAGCCGGGATTCGATCCCGCGACCTTCATGCCAATCGATGCTCATAGACACTGAAACAGAAGATTCCGATCGGACACAGAGACCCGCAATCTGCTTTCACTGAATGCACACGCTGCGAATTTTTATTGTTCAACAACGCACAAAAGAAATCTTCAAGGTAGTGCCAGAGGAAAAAAAATCTCTCACCCGCACTACATTGGAGGTCAAGATCCAGTGCCTATATATACAGAGTGACCATTGAATGATTGTGCAGCGCAAGCAGTTGGTTTTTTCGACCAATAAACTAGCTAGCAGACGCTGATTGCGTCGGCGTTGCGAGGTGAGAGTACGGGGGCGTAGGAGAGGAGAGAGAGGGAGGGAATGTGCATGCCCGATGGGGGTGTAAACGCCGCGGGAAGGGTTGCCTGGGGGAACGAGTGTATAGTAAAGGCTAGCTGCGTCGGCGTTGCGAGGCAAGATAGAGGGGAGCGTAGGAAGGGAGAGAGTAGGGACGTGCATGGGCAGTGGAACGTGGACGCCACCGGATCAAGCTCGCTCATAAGGTGCTTCGAATCGGAAATAACGCGTTGTTTTTTCGTATTTTCCGGGGTTCTTTGGGGTCCTTCAAAGGGATCTTGCAGTGCTTATACAGCTGTCTCCTGTAGCGCAGGAGTGGGTTTATTACTGATTATTCACAATAACAAAAACAAATAATAATTTTTTCTGAAAAGTTTTACGGAAGAACTGAAGCTGGTTAGCTTGCAGTGTTGGAAACACAAGATTATGACGTGGGTAACCTTGAGCTTTTCAATCTTACAGTAACGTCACTGGCAGCTTTGTATCTCCACGCATCTCTTCTATTAGCATACCGGAAATCTTGATCTATGTTGTAAGCAGACATTAACGTACGTTGTCACTTGAAAGATGGCGTTTCCTATATCTCATATATGGGTCATTTCTTACCTCTATGACGTAAGTGATTGAGAAACGTACTGACACTTCTCTCTGAAATGACTGAAATCAGAACGCCAATCCCTCTCAACTTGCGAATTTTGTCCCACGGTTAAGCCTTAACTTATTGTAGCCGCATGAGTGCTTCGCAAAAAAAAAAAAAAAAGCTCTTCATGCCAATCATGTCTGTTCAGGTCAGGAACACAAGAAGTACATTTCGCAATGTAGTCGGTGCTTAATGGAGTTTTCCATTCACTGCGCAGCAGAATAATCCTTAGCCGTGGAAACGAAACAGGAAAGTATGACAGGCAAGTGAGTGATATCTTTCCTTTTCATTTATGCACCTCGAGATGGGTATGTTGCATAGTGCATCTAAGGCTTCCGTTAATAACTAGTGATATACATAAAAGGAAGAAAAATTGGGATCTCCAGTGGATCACAAAAACGGGTCATCACCAGTGAAAGACCGCGTGTTTGAGACAGATCTGGGTGTGTTCGCTTCATTTTTCTTCATTGCCCTTCTCAGCAATAATATATATATATATATGCGAAAGAAAAGACGCAATGACTTTTATAAAAAAAGCGCTAAAAAGCATTGAAGGCCCGATACGAGGAAAAGAATAATATGAAAAATGGGTTCTCTAATGAAAAATGAAGAGGCTTGCCTAGTGGTGCGTGTAGCGTGCTGTTTCACATAAGTAGGACGAAGAAAGACGGTATGTATATGTCTGCATCTGTCACGCACTGTACACAGTGTGTGACAGACGCGAAGCGCACACGAAGAACACCAAATATTAAACAAATAGAAGCATCTCAATGACACAGGTCTAGCTAAAAAGTTAATAGAAGGTTTTCTTCATGAACCGTACATGAACTAATGGTTGAAAAAGCGCCTCCTAGCTCATGAGATGATTTTATTTGATGAATTTTTATTAGAAAGTGTTTACAAGTAGTTAGCTTTATTGTATAGCGCTGGCTACTTCTTTTCACGGGTAGTATAATGCGTGAAAATTATTGAATTGAATAAAGAAGTTAGAGGTCAGGTAGATTTATGAATGTAGCAACGCACGCGTGACAACACACACACACACGCACGCACATGCACACACGCACACACACACACGCACACACACACGCACACACACACACGCACACACACACACGCGCACACACACACACACACGCACACACACACACACACACGCACACTCACACACACACACACGCACACACACACGCGCACACACACACGCACACACACACACACACGCGCGCGTGCACACACACACACACACACGCACACACACACGCACACGCACACACACACATGAACACACACACACATGCACGCACGCACACACACGCACGCACGCACGCACACACACACACACACACACGCACACACACACGCACACACACACACACACAAACACACATGCACGTACGCACGCACAAAATGCAGTCCCTTCAAATAACATTGCATTTGACGTCAAAGTCTCGCGACCACCTTGTATGCTCTAAACAGCAGCGTCCAGTCACATAACAGTACTTAATATGGACACGTCTGGTACTAGGGACCCAGGATGATTGTTCAGTTCTAGCAGTGAGGCTCTTTTTCGTTAGGGTTGATTAAATATCGTAGAAGAGCAAATTAAGTGGCCCACGTCCTCCCGTAGGAATAGCTACACCCACAACTCGTACAAGAAGACAGCCGAAGCAGCGATTCCCTGCGTGCTGATATCTAGCTTTTTGTGCGTGATGCTGCGCAGCAGAGCGCGTCGAAGCTGTGGACAAGTATAAGACGCTCACGACGAAGACACGGGTCAAGGAATCGTGCTCCCGCATTCCCGATCGTCGCACGGCGAGCGCTTCTCGAGACACAGCGCGAGCGTCACGATACACTGCTGCTGCTACTGGTGCTGCTTCGCACGTCGCCAGATTTGTCACTGTCGACAGTGTTCGCTGAATTGACGATGTACTTCGCTGAAGGGGCTGGGCGCAGAAGCGGGGCCGTCGGGACGCCGATAACACGTCCCTTCTCCCGCCACTTCTGCTTTCCTGTAGAATACCCGACGACGTTCACTCTTACAGTACGCCTTCTCACAAAAGAAGTGTCGCTGTACTACAGCAGAGTATGTGCGTGTCAGAATCTACTCTGATATCTTTGCTGCGCTGCTCATATAAACTGGGAAAGGTACAAATATTAAAGCCTCACCTAAGTGAAGGCGCGCCACGTACTTCCTTTACAGTGTGTGTGTCCTATAGTTACGCAGTTTTGGTTGCAATGCGCGACACGACGCATTTACATCGATGAACTGGAGCCGATGACCTGCGTGCATGGGATCCTAAAGAACGACCGTAGACGAGCGTCACTCGCACAAAAACAGGCAACACTACGCCCGACTAGGCTGAAAGCACCGCTCTGGTCTGGACAACGTCACAAAGGTTGCTGCAGCCGAGCGGCTAACCTAATCGGGAATACTGGTGTTTTCGCACGCATTAATTAGCGCTGAAGGCATGTGACTGTCGGTTGGGTTGCGGCTTACATTGTCACGGTATGATTTTGCATTTTTTGTTCTTGGTTTTATGTTATCATTATGTACTTCTTTTACAAGGTTCAGAGTCGCTGCTAAATGACTCTATAGAAGAAAAGACGCCCCTTTGAAGTGATGTGTGTGTGTCGAGATTAGCTTCCAGGCGTACTATAGTAAGCAACAAAGCTACCGGAAGAGAGAAATGAAGGAAGTACAGAGAGTCTAACCAGAAGAGGAAAGTCTGGCTTACTACTTTGCAGCACTAGGAGGAAGAGAAAAAGAGAGCAAAACGAATTGCGCATTGCGCAAGGGTAAACTAGACCTGGAATATATATATATATATATATATCTTGAAGGTCAGCAATAGAACTATAATCTCTTCTAATAAACCAGTAGTGATGATGATAAAATAGCTTTATCGCATATCTGGCGATTGGAAGGCACGGGCCTCGAGCCGTCTAGATGGCCGCTTGAAGCTGTTGCTCCCGTGCTGCCTCCAGGGCTAGCTGGACAGCCCATAGTTGGTCCGTGAGTTCTGAGCTTTGCAGTGCAACCAACCACCGCGCCTGCAGATTTCCGAAGGGACCGCCATTTGATCTTGTTATATTCGACATCCCCAGAACATGTGTTGAAGTATGGCTCTACGAGACTTGTATAGCTCGCATGTGCCGCTCTCGTATATGGCAGGGTAGAAACTCAATTGAACGTGATTGTGGTAACTTTCTGTTGTTCGCATCTTCTTTTGGTAATATTTGGTTATATCACTGAATGTGATTAATCGATCTTTTTTTCTTCATGTATCCTCCTCCATGTTCCCCCTACCCGTAGAAGTCACTCCTTGCTCAGCTCGGCGAGTAAGACCTCGAGCCTCGCAGTGTGCTACCTCATTGGGGTTGACTGCGAGAATGTCTGGAGCTGTAGGCACTGGAAACCAGAGCAGTTGTCTGTCATTCTTTTCCACAGTGGAAAAATTTGCTTCGTTTACACTCATGATGCGCCATGTCTCCGGGGAGATCTGGCACCTAGCGTAATTTCGAATGGCTGCCTGTGAATCACTAATATTGTATTGAGCATTCGTGGAGACCGGTGCCAGTGCAATGTCTACTTCCTCTGCTGTCTGGGAAAATTTCGTATTAATTGACACGCTGGTAACGAGCTTTTGGTGGTGATTTACAACTACCGCAATGTAGCTTTTTCTGTTTGGGTATTCTGTCGCGTCTACAAAGGTGGCTCCGTCGCCTGACCCGTAGTTCTGGATCATTTTTGCTGCTCTACTCGTGCGTCTAGCCTTGTTGTAACATAGATGCATGTTCTTGGGTATATTAGATATCAGAAGTTTTTCACGAATTTCGCTCGTGATCGTCCTCTTTTCTTCGTTTTGATTGCTACCTTGTGTAGTATATTCCGTCCAGTGGAGGTTTTTGTTTGTTGTGCTTCCATGAGTTCCTCCACTGTTGTGCGGAGCTTTAGAAGAAGGTCTGTGTGCGTGCTGATGGGAATCCCTAGATAGTGCACATTTTTTAGCAGGTTGTTAATTTTGGTCTTTTCAGGTGCAAACCAATTATGGAAGGCTGCTATGTATGTGATCTGACTGATTACAATAGAGTGTATCAGCCGTATGATACTTTCTTCCTTCATACCATGGGGCTTGTTAGTAATTACATTTATGATCGCATGTTGCTTATTATTCTAAATTTTGAATGGTTTCCTCGTTTGTACCTTTGTTCTAAATTACAAGGCCTATGAGTTGGTTGACTATTAGGATATTTCGGCCGTTGCCTGTGTGTATCTTAAATTCTTCATAAGCCTGGTTTCTGTCATATCCTGTGGGAGGCCTACCACTAAGCGCGGGACGGTACAAAAGAAGCTCTGATTTCTCTGCGGAGCAGGTGAGACCTGTTCCTATCAGGTGTTGCTCTCCTGTGTTTATTGCGGCCTGCAGTCGTTGTTCTATAGACCCGTCGCTCCCATCACAAACCCAGATTGTAATATCATCCGCGTAGAATAAATGGTGTAGAGATTCAATTTCATTTAGTTTTCCGTGAAGCCCTATTAGGATGAGATTGAAGAGAATCGGAGAGAGGACAGAGCCTTGCGGCTTGCCAGCGCCGCCGATGTTGATCTCGGGTGATTTGAGTCCTCCAACAAAGATGACTGCCTTTATGTCTAACAGGAAGCTCTTAACGTAGTTATACATCCGCTGCCCTTCGTTCAATGTTTTTCCATATGGCTGTATGGATAGCGTTATCGAAAGCCTTTTTTAAGATCAAGACCCAAGATGGCCCTTGTAGAGTGGGTTTTATAGTCGCTTATGTGATGCTTAAGTTGAAGCATGTCATGTTGTGTCGAAAGGTTTTCGCGAAACCCTATCATCGTATCTGGGTAGATGTTGTTGTCTTCTGAGAAGTTGTCTACTCTGCTTAAAATTACATGTTGTAGTAATTTTCCGACGCGGGATGTTACAAAAATCGGTCTGTGGTTGTCGATGGCAAGCTTCCTACCAGGCTTTGCAATGAGCATTATCGTCGCTTACTTCAACTCAACTGGTACTTCTCCTTTATCCAGCACTCATTCATGTATTTTGTTAAACTGGAGCTTGAGTCATCATCGAGGTTTCTAAGCGTTTTGTTACTTATACCGTCGGGTCCTGTGGCTGATTTGGTGTTTAAATTTTGTAGGCTGCACGAATTTATGCCTCTGTAATTTCCTCCTCTAGTTTTGAGTTTGCATCACTGTTGTAGCTAGAATGGTTACAAGGAGCTGCCTGTGTGATGTATTTCTTTTCTAATTCCTGAGAAATTCCTCTTCTGTGCCGTCATAACCATGTATTACCTTTATAATGGTGTTGCTGTTTTGTTTTTCTTGTTATTTTCCGGATCAAGTAGGAACCTAAGCAAAAACCAGGTTCCGCCGGTGCCAAATTGCCCATCCATAGAACTACAAATCTCGTCCTATTGTTGTTTACTGAGTTGCTTAGCATGATGTTCTATTTCTTTGTTAAGAAGCGCTATGCGCTTTCTCAGCTTCCTGTTATGCTTCTAGCCGTTAAGTCCATGTTCAAGTGACTGCTTAGGTTCCCACACGTGGAGAAGTTTGCTATCGCATTTCGTTAGGTTAGATTCAGGTGGCACGATTTTAGTAGCAGCTTTGACGTCTTCCCTGAGCTGCTTAGTTCATTGTTTTTTGCCTTTGATTGTTCGTTGTTCTTTGTGTCGCCTCTCGCGTTCTACGAAGCGATTCAAAGTCGATTATTTCATTTTTCTTTCTTTGGGGCTACTTGGGCCACATGTGAAGTGTAACTCCAATATACGCTGGTCGCTGCCCAAATATTGTAGTGTGTTGTGTCACGCTGCCATTTCAATAATTTTGGTGAATGTTAGGTCTGGGGTTGTGTCCCTGTTTAGCGCCGTGCCAATTCTGGTTGGACTGCCGGGATCTGTGACGAGTGTTAGGCTTAACTCTTGCGAGTCATCCGATATGACCCTTCCTTTTGGTCTTGTATATACATATCCCCAGGCATTGTGTGGTGCGTTAAAGTCTCCTGCTATAACTACTAGATTTTCTCCAGCCAGGCTAAGTGTTTTCTGGTATAGGTTCTTAATTTTATGCTTATGTTGAGAAGGTTTGGTATAAATGTTCAGAATAATTAAGCTACGCCCTGTCTTCTTTTGGGGGAGGATTTTCAATAAAACATTGCCTGTAAGCGCTATGCCAGTGTTGTGTTACACGCACGCGATGCTTCTTTTTACCAGCGTGGTTAATGCTCTGGTCTCCATTTCGGCATAGCCAAAAGATCTGTATCCTGGTAGTTTTGCAATACTGTGTGTTTTCTGCAGAATTATGACGTCCGGTTGATGTTTGCCTTTAGGTACTGCTGCAAAACTGACTTTGTTGTCGTGACTTCTACAGTTCCATTGCCACATTTGGAAAGCTTTCTACAGTTTCATTGCCATATTTGGAAAGCTTTCTACAGTTCCATTGCCGCATTTGGAAAGAATTTGATATGAATTGTGGCGCTTCTGCTGCGCTGGAGGAGAGTCCATTGCCTGGTAACTGCTTTGTTTATATAACGTCTAATCTATTCATATTCGTTGCTATTATCTTAGCCGTTTGGTTCAGCATTTCGTCCCGTTTTTCATTTGATTTTTGAATCTCTTCAAGGGTTTTCTGTATATCAGGTAATGTTTTCTCTACCATCGCGTCATCTTGTTTAACACTTCTCGCCTGAGCCTTGCGTTTGAGAGGAGGGGAATCATCCCCTTCGTTCATCTTGTTCTCCGAGATTTCAGTTATTTCTTTTGTGCCCGCATGTGGTGTGGGATCGACCTGGCTTAATGGGCATTTTTTTCTCCTTGAGACTTTTTATTTCCTCACTCATGTGTGCTAGCATTATTCTCAGCTGCGCATTCTCGTGCTTTAGTTCCCTTAACTCATTGGTCATGGCAGTCTCCTCGTCAACCGGCAGACGCGTGCCCTCGACCACGTCTGCCCATTCACTTTAAATTTCAGGTCTCCTGTAGTGGGTGGCCTTGCTCTGGACCTAGATTTGGATCGGGATTGGCGTCGTGTCCCCAGTTTTCTGGAGTCAAAATGAGATGAAGATCGACGGGTCGATGGAGATCTTGATCTACTGCTCGACCTTCTTCTGGACCTGAGCGTTGTTCCTTTGCTTCTGGAAGACCAGATTTTCCGCGAAAATCAGCCTTCTCTTCTCCCGATGTAAAGTCTTCACATTCTTGTTGTCGCTCCTGTTGCAGCCTTTGCCATTTTCTTGCTTCAGAATGAAGGGTTTTTTGAATTCGGCCCTGCATGTTCTGACTGCGGTGGTATGGTCCGTACCGCATTGGGTTCACACCGATGATCTTCATCTGTATGTGGTGTTCCACAACCGGCACTGAACTTGTTGTCAGGATTGGGACACACGTCTCCTTGGTGTCTAAGTCTGTTGCATTTGCGACAGAAATCCACTTGTTTTAGGTACAGTGAGCATCGGAGCAGGGCGGCCCTGTGTTGGACAAACGGGGGCACTTGGTGTCAGTCAAAAAACACAATTACTGTGGTAGGATTACTGAGTCTCTTCGCTGCTATCGCCGGAGTTTTGGTAGCAACAATAGCTGCTGGGATGTCTCTTGGACCCTCTTCGAGCAGGATTTCTTTGATGACTCCTTTGGCTTTCATGTCCGGCGCTGTCTCATGATAATTTGTCTCGTAAAACTTGTCTTGAACTTTGATACGTCTTATAGTCTGACATTTGTTGGCGTGCTCCTGATCCGGTGTACTGGCGATCAGAATATTTTGATAGTTGTTGGGGCAGATGATATCCTCCTCCCATTCCTCTAGAGGGATGTCCGCGCATTTGATTCCTTAAGTTGGTCGGATCAAAATCTTATAATCCCCTCTAGGCAAACGTGGCATGCTGCTTGATTTGCGTATTTGGGCTAGTCTTCCTTTCCTGAGTGCGTCGTTGCGCTCGACAGGCCGCATCGGCAACGAGTTGCTCTCGTGATGTTGTCAGTCTTGTCAGCTTGATCTTATGTTCCGGACCTCTTTCCATTCCTTGCTCTTATTCATTTCTTGCCCCGCTGTGGTGGTCTAGGGGCTAAGGTACTTGGCTGCTGACCCGCAGGTCGTGGGATCGAATCCCGGTTGCGCGGCTGCATTTCCGATGAAGACGGAAATATTGTAGGCCCGTGTGCTCAGATTTGAGTGCACGTTAAAGAACACCAAGTGGTCGAAATTCCCAGAGCCCTCTACTACGGCGTCTCTCATAACCGTATGGTGGTTTGGGGACGTTAAACCACACATATCAATCAATCAATCTTATTCATTTCTTCCTCTGCGACACTGTGTCGTTCTACAGTGACTTCAATTATTGTTAGAATGGTCAGCAAAGGCTGAGAAACTTGGCTCCACGGAACGCCAGTCGCGGCCGCAAAGTTGCAGGCAAGGTGCATCGCTGTTCACCAGACACGAGGTTGGGCTGCCGACGCAGCATCAGCGGGAACGCTGGCGGCGCGCCTACGCGCGTGGGGCCGGGCTTCTTGCTACGGGTTCCTGGCACAACAACGGGCGTATCTTAGTGACAATCGAAATGCTCATCTGGAGCTTCGTGTCTACTGGTTCCTGGTGATGAGGTGCTTCTGTTGATGTAGAGTTTTTTAAGAAGCTTGGTCATTTTCGCCACAAAAGCATGCTAAAAATGCGGAGCTGACGTGATGTGCATTCGCTCGCTCTGGTAATTGTAGCGCCTCCTCCAACAAACCAGCGGCCCATTGGAACTTTGACAACGTGTGGACCAACATGTGCCTGACAATCTAGTCCGCTGGTTTCGTTTTTTTAAAACTTTGGCTAATAGACACGAGATTACGCTGGGAAGATATCTCAGAAATCGGACACAGAGAACAGCAATTTATTGTTCTTCTTTTCCTTTCGTGATTCTTGATCTCCAGAGCGCGTTAGAGGAAAAAATACAACATCGTCCGCTAAAAGGAACCATGTGTGGGATGCAAAGCAGCGGGCAGATTCTGAACGACACCCACAGATGCTAGTCTACGTCGCCTTAAGCAGATGCTCAACCATTCAGAACCTCTACCTGACTAACGCTGCCGTTGACCATCGCTTGATGCCTGTGTCTGCTGCTGTGAACGCTGCCGCTGACCAGCACTGCCGATGACCATGACTATGCACTGCTTAACAGCGGGTCCCTCAACGCACACGCCAGACATCGAACGTGACCCCGTGCTAACAAAAGCAGATGTGCTCCATCTTGCGCAAACGTGGAACACCGCAACACCGATGATCAACGGCTACGAAAAAAGGAGACTCGTTTCAACAGGGAGCTTAGGAGCGGAGAAGCGTAGAAGAGAGAGTGAGGGGGAGGAGATAGCGCATGCGCAGTGGACGCATCGACGCTGCACTGCGGAGGAAGCGTTTCGTTGTTTCGCTGGTGGCTCAGGGGAGAGGAGGAGCGTACGAGTGGAGAGAGAGGGGAGGAAACGCATGTGTGCAGGAATGGTAGTCACGCTGCACACCTGAGTGAACTATGCTATAAGCTGCTTCGCTTATATAATAATGCACTGCATATCCTTCAGCATTGTAGAAAATCTAGAAAACGCCTTCATTTATTTTTTTAAGAGCGAAACTTCGTACGACTACATTCTGTCATCGCTGCCGCAGCCACCGAAGTTCCCAGCGTCGGAAAGCGCGGAGAAAAACTCGCAGCCTGAGTGCAGTCGTGGTGGCAGATGCTCGATTTTAACGCAATGACGTTAGAGAGCTCGTGTCGCAGAAATGACGCCGTCGGCGTCGGCACCGTTGGTTGTGAGCACAAAATCGAGAAAGGCGCAAATAAAATAAAGAATAAAATTTTCAGCCAAAATGAGGGTCGTACCCGGGCCATTCATGTGGAAAACAGGTGTCCTACCACAAAGCCACGATGTCACTTGCAGCTGCTTCGGAAAAAAACGCAACATAAATACCATGTAATGGAAGGAGTCTCCTTAACGCATTTTGTTCGACAGGTGTGACGACTAAAACGAGCCCATTCGGCGATTCGTAGGGGCATTTGGGAGGCCATCAAACTACGTAGAAAATGGCCGGGATAGTGCAGCCATCGTCGCTAAAAACACACAGGAACCTTCAAACAGCTCTAAAAATGGACAACTATGTCCATCTAGCGAAAAACATATCATGCCTTTACAGATACCATGGTAATAAGGGTTGCAGCGCAAGCACGAAGGTGCTAGAAGAAACGTGAAACGAAAGGCGAGGCAAGGAATGCAAAGAGGACAACACGAGCGCTCGTGTTGTCCTCTTTGCTTTCCTTGCCGCGCCTTTCGTTTCACGTTTCTTCTACCACCCTCGTGCTTGCGCTGCAACACTTATTACTGTGGCATTTAACCAACTAGCCCATATAGCCGTTCTTTCCAGTGGCGTTGATCGAGCAAACACCAAACACAAGATAATGTGCTGCCATCTGTGAGACTCTTGCTTTAGATAAAAAAAGCATGTGTGATTGTACCAGCACACGCGCGCTGGAACCATCTACTGTGTGTGTGTGTGTGTGTGTGTGTGTGTGTGTGTGTGTGTGTGTGTGTGTGTGTGTGTGTGTGTGTGTGTGTGTGTAACAAAACATATTAATAAGTATGCACTTAGCGGTTGAAGGCCGCACTAGGGGCTGGATTTCGCTATCGCGTTCAACTCCTAAAGGCAATGCCTAAGGGTCCCCCAACTTTTTTTCTAAATGCCTCAACGCATCGCAATGGTTTCTTTCAACCTATCGTCAACTTGAAAAATCCGCTTCACACGAGTTCTGGTGATCGCTACGATGCTATTATTACCCTCTTTTGCGTGATAGCTAGTAACCTGACGTTCTTCATTTGACCTTATAGTTGGGACACTTTATCGACAATGTTTACTTCCGTGATTTTTTTATTCACCGTTTTGGACTCTGTTCATCCTCTGCATGAGTTATTTTATTTGGTAATTTTATTTTGTGTCACGGATAGCAGCTTTTTTCTTTCTTCCAAAACACAAGCGTAATTCTCCTTGCTAGTTTGCTTTGTTGCATAGAGAGAAAGTACGCGGAGAAGCAACATTTCCGGAGAAATTACAACGCGAATGGAGGAAAGCATTCGGGGTTTTAAAAAAATATGATAGTCTTTCTTGGGGACCTTTGACGGAAAAATTTTGGTCTGTCTGTCTGTACATGTGTCTGTTTGTCCGCTCTTTTTGATACCTCAAACGGCACCAAACGGCCAACCCCATCCGCAGCGCCCACCAATATTGCTCAAGGTTCAGCGTTCATACTTCTGTGATTGTCAATTAAAAAGCAATTATTGCGCATATCTGAGGCATCGTAACAACACGTCGATGTTTTGTTTGTGTGCCTTTATACTATAGGAGGCACACACTGGTAATTTTAAGGACCGTAGTGTTTATCACGCGGCGCTGACAATGCAACGCGATGCTCAAAAAGGTAAGTGTTTCCAACGCTTTGCTAAAAAGACACGGTGGTGGCACCTGCCCGTCGCTTCTCGTTCTGCTGATTATCGCCTCCGAGGCAGGCGCGTATCTTTCTCCGCGGGCGCGCATGCCTTCCTGTGTTTTTGAACTGCCTAATGGCAGTCGTGTTTAACGTGCCTCGATGCACTCGTTCGTCTCCGCTACATGCTCGAGGTACTGACGCAGTGCCTCCAGAATACCATTTACCAATTTTCTTGCGCAGAACATTAAATAAACGTTTTATTCACTCTCTCCAGACGCAAGACTATCGTCTTCCGATGACATATTCAGTGTAACATACAGATTCGGGGCTAATTTTTTTTATGGTGCAGGCCGGAAATGACTGCCTGCTTATTAGGGAAGTGAAACAAAGTGCATTCGAGCTGTCAAATAATTGAGCAGGCTCTGCAGGCAGTGAACTTAAGTGGTGCCAAATTAGCGACACCAAGATCGACAGGCTGAAATAGGATGACGATAACCATGGCTGCGCCGGTACGAATGCTCGCATGACGCGCACCTAGGTTAGAAAGTGGTGTGGTGCCAACAACTGCAAATTTCGCATTTTCTCGCTTTCATTTTTTATGATCTGTGTGATTTTTGATGGGAGGGTTGCAAGCATAGGTTAGACACCCATCTTGAAGATCACACATCTGGCTAACCAAGAAAGGGAAAGGAAGAATTATTGCATGATTTATGTGTGTTTATGTCACAGTTTCGATTCAAGAAGATGTATTTGACGTGTATATATCCTTGTTCATTTGTCTTATTAATAATATATTTGAAGTGTCTTCAATCTAAGTTTCCGCCGTTCAGTGCTTTTCATGTATTTAAATCATTAGGGACCCCGTTAGGAATTTATAGGCGTCCTAAATGTGTGACACGCATTCATCAAAAAATGAAAGAAAAAAATAGAGCTGATTGATTGATCTGTGGGTTGATTGATTGAACGTCCCCAAAACTACCATTTGATTATGAGAGACGCCATAGTGAAGGGCTTCTACACCATTTTTACCTTCATTTAAAATGCAGTCGCCGAAACCGGGATTCGATGCCATGACCTTCAGGTCAGCAGTCGAGTACCTTAGCCTCAAGACCACTGCGGCGGCGCCATAGAGTATCCATTTTCCCCAGGCAATAAATTAGGCTGTGTTTGACTAGCTACCGTCACAGCAACAGTGCAAATAGAAAAATGGGCCTCACGAAATCATTCAGCCATGCGCTTCTACTCACACTAGGGAAAAAAATGTTGTGTGCGCATTCACCATGAGAGTCCAGAGCGCCGTCACGTGGGATTTCGACTTAGTCTCTCACGGTGCCACTATAATGATTCTTCCTGGTGAACGCGCATCTTGGCGGAACTCTTTCTTGGTGGCGCCGGCTAACGCATTGAAACCTTCCGAGGAAAACATGTGATGCTAATGCACTTTCACGCATCACGGTCATACTTTCATGGTCGTTGCATTGTTCTAAATTGATAAGTGAGCATTCAGCGATTACAGAACAATAATGTATTATGTGATAATTTCAAAGGGACCTGCAACACTTTTCCAAGTACTCATGAAATGATTTCACTAACAGCGTTCATAGCCTCATGAGTCGACGGGTGCAACCTAAAGTTCGTTAAAGCCGTATCTACGCGTACACGTTATAATCTTCCATCTTCGTAGGAAGCGCAGCAACTTATACACGGAACACATGACACAAGCGCTTGTGTCGTGTGTACCGTGTATAAGTTGCTGTGCTTCCTACCAAGATGAATTCATACCAACAAGCCCGATATATTTGTTTATTGAGTTACGCGTTACAAATGTTTTTCTCCACACAATAAGAACGCGATGTTACGCCTAGTCTATAAATCACTTGCCCTCGTGTTATAACGTGTGTGAGGCGTTTTTTTTTTCTAAAAGAGCCAAATGCACTTTAAATGAAACTGAGAAAGAGGAACTTTTTTTCTAGTTACAGTATGGTTTGGCCTGCTCAAACAACTTTTCCCATACGTTCATTTCCCCTAAATACCACAGATCTATATTATGGCTAAAATCTACATAGCAAATTATTGTCACTATTGTGAAGTAAAGTTTATGTTTGGCTCATACAGATTAAAACATTTCATTTGGCCGTAAATTAGCTCACAAAATAAGTATGAAACGGTTCGAATGTACGGTATAGCAATACTTCGCGATAGAATTGACATCATTCTTGTGCTTCCGTCGCTGCAGTGCTTGGATGCATGGGTGTAATGTCGATTACAAGACTTGAAGGACGAGTAGTCTTTCCTGGCAAAAGGGGCACTATTCTGGACTGTCATCATTGTTTTCTTGTTCCTGACATAAATTGAAGGCCTTGAAAAATGTTGCAGTTAGTTTTATGCTTTGCCATTTCTAACCACTTCTTCTTTAGGAATTATATACACCCCTGCTATCTTTATTTCATGCCTATTTTATTTGAAATATACCGTGTTGGAGGGAACGGAGGCCAAGATACTGTTGCTCTAAACTTGACAAGAATCACTAAGATGCAAAAACAAGTAGGCAAATCAACCCCTTACTTTTTGCAATTCAGTTTTGTCATTACCTATTATGTCATTCAGTAAGTTCTAACTGGCGCTTTAAAACCTAAAGTGCAACGTAAACACAATAACAAAGCAACTACGGCACAAATGAAACATTTTGGGTGGGACCATATTAGTTGTTTTGATCATAATGGTTGGCACAGTGCTATTTTAATGAATGTGGTTCACTTTTATTGAAACAGTTGGAGTGCTTGGCTCATTTTTGAGTTCAAAAACTGCCTTTTTGAGTTAATGTTACAATAAGAATTTGCCCCATCTGGATTACAACTGTTCTAGAAATAGAAGAGGCTTTGGCGTGCGTTACGTCCCACAGGAATTCAGCCTAGTTTCGGTTTCTGCATTTGGCTCTTTTAGAAAGAGAAAAAAAGCCTAGTATGTCTGGTTAAGGCTTTAGAATCTTTAAAGTAAGAGTGGATTTACAGTTGTTCGTCGAATGCTCTAAACGCTTAATATCTGCTTTCGTTCCAGCGAGTTACCTGAAAGCTACGCTGGCAAAGGGAAGACAATAGAGCAAAAAAACTACGTCCGTTTGTCAGCGGTGTAACGACGCTGAGCAGTTTCCGAGCTTGATTTCAATGAACGCGCTTTGAGAAAAGTCACGAGAGAACTGGCGTAGACTGTGGCTAGTGCACGTTGCGATGGCAACGGTAACTATTGTCACGGTGGTTGGTTCTACCAACATTCATGTACATAAGCTTTTGCGTGCATGACATAGCTAATTTTTTATACTTGGCATAACTTGTATAGACCATGAAGTGTTAGTGATTTCTAGCTGTCTCCGAAATTTCGCTGTAAGTTCCTTGCCGCATGTGGCGCTGTGATATATAGATGAAATGTTCACCGGGGCCCCGACTACTGATCGGCTGCATTCTGTGACCGCGTTCAAAAACTAATTCTGGGCCCTTTAAGGTTATACTAATTCTTGCGATGAAACACACGTAATTCATGCAACAGGGTTCGCAAGAACGAAAAAGCTGTGCTTCAGCTGTATTTATTTTTTCATGCAGTTGTCGGTGTGATGGTGTTTTTCTCTAAATGGAAACGTGCCACGTGGTTCCAGCTTAACGCGAGTACGTTGAGAGAGCACACGCGCGTCGCGGAGAACGAGAGAGGCTGCACGCGCGCTGCCAAGAATCTTGTCGTGCAACTGGACACAGTACGCCGAACCGCCAGCCCTTCGACAACCACGGACCCAAATTTTTTCCACAGAGGGGACGTTTTTAGCAAGCCTCAATAACACCACCTGGCCTAGGGCTTCATTCGCCTTGCAAAACGTCTGCTAGCTCACCTATGCAAAACAAAATAAGCGCAAGAACAACACAAGAACACCACCTCCGCGATATAATTGACAATATTGTAGGCATCTATTATGCGTTTCATCCTCATCCGAACAGCAGTCAGTCATCATCACCTGTTCTAGCTGACAATCACCATCGTCTTTGAACGTGCGCTTCATCTTCGGGTCCTTTGTGCTTGTTCGTTCCCGAGTTCACGGCCAGTAAACCTCGTTACAAACGAGTCGTCATACGTGGTGGAGGTGCGGGGTATCGATCCCCGTACCTCTCGCGTCACAATATTATTTCTTCACCGATATGTCTAATTAATTTCTGATGCTTTATATATGAAAGTAGTCGAGCACGCATTATCCACCACGATTTATGTCGATTTGTTAATACCGTGACGTCTGCGCGAAAATAAATGTGGGCCAGGTGAAACTAAATCCACTTTGATGGGATATAATAATAGCTTGTTTTAAATTAGGTGCATCCGTACTTCTATCATATAATCCTTTGACTCTGCCCTATCTGGCCACAATATAGGTAGCTCATGAATTGGCTACTCCCTCCCTATTTTCTCGTCTTTCCTCTCTTCCTCACCTGCTTCTACGTACGACTTCATTCTATATACATGGAATGTAGGAGCAAAACGTTCGCATTTAACTTCATTTTCCCTAAGTCATTGCCAGATGCTCACATTTCTACTCGTCATTTTTGAACGGTGCAAGCATGGAATGTGTACAGAAGCGTGAGCGACACTGAGAACACGCAGCGTCCTCAACATCATCAGTATGTACGTAAACACTCGTGCAGACATGTGATTAACCATCAGCAATTAACCAATAATGTTTACTTCGTAAGCTTTACGATGTTGATATTGTCATCTGGTTTCAAGGCGCCGCTCGCAAAATTGGTATGAAGATAACGGGCATCTATCGTTACCTTCAACAACATTGTTAATATAGCGTAAACCGAACACTGAGAGTTATTTGAGTAGTAAAGGAGCTCCCAGCGCAAAGCGCAGTCACATCGGGACATCAATGCAGACATCTGAAGTGCACAAAACTGGCGCGTATGCTTCTATTTCCATCTTCATCGGAAGCGTTCGATGGAAAAGAGATGGCGGGACACGCGAAACCTTTTCTCTCGAAGTCTGCTGCTCAGCAATTCGATAACATACCCCGATATATATATATATATATATATATATATATATATATATATATATATATATATATATACACACATATGTAGTGAATATTGCTCATATGCAAAAATTGAGACGTTTACAGCACTCAGGTTTACAGAAGAAAAGCACGCACACACAAACACATTAAGCAGCTGTGAAGAATGGAGGAAAGTGAGACTTCAATCCCATGGCCAGCCTGTCTACACAGCGAAAAACCTGACCAGTCGTCCGTGTCCACTCTTCGCGTGGCATTTCTTGTGCTTCGCGAACATTTTGTTCTCCTTTTTTTATCGCTTAATATAGGCGAAAATTTTGAAGCATCGTCGCTGCGGGATGCAGCGAGTTTGTAGGTGCGTGTGCGATATGTGCGAGGGAAAGGCGGCTGTAAGTGCGTTGCGAAATGGCGTAGTCGTGTGCTGCGTTGAGCCGTAGATGTATTGAAGGAAATATATAAAGGAAACTTATACGGAAAGGCTAGGTATGCGAAGCGTTAACGCTTGGAGAATGGCGGATTCGCATCGGAACGTTCCGCTAATGTAACGTTCCGCAGTTCAGCGTTGAGCCTCGACCCCCCTCCTCCCCCCTCCTCTACCCCGTCTTCCTTTTCGTTGAATGCGCGTTCGTGTTTCAATGCTGCTTTCCAAGCGGCGTCGCTAATCGAGCGGAAAGCTCGCGCGCCATTTAGAGCCGCCGCTCGTTGCCTTTTTGCGCGTTTCACCGAACAATACCTTTCCTTTTTTTTGTTTTCTTTCTTCTCTATCAGAGCCGTCGCGTTTCTCTCGCGCTCTTGAGCTGCTGGAATTCTCGCTCGCGAAGCAGTCAGCAATGTTCGTAGCAAACGACGGCACGTTCGTTGCTATTTGCGAGCTATCGTTCCTGCGCATTATCTTGATATCTTTCTTCACAGCTCTTTCTGCTGCCCCTGGGTCTGTCTGTCGTGTGACATTGCCTGTGTTTCGGTTCTTTAGTGGTATTTAAAAAAAAATAATCGTGTGGTGTTTAAGTGTAATTGCGCCTTTGGAATGAGTAATCGCGGGTTCGAAGGCTATAGTCAGATTAGGTCTGGCTATTTTACTAGCGATATTCATAGCGCTACAGAAAATCCTGGCATCGGGCACCATCCTTCAACATATTCTAACTTGCTTGTCATAATAAGTCTTATATGCATATAAATGTGCTCTAGATACACTAATGCCGTTTCCTTTAATTGGCTCAGTTTTAAATGCTTGTGCGTTCATTCGCTTTTTAATTTCATTTTTTCTTCTTGGCTTCTTCAGGACAAAAACTATTCGCACAAGACATGGTATAACGATGTCCAATCCGACACCCAATTGAAACACAAGCAAGTTAAAGCTAGCTAAGATGTATTACCTGACCCTAGTTTTCGCCAACACGCTCTATCAGAGCATGATTTCGGCTTGGTCGCTTAATTGTAGGCATAAACCATCTTTGGCAACCCCTAATAAGAGGTTTTTTAAATTGTGTTCGCGAGTTATAACTCGCGAAACTCGGTTTTCCTGGTGAGTTCTTGTTCGTATTTCGGTTGTCTATTATTATAAATAATATTGTACCTCATTTAATTGGTGAATGAATATGTTTCATGTTTCTCCCACAGGTTGTCTGATAAGTCGTCTACAAAGACGTGATTTGAATATTATTTTTGCATTTTTAACTTGATGGTGTTAAGGAGCTTGTGTCGTAAAAAAATTCGTATTATGCACTTTTAAAGGAAAGGGTTCAGCGTGCTCAATTTTTTAAAGAATTGAACAGTGAAAAGGATTTCAGCGGCGTTTTATAGCAGAATGGGCGACGCGCGAGCGAAAGGGCGTTGTGATCTTGCTTATTGCGTGTAGAATGTCTCTCTAAGGTTAACTAGATTGGGATACTCGTTTTCAATTTTTCGATGGAGTGCACGGAATGTGATATCTGCTTCCACGAGAACGTTGGCCCCCGACCCCGGAAAGCTTTCGGTTGATATATTACGGAAGCGACCGCATTGGCATGCACGCTACCTTGGAGGACATCAGCCACTGCAGAAGCGAGTTTAGATTGGTAAAAATCGTGGCTTGAGGAGATACACGTACTAACTGAAAGTTCAGCGTTGGCAGGTCAGGTGCTTCAACGTTTGCAATGCTGCAAACGCTAAATGTAAGTGCACATTGGCGGGAAGCATGCCGCAGCGGCGTCCCGCCCATTGGTGCCTCCGCTCGGCAGCCTGTGGCACGCTGTCTACATTGGCGGCGGAGAAATGAGACAAGAATGGACATGTCGAGGCACGCGCGCCCACCTGCTAGCTGCCGTCTCGCTGCTTGTCTTTTTGCGACAGACGGAGAGAGGAAAGGGCATGACTGAGGAGGCAACGCCAATGTGAGGAGAAAGGAAAGGAAAGCAGCTGCTCATTGGTGGTTTGCTTGGGCGGGAGTAAAGCCCCTCGGTAGCCGGCAGCAGCGGCAAAAATAGCCCAGCGTGCGATTTGGTCGGCGGCAGCAATTCCACGAAGCTACGCGGGAAAGAGAAAAGCGGCGTCTCGCGAGCGCTGAGCGGCGCGCGGCAGAGTGCCGCGCCGCCAGTGTGTTCGTACCATAAAGCTTGTTACTTTGGCCTCGGGAAACTCTTGCTCCAGCACGGGAGCCCTCGACTCGTTAATGGAAGCTGTAACAAATAACCGATCCACAGACATTAATTGTAGATGACCCACTCATTCGTCATGGAGCCTAAGCTGTCCTTTTTCTAGCACGTGCCTGTCTTCACTTTGTCGCTTTCTGCGGTCTGGACCACTCCTAGAGAATATTTTTCAGGGGAGCCAAAATGACTCGCACACATCGATGAAGTCTTGATCACTCCAGGTTTCTCCTACCTAGATTATAATTCAACAGAGGCTATGCCTTCACCGCTACCATCGCTACCACCATCAATTTCAAATTGGGAAGCATAAATTACGCATTCGCGCCTAAGAGGCTGAAAATGATTCAGGCGTAGGGGTGGCTGCGTGGCCCTGGAACACTGCGTTTTGCTCACTCCGGATGCGATCACGCACGCTGTACCTTTACAGCGATCAGCAAAGATCTCACAGCTTTGTACGGCCTCTTCCCACCACTTGGTTCGCAATTAAATGAGAGAGAGCACAAAGGTCTCATCGCTCACTGCAGCACTTGCTCTTTCATGACTCTATATAACATTGGGGGCACAGGCATACCGTGGCGCCATCTGCCGAAATCCTTGTGGGACGTATAAAATGACATGACGTGGTACCGGCTGTGCGACGTGGTCGACCACGGACAGGCTGTTCTGCCGTGACTGTTCTCCCTTCGCAAGGATTGGTTGTGTTTGTATTAGTTGCGAAGCAATCTAGAGTTTTCGCCAACCAAGATTATTAGCGAGCCAACGTATGGTCATCTCCGAACCGTGCAGTTTAGATGGAGCGCGTGCGCATGGCGCTATAGACGAACGTGAAAACGCACTCTGGTAAAACGTGGGTTGTTATGAAAGTCACCTAGTTATCTGTAAATTGAAGCATTATCACATTACGCGAACATTTATGTTTGCGGATGCAAGCGTGATGGCGCCCACCTGCCTCATGCTTTTTCGTGGCCGAGACGTTTTGATCATGGTGAACAGCCGCGCTGGATTGAGGCAACACCTCGTCCTATACTTTTCAGAGCGGTATCAAGTGGCCGAAGGGAGCGGGGTATGGTTTCGCATTGGTTCGATTCGCTTGACATTTCGTGAGGGTATCTGGAGTTTTGTTTTTTTGGCGACAATTACACAATTACATTATTCTCTACAACAACCATAGCTTGTTTCGCCTTCTACTTTCACCAGAATTCATGCTGGATTAATTTTATAAGACATATATTTTAATAGGTGGAACTTTAGCCGTATATATTTTTTTCCCTAATACTCGCTTTCACTACACGCGCTTTTCTGCTAGGGTGTATTGAGTGGCGCGATGCGCGAACGTTGCAATCATACCTGCTCGCATCGCTTGCTCGACTATTAGTTAGAATTACTGCATCTTCTTTCCAGTGCCTCTCCTGGTCTCTGGCATCAACTAATTTGCCTACAGCAGCACAGAACATCACGGCTGCTAGCAGAAGATACGTCCGAATATGCAACGCAAAATGATAACATTAGGACAAAATCATTCTCGCCGCCCTGAGCTGCAGACAGCTAGAAAAGGCCTGTCGGCCTGACATGAATAAGTCTCAAATACTTATGTGTACATTTCCGAAACATTGCACGTCTTAATGATCAGATATCAACCCCAACGCAGTACAAAAGGTATTTTCGTGAATTTCCTCGCTGCACACGTGATAATCAATGGTGGGCTGTTCCCTTTTCTCGGCAAGTATCGATCATGCATCTTGTTGGTTTTAGCGTATGCACAAAAACTCGCACCAGGGCGAGAAGGAAATACTGCATTATGCGCTCGTTCAGGCATAGGAGGGTAGAACATAATGGTTGCAGTTATTCTTCGTTTTGGGAGTCGTTCTTTCTAGTCTGGTGCAACTAAAAACAATCAATTCTTATGCCTACAGATCCGTGAAGCTCACCGTCATACATACAAGAAATTTTATCTCCAATCCCAGACGCAAAACCGTTGCGGATGCACGCACGCTCAAAAAAAAAAAAAAAAAGCCGCTGAGTGAGCTGCGCGCCTGAGGTTGAATGCTGAGTTGTTTCGCCAATTTCAGTCTTATCAGTGAAGTCTATCGGTACTGCGACGTCTTGGAAGGGCCCATTTACATTAATTCCCGTATTATAGAACCTCCCTTCACTCAAAGCTACGCCTTCACTTGAAAAAGCCGACGGGAGCGCCATCTCTAGACACGGCAAGTCACTGCATATCAGCGATAGTCTGCTGCGATTCTTGAGTAGCGCATTGTCATTTTCAGCCGAGTGGTGGCGCAGTGCTCAACTCTGTCAAGAGAAGGGTGGAAGTCGAGTGGAGGAGCGTTTGTGAATACGGGGGTAAGGCTCACTCGAATGCATCCGGTACTGCAACAACGAGCGTATAAACGAACCTGAAAGTTAGAAAATGAACTGACTCTGGGTTGAAACCAAGTGCGCTGCACTGACAACGGCAGAGGCGAGTCACGTTATGCCATTTACTACGCCACAGCGACCGCAGCGCTGGCCTCTCCAGTGGTCGCCTTCGCTTCCATTACCGATTCGTTACTGTTGCATTCAATTCTGCGTTCTTGTTTCAGTGAAAGCGTGCGAGAACTGTCACAGGTCGTGGCTAAAGGCCCAACCGTATGCACGCGATCGTCGAGCGACAACGACAAGCGACAGCGATGAGTGACAGGATTTGCTGTTGCGGAGCACCACCCGTCACTGTCGCGTCGCGCTTTTATGGAAAACTAGAAATGATCGGTTGTCACTCGGAAGCCAGCGTGACGATTTACGGCAACATGGAAGGTCCTTCCTTCTGTTGGACTTTGCTTTCGATGCTTTTTATACTTCTGCTTCAAGGTATCGACCACGTTTTTAACAATCGCATCTCACGCGGAGATTGAGAGAGCGGCCGCATTATGTCGTAAACCTTGTTATCGAAGCTTTAGTTTCATGTTTCTATGGTAGCTTGTGGCAATTATTTTCGCTTGCTGATATAGCAAATTGTCATCCGAAGTGAGTCGTAACCGTTGTAGCGTATGCTTCTGCAGCACGCGGTCCCGATTAAACCAAAGATAGCAAAAAACTAAAACTCGTGAAAAGTTTTTAGGGGCAAAACTTCTTATAGTGACACTCGTTCGTCCCCCGTAGTATGTAACAAGTATAACATTTCGACCTCCAAGGTGGTGCCGGTGAGAGACTTCTTCTGTGCATTGTTGAACAATAAAAAATAGTGCTCAATGTACATGTTAATGGCTGCTAATGCGGAGTGAGAGACAGGAGCATTCGGCTTTTAGTTAACACGCAGGCTGCGATCACCATTAGCAGCCATTGGCATGTACATTGAGCACTATATGACAAGAAAGGGTTGCTACGTTATACTCGCTGGGTGTAACCTCTGTGCTTTAGAAAGGTTTAGCGAGCGTTGAGCCGCAGTGCCATGAATACAATGAACTTGTATATACCATGAATGAACTCGAGGTGGTTAAAAATGGGAAGTAGATACGAAGCGCAAGCCGTAAGAAAGTAAAAGCCGAATTCTCCGCCTCTCATTTCCCATTAGCAGCCATTGGCATGTACATTGAGCACTATCTGACTGAAAAGGTTTGCTACGTCATACTCGCTGGGCGCAACCTCCTTGGTTTTCGAAAGATTTAGCGAGCGTTCGGCCGCAGTGCCATGAATACAGTGAACTAGTATATACCATGAACTCGATGTGGTTAAAGGTGGGAAGTGGACCCGAAGCGCAAGCCGTAAAAAAGTGTGCGTGTGCCACCTCTCGTTTAGTCCTTGGAATGTCCGCTGGATGGCGGTGCTTCTATATGGGGAATATATGATGAAAAGATGCGAGATGGTGGTACTTGGAGTGTTGAATAGATGGACGAACGGACACATAGACAGATGCATGCATGGACGCATGAACGGACGCAGGGGCGGCTGCATGGACGAACGCAGAGACGGACGCACGAACAGACGCACGCACGGACGGGCTGATGGATGCATGGACGGTTAAACTGACGGACGCATGGGCGGACGAGTTTTTCGCCTCACTCTCCATCATTCACTCCGGGGATATGCTGCCATTTTTTATGGTTTCCTTATGCCACACAAGAAAGTAATAAATTTCACATGTTGTCAGCGACCTACTATTATACTTCTTTTTGCAATTATTGGGCATGCACACGATAGTTTTTAAACTAGCAACATTGATAGTTTGTCGTCGACATGTCGTTGCAGCCGTCGCGATGTGATGGTTCGATGGAGCAAGCTTGTCGCTCGTCGCTATCGCTCGAAAATCGCTTGTTTGTGGTTGGGCCTTATGATGAAGAGAAACATGCTGGCCATCTCCGTCACCCGAAGGTGCGTGAGAAAATTCTTCAGTGGGAGTGGCATCACTCCAGCCGAAATTGCGAACTTTGATCAAACGGGTTGGGTCGTGTGGGTGTTGTCTTGACAGAGATCACCAGATGCCTCGTGCCTTAATACGTGCGCTGCTCGCCTCGCCTACGTTGCGTTGCAGCAACAGACAACACGTACATACGTAGGCTGTTTCGCTCGCTAGAGCGGCCGTGCGGGTTTACTCCAGCTGAGACCTTGAAGGCCGCTCCAACTGGTTACTATCGCATTCATTCCTTGGTCCTTGCGGCGAAACTATGACCTCTTTATGTGACCTGTTGAAGAAGAGTATGAAGATCCGCGCTGTTATTTCTTAGGACTCTGTAAAGAGGTGTAGCTATTGCATATGTCCACGCACACGTACAAGCACAAGTACGAACATACAAGAAAAAAAAGAAAACAAACACCCTCCCCCCTTCACCCCCCAAAAAAGAAACGTATGGCAGCTCCACTATGGCAGCTCCACAACACTGGGAAGTTCGTAGCACGAGCGCCCAGTGACTTTCGTTCGTGAAGTTCCCGCTGCTCTGTTTACTAAAGCGTCGATGACGTCAGTGTTATAGGTAAGCTTACCGGGTTTCCGCGGCACGACTAGAATCTCTTAAGAAGACTCGCAGACTCTATGTGAGACACGTGCGTTTCTTTTCTCTACGCTTTATCGGCTCCTTGTTTCTTATTGCAGTCGACATACGCGTAATCTGCAGCGAGTTCCGTCAATTTGTATATAGCAGCATTGCTATATACAAATTGACGCGTGCGGGGAGGGGCATTCACTCGCTCGGCGAGACGGTGGTGTTCTCTCTGAATAGCTTCAGAATCCACCGCAAATATCTGAAATGTTTTAGCGATTTCAGCGTATTAGTTGGTGTATTCCTGATTATTACTGTTTATCATAATATTTTACGCATCCTTCTTTCACTTTAACTAGGTTTTGAACATTGCTAGCCTTGGTTATGGCCTGTATTGAGTGCTTTAGTGCGAGCCGGATCCTGCCAGATGAAATGTATGGAATGATGAGAAAACGGGCTCCTGAAGTGCCCCGCACCTATGAATTGCGGCTAAGCTTGTACGTGTTTTTTGCACGCTCGCTGGTGCTAATACTCGAAGCTCAGAGATCAAGAGCATAATTTGGAAGCTCACACACCGTGCTACGAACACAGCTTGTGTCAGAAATGGTGCATACTGAAACTGAAAAGGCAAAGAAAATAAATAGAGTTTGTTGCGTTAGCAATCGGATAGACACTCTCGGCAGAGTTTTGCCGTCGCCGTAATGTCCCAGTTGTATATATACCTTAACTTAAAAAAATATAAAGAAAATAAATGCGTACCAAAATGTCAAAGCAAGATACCAGGAATTCGAACCAGCAACCGCTGACTACGCAGCCCACTGTGCCAGCCAGCACAGCCACGCACGATGTTTGTGCCGGCCGCATAACGAGAACTATTGCTATTCACCATTTACCACTCGCAGTACGCAGATCTCGGAACACCTGGAGCGTATCCTGAATCGCCAATACCTTTATAATTTCTTTCAAATTGAGAAGTGCCCTTGAGAAGCACAAGAAATTGTGCCCCCCCCCCCCCCTGCTTTTCTGTACCATTCATGATGTAGAAGAGAAAAAAAAAAAGAACATTGGGCACACTAGGCGTCAGACACCACCGCGTGGCAGGAGACGCAGAGAGATCATTCCACGTACCGCATATTAAAATACAAAACTCAGAGCTTTGCCGTGAAGGCGAATCAACGAACGCGATAGCAACAAATTGGAAGTTCACGCACAGAATGGCAAGCAGATCAAAACGTGCCCCGTGTTTCTCACGCACAAATGACGTGCGAAACGTGCTCACAGCAGGTGCAGATGAACGCGAATAAGCGTCTCATTTGTTATTTTGATGTGTCTAAAAAGCTTGCCCTTTTCGCAAACGGAGGCTGTGCAAGGATTTCAGTGATCTTTGTGCGCCCCGTAAATACAACAGGATCCTTTCAGTGCAAGCCCAACACCAGCCAAGACGTATGATCCTCCCCACCCGGAAATAAGGGCGCGCGAGAGATCGTCCACTCTTCTCTCCGCGGGCCAAAGTACGCGTGAGAGATGTGAGCTGCCACGCTCATTGCGCCATCTTGCTGATAATGCTCAAAACACGATAGTTCCTTCCCGAGATGCCCGCCAGGAATGGTAAGTGCTGGATATAAATAGCTTGCCGTTTGAACGTTGAACGAGGTACCTCTCCGTGGCTTAGTGGTTAACGCCTCGCATTCCCGATGCGGAGGTCCCACGTTCAATGCCGCGCGCCGGAGTCTTTCTTGTACATTTTTTTAGGGACGAACCTCCTTAAGGCGTGAGGCTGTCCATTCCTTGTATGTATGTTGTAGTACGTAGCCACCGGTGGCATATACCCGCTCTAGAGCGGGCTTGTGCCACATGGGATGCGAGATGGAAGATGGCAGTGCTTGGAATGTTTGCTCACTAGATGAGCGCACGGATGGACGGACAGACAGACTAGCAGACGGACGGACGGATGGATAGATGCGCGGACGTGCGGACGGATGGACGCACGAACAGACAGACATAAGAATGGACGGACGCATGGACGGACGGATGAATGGATGCACGCATGGTCATGCGAACGGGTGGAAGCAAGAACTGATGGAAGTAGATTTTACGCTGGACGTCTCGCATTCCAATACGACGTTTTACAGAAAGTGCGCCGATCACGCCTAGTTTCTTCCAATGTGCCACTAATGTGCCTAGTGTGCGGTAGAGACTGTACAGACTCATCAATGCCTCCAAGCGCATTTTAAGACACTGCGCTATGCTATACAGTGTGGCCCAGTGGGTTTCAGTAGGCTGGGCGACACTGGCCACGCTGTAAAGTGTGTCCCAGTGGCTCCCAGCGCGCTTCAGTACACTAGGACACACTGTACAGCGTTTTCAGTGTCATCCAGCGTGCTGAAACGCACTGGGAGACACTGGAAAGCTGTTTTTATTGATAGGTGAGTTGAAATTTGAAATGTTTATGGAAGACTGTTGTAGTGACTGCTCATCCTATAACCTAGAGGTCTCAATAAAGCATGCCCTGCAGAATATCACACATTCAATTTTGACTAGTTAAACGGCCATCGACTTTGAAATCGAGCATGAGGAATTTCGTGCCATGCGTCGTCGTGCGGAAAGTAGGTATAGACGGTCAAAGTGAGTGGATGATTTGAGACTAGCTAGATGCACTCAAACGAAGATTAATTGGCACATAGATAAACTGGCTTGGTGACATGTGTTGAACTCCATAGAGCGTGTAAGGGCCTGTGTGATGCTCTGTTTCTAGACGTTAAGATGGCCTACGGTAATGTCACCCATGAAGCCATTTTTAGTGCTTTAGAAACAAAAGGTTTCGGAAGCAAGTTATATATGTGGCTTTACAGCTACTTACAGCTGAGTCCATTCTACGTGACGACAGCGAATGACCCAATAACTGAGTATTAGGAGGAGTTTTAATCCCTACGCTTTTCAGTTTAACCCTCATTGGACTAGTGGAACACCTACCCAGCGCTGTAGAACTTTATATCAACGCTGACGACATCTGCATTTGGACGTCAGGTGTGACAAGGCCTCAGCTTCGCGCCCCCTTTCAGAAGGCTGCCACACAATGTCATACTACCTTCGCAAACAAGGTCTGAACGTGTCCTGCGGACAATTTGCACTGGTAGCATTCACGCGGAAACCAATGTCTGCTTACGGCATATCGATTAACGGAGAACACATATACATATCATTAAGCAGAAGCCACAGGCTCTTAGAAGTCGTAATAGAGAGAAACCGGTCGTAGACTCCGCTCGTGAACTATGGGCAAAAGCTGCTGAGCATAACAGGTCACATGTTCAAATTCCTTGCAGGAAATAAATCGAAAGTGCCCATATCATTTATGCTACAATTGTAAAGGGTGTTGTTTATCGGAATTTTGACGTACAGCTACCTGCAATATCTAACATCGGCAAGAGTAACCTGCGCAACATTCAAAACATTTAAGCCCAAGTACTTAAGATATGCTTTGGGTGTCCCCGCAGTGCTTCGATGGCTGAAACCATTGCCATTGCCCAAGATTACTCAATCAAGACGCATATTACCGAGAAAATGTGTGAGCACCTCAGGCATTATTCCAGGACCTCTTCTTACCACCTCATGAACCTCTCTGCTGAAAGGCCCCGCATTACATACGGTGCCACAGTCCGCAAACACCGTTCATCAATTGCTGAGGCGCACACGCCTGCGCGAAAGCCACTGCTTCCTCCTGAGCAGGCCGCAAGTTCAATTGATGATCCCAGGATCGCGGCGAAAATCAGACTCAGCTACACAAGCCCTAAATCAACTTAGCTTATTTCTACTGCACCAAAACTACAGAAACCACGTGCACATTTACACGGATGGCTTGACTACCGTGTTCAGTTGTGTTAAAACATTGGTTATACTATCACAAGGTATAACCACTGCTTTGCGTTTTAAGACCTAACATGTGACGACGTCCACAGCGGCAGAACTCGCGGTTCTGCGTAGTGCGTTGGAACTCCTTGATTCTGAAGAAACTCCAAGTAAATGGGCTGTATTTTCTGACTCAAAACCGACGTTACAAGGCCTGCAGTCAGTTCTGCAATGCAGATGCCACAACCAGTTGACATATGAAATTGTGAAACTTCACCACCTCCTAATACAAAAAGGCCAGGGCATTGTCTATCAGTGCTTACCTGAGAATCGTGGTGTAAGTGGCAATGATTCCGCAGATCATACTGCTCACGCGTCACATCAAGAAGCAAACAGCGTTCCCATTCTACTTTCAAGAACTGACGCTGCGAGGCAGAGTGGCCAATTGGCCCGCAGTCTCCCACTGACTGAGTGGAACACACCAAACATACTACGTACCAGACTACATGAACTTGACCCCTCACTACAACTCCGGCCACCATCCGGTCTACATCGTCGTGAAGCTTCGCTTTTCTGTCGCCTTTGGCTGAGAATTGTTTTCACGAAAGCATATACCTCTTTAATCGGAATGACTGACAGTGCAGCATCCGATGTTTGCGGCACTGACAAATATATCCAACACCTCCTGTGTCCCTATCCCCGATTCACCTCAGAGAGAGAAGTGCTTGACAACACATTGCGGTGACCGAATGTTTGGCCACCTTTTGTGAAGGTGCTGTTACAGCACTATCCACATATCTCGAAAGCCCACAATTAAGGCAGTGAAAGTCCTATTGTGCTTTTTGAGGACACCGGCTTTGTGTGAACATCTCTGACTTGCGGTGGATTTCTACACGCTGCAGGGATTTTACTGCCTGTCTCCTTCTTTCCTTCTCTCCCTTTCTCGCTTTTATTCATGTTTTTTCCCCTACTCTAATGCCCCAGTGTAGGATAACCAACCATACGTGTTTATGGTCCAGCCCCCTGCCTTCTCCCTTTGCCTGCCTCCTTCCTCCTAGTTGACAACTGAACTTTTCATATTACGTTCTGGTACCTTCATGTGCCAAGATGACATGATTTTAAGGTACGACTCATATTAAAACACTCTGAATAATTTTTGACAAACTGGGGTTTCTTAACATCCACCTAAATCTAAGTACACGGGCGGTTGCAGATTACACCCTTGTCGAAATGCAGACGCCGTAGCATGGAGTCTAACCATAGTTTACGAAGTTTGCAGAGTGAGGTTGATAACTGATATCATTGTTCTACGTTAGATAAGTGTTATGTCCGGTGTTGTCGTCGGCCCATAAACGTACGCGTTGGTCGCGGTAGTCCAAAAAGCTCAGACAGGCTCAAATGAGCCGTTGAATTCGGGTAGCCGATTTGGGAGCCCGTGCGTAGCCATAGCTTGTAGCTTGTCAATATCGTTGCGTAGCGTTGGTCCAAATCCACTTCCTCGTCGCCACTGTTATGTCTGGTGTTGTCGTCGGCCCATAGACGTACGCGTTGGTCGCGGTAGTCCAAAAAGCTCAGACAGCCTGGAACGGTTAAAAACAAGTTTATTCCTGTTCGGATGGAGGCGGTGGCCGAACTGCCGGGGGGAGACGACGGTGGCTCGTTTGCGCCGAGCGGGGGAAGGGGAGGAGTCAACATCTGGAAGCAGTTTCAGCAACCGGTCCTTCGCGGGTTCGGAGCACTCATGACACAGGGGTGCTTGGAACTCAACAATAAGTAATTCAGCGTAATCACATATAATAAAACAAAACTACATTAAAATTTTGCAATGCTCTACAAGCCGTCTAAAGGCCCTCGCCATTTGGCTGTCGCGTTTCTATGTGTGGTGTACACAGAATAAGCGCGTCGCAATCGTCCTATATGTTTATCAATAATTCCGCTACGAAATAACGCGCTTTATGGTGCGTTCATACTTGAGAAGTGAAGAGAAAACGAAAATGCCAGAACGGTCAGAGAATCACAAAAGCGCGCGCGCCGAAGATGTTCGCAATCGCTCTACCTCATTCCGACGCCGCTGCCGTCGATACTTTGACAATTAATTCGAGTTTGCTTGATTTCTGAGAACTAAAGTTCGTACAGAATTTCAGTTATTCACGCAAAGTAGTGAAAAACAAACAGCTCTACCTGTTCAAACGTTGTCTTGGGAATTAAGCCAGCAGAAACGACATGAGCGAACGCACCGGCAGCGGCGGCGGCGCATTCAGCTGGCTGTTCACAAACGGGAGACACGTTGGGGCATGCCGACTCGCTGCTGCTGCACCTTCTAATTCTAATTCTCGGTGATCGCAATCCAAACCTCGCTCTTGATGAACACATCCTCGCTGAGGCTGTCAAGCTTCGTCGTGCTGCTCGGGTAGTTCGCGATTTGAGACGATGCGAGCTACCGCCGACGCCTGTGCTGCCATGTTGAATCTGCGGCGGGCTGGTCAAGTCAGGTGGTTTCATCTAGCGTAGTCAAGGCTGTCAAGCGGACACCGGATCTGGCTTCGCGCGGCGGGAAAACTGGTATCGCACCGATTTTAGTGCGCCGGCCGCGTGGCGTGGTTTTCCGGCCACTTGAGCGGCGAAACGAGCCAGTTTCCGGAGAGTTTCCCCTGGGTTATTCCACGAGAGATCAACACGGGTCCAAAGGTTGATATTTTAGATTTCATTGAGTATTCTATATTTCGTGCACCTCTCACCAGGTAGCCCGAAAGTCAACTTCGTTTTATGATTAACGGCATAACTTACGAGAAAAAAAATGTCAAACTTCACCAACACGGAGGCACCAATTTCGTCACCTGTCATCTTAGAAAATTCCAGATGCTATAAAAAGACAAATATTCTTGTTTCAAAGAAGATATTTTTTACATGAAATGCATGTCTAATGAACAATGAATTCGTACGGTTTCAAGTTTGCAGGCTTTAAGAAAATAGCTTTTAAAATTGTCTAATTTTGCGATAGTTTAAAGTAAGTTACGTATTCCCCATTTTTTTTCTCCGAAAGTAATGCAAGCAGCGTTGTCAAACTTGACACATTTTAAGGATATAGTGTGTTCATTAAGTACTTAAATAATTGCTGCCGTAGAGCCAATGTAAATGTTTATATAATGACTTAAAATTCTCATAGTGGCAAAAGTGTACTCCACTGAAATTTGAATAATGAAAAAAAAACTTCGATTTTTCTTAAAATATCGTAAATAGACAACCGAAGGCCACCATACAGTAATATATAAAAACATATTGCATTATTTTGTTTTTAGCGGCAATATTTGCGGTACAAATCAGAGCTTTTCGAGAATGCGCTCATAAGTTCAGAAATCTAGAAATCAGAACGCAAAAGCGGCAATGAGCTTCAAACGCGAGAAAACGTGACCGCATTTGGTGAAGAAATGCTGTTTTAGCAGATAGGAGTAACTATTTTGAACACGATATTCTACAGTATCCGAATTCACTCTTATACGTAGAGCACTGAGACTTCTAATATGTGGTGCCTCTTCATTACTGACACACAGATGGAGCTGCTGTGACGTCCATGTGTTTGCAACACGTTGGGTAAGAGAATTGAATGTTGAATGAGTTCATAAACTATTCATAACAAATTTTTATCATTTGGGGCACGAAAACTGCCGCATTAGACTGAAGAACACGCTTTAGAGCAAGTTGTCATCCGTCGTCTGCTCTACAGATGAATTGCTGTGCGCCGCATCTCGGAGGCAAGGCTTTAGATCATATGGTTCAAAGTATGGACAAAGATTACGCCTCCCGTAATTTTATCGACAAAAACATTGTGAAATTCATTTCAACGTACTATACTTCAGTTTTGCATTCGCACTGCGGATACTTGCGCACGCTGTTTTACGTATGCTCTCATTAAAGGTGAGAGACATAGGAACAGACGACAGATAGATCACTTTTGTGCTACTGGTTTCACGCATAGTTGCATTGCCAGTAATTTGAGCCTCAAGGAGCGTGGCGATGGCTGACCACTTCAGCTGGGATAGAGTTTTTTGTTCAGATTACCTCATGTTGCATAAAAAGAAAATACCTTATCAAAGAAACTTCCGCAAGGTCGAAGACATCGGCCTGTTTGCCCTCCAGAAGTTTTTGCCGAAAGCTGCCCGCCTTGAACATAACAACGGCCACGTCTGCCAGAACTGTTTCAGACGCCTCAGAGTTATGCTGTCTTCGTCTAATGGATTCTCAGCTGAAACAGCTGATGAGTTTTTGCCAGAAGAAGAAAAAGGCAGCAGTCAAGAGCGGTGCGTAAACACGCCTGAAGCATTGTCACATATGCGACTGGAGAAGCTGCATGTGAAAAATAGCAAACTTCATGCAGCGCCATGACAGCTTAGCACCAATTCTACAGTAACCGTGAAATACCACCGCAACGTGTGTAACCGCCTATTTCAACCATCAGATCTAAAAGGCAGTGTGTGTGCCCAGTGGTTCAAGAACTTCAAGCAAGCCTATGAAGCGTGTTCTTCCTAATAAGTGCGCATGCCTTTGTTGACCCTGTTGCCGAGCGATATAGAGCGCCGATAACTCCAAGCGCTTATACCAAACTTGTCAGCTTACATGATATACAGATCCCGACGCTGGCGCGCAAAACACGGGATATGGTTAGCACCAAATGCGGTAAAAAGGACACGGCTGAACCCAATGGACGTCCAGGCAGCTATGGCTTACTACTCCAAAGATGAGTATAGCTGCTCTCGGCAGAGTCCCAGCAAGAAAGATGTAGTATCTGTTATCATTGACGGAAAAAAGGAGCTTGTTTGGAAAAGTTTTATGACCCTTTCGGTGCGAGAGGCTTACCGTCTCTTTAGAGAAGCTAATCCGAACACGTCTATTGGGCTCTCAAAGTTTTATTCACTGAGGCCGAAGTGGGTTCTTCTTGCACCACACCAAAAAGTGTGCCTTTGTATATACTCTGCTAATGCCACGGAGTGTATTTCTGTCCTACAAGACGTCACCGATGGGGCTTACACGGCGGACTTCTTGAAAGAACTATGTCTGTGCAGCTCCCCGACAAGTGATTGTTTTTTAGGCCATTATGACTATTGTGCTAAGGAGGACGCTCTGACAGCCACATGTTTAGGAATCCCTGAAGATATTGAGGTAGCCTATGCAGTATGGGAAAATGGCGATCTAGTAAAAAAAAACAGCCTAGGCAAGTACTTTTCTGCGAGAGCTAAGTCTATGGTTCGTGAAGAGGATTACCCATGATTACATAAGATACATTCAAGAATCAGCAATACGCCAGGTGAAAGAGAACCGAGAAAAAGAATCTTTCATTTTTCACTTTGATTTCGCTGAAAATTGGACAGCCATTTTACCGAATGAGGTACAGTCGTATCACTGGCCCAAAAGACAGGTGTCTATGTTCACGTGTGTCGTCACAAGGAAGCAATCAACTCAAAGTTTTGCCGTCATCAGTGATGACACATGCCATGATGCTGCACATGCCTGTTTTGCTCTACAAATAATCCACAACTATATGAAGGAACAACTTAAGCCTGACACTGTTACTTATGTTTCTGATGGTGCATGCAGTCACTTCTAAAACAAGTACCACTTGTTCGAGTTATGTCAGAAAGATCATATATCAACAGAGTGGATTTTTTCGGCCACAGGACATGGCAAGAACTCTTGTGACGGCGTTGGTGGCCTACTAAAGCATCAGGCTATGCTCTACAACCTCAGAGCGGCAATCTCAGCTGTGATTATGTCACCATCCCAAATGGTGGCACAAATGAGCGCGAAGCTCAAGAATGTGAAGCTGCTGTGTGCAAATGCAGACGAGCTAGAAACATTCCGTCAATTTAAGAAGAGCCAGTGGAAATTGTTGCCACGTGTTCAAGGCATACGTTCTTGGCATGTTTGGCTAAGCACTTCTGAGGGCACTGATCGTGGTCGCGTTTTGTTAGAGTCACGTACTGCTAAATGTGATCTGCAAAAGATGCAGCCATTTTGAGCGCATCTCTTGTTTCACGCAGTCACCACCAAAATACCAGTGAGCGTACTTCAAGCGCATATGCTTTTTCTAGCGAGACCCAACACTTGCGTTGGAAGATTTTCATGTTTGAGTTATCTGCAAATATAGACAGATGTTTTGCAACTGAGTTACAGTGTCGAATATTTCCTCCATTAGAGCTGCGTTATCATAAGCATAAACGCGCCTTCATGGGTACGTATTTGTCACAGTGCTAAAACAGTCTTTCTTCACCAAATGCGGTCACGTTTACTCGCGTTTGAAGCTCATTGCCGCTTTTCCGTTCCGATTTCTAGATTTCTCAACTTATCAGCGCATTCTCGAAAAGCTCTGATTCGTACCACGAATATTGTCACTAAAACAAAATAATCCAACATGTTTTTCTATATTACTGTATGATGGCCTTCGGTTGTCTATTTACGAGATTGTAAGAAAAATCGAAGATGGGGTTTTTTATTATTCAAATTTCAGTGGAGTACACTTTTGCAATCGGAGAACTTTGAGACAATATATAAAAATTTACATTCGCCCTACGGCAACAATAGTTTATGTACCTAATGAACGCACCATATCCTTAAAACGTGTCAAATTTGAAAGCGCTGCTTGCATTACTTTCGGAGAAAAAAAATGGGGAATACGTAACTTATTTTAAACTGTCGCAAAATTAGTCATTTTTAAAAGCTGTTTTCTTAAAGTCTACAAACTTGAAACCGCATGAATTCATTCTTCATTAGACATGCATTTGAGGTAAAAAATATCTTCCTTGAAACAAAAAAATTTGTCTTGTTATAGCTTCTGCAATTTTAGAAAATGACAGGTGACGAAATTGGTGCCTCCGTGTTGGTGAAGTTTGATATTTTTTTCTTGTAAGTTATGCCGTTAATAATAAAACGAAGTTGACTTTCGGGCTACCTGGTGGGAGGTGCATGAAATTCAAAATACTCACTGAAATTTAAAATATCAACTATTGGACCCGTGTCGATCTCTCGTGGAATCACCCCGCTCTTTTCTCTCTGTCATTTTGCGAAATAGTTTCATGGGGGTCTAATCACCGAAAGTGATTAATTGATCAGTTAGTGATACGCCAGAAACAAGCACCGACATGCATTCGTGTGAGCAGTAAGCCTTAATGACGAAACATAGGACAACATTCATGCTCCAAAACACTTTTTTTTATATTGTAGAGTTAGCGCAATCAACAGTGAAAGTAATTCGGTAATTTACATTCACTTGAGTTCCGTTTATATTGACCTCTGAAAATCGTTCGCAGCTTGCCCATCAGAGTCCGAATGCAAACTGCTGACAAATGCTGCCGCTTCGTTGTTTTGAATCTCATGTAGATTTGGTTTGGTTTTGTGCAATCCATTGGGGTCAATCTTGGCCGACTTCAGCAAGGATACTTGAAAATGAGGGGCTTCCAGCGGGAATTAACCGTTGTACAGGTAACAACAACGCATTTGAATTTTCGGGAGTTTCCCTTTATAGAAATACACGAGGCTGTGTCGGGACCAGGATGCTTGTTTGAATCACCTGTAAGCTAGAATTAGCCGAGTTTTAGTTAAGGACCTTTTGCTGTATGAAGACTGCATGCTTGAAATGTTCACTTTAGAAGACTGACAGTAAATAGATTAGCTAACATTGTAATTGACTTTATTTGAACGTGCTGATTTTAGGAAACTTTCTTATGCACTTTATGCCTTGAGCAAAGGGAAGCTGGTTCCCACAGTATTTGGAGGGGTCAGCTTTTTCAGTCATATGCTTTAGATTGGTTGGAGATTGGTGGAGCAACTGTCTCACAAAAGCGTTACTAAATGTAACATGCGTTGAAATTGAAAAACTGCATGGTTTATTCTCTACAGCCAAAGCTGGTACGAGAAGGGGATAAATAGTTTTTAGTTGGACACGTGTGTGCGAAAGTGATCATAATGTTTGAAACCGAGGCGCTACAGCAGGGGACGAAATTATCATGGTGGCCAGATCTCGTGACGTGAGGTTCATGCGGAGCTTTTACACCAAGGGTTGTCTTTGGCTCGATTTCTGAGCAGAAAATATCAGAATGCATCATCTTTTGGGTGGCGCCGCTTTCCGAGCCACAATGACATCGGGATTGTAGGGGACGATTGCTCATTTTTCTTAACAATAACTGAGTCTTGTATGACTGAGGGAATCTTAGACATGCACTTTGCGGGAGTGACTCAAATTCGCTCATAATTGGGGCATGTTTCTCTAATTTATTTGCGGCGATGTTCATCACCCTGTATCTGATGTGGTTTAGTGAGATAGGAATAAAAGCAACGTTTCACTGGATTGCACAATTGCTGTTCTTTTTGAACCCTTATGCAGTTTGTTCAGCTCCAACAATTCCTATAAGGTTGTGCCATAACATTTTACAGTGTCGAGTGAGGCCTGTGGGTGAACTTCGGCCTGTAGTTTAATGTGATTTTTCCTTCAGTTCATTGCGTTTTCCGTCTAACAAGTGAGTTTAGAACGTTTTTTTTTTTTTGCTTTTTGTGGGCGGAAAGAGCTCTTTTTTTTTCACCGTATTATCCCTTGTTGCCTTCGGCCAGCTGCGTTGCGCGGAACTTGAGTCTTGAGCCACAGCATACTACGCACATACATAAAAAGCAAAACTGTGCGAATAAATACGACATCGGGCTCGCCTCCCCGCCATTGTACATGTACTGGACCAATCGCTCGAGCGGCGCATGTCGCCGTTGGCTGGTACGGTTGCAGCCGCATCACAAGGCAGCGGGGCGGAGCGAGAACCAATGCTGCAGCCCTGATAAACGAGCCGCTGTGCGCGAGAAGCGAGCTACACGCGTACATCGGGCCCACTCTATCATCGCTACCGCAAGAAGGGAACGAAAACATCTTGCCAAGGAGAACAAAAAGAAAACGGACGCGTGAGAAAAGTATAACTTTGCCAACGAGCATCGGAGAAGACTTAACAGTACGTTATGTTGGGCTAGTTGGTACATATTAGGCTGAAATACGTGGCGCAAGGTTGACAAAGAGAAAAAAAGACGAGACAGAAAGAGCGCCTAATCGGAGAAGAAGTTGTGGTGGTTCATCTTTGTTACTCGGCGCATGTCGATGTGTGCTGGCGCGTCGTTTGCACAATTCTTTCTTGTTTGAAAATAATCGGTGAGGCGCTTCAGTCAACGAGAGAAGCGCAGAGAAATAGAAGCAGTGGCCATTCGGCCGTGATGATGTGCATGCGATGGCAGCAGCCGAGCGTAGTAGCCCCGGGATATCTACTGGATAGTTTGTAGATACGCACGACCCCTCCGGCCTGCTCAGGCTATGGGGCCGAAACCCGATCACCGTGTACAAGCACTCGGACGGAAATTTCCGGGTTGCGTCTGTGTCTATTGCCTCTTTAAATCTTGCGTTGTCCTGGGGAGAATTAAGCCATTAGACACATCGAGCCACGTGTTTGTATAGTCCCTCTTCGGATGTCATTGACTTGCGGTTATCTGTCTTGCACTCACATACAGCGTATCAGTAAAGTAATAATGCCCTATTTAGCGGTCACACAAAAGTAATGATTGATATGTGGGATTTAAAGTCCCCAAAACATCATACAAAAGTAAAAGAAAAAAAAACTAGACAGAAATCCTAAATTTTCACCAAAATAAAATAGAAGCTCTCCACGTTTGACTGGGGTGATCTGCAAGGCTGTCGTACGCAGACGATGCCGCAGCCTCACTAACTGTCCAACAGTCGATGAGCCCATGCCCACAGGACTTCAAAAAGCTCAGTGCGTGCAGCGGCTCACTAAGTTTGAATATTTGACCATAGTTTTTTTCCTGTTTAGTTGATTACCTGGAATTACCTGGTAGTTTGCCGACGCACTGTACATCTATAATTGAACTTCCCGCTAACGCATATTATTTGCGCTGCATCAACGCTTGCCTTATTATTGTAGATCACGGGTTCCATTTTTAGCACGTATGGTGCACAACTATACTGCATATAATGCAGCAATTTGCAAACGAATGGACGTGTATAACATAAGCATGATGTCTGCTGCGCTTGTGAACGCCGAAGTACTTGAAGCAGGGCGAATTGGTTGTGCGCGTAGAAGGAAAAAAAAATACATGAGCAAGAGCAAGAAAACCGCGCGAAAATAACATTGCCTCAAATCAGATAAACTACATTTAGTATTGAAGCGAATTATATTGTGCTTGCACCCATAGGCTGATTATTTCACCAGTTTGCTTCAAGAACCCCTGACACCAAACGTTGAATCCCGGGATGCTTGTGTTGTTTGAGAGCCCTTCATGCAAGGGACACTGATCGATTATCAGTGACGAGCATTACCTATGAGGTATTTTAATTTCGTTTTAAAGTAAGGGTGAGTGCTCACCTGAGTTATCATCACCAATCAACTCCTTCTCGGGTTTGTTGTAGACTAATGTAGACTTTGCACGATAAAGGCGAGTATTGTCAACGTCAAAGAACATTTGTGGGATGCGCGCAATACTCGGACATACATCCGGCAAGCACTACTGTTAGTCATCCCTAATGCTCTGTGGTCGGGCTACTCTGAATGTGGTTTTCGCTCTTTACGCCAGGATCTTTTTTTTTTTTTTGTGATGGGGACACGCTCAAAGCACCCTCTTAGTTCAACACCACCCGCGGGTCCTCCCATTTGAAAAACGGCGCTTCAGCGTCACCGAAGCTTGAGCACACGTATAGTCTCAGGCGCTGCCCCGCTGTGAGGCGCTAGTTTTTTTTACGGTATTTAGGAAGGCGTTTTGAACTGACGTGGAATTGTTCTGATTAACGACGCTTACAATAATTACACGTAGCATTAGAGCAATAACGATTCAAATTTGTGGTTATTAGACGCAAATCAGCAAAGTCGCAAGCAATAGTTTCGCTCTCAAAAGTACTTCATATTATTTCATTAAGCATCTTTAAGACATCTCTATAACTTAACGCACAATGAGGCAATAAGTTTTTCACCGTTCATGCATAAATTAGGAGCGCATAGTCAGAAAAGTTTTCGCAGAATTAGGCATAGGGTGTAACCAGCCTTAATGTGTGTTCGTCCATGTGTTTGTATATGCGCGTGTATACATATGCACGTGCAAAGCAGAAAAAGGGTGGTGTGCGTTTAATTGTTCGGGGAGAGGAGGGGTGTGCCAAGTCTCCCTTTCCATGCTATACCAATAGTATGCATCGTTGATTAAAGCTGTTAGCTAACGGCTAACGTAGCATGCATTTGAGAGAAGGTCTTCCCCAAGTCTAATGTATGAGTTATTTTTCATAATAATAAAAATAACAGTTGCGAAAGGGGGTGTTCCTAGTACGAAGATTTTTTTTAGAGTGAAAGTCATCAAAGAAAAACATGGCATATACACTGAGTTAATGGTGATGAGTGGGTAAAGCAGTGGGATCGTTCAGTATTACCGTATATCACCCATTACATTATTCACTTGCTCATGTAGAAGACTGCAAAGCGGTGTAAAGTTATATACAATGTTTATTATTCATACCTTATATGTTGTGTGGAGTTGTTAATTTCGTTTTGCCTTCATTATTACTGCTTTGTTGTATCGGATCGAGCCTTGAAGTTGGCAAAGACGAGCTATGTGCACGTTCTCCTGGTAGTTGTTGGTTGTTTCCAGTCATGCGAAATACATCGAGGGCGTATTGAGAAGTCATCTACTGCACAAGGCAGTCATTGTCTGTGATCATCATGACATCATCTTTATCGTCATTAGCATCATCCTCATCGTCATGACGTGTAGTGGGTACCTTGCATTGCCGTGATGGAAGAAAGAGAATATGTGGCCTGGAACGCGCTTGTTCTTCATCGCCATCAGCATCATTGTCATCGTCACCGTCGACGGTGGTTACGGCGCACAACGCTAATGCCGGACAACGAACAAGCATCGACCTTGAAAGGGTCGTGCAACGTTCACCGAAAAATTTAAACTACGTGTTTCTTCAGAATCCTGGCAGTTCATTCATTATTATACCTCAACCCATTTGATATTTGATCGTCTGTGCTCACCAAATACCTTAAAATAGTGCGATTTCGGTTTCCCAGCTCATGTTCTCGTCCACTGTGCAAAAGACGTCACTTTAAGACATCTTCTGTTTGAATTTTCTTTGTCGTCGACACCACATGACCACACAGCGATGTTTCTGAGCCTTAGTTGACCATGGTTCGTAGCATCACACTGTTAGGTGCGGTCACCATAAGACCTTCCCGAAGACAGCGTCGTGTGTTTGAGTGAAGTCCGCTTTTGGGTTTCAGAGCAAGGCAATGGCGGCGGTGACGACGCAGAAGAAGCCTGCGCTGGAAGCACTCATATCAAAATCGCGTGGCAGTACCTCCACTTGCTTAAACCCAGACAATGAGCCTCCACTCTGTGGGCCCATACTATCGGGGGCAATCATGGTCGATAGCTCGAAGCCCTGCTTTGTGCTGTGGCTCGCTGGACATCTCTTGAGAGCGAATACGTTTTGCATTTTGATAAGTTGTGCGTGCGGCACTGTCTGACAATATGCATGGTTTGTGTTGCAAGGACTAAGCGCTGGATGCATAGTGCAATTCAGCATCTGATCCGAAGTGCGACGCTGCACGTGGAGTACGATGATTCACGACGCATGCCACGAACAAGCCATCAGTGTTCACGCTCCGCCCACGTACGGCACCTCAGCTTGCACACTCGCAAGATGCTGTAGTTTCTTTATCAAGCACAAAATAACCATCGTCAAACAGTCATACTTTGTTGTCTAATGACATTACCAGTAAAGCTACACCTTCGCGAGCGACAAACATCTACACAGTGAACATTGAACTCCGAGCGTAGGCCTAGGAAGGTCGACGTTCTCGGTAGCGCCACTCGCTTTCCAAAGTCAGCTCATTGCCGAGTGCTTCTTTTTGCCTATACGATAAAAATGTGTACACTTATATGATGCTTTACCCGTGCAATTAGTTTTTTCGACAGCCTCGTTGTAAAGAGCAAAGGTTGGAATAAAGCTGGCCGGTTCGTCGAGATGGCCAGGGCACCTATTTTTTTATCTGCGAAATGGCCTTCCATCATCAAGGCTCGATATCTCGTTGGTGGTTCAGAAACGAACGTTGCCTTGCAGAAATAGCACACTTCTAGCACTACTTTATTCAATTATGAGTTGTTTCACGTCAGAGACAGTTTATTCAATGTTTTCCATGCCACCGGCAACTACGATACCTACAAATAAATACCAGGGCGATCAGGGCGATCGGAGCGGCGAGGAAGAAACTTGCGATGGGTGCCCACAAGTGGCGCCCCTTGTTTGGCTCCACGTTGCCATTGGTGCCAGCCGCCAGACAAGTGCGGTTGCCCCTCGGCTACATTCACCAAGTTGGATGCTCACTCGTAATATCACTCATTGTTATTGCACAACACAAAACTGAAAGCTCAAAAACTGCTCTGTTATTTCTTTCTTTTGTAGCTTTCTCTTAATTATTATATTGGATCCAAATAAAGCTATCACTTTGTTTGCAACTTCTCTTACCCCAACAGTTCACTGACGTCTCATATTAGTGCCGGACGATGGTCGCGCATGGTTGTCAGCAAGCCCCCAAAAAACTGCGATTCCAAACGGGTCTCATAAGCTACAGAATAGATATTGCGCCGAAATATTTCAGAATTTTTATGCCTAATCCTTGTTATACCAGCGAAAATTGAAACTGGGAAATTTCATTTTTCTTTCTCGACCCTTTAAAGGAGCCTCACCGCTTAAGAAACGCACGAAGTTCCAGGAGGCTTTCATTTTATGCTAGCACGCGTGTTTCTGAAGGTTTTAATTTGTAGCCGTTTTATTATGATAGCAATTATAAGGACACTCTCGGCTGGATTTTGCCGTCGGCGTCGACGTGGGCGTCACCGTCACTCACCGTATATGTATACGTATTCATACGTGAAAACGCAAGAAAGAAGAAAATCCAGAAAAAATCCCGGCGTGCGGAATCGAACTTGGGACCTCTGAGACGTGAGTTCGAGGCCTTAACCACTAAGCCACGGAAGAGCACGTCGCTGATCATTCAAACAGCAAGCTATTTATATCTACTACTTACCGCTGGTAACGGGAATCTGGGGGGGGGGGGGTAGGGGTAGACTATCGTGTTTTCAGCATTACCAGCAAGATGGCGCGATGAGCTCGCGTCGCCGCACCCTCACGACGCGGCGGCGCTCTCATCTCCCAGGCGTACTTCGCCCTGGGGAAAGGAGAGGGAGGGCGTTCAGTCGCATGCCCTTATCTCGCGATGGGGAGGATCGTACGTCTTGGCTGGCCTTTGGCTTTCACCGGAATGATTCTGTTGTAGTTACTGGACACGCAATGGTCACTGCAATCATTTCACAGTCTCCGTTTGCGACAAGAGCGCGCTTTTCAGACACAGCCAAGTACCAACTGAGACGCTTATTCGCGTTCATCTGTACCTGTGAGTACGTTTCGTGCGTGATTTGTGCGTGAGAAACGCGGGGAACGTTTCAATCTGTTTGCCATTACGTGCATGACCTTCCCATTTATTGCTATCGCGTTGATTGCTTCGCGTTTGTGGCAAAGCTGTGACTTTATTTTTAAAACACCGTCCCTCCATGAAGTGCATAAAAAACGAACTTTTATTCTGCAGACAGAAGGCCAAAAGCGATGGGGACGGGTGAAACGAAAATTGGGGGACCCTTAAGTTTCGCCTTTAAAAAGTAGAAGGCGATAGTAAAATCCGGCCCTAGTGTGCCCTTCAACTGCTAAGTGCATACTTAATAATACGTTTTTTACAAACACACACACATGCACACACACTCACACAAGTGCGTGCAAGCGCGATGTATCTACAGTAATGCAGTGACTGTGCAGTGTGGCCACTCCCCTCTGCCATAAAGAGTGTCACAATGCCTCACAGATGGCAGCACGATATCTAGCGTTTGCTGTTTGCTTGATGAACCCAACGCTTCCTCTACGTCTCTGGAAATGCATGATATGTTTTTCGCTAGATGGACATAGTTGTCCATTTTTAGAACTGTTTGAATGTTCCTGTGTTTTTAGTGGCGATGGCTGCAATATCCCGGCCTTTTTCAACGTAGTCTGATGGCCTCCCAAATGCGCCTAAAAATCGCCGAATGGGCTCATTTTCGTCGCGACACCTGTCGAACGAAATGCGTTAAGGCGACTCCTTCCACTACATGACATTTATGTAGTGTTTTTTTTTTATTCCTGGAGAAGCAGCAAGTAACATCGTGGCTTTATGGCAGGACATCAGCTTGCCAAGCGGATGGCCTGGGTTTGATCCCAACTGGGACCAAATATTTTAATCTTTATTTTATTTTCTTCTTTCTCAATTTTTCACTCATGGTCGATTTTTTGCTCGCAACCAACGGTGCCAACGCTGACGGCGGAATTTTGACGACACGAGCTCTCTAACGCTATCGCGTTAAAAAGAGCGGGGAAGAAGCGGTGCCACTTTCTAGCTCGGAAGCCCCCACCCTTCATGCGGCATCCGATACTCGATGGGAAACCATTAATCAGTTGAAGCCTTTCGAGACACGGCGCGGTGACCGTGGAACGCTTGCCCACGGGCCTGCTTTATAGCGAGCCACGTGGAGAAAAAAGTGGAGACTAACAATATATAGGACGAGATGAAACGAGCGGTTCAGGAGAGAGGGTTCTCGTGACTCCATTGCCACGGGGCCCTCTCATATGCTAATGCTAATTCATCTGAACGCCCGCGAGTGTAGATCGATGCGTAGACCACATTGCCGAGGCTTACACAGTGCAGTGCCCTGCGCAATTACGCCGAGAAAAAATTTGCTGGGCTCCGCGGCCTTAGTTTCTCCCTTTAAAGCTATAAATATTCCCGATCTTCAGGCAGGGAAATTGTGCCTTCTCGCAGCCGGTGTTTCGGAGACGAAAGCGGTACAGTGTCGCCAGGCCTTCGCCGAGTGGAGCTTCATAACGTGCCTGCCAATTTTTCGGTGGCTTATGCGCACTAGAATGAGCTTCACTTCACCTCATTGCGAGATGCTTGCGCATGTATCGTTGGAGAGGAAGCGGTTTACATTAGAATGCGCTCCCAACAAAATCTTTGTTAGTGATAGTCAGCAATTCGAATACAGAGATAATTTTTTTCTTCAGATTTGGGCATGGTAGAGAACCCCGGGTGGTCCAAATTTCCGGAGCCCCCACTACGGCATCTCTTATAATCATATGGTAGTCTCGGGAGTAGTTTCGGGTAGTTTCGGAATTCCACATATCAATCATCAACCGATCACTTTCTGTTGCATTGCGGTGTGTTAATTCAGTTTTTTTTTGTACTACATAGTCGTGCGAGTGAACCAGCTAAAGTACAGCGGCACTGCAGTCCGCTGTTCCAGGTGTAATTTAAACTATGGGTACCTTGATTCTGGAAGTGAACTCTGCACCGGTATGCTTAGTTTTCGCACTGGCTGTGTCAGGCAAATAAAGCGTATACACTGTAAGGTCCACACGCGGCATAGTTGTTTCTAGGTCACGCTGTTTTAGAGGAATCTGCATTTATTTCAACTGTCTGGATTCGGTTGTTTAGAGTGACCATATAAGCAATAACCGCACCCTCTCTTTTGTAAATGCGGCTGTTTCGAATGGAATTGCGTTATATATGCTATGCACTCAGTCTCTGCCGTGAGTGACGTAGCGTCAGTGAAACATAATTAGTAAAACGGAATTACACAAGCGTAGGATTTTTTACTAGGCAGAGAAAAAGCCACGCTTTCGATATGTTTACGGCATGTCTTGCTGCATGGGGTCACATTGTGGTGGTAAAACACGCCAAAATATTTTGTCGCAGCTCTGTAGCTCTTGCCTAACAACGACTCTTTATTTTGTGTATGTTGATCTCCTACATTTTATAGAGCAGTGTGTTGGTGCCGTTGGAACACCAAGGCAATTTAAGTGCCTAACCTTGTGACCCATAGGAAAAACGGGGCTCTCGTCCTCTTCAAATCTCCTATTCAGCTTGTTAACCCGAGCGGAGCGAGGCGGATTTCGAATGCTCTGCCTTTAAAATCGCAGAGAGCTCTCTTTGGCAATAGTTTGCGGAGCATGCACCATTGAAACATTTACAAAGCGCACGCTTCAGTTAACTCGCTTCTAAGCATTAGGCAAGGCCTGTCCTCCGCGTGGCCATTCGTTTGGGTTCACGCAGACTTGCGACACGGCAGTAATTTGTCTTCAGACACAGCAGCTGTGTGACAGCAAAGTGAACGTTTGAGTTTTGAAATTATACGTGCTTCTTGGTTCATGGAATGCATGTCGACTATAAAAATCGGCTTGAACATCTCTTGCTGTCGGATGTAGAGAAATCAGACATTTACTGCTTGCGAAAGAGAGACATTATTGTGCGTGTGTGTGTGTGTGCATGTGTGTGTGTGTGTGTGTGTGTGTGCGTGTGTGCATGCGTGTGTGTGTGTGCGCGCGCGCGCGCGCGTGTGTGTGTGTGTGTTTGCGTAAGTGAGGGATGGAAACGAGAGAAGTCGTCTTTGCTATGTTTTGTACGACTCACCGAACTTCATACGAGGTGATTGTAACGATGGCGGGAAGAGCGTAAAAATGTCGCCTTTGTTCTATGAATTTCTCCTCAGTGTGCCTTTAGGTCATTATAACAGAAGCGTACGTTAAAAATGCTAAAATCGCGTGGCAAGTCGTGGGTGGACAGGTTAACTGCAGCCCATTTGTGATGCCACAGGAAGCGGTGGGCGCCGTACCACTCCTGTGCGGACGCTGGTCCTAGACGGAAGCTTCGAGTCGGGAAAGTGAATCTGCAAAGGCTCTTGGATAATTTTGAGGCGCTGTGATTGCCGAAAGGGATCATGACATTCAGTTTTCCATCATAATATGTGCTGCGTGGGTTGGTCCATGTGCGTTCACATGAGAGGCAGGCAACACTGGTACGCGATCGCGAGCCGTGGCGTAACAAGTTGCTTGCTTCGCGAGCGTCTGTACTCCGGAGAACTATTTCAAGTCCTGATCAGCTGTGTGTGGAATCGCGCAACTTCACCTTTCTTCAGCACGGTACTGAAATTGAATGACTTGCAGTAGCCAAAACTTTGGTACGTGTCTACGACTCCGCTTCATGCAGGACATGACTGAACACAAGACATAGCAAACTGAAGTTCGCCGCCACTCGGTGGGGCGTATGGCCGGCGGGCCTATTTCTCACAGAAATAGTCTTTTGCAGTCCAATATTCGCATATGTGCATGTATACAGTAGACTCTCTTCTAGTTCTCGCTTAAAATTGCTAATTGTTAGGCAATCAAGAGTCATGGACCCTTGTACCTCTACCCTCGTTTCGAGGCGTTAGACACATCACTGTGTGCTTTCCTGCAGGTGCGCGTCTACCAAGCGATGCCGGGTGTGTCTCCGCTGCGTGAGGAGGGCCATAGGCTGCTAGATGTGCGGCGCATGACGTACACCTCGGTTGGCTGGGAAGTGTTCTACGTGAAGGCCGCTGCCGTCGACTGGATCAAGGACCCTTCTTCAAATCTCGGTACGTGCCTTGGTATACACTGAAGCAGTGAACGCTGAATGATAGCTGATGTTTCAGACTGCCCATTCTAGAGACGCTACAGCGGTCACGCTCTTCTTTTGCAAGAGCAACTTCGGGCTTTCTCCAGTTTTTCCCCTACATTGTTGCACATATTTTCTTGCCTGTTCGGTATCTCTCGCCAACAAAAATAGTCGGGTTGTAAACTATGATCATTTCGTAGACGGAAGCGGTTGAGTCACAGGAGAGGAATATATAGATATAAACAAGAAAAAAGATTAGCGCTATATGATGTGGTTTCATTGTATCAAGTGCTTTTGCGAAATTACATACAGAGTGTCAACCAGCATAAAGTTCATATAAAATAGTTGTAGGTATGATGCCTTAACAAGAAGAAAAAGCGCGTGCGCGCGCGTTTTTTTTTTTTCTTTGCGTGTGAAGAAATTAAGATTTCAACTATTTTATACAAGCTTTGGGTTGGTTAACACTTCGTATGCAATGTTGAGGAGGTTTCTGTGTGAGACGAAAAATCTCCCGCTCATATTTTGTGTCAAAAAGATTTCATACTTCAAAAACAACGAGTTCGATGCATTGTAGCACGGCGCACACAGTGTCTGGCGTCTGAAATTGTGCCACACCATTCAGGTTATCCTGTAACCGTGCCGTTGCGCTTGAATTTCCTACTGCTGAGACATGATAGCGTTCGATGTGTTAATTGTAGAATGGTGCATACGCCAAAACAAAAGGTTCCAACCTCTGCAACACGCCGAGGCCAATAATAAAAGCAGCTGTGATGCCGACGGACTCCACGGAAACTTGCGAAATGCATGGTAAATTGCACAGGCATTGTACGAGAAATCTGAAACTACGGGGGCAAATATAGCCTCCACATTTGGCGTTGGGCAACACTGATCCCCGAGCCCCACCATGGTGGTCTAGCGGCTAACGTACTCGGCTGCAGACCCGCAGGTCACGGGATCGAATCCCGGCTACCGCTACTGCATTTTTGTAGGAGGTGAAAATGCTGTAGGCCCGTGTGCTCAGATTTGGGTGCACGTTAAAAAACACCAGGTGGTCGAAATTTCCGGAGCCCTCCACACGGCATCTCTCATATTCATACGGTGGTTTTTGGACGTTAAACCCCACATATCTATCTATCTAACACTGACCGCCGAGCCTGACAACCGACTTACGCAACACCAAATGGAACCTTGCCAATAACGTATTATCGTATGCAGGTTTGTCGACGAACAAAGATGTTTTGTGAAAGAAACAGCTTCTATTTAAACTAGTTCTGTGGAGCATTTGTTGTAATTATACAATCGCACCAGTTATAGTGGATGGAATAACTTTATCACATATAATTTAGGGACTTCATTGTTACCGGAGAGCGCACAATGACGATGAAGATAAAAAGCGAATACGACCCTACTGCTCGTCAGTGCGCGCGCTATTGTAACAATGAATGCGTGCCAACTGGTCTGGTTTTTTGCTTTGTAACTTAGGGACTTCGCTGATTCGAATGCATCAAGGTCGTTTTATCTTGTGCGAGCTGCCGATCATCGCTTCATTTGTCGGAAACTACGAGTTCAGCTGCAGCATCTTTCGCAGCGTCAATCGTTAAAATAAAATAAAAAGGAATTTTTTTATCATTGTTCCTTGGAACAATGACTACACGGATATTTTCCCCTAAAAATTGTTGCGAATTTTTCATATCAGGAGGAAGGCTTGAAAAACTCTGTTGGGTTATGAATGAATCAAGAAAAGAGAATTTTGAGAACAAAAACACCAGATAATGAAAGGAATGAAGGTGTAGGAAATTGTGCTGTTTCAGGTGTAGTGTAGTAATATACTATATATGTGAATAAGCTTAAGTGGAAGAAATCAAAACTTGCCCCCGGCTCCCGGAACCTTGGGATCCGAAGGTTGTAGATTTGTTTCCTGACAGTTAACGTCCCCTATACTTTTCTTGGCCGTATTGTCTGGTGGTTTTTATTAGGACTCGTTGGGATAGAGAAAAATAGAGCTTTAATGGACCGTAAAATGTTCGCATTGTCGTGTTTAGTAGACCAAGTCCTTGCGTCGCGCTTGTCGAGAGATTTTACCATAGCGTAGGCAGGGGTGCCCCGGGAATAGCAGAACTTCACATACGTAGAATAACAAGACGACAGCAACTCGTACAGGAGCTCGGTGTACTGCATTTAGAGTGAATTTTCCCACTTGACAAAGTGTTTGCCCCATAGCCGTGAAACTCCGAGCAAAAAGCAATGAAAGCACTTCAACGCTTCATTTTAGATGCTGCCATTTGCAATGAACAATAACCGTTCAACATCGTGCAGAAGTGCGTGCTCACACCATTTTTTTCGTTTAGAGCCTTCTACGTGACATACCTTTAGTGGTTTTCGTCTCATTAAAAAGTGAAGAAGGCTGAGGATTGATAGATATTGCTCTTGTTCGATAGCCCATTTCATCGAAAAAAAGTGACCTGTAGTACAAAAAAAAACCCTCAGCGCCTGGCTTATCGCACGCTGTCGATTATCAACCGCGCCCACCTATAGAGACAGTCTTTGCAGCCGCCAGGGTGAGCCTTCCAGTCGCGCGAGGCGATGGCGAGCAACGAAACTCGGGAGGAGAGGACCACATAGAGAAGGACATCTCAGATCTACCAACGCGAAACCGGGGGAGGGCTGAACGATAATTCCCGCTTTCAGTTTACACGCATGTTGCGAATCTTTATTGTTCTACTGGGCACAAGAGATATCTCCCACCAACAATACATTTCAGGTCAAGATTCAGTGCCCATGTATACTATATGGGGTGGCCGGTGAACGGTTAAGTAAGCAAATTAGGTACGCAAATCGACCGTCACGGCAGCAGCAGACGACCATGCACGCCGTCACACTAAGACCCTAAGTTGCTTCGCTCCTAAAATCAGCAGCAGCTGTGGATAGGTGAGCTGCACAGTGAAGCAGGACAACGCAGCAGGTGCAAACCCGCGCACGACGCTTTGATAATGCCTGTTTGTTTTCTGCGCCGCTAGATTACCTCTTGTCGGCATTGGCATCTCGCAATGGCCCCGAGAAGAGCAAATCCACCCCATATGGGCGAAGGTGCACCTACGTTCTGAGCAAGCGCAGTCTTACTGTTTTAAAAACTATTTCAGCGGGTAGCGTGGAGCCTTTATAGCGCTATACCAGAACTGTTTTTAATAAGATTTATCAGAATATAGTGCAACGAACATACCGGCTGCAGTGTTTTATTGGTTATGGTGCTCCCCTGCAGCCCTGAGGGTCATGGGATCAAATCGTGGCCGTGGCGGACATTTGCCATTGAGGCGAAAATGCTAGAGACCTGTGAACTCAGGTCTAGGTGTACGCTGAAAAACACCAAGTGCTTGAAATTGTCGGAGCACTCCATTATGGCGCCTCTCGTAGTCATATTGTACGTTTGGGCGTGAAAAAACAAAACTTAAGTAATCAGTGCCAAAAAAAAAAACAGTCTACGCACACAGCGGTGTGCGCACACTCGAGTTTATTATTAGTATGTGAAGTTTAACGTCCCAGAACCACCGTATGATTATGAGAGACGCCGTAGTGGAGGGCTCCGGAAATTTCGACCACCTGGTTTTCTTTAACATGCAACCAAATCTGAGCACACGGGCCTACATTATTTCCGCCTCCATCGGGAATGCTGCCTCCGCAGCCGGGATTTGATCCCGCGGCCTGCGGGTGAGCAGCCGAGTACCTTAGCCACAAAGCCACCATGGCGGGGCCACACACTCGAGTTAATATATATGCTAACTGAGGACAAGACTAAGTCGTTGAGCGTTCACGGTGAGCAAATAAATGCTGATGGACTTTTCCTGCAAGCAGGCTTTACTGCGTCTGAACCTCAACTCAGCGATTTTTCGGATCGTGTACGAGGTGGAAAAGAGATTTGAATTTTTTGCTTGATTTTGCTCTCAAGAATGGATGAACATCGGTGTGTTCCCTGAGGACAATTGTGACGAAGAGATCATTATCGACGAGGAAAAAAAGTGCTCTGGACGTCTTCAGAACAAGTATGGTAATTGCGGAGGATAGGATGAAGATTGTTTATTGCGCTTGCTTTTTTGTCCTCTCCCTCCATTTCTTTTTCTTGGCTCGCGTATAAAACAGCATGAATTAATGATGACAAAATAAAAAAGTACGGCAAAGAAGAATGACATTACTGTAGTATCTTAAAATATATACTACAGTATAGTCATTCTTCTTCGCCATCCTTTTTTTTAACTCTCTATCAAGTTATCTACCTAATATTTTCGCAAAGTTTGAATACTTAGTGATGCCAAGAAAGCTATATAAATAGCTTTAAGCAGTCAACCGTGCATAAAAATTTGAATTCTTGTTCGCATTGAATTTAGAAATTTTTTGCGCATGATATTCGGTCTGTCCTTTAAACGTTATCTTCACGTCTGATTGACAAGATAACTGCCTTTTTTTTTATGGTGATCATACCAAGCGATCTGATACCCGACGTTTAGAAGAAGTGGGACCTGGTCATTTTCGTTACTTTTTGTTATTTTTGAGAAAGCATGCATCTAGGGAAGAACTCCTCTCATCTGTAGGTAGTAGAAGATAGATAAAGAGACTGTATTATGGTGTCAATGAACTGCCTGTTTAATTCTTCGAAGAAAGAAAGCTAGAGGTAAATATAAAATTGTAATTGTATCAAGGAGAGAGCTCATAGGTTAACCAAATTGTTGCTATTAAATCAAGCTTTAGTGAACCGAAGAAGATTCACCGGCAGCTCCTAAATAATCGACTGCTGACGACTTGGAATTTCGTTCTGTATGTTTGGCGCAGTCGTGTTAACGACAAAAAGGGCTGAAAATTTTGAAAGTATATTTTAAACCGAACCCATCCCTCACAAAAATTTGTTTTCTTCTAAATCTTAATCAATGCGCTTCGGCCATCAAACGGTTTTGCGGGATTAGTGTATTATATGCCGTAATGAGGTTTTCAGCGAAAGCTTACACAAGCACCAGAAGAAAAACAACAATCTCATTGAACTCATATGTTCAAAACTTTGTGCGGTGAAGTTTCCGAGAAGCGGGTGATTGAAATTTTCTACTTATAACGGTGACTCACAGAGTTGTGCTTTCACGATATGCGATGGCAAAAATAACATTTTTTTGCATTTATTTGACATAGTGGTTGTAATATATAAACTAACGCACTTTGTACCTTCACACGCTACAGCGCTCATCAGCTATGCGGAAATGCATGTACAAAGTCAGGCAGGTTAAACGTGAATATGACGTGTACGTGATGACGTCACATGAAATAATCGATGTGTACAGTTTGTAGAATGACTACTCGCAATGACTGGCGTATGTGTAGTGGAGCATCACATTTGCTACGTTACTGTAATTCATCATGTGTTCCTCACCCGTTTTGTGCTTTTAAAAAAAACGTGTTGATTGCTCGGTGCTGATCACGTTTGAAAGCACGAAATGGTGCGAAATTCTAACATAGGCTAAGCCGTAGTCCTTTAAAGGAAGCCACTCTTTCGTATAGATGGTGTACGCACGTGCCATAAGCAAGCATGCTTTTCTTCAAGTATCACTCACCATGGCTCCTGCATTCAGTTCGTTATCCAGTGTGTCGCGTGCAATTATGCCACTGTAAATCCGTTGCGAAAGGGTGGGGTTTGCGGGTCAGGCTTGTCACGTGAACATGATACTCCAGTGTCCGTCCCGTTCAAGTGAGGACGCAGAAAATTTAGTTATACGCTGCTTGAGAACGCTAGCCGAAGACTGCTTCTTTAAAACAGCGGCCCCCACTTCCTGGAGCTGTTCTAACAGTACAGCTCAGTTTCTTCGTACAGAGTTAAATCAGTGTTTCGTTGAAATACTCCTTGGCCGGTTCCTCTCAGCTCCCAGTGTGTTAAAAATTCGTGATTAAGCACTCTTTAAGGATTTTGTCTCTGTAATCCTAGAGTAACCCATGCCAGTTAAAGGCTATTCGTGATTGGGTGCACACCCAGTGAAACAAACCTTAGAGGGAAAAGGAAAGAAAATTGGGTAAGTGAAGGAGTACCGGTGAATATAACCAGACATTTTATTATGGGGTCCATTTGTTGAAAGATTGCTGTGTAAAGAATATACGTGATAAGATTTTCATGCAGTGATATATTCTTCGTAGACGAGCATTCGGCAGAGAGCGAGCGCACTGCTGGGTCGTTGGGGGATCCAGATAGTATGCCCGTTTGCTGGTACTTACACTCGGCGCTGGTTTAAGAATTGCACATGCTCGACAAGTGTGTTCGAGGTAATACAGACCAAACAAGCAAAGTAATGAAGACAGCAGCTACTGCAGCCGTGCTAAGACAGGCGGCGTATGCTTACTGTCATCGTAAAATTCAACACACGCCCAGAGTACTGAAAGCTAGCTTCGTTGCATGTATAGCCTAATAGTGGCGGAGCTGCACTGCTGTATTCACTGCTGCTGACAGGTACTGGGTGGGTAAGCATAGTTCGGTGACGTCTCTAGTCTTCTTTTTTAAAGCCAATATTGTGTCTTCGAATACTTCGAAGCAAAAGTTTACTCTTTCTGTCTGCCGATTTGTCTCTTTGTCACTCGAAACGACTTGGCTCTTCGCCTACTTTTCTGTTTGTCTTCAATTCAGTTCTGCCAGCCTATGGAGCCGCCTTTTCCCTCTCTGCAGAGAAAAAAATACCTATATTTCCCTAGATTGTCGTGGAGAGCAGTTTTTTGAAGACTATTGTATTTGTGCTGTAGAAAACAATTTCAAAGTTCACCTTTATGATATATAGGAACATTTGCTTGTGCATTCGTTTGAAATAATTGACTAAAACCCACGTGCCGAAGGTAAACAAATAGCGCATTGCAAATTGCAAAACTTTAAACACCATTTTATTCCATGAAATCACAAAGGTAAAGCGGTCATAACTATGGGGGGTTGGGGAGGGGGGACATGCAGTTTTGCAGTATTTCATACAAATCACCAAGAAAGAAGGAATGATTCTGTTTTCACATAATCGTAGAACATTTCAAGAAACAGTACATATATAACAAAGCATTGCATATAGGCCAAACAAGAGATAAAATATCCAAAGAATATTCAAGAACACTGCTACCTGTTCCATGCAAAAAACAGAAATCTTACACGACGATAGAGTGCACTTATAACTGAATGCATGTAACATAATAATAATAATAATAATAATAATAATAATAATAATAATAATAATAATAATAATAATAATAATAATAATAATAATAATAACCAGAACGAGCATACAAAGCGCAGTACAGGTGATATTCTGGCGATAAAGCTTTAAATATTTATTAATTTCGTTATTTTGCAACCCTCCTGCAGAAAATGCTTGGTGGCATTCATACAAAACATGAAGTGATGCACGCTTACATACCTTACAATGTCTTGAAAAACGTATTCTCAAGCTTTCTCATATGATATCTGATACAAGATATTGTGACGAAAAATAGTTTAACCATGAAAGCTTATATTATGCGAGTATGCAGTTCGTCCCTCGCAACCTGCTGAATGGTTGCGAAAGATATGTTTATTAGAAATGCTGACTGCCGTATGTTCGTTTGGAATATATGCTTGCAGTTTTCCACCAGCCATTTTTCCTTTCAACTTTTTTTTTTCAGCTGTAGAAATATCCGCATAGATGCAGCCTACTTCTCTGGCCACGGTTATCGCAGAAACCTTGGTGACCTTTTCAGAGTCACAAGGCTTCACAGGGTAGCTCACTAGCAACGTGACAGCATTGCCAAAAAAGGGAAGCTGATAAAAAACAGCAACCGACCAAGGAATAAACGCCGCGGGTAAAAGGCGATAAAATGGGAGGTTGCTGTAATGAAAACATATACTTGGCGGGCTCGGGAAAGACAACTTGTTTGTTCTTTAGTTCGAATCGGGATTCAGGCAGTCGACATCGAACACCAACGCCCCACAATCAACCGCATTGGAGTGGGGGAGAGGAGAGTGCTGACACAGCGTTGGGGGCGAAAACCTGCCCTGTCGCCCCATGTATGGTATCGCATAGCGCCTTTGGGTCAGTGTAAAAAGAGTGTAAAAGAGAAATGACGGAAAAAGAAATAAAAAAGAAGTCATGGGCGGTAGGTCCCTCCGTCAATCTTGTTGCACGTGAAGTGAAAATTTTCCCTAGATGGTGACGAATTTCTCTTGTCCACAAATACATCCTAACTTCCCTAAATGTAGAAAAATTTCCCTGGAGTTGGCAGCACTGCTTCAATTTTAAAATTGAACCACAGCTACAGCGTCCACTAGTATTTCTCTGAATTTTGCGTTTATACTTGTGCGTAATACCGATTAAAAATCAAATGTTGCGCATATCTCTGGCGGAAGATCGACACGTCAATATACTGTGGCGTGTTTCTTTATATTTTAAAAGTCATACATAGTTCATTTTAAGGAACGTAGCGTTCATTACGCTAAGCTGACAATGCAACGCTATCAACGAAAAGATGGGTGTTTCCTGCACTTTGCTAAGATGATATGGTGGTGGCGCATACCCGCTGCACGCATCGAGGCACTTTAACGCAGCGCTTCCAGAACCCCATTCACCAGGTTTCTTGAGCAGAACATAAAATAAATGTTTAATTGACTCTCTCAAGACGGAAAACTATTGTCATTCGACGACAATTGCAGTGAAACATGCAGATACGGGGCCAATTTTCCAACACGAAAGTGTTTGATTCCCGGGCCTGGCAAGGCTTCAGTTATGTATTTCTGTCACGAAAATGACGCTGAAAAAGAACGGACATGACCAAATGGCAAAGAAAAAAAGCTTCGTTAATGGAAGTCGAACCTACGACCTCTCGGTATGCGACAAAAAATACCGGATACGCAGAGTGTGTGGTTGTGACGCAGTGCGTCACAACTAGACTCTCTGGAGGCCTTACAAACGAGCTTTTTATATCTACCGCTTTACTCGCGCCATTCTCTTGATCAATGGGTGTTGTTTGTGTCTGGGATATTGAAAGGGAAGCAATGCATCGTCATGATCGTGGCTTCCACGATTAGGTGATGCAACGCGACATTGCTACGAGTCCGCCTCATTCAGTGCGTTTCCAGTAGGTGAAGTCAAATTTAGGCGACGCCTTAACACACTGCGAGAGGGCGACCTTAGCTCAAGCGTCATCCTCGCTCATAGCATCCATTCATATCCAAATAGTTGTGCGAAGCGCGCCTGTCTCACGTGGCTGTAACCATAACATTTCTTGTAAATACACCTGAGGGAACTCTGGCGCTAGTGTCTATGCGAAGTGCAATGCATGGTGCTTCAGCAAGCATGGAAATTATGGGTAGTACATAGATTTGACTAATATTCGTTCTTCCGGCTTAGTTTAGCTTCCCGTGCCTTCAAGCTGTTTCGTCACGAGACGACAATCGGCAAATGTTTAGCAGTTCCGCTTTATCGCCTTAATCTTTTAGGCTCACCAATTCAACTCGGGCCACGAAGTTCAAAACGGTTTGTTCATTTATTAGAGAGAAAACCAAACACTGCAATAAACAAAGCCACAAATGCGTTCGAAGCCACCAAGTACGAAGACTAGGCGAGTACATGTACTACCCATCATTCCCGATGTCGTTCAATGATCGCAGCGCCAAGGTCCCCTTTATAGTTAGGTTTAGGAAGCTCTGTGGCTGCAACAGCGTTCCCCGCCCCGAGAAATATCGCGGCCGGGCCACAGGGGAAGCATGACGGGCCTTGCGTTTCGCTCTAGTCCGACTGTGGCTTGCAATAACTTTTTAACATGTTGCATGTAGGCTACCTTAACTGAACACCGCGCTGAAGCAGCGGCGCTCCTCTAGCAGTCGCGCCACAATATGTGATCACGCTCCGATCGTTAACTGGCACAGCTACCACAAGGGTTTGTTTATTCGTTGATCATGCTCAGGCGTAGCCTGGATCGAAGTGTATCAGAAAGCGTCAACGTGGGTGCATCCACGATGAACAATGCTATAGCTGCCAAACAAGCTCTGTGCAATGTACAGCAAGCATTCAGCTACTCCTCGAAGAACACGTTTTACTGTATTGTTGTACCGATTGCTATGACGGAGGGATCAACCTTTTTTTCCCATTCATATAGACTCCTCGGCGGAAATCAATATGGTAGGCTAATAAAATTTTTATAAGTTCTTATATGAAAGCTTCAAAAAATTAGCCGAGATAGCCATCTTCCTTCAGACTCGAACGTCTCGAAAATGCGAATGCCTAAACATCGGCGTTAGGTCGGCCATTTTACAGTGAAGCCCTTATCAGGTCACACAGGTATATGGGGGCAGTGGGATAGTTGTCCGCCATCGGTGTCTGTAACCACTATAGCGCGAATTAAAAAAAAATAAAACCAGAAAAATTTTTTTAAGACTATCGACCACTCTTGCTGACTGTCAACATCAATCAAGCATAAGCACCTCTCACAGCGGTTAAGGTTCCGTGCCTTCAACTTCGATTGTCAATATCGAGCGATGAAGTCAACATCGGCGACAGATACCATCAGGGGGGTGGGGGGTATTCTTCGCTTCCGCCAACCACGTATACATATAGCCATTGGTAAGCAGCCGCTACGAGCTCTTGCCCATATGACTCTGGTGACAGTGATGGTGGTTTAGGCCCTTAATATACTACAGGGAAAGCTGTATTGAGATCACAACTCTCTTGCCGATTTAAGCATCATAGTAATAAGCCACCGCCAACGCTGGTGTCCGTAACCTCTATGCTATTCGAAGAAATAAAAACAAATTTTATTAAAAATTTATAAGCAATGGATTGGATTTAACAGGGGACCTATGACACAGAGTCACGCTGGTGCAGGTGTCATGTCGGTCAAGAAATCATGTTAAACTTTTAATATTACAGCGTAGAAGACTAAAATAACAACCAGGTGTCATACAATGCGTATTGCGTAATAAGTGGGTCATTCAGTGCATTAAACCCATTATCAATGATTCGGCCAAAATTCTTCACTGCCATCAGCCGTAGCATTTTCGCTGCGGCTGATGACGGTGAAGCACACTTGTATATAGATATTGATTAGAAAGTGCTCATACTGCCTTATAAATGTGTAGCGGGTACCTCGCTTATCCGCAGAATAACTAACGTGGGCATATTGGGTGATTCCGAACTTCCTCAATCGTTATGATATGTGGCGTAGTGGGCACTTTGCATGTGTGCTTCAATTAGTTGCCGCAAGATTGGGTGTGTTCCAACACTCATTGTAGACGGCTGAATAGACAGCTAAATGGACGGCGACCATCTTAAGTCCCATTTCAATTCTCGCGTAGCAGGCAAAATACGAGTAGATGGCTTCGAGAAGACGGCATCGTATACAAAAATGATGCTGGCTACTTTGCTTTTCAAACCATATGACGGCTCAGAAAATTGCTCGGATAGGTCGGTATCTCGCCAAAATGGTCGTCTGCATACAAGAAGACACTTCCCCAGACGCTCAATGTAAGTAGCGCTTATGTTTTCTTAGATTTGAACATGGCATAGGCTAAAAAATAGCAGTTACATTTGTTTACCTTATCTTTCTCTTCTCCCCGCAAGGTGATGTGTCGTCGCGTAGACGCTATGCAGTGATGATCCAGATGCATTCCATTTCTCGGACAAATGCTCTATGCTGTTTTCCAAGCTTACTTTGTAGACTGTCAACAATTCTGTCTAGAATTGGAACACAACCACAGTCTAACAACGGGCTCTGGAAAGGACGCTGTTCCAGCTTTCCGTGTGACTGTGTTGCTTGTTCTGTGCAGGCCTGGTAATCTCTTATTTATGTCAAAGAGTATGGGAACTACAAATGGCCCTTCGACTGGTAGCAGCTTAAAATTCTTACAGGTTATATTTCAGGCGAAAGAGGTTCCGAAGGGCGTTATCAGAGGATCATGCATTGCACAGCGTTATCTGCTGTGGTGGATTGAAGATCACAGCGTGCTGTGGCTAAGCTAGTGGGTTCCACTTCGGTACTATGGGGCCTCTTTTAATCGAAAATATGTCACGCACAACGCATACGATCACGGCGAGAGTCCAATCAACCAAAAGATCAAGCGTAATTTCGAACAGGATGCTCCACAATTTACCACATTCATACTGTCAATCAGGTGATAGAGCAATGCTCAGAATACACCCAACCATTATACATAGCCTTCTTAGATTACGAGAAGGCATTTCATTCAGTAGAGATATCAGCAGTCATGCAGACCCTGCGTAATCAGGGCGTCGACGAAGCATTTATAAACATGCTGGAAGAAATATACAGGAAATCAACTGTCACCATAGTGCTCCATAAAGAAAGCGACCGAATACCAATAAAGAAGGGTGTATATGACAGGGTGATACAATCTCCGCTGTGCTATATACCACGCGATTACAGGAGCTTTTCAGAGGCTCACAATGGGAACAGTTAGGCAGAAGAGTTAATGAAGAGTACCTTTGTAATCTGCTCTTCACCGATGACACAACATTGCTGAGTAACTCAGGTGACGTATTGCAATTCATAATTACTGAATTAGATAATGAGAGCAGAAAGGTAGGTCTCAAAATAATCCGCAGAAAACGAAAGTAATGTACAACAACTTCGGAAAAGAACAGCACGTTGCCATTGGTGCAGAGATGCTGGAAGTTGTCAAGGAATATTGTCACGTGCGTGTCAAAAAGAAAGACAATGGCAGTTGTGCATGTACCATGAAGTACAATAAAATGGATGAAAAAGAAGAAGTCTCTTGCGCGTTCCATTAAAAAGACCGACCTGCTTCTGGTGTCTCAATCTCTACGGCAAAACGTCTGTTTTGACGTCGTGACACTGGTGGAGGTACTGGAGCCTACAACCTGATGCAGGACAGTCTTGCTCGGACCCGTTCACCTAGCCCAGGGACTCAGCCTCTCGTCACGACTCCAGTTCACCGTTTTAGTCGGCGCCTACTAGGCCTAAGTCTGGAGTCCGCACCTGTTCCGCCTCTTTCTAGCATTCAGCTCCTAAGACATCCACGGTTATTCCGCCATCGCAGATCACTCTTCCCTCGCAGGTGACTCTTAAACATCCTCGCGTTCCTGAATTTTTCCGTGGGAATGAGTACCAGGATGTCGAGGACTGGCTCGAACAGTTCGAACGGGTCGCTGTATCCAACCACTAGGGCAAACAGCACAAACTTGACTGTGCATATTTCGCACTGGAAGACAGCACTCGCACGTGGTATAATAACCGCGAGGCTACATTCCAATCTTGGGAAGATTTTCGTCGAAAGCTCCTCGCTACATTTTCGAACTCAGACTTACGGGATCGCGCACAGCAACTGATTGAGGCCCGCGTGCAAAAACCCAATGAAACAGCCGCCATGTATGCAGAGGGTATGATCCGTCTGTTTCGACGAGCTGACCCTGACATGCCCGAGGCGAAGAAGGTGCGTTACCTAGTGCAGGGTGTTAAGGAACAAGTGTTTGCGGGCCTCGTACGAAATCCACCTACAACAGTAGATGAATTCTTAAGAGAGGCGACTGTCATCGAGCGCGCACTGCAACAGCAATACCGACGCTTTGACCGCCTGCCGAACCACACGGCAGTAAGCGCTGCAGCTCAGAACACTGCCGTATGCGAAAGTTCCCTGCGACAAATGATTAGGGAAATACTGCGAGAGGAACTTCAGGCCCTCTGCGTTCCCCCTACCCAACCGCCAGTCGCATCTGTTGCCGAAATCGTCCGCCAGGAGTTGAGGCAAGCCATTACACCACCCGCGCCAAGTCCTGAGCCGCATCCAGTGAGCTACGCTGATATGTTCTGTCGCCCTTCACTGACATTTGTGGCGACGCCCTTCCAGCCGCGACCCACTGCCGTACCATGGTGGCAACGGGATTCTACGAGCCGACCACCAGTTCGCCTAACTGACTTATGTCACATGGCCGACCGTCGACCTATTTGCTTCCGCTGCGGAGAACCCCGTCACATTGCCCGCTACTGCCGTCATGGCGATTCCGTGTTCGGGAACTTTTCTCATCACGCTTCTTTCCGCTCCGAAGACCGTACTGCCCACGATGCCGATATACTATCGCCTGGCCAAGCAACCGCACCGCGTCACTGGCGATCTCCATCACCTGCACGTCACCGTGACTTTCCGAGAGCTACCCGGACGTCACCAGAGGTCGTTCGCCTAGCCCGCGCCGGGAAAACTAACTGCTGCGACCTCGGGGGGGCAAGGTTGTCAATCGTTGAGACACTGAAAAGTTCCCTCTATCATCGCAAGAAGGTATGATGACAACGACGACAAATACGACGACGAATACTTATGCCGATGAAGTTGTACGTGCCGATCTTAGCGTTCTCATTGACGGACATCACGTTACAGCACTGGTCGACACTGGCGACGACTTCTCAGTCATGCGGCAAGAGCTTGCTGACCGCCTTAGAAAGGTCAAGACACCGTGGACAGGGCCGCACATAAGGAGTGTTGGTGGTCAGCTGATGGCTCCTACGGGTAAATGTACCCGTGGGAGCCATCACATCGCATCGCGGATTCTAGCTTCATGGCCACTTTCGTCCTGTTGCCAGACTGCTGTAAAGTGTTAGTTTTGGGCATGGATTTTCTTCAAAATCATGGTGCTGTTATCAACATCCCTCAGCGTGTGGTGACGTTTTGCGCACATCCGTATGCCGACAACAGCAGTGACAAACCACGTGGCCGTTTGCGAATAGCCGACGATGTGACACTCCCACCGAGATCCTGCTGCCTTGTGTCGGTGTCCAGTGTGTGGCCTTGCTATAAAGATGTGATAGCGGAGCACATAGTCGCTCTTTTATTCACGCAAGGCATTTCCATCGCGAGGGGCATCCTGGCGCTTACTGGTGGACAGGCAGAAGTGCTCCTCACAAACTTAAGCAACGAGCGCCGTGAAATCCAGAAGGGTACCGCGATTGCCTACTACGACAATGTAGACCAAGCCGAGCATTCTTATGCTTTGCAACCAGATGACGCGACTGTCCCCGCCTCGACAACTTAGTCGGTGGACATCTGCTCCACGCTACCGCCCACTGATAGGAAGCGCCTGCTTGAACTTATACACCATTTCAAAGACTGCTTTTTGCGTACGTCAAAGGTCCAGCAAACACCATTGACCAAGCACCGCATCATTACTGAAGACAACACGCGACCGATTCGGCAGAACCCCTACCGTATGGCTCCGAAAGAGCGCGACGAGATTCAGAGGCAAGTACACAAGATGCTGGCGGATGACGTCATACAAACTTCTAAAAGTCCTTGGGCGTCCCCCCGTGGTTTCGGTGAAGAAAAAAGACGGCAGCTTGCGCTTCTGTATTGATTATCGCAAGTAGAACCAAGTCACAAAGAAAGACGTCTATCCACTGCCCCGCATAGACGATTCACTCGATCGGCTGCGTCATGCACGCTATTTCTCTTCAATGAACCTCCGAAGCGGCTACTGGCAGATAGAAGTCGACGAGAGAGATCGTGAAAAAATGGCCTTTGTGACACCCGATGGTCTATACGAATTTAAGGCGCTTTCTTTTGGGTTGTGCTCGGCGCCAGCCACTTTTCAGCGCCTCATGGACACCGTTCTATCAGGCCTGAAGTGGCAAACTTGCTTGGTCCATCTGGACGATGTTATTGTATTCTCAGCAACATTCGACGAACATTGCAGCCGTTTATTCATCGTCCTCCAAGCCATACGTTCGGCCGGCCTTACTTTAAAACCGGAAAAATGTCATTTTGGTTTCAATGAACTCAACTTCCTAGGCCACGTCGTCAGTCTCGAGGGTGTTCAACCTGACCCGGCCAAAATAGACGCCGTAGCACAATTTCCTGCCCCACGCGACAAAAAGGCCGTGAGACGCTTTTTAGGGTTGTGCGTCTATTACCGGCGATTTATCGAGGGCTATTCGTCTATTGCAGCGCCATTATTACGACTCACACGTGAGGACGTCCCCTTCTTTTGGGTTGAACAAGAGCAAATGACATTCAATAAACTACGACAACGCCTGCAAACACCTCCAGTCCTTGAGCACTTCGACCAGGAAGCCCCTACAGCACTTTACACTGACGCCAGAAGTGCAGGTGTGCGTGCCATTCTGGTGCAGTGGCAAGACGGCTGTGAAAGAGTAATAGCCTACGCCAGCAGAACTCTCTCTCGCACGGAGGAGAACTACTCGACTACCGAGAAGGAGTGTCTCGCCGTGGTGTGGGCAGTCATCAAATTTTGTCCATATTTGTACGGCCGCTCCTTCAAGGTTGTTAGCGACCATCACTCTGTGTGATGGCTCACCAACCTTAAAGATTCATCTGGCCGTTTGGCGCGCTGGAGCCTAAGGCTTCAAGAGTTCGACATGACCATCGTCTGTAAATCTGGGAAGCGGCACACCGTCGCCGACTGTCTCTCATGGTCGCCAGTGGAGGCTGTTGCTCGTGATGACGAAAACATCGACGCGGCATTCTTGGGAGTTGTCAAAACGACCACTATTGCACGGGAGCACCGCAGTGACCCCGAACTATTACCACTCATTGAATATTTAGAAGGATGACGTAAAGACGTGCCGTGGTAATTTGCCAAAGGACTACCATCTTTTTGCTTGCGAAATGATGTACTCTATAAGAAAAACTTCTCACCAACCGGCAACCCGTAATTGCTCGTCGTGCCTGCCTCTCTTCGAAAAGAAATTATGGAAGCGTGCCATGATGAAGCAACTTCTGGTCATCTAGGCTACACCCGAACATTGTGTCAACTACGATGCAAGTACTACTGGCCAAAGTTACCTGCTGCTGTTTACCATAACGTGCGAACTTGCACCGAATGCCAAAGACGCAAAGCACCTCCCAGCAAGCGAACCGGTCTTTTACATCCAGTCGAAGCACCAGGGAAGCCGTTCACCCAGATTGGAATAGATTTCCTGGGTCCCTTTCCAACTTCCACAACAGGGAACAGATAGATTATTGTGGCCACCGTTTACCTGTCCCGTTATGCGGAGACTGAAGCTATGCAGCGCGGCGCAGCAGCAGAAGCCGCTTAGTTCTTCATCGAAAACATCGTCCTTAGGCATGGCACTGCGATAGCAGTGATCACAGACAGAGGACCTGCCTTCACGGCAGAGTTTTTGGAGTCTGTTCTCAGACTCAGTGGTACAGCTCACCGGAGAACAACTGCATACCATCCGCAGACAAACGGACTGACGGAGTGCCTCAATGGGACCCCCATAGACATGATCAGCATGTACGTTGACACGGAACATGAAAACTGGGATCAGATATTGCCATACGTCACCTTCGCCTCTAATACCGCTCGAGAAGAAACCACTGGAATGACACCGTTCAGTCTGATCTATGGTCGCGAAGTCACGACAACATTGGATGCCATGTTGCCGCATGAGTGTGACGACATCCATGTAGACGCCCAAGAATTCACTCAGCGCGGGGAAGAATCCAGACAACTCGCGCGTGTGCGCATCTGTCATCAACAGCATCAAGATGCACAACGGTATGACCCTGACACAAATTCATTAGCTGTACACCAGGCGACAAAGTCTGGCTGTGGATTTCAATACGTCGACGTCAACTGTCTGAAAAACTGCTACGACGTTACGTTGGCCCATACAGCGTCACGCGACGCTTAAACGACGTGAACTACGAAGTTGTTCGCGACACTGACTGTAGTTTTAAGCACCAAAAGAATTTACCCGAAGCCGTGCATGTCGTGCGTATGAAACCGTACTTATCGAGTTAATTAGCTCCCGGTTACTGTGTTGACGCGACAACTTCATACGCCTGGTAGAGCGGCAAAGTTGGGCATCGGGACGATGTGTCTTTCGGAGGGAGGCAAATGTCGCGTGCATGTCAAAAAGAAAGACAATGACAGTTGTGCATGTGCCATGAAGTACAATGAAATGGATGAAAAAGCAGAACTCTCTTGCGCGTTCCATTAAAAAGACCGACCTGCTTCTGGTGTCTCAATCTCTGCGGCAAGACCTCTGTTTTGACGTCGTGACAATATGTTTACTTAGGACAGGTAGTAACCACTGAGCCGAACCACAAGTTTGTAGTAACTAGAATAACAAGAATGGGGTGGAGCACATTGCGCAAGCACTCTCAAATAATGACTGGCAGATTACCACTATCCCTTAAGAGGAAGGTATATAACAGCTGCATTTTCCCGGTGCTTCCCTATGGATCTGAAACATGGGGGCTTACAAAGAGGGTTCAGCTTAAATTGAAGGCGACACAGTGAGCGATGGAAAGGAGCAACCTTAAGAGACAAGAGGGCAGAGTGGGTCAGAGAACAAACCAAAAATAAAAATATCATAGTTGAAATCAACAAGAATAAATGGATATGGGCCGGGCACGTAGCGGGTAAGCAGAATAACTGCTGGTTATTAAGAGTAACTGACTAGATTGCCAGAGGAGGCAATCGGATGAGGGGGAGGCAGAAAGTTAGGCGGGTAGCTCAGATTAGGAAATTTGCAGGTATAAAGGGTAATTAATAGCAAGCACAGAACCGAGTTGACTGTGGAACATAAGAGAGGCCTTTTCTCTGCAGTGGGCGCAGTCAGGCTGATGATGACGGTCATGATAGTGATGGTTATGATGATCAGGATGTCATACATTGAGGGCTCGTTAAGGAGGCCAAGTTTTGCAATATTCGTCGAAAACACATCACTATTGTGTTGCTTATAACCTGCTGCGTTTCCTGAGTTATTGAACAACGAACGTTAATCATGCTTAGCTGTGGTACTAATGAATTAGAGCGTTTCGTTGCAGTGTTTGACAACGGACCAGGACGTAGTCTTCGAGACGTCTGCTGAATGTCATATTATATTTGATTCAGTTGTGCAGATTCGAATCAACTGAAAGGTGTTTTCTGAACTGTGTCTACGATGTACAAGGTACAAGTAACCTAGCATGTGTGACATAACGCGCTACTTCACTCGCATAGATTTATTCAAATATATATATATATATATATATATATATATATATATATATATATATATATATATATATATATATATATATATATATATATATATATATATATATATTCAGATTCTGAAATTGTTTCCCAGATTGCTGAAATTGTTGGGACACATTTCCGTGAGATGCCTATTAGGTGTGTTAGAATGAAAAGCTGCTAACTAGCCAGGACACGCGAATGACGAAAAAAGGAAACTAGTCTGACATTCATATCTTCGATGGGATAGCCTTTGAGAGCCCAACAAAATGTTTGCGAGCGTTTCCCTTATCCGCCCGTTCACTTATACTATCTTCTATTAAAGAGGGTCCACATAGTGCTACGAAGTATTGAGCCTTATGCACATAATATGGCCGTGGCAGCACATAAAGTCCCGTCACATTTGTTGCAGTGCTTTCTAAGCAGACTTCTATGGCAATTAACTTGCTCAAGAGAGAAGCCCATTAAAATTGCAGGACATGCTTGGTGTGGTTTCAAAATCAAGTAACTTGAAGTCACCGACTCAAGTCGTTGATATAAACACGTGGCCGGAAGCCATATGTCTATGTAACTATCTTGGTTGTTTTGGCCAAGATAGTTGCATGTAATTGTATAATACCCGTTTATGCGCATCGAATTCTGTTGTCATATGCTTAGACGTCGAATTTTTTTAATTTCTATCAATTCATACCCATACCCCTCTACCTTTCTTCACTCTCGATGTCATATCACAGGTGTAATAATGTTGGTTGTGGTTTAACGTACCAAAACCTCGATAGTGAAGGGCTACGGAAATGTTGACCATCTCGTGTTTTTTAACATGCACTGCCAATGCATCACAGATGTAACAACGTTCACCGGCCAGCATCGCTACTGTTTTGTTTTTGTTTTTTCGTTTGTCAATTTCAGTGATGCGAGAGAAGGGACAACGTATCTGCTGCAAAAGTTCATGGCTCTTTTATTCGTAGTTCATTGCTCATAAGTGCGCACTTGTGCGCCACGCGCTATTATTTTGCTAAATGCTCATTTTCTTTTACCAGACCGATGAGCGCTGTTCGCTTCGTTACTCTCGCTGTAAGCGGGATTTACAACGCTCCTGCTGGCACGGAGTTAACTTTCAGGCTGAGTTTAATCCGCCAGAAAGATAGCTCGCCTAGGACATGGTTGAAAAAAGAGAGCAAGAACGTGACGATATTTAAAAAAAATGTTTAAAGAAAAGAGCAGGAAAACGGTGACTCGTGTCAACTGAAGCAAGCCTAAGCCGTCGTTCACGGCCGACGTAGTTGAGCTCGGCTTTTTTTTTTAATTTCCCGTGGCCATTTGTATTTCTATCCAAGCGAACCGCTTCACGCTTCACTGGTGGTGTATAACCAATGGAGGCTATACACATGTGCTTGTTAAGATCCCGAACATACCCGCAAGAAGTATTCCTTTGTTTGCCACGTGTGTTACGCTTGCCGTCGTCGCTGTGTCTTCTTGCCTACTTGGTGTACTGGTGTTCTCGCTCAGTTGTTTTGCTATCATCCTGACGGCCTTTCTCTTTCGGCCCGTCTCCATCTTTCTTTTCTTCATTTATTTCCGTCGTTTTTGTCTCAGAAGGGCTATTATACTGCACTGCCCTAAATGTAAATTTTGCAGTTCAAACAATCTCGAAAAAGTTGGAAGTGTTCGATCAGCTTCTTGAAGTGTAGTTTTACAGGGCTGCGTATACCTATTGTGGTAAAGAGTTTATAATGAAAGAGAGGGATATGAACAAACGTACACGATGCTGAGTTTGCGTTCCTTTTCGAATGGCGGTGTGGGGGTGGGGACGTATGGCTGCACTCGCTTAAGTTTATTCGGTCGGATGAATAGCGGTTTGTTCGTGAAAGCGGTGTGAGACCTCGAGTTCGACGTATGCTCACATGTTATACGAGCATAAAACCGAGTGGGGTATAGTTAAACGTACAACTGTGGCGTCCTGTTCGTGTTCTGTTTTGCCTGACGTCAAGTTTGCGTCCTACGCTACGCAAGCACTGCTGATAATAGGCTACAGTTTCTGCGAAGCTCGGTAAAACGTCCTTCCTGTTTACCGCGTATCCTCTTTCCTTCATTAGAAAACAAATAGAATTGTCTGCTCCGACGCAATCTATTATCTACTCGGGTTTCATGGCTCGGTATGGGCTGAGAAGTGGAGAGGGTTTGGTTGAGCTGAGCTTTTAGAACTACAGCTGGGTATGTGGGCTGTACTAACGTAATCGATCGGTTGGCTTCCTCATTGTTTCTCGTTTTGCGGCTGGAAAGGATAGCGACAGCTTGCAAAAAGGGAGTTAAAAAATGCATGCTTACCGAAAAACGGTTTGCAGAGTGATGTTTTATTGTGCAAAGACGGCTCCATGGCGTTATAATAGCCCTTAAAATACATATTGTTACTGGCACGTAGCAATATGTATACGACGATGACTACGTTGTTGCCAGCAGCTGCGAGCGATAACTGTCAAATCATCGGCAAGCAGAAACGTTCTGCCGCCCCTCCGCGGTGGTCTAGTGGCTAAGGTATCTGACCCGCAGGTCACGAGTTCGATTCCCGGCTGCGGCGGCTGCATTTCTGATGGAGGCGGAAATGTTGTGGGCCCGTGTCCTCAGATTTGGGTGCACGTTAAAGAACCCCAGGTGGTCAAAATTTCCGGAGCCCTCCACTACGACGTCTCTCATAATCAAATGATGGTTTTGGGACGTTAAACCCCACAAATCAATAAGAAACGTTCTGCTCTGTTTGTAAGTGTTCGCTGTCCGGCTATTTCGTGAAAGTCTAGGCTTTCTCTTTTCTTTTCTTTTTTTTCAGCGTACAGTCGAGTGGTCTAGTGCGTAGGCGTAACTTTTACGCCGAGAGTTTGCATGTTTTTCGTCACGTCATGTGACGGGCTAGCAATCTTAACGCAGACCGAAAATTCGTGACCAATGGCGTGAGTGCAAGGTGATGTAGACGAAGTATGATAATTATATGTTCTCATATATACCATTTGGTCGTCCATGAAGGGAGGAAGGAAGAGGAAGAAGGAAAGGAAGGCTTGCCAATCTTTAGACTAGCTTGCTGCCGCGTGGAGGAAAAGAAACGAAAGAGAATAGAAAAGATGCTACAAAAAAGGAAGTAGATCTTGACGTGGTTTTAATCGCCTGTAAGCCTGGTATTCAGTGAAAAAACGTAACAACGCATTCAATGCCTTCAGTGCTGAAGGCGGACTTGGCCAGTGTCCATTGACCCTATTTTCCGACAAAAGTGTGATTATCAAATCTGTCTAACGAATTTCATACCTTTCGTTGGCGCACTGAAACATAAAATGGAGCGTTTTCGGAAGGGTCATTACGTCGGGCGTGACATAAAAACTACGTTGGCATGGTCCAGACGATTTCGCCCAATCATTGAAAGCTTCCAATAAATACGGCGTCAGTGAATAGGTCTTTGTTTTTTCTACCCTGTTTCTGAACAATGTCGATCACGTCTGGCGAATAATGCTTGTTTTCATTGTTAGGGCCCTTGTATAGAAATGAAGCAGTGTATGCATGCGGAATTGGTTTGTTGACTTATTATTTGCATTGATGTCATGGAGATAGTTTTACGACAGAAAAGTGCTAACTTGACTTATTACTTCTATTGATGTAATGGAGATAGTTTTATGACAGAAAAGTGCTAACAAGTTTAGTTTTTGTGTAGCTGGTTGAATGGGAAACATATGGCAATAAAGGCCCTGCGCAAAAACGTTTTAGCTACACATGTATAAGAATAGCTGGCTGTTATGTTGCATTCCTTCCTATCTGTCTGCGGTTATTAAGCAAACAAACAAAAAAGAGCATGACTGATTCCTTTGTCATAAGAATCTGTATAACACGAAACTAAAAAGTGTCTTCACAGTGGTACTTGAGCGTTGATTGTGCATTTTATCGCCGGAAGGCCGAAGCGATGATTATTATAGCTACAAGTTAAAATGTGACACGAAGAACGGCGTGTGGCTGGAAAGTTGCCGCGTGCTGCTCATGCTTTAAGGACGCACGAAGGGAACACACATCGGACCAGAATGAGCTAGCAAGTTTCACAGCTCAACACTGCGCTGCTTGCTCAAACACGAAGGAGGAGGAGCGACTTGAATGAAGAAGTGTTCACAGGATGAGCGAGAATTAACAGCTACCGCAGTTGTTACCGTATTCATTCGAATGTATTGCTAGCTTTTTTCTTCAACCTTTTTGCTGCCTAAAATTGAGCATCGCTTTGCAAGGGAATATTGAAATACACACCAATCACCTGTATTTTTTTTCTTTCTGCCTGCAGTGCAGGCACCCCTGGCGTTACAATCGGCTAAATACAGTGTTTCATTGTGTCGAAGCTGCGCTCTTCTTTCCTTAACGCGGCCACTGTGGCGAGCGCAGGGACCTTCGTGTGCTCTGTAATCTGAACACAAATTGCGGCAAAAGCGCCAGACGTAGAAACCATCGCCATGTCGCGATAAGTGCGCGCGCACGAGCAACAATGCCCTGCAGGGTGATGTACAGGTGGTAAAGATAGGAGGCGCATGCTCGTCGTAACGACCGGAAAAATGACCTTTAAAACGCTCTTCGCGCTATCGCGCTGGCGATAACAAAAACAAGTGGTGCATCCGAGCTCTGCGCACTGCCAGCGCTAAATTTTGTACACAAATAGCTCGTCCTAAGTAAACCGAAGAACGTGCGCTCTGTGGCTGAATCGCGTGCTGTGGAGCGAGGGGTGTGGGTTCGATTATCAGCAACTAAACTGCTTCTTTTATATGTTTTTTTGCTATACGGTTAGTGGATATTTTACAACGACCTATTCATGACGATAATACGTCGGTGAAGTCTTCGTGTACCCCAGCGTAAAGCATTCGTGTTAGAATAGGCTGGTCAAGTGACTTCTGAGCTGAACCCTTTTTTGCCGTTTCCGATGTTGATTTAGGCGTACATGAATAATAATAATAATAATAATAATAATAATAATAATAATAATAATAATAATAATAATAAATCTGTTAGGATCATCATCATCATCAGTCTGACTACGTCCACTGCAGGACAAAGGCCTCTCCCATGTTCCGCTAGTTAACCCGGTCCTGTGCTTGCTGCTGCCAACTTATACCCGCAAACTTCTTAATCTCATCTGCCCAGCTAACCTTCTGTCTCCCCCTAACCCGCTTGCCATCCCTGGGAATCCAGTTAGTTACCCATAATGACCAGCGGTTATCCTGTCTACGCGCTACATGACCGGCCCATGCCCATTTCTTCTTCTTGATTTCAGCTATGATGTTCTTAACCCCCGTTTGTTCCCTAATCCACTCTGCTCTCTTCTTGTCTCTTAAGGTTATACCTACCATTTTTCTTTCCACTGCTCGCTGCGTCGTCCTAAATTTAAGCTGAACCCTCTTTGTAAGTTTCCAGGTTTCTGCTCCGTAGCTAAGTACCGGTAAGATACAGCTGTTATATACCTTCCTCTTGTGGGATAGTGGCAATCTACATGTCATAATTTGAGAGTGCTTGCCAAATGTGCTCCACCCATTTCTTATTCTTCTAGTTACGTCAGTCTCGCGGTTAGGCTCCGCGGTTATTACCTGCCCTAAGTAGACATAGTCTTTTACAACTTGAAGTGCACTACTACCTATCTCGAAGCGCTGCTCTTTTCCGAGGTTGTTGTACATTACTTTCGTTTTCTGCAGATTAATTTTAAGACCCACCTTTCTGCTCTCCTTGTCTAACTCCGTAATCATGAGTTGCAATTCGTCTCTTGAGTTACTCAGCAATGCAATGTCATCGGCGAAGCGCAGGTTACTAAGGTACTCTCCATTAACTCTTATCCCTAGCTGTTCCCATTCTGGGCTTCTGGAAACCTCCTGTTAGCACGTGGTAAATAGCATTGGCGATATTGTGTCCCCCTGCCTTACACCCTTCTTGATTGGTATTCTGTTGCTTTCTTTATGAAGCACTATGGTAGCAGTTGATCCCCTGTAGATTTTTTCCAGGATGTTTATATATGCTTCATCGACACCCTGATTCCGCAGTGTCTGCATGACGGCTGATATTTCTACTGAATCAAACGGCTTCTCGTAATCTATGAAGGCTATGTATAGTGGCCGGTTATATTCTGAGCATTTCTCTATTACCTGATTGATAGTATGAATGTGGTCGATTGTTGAGAAGCCTGTTCGAAATCCTGCTTGTTCCTTTGGTTGATTGAATTCTGGTGTTTTCTTTACTCTGTTAGCAATTAGCTTTGTAAATAGCTTGTATAGTACAGAGAGCAAGCTGATCGGCCTGTAATTCTTCAAGTCCTTGTCATCGCCTTTCTTATGTATTAAGATGATGTTAGCGTTCTTCCAAGACTCTGGCACTTTTCCTGTCAGGAGAAACCTCGTAAACAGGGTGGTTAGTTTTTTTAACAGAATCTGTCCTCCATCTTTCAGCAGATCTGATGTTACCTGATCCTCACCAGCATCTTTGCCTCTTTGCATGCTCTCTAAAGCTTTTCTGACTTCTTCTATCATTACTGGTGGGGTGTCATCTGGGTTACTGCTAGTTCTTATAGTATTAAAGTCGTGGTTGTCCCGGCTACTGTACAGATCTCTGTAGAACTCCTCCGCTATTTTAACTATTCTATCCATATTGGTAGTTATTTTGCCTTCTTTGTCCCTGAGTGCATACATCCGATTTTTGCCTATCCCAAGTTTCCTCTTCACTGTTTTGACGCTTCCTCCGTTTTTCAGAGCGTGTTCAATTCTCTCCATGTTATACCTTCTTACATCAGATACCTTACGCCTATTAATCAGTTTCGAAAGCTCTGCCAGTTCTATTTTGTCTGTTGTACTTGATACTTTCATCATTTGGCGCTTCTTAATGAGATTCTTCGTTTCCTGGGAAAGCCTGCCAGTGTCTTGTCTAACTACCCTGCCTCCAACTTCCACTGCACACTCCGTAATGATACTTGTCAGATTATCATTCATTGTATCTACGCTAAGGTTGGTTTCCTCACTAAGAGCCAAGTACCTGTTCTGAAGCGACACTCTGAATTCCTGTACTTTTTCTCCCAGTGCTAGCTCATTGATTGGCTTCTTGCGTAACATTTTCTGCCGTTCCTTTCGCAAGTCTAGGCGAATTCGAGACGGTACCATTCTATGGTCACTGCATTGTGCCTTGCCAACCACTTCCACATTTTGCACGATGCCCGGGTGTGCACTCATTATATAGTCTATTTCGTTCTTATTTTCGCCATTAGGGCTTCTTCATGTCCACTTGCGGTTTCCTCGTTTTCGGTAGAAGGTATTCAAAATCCGTAAATTATTGCGTTCTGCGAATTCTACTAGTAGCTCTCCTCTGGCGTTCCTAGTACCGATACCATAATCTCCTACTGCCTGGTCACCAGCGTGCTTCTTCCCTACCTTTGCTTTAAAGTCTCCCACCAGTATAGTATACTGTGTTTTTACCTTACTCATTACTCATTAGGATATTACGTCCCAAACCCACGATATCAGCAGGATGTACGCCGAAGTGGAGGGCTCCGATGTTTAGACCAACTGGGATTCCTTAACGGGAACTAGAACTGTATACACTGGAGCGTCAAACATTTCCACCTTCACACAAAATGTGGCCGCCGCAACCGGGATGCGATGCCGCTACTTTCGGTTCAGTGGTCGATCACCGCAAGCACCACATCAATTGATGTCTTGGGTGCACATGAAATGAAGGGCCGATAATGCGCAGCTTTTGTCTCTGTATGGCAATGAGTACTTGCGCATTGCAATGGCTTGTGAAACGTCAGGGAGTACTTGCTCATTGCAATTGACCGAAGAGGCATCGCCAATGATATAGCCAGCATTAGAATTGGTTGTACATTTATCTTACGAACAATTCTAGCGGAAGAAGTTTTTTCAGTACGCATATCCAAGAAACGTCTTTATTTTTTCGTCGGCTCTTACTTAGTTTCATCAAAACTGTCCGCTTAACAACTGATATTCGTAAAACGACCTCTAGTGGCAAAAACAGTAGTGTTTCATCAGCGTTATAACGTATACGTTATCATGTCATGATGACATTGTTATAAAGGTTATTGTTTTCCCTGGCTGCGTTCAATGTTGTAGTTTACTTTGGCGATCAAACATCTGTAATGACATGTCGCGAAGTTGTAGGCACATTGTCTTGATGAACGCCACGCGCAAAAGTACATGCAGGGGCACATGAATAAGTTTGTAATGGCTTTCATTACACTTTTTGAGCGCATGTGAATACGTGTCATTTCTGAAAACATATTGGACAAAGTGATCTCAGTAGGAAAGAACTGTAGCTCTGAGAACCACGCAGGAGATTGAATGGATGCATATAAACCGTTCTCAGAAAATCCCCCGTCACTATACGTTTTGCCGACGCGTCAACACACGCAGGAAGAAAAGTAACACAAAAAACACACTTGTTCGTAGCACCCATCCCGTCTGTCTCACTTACTGTCCCCTCTGTGGCGCTTCTTTTTACTGACTATGCATCGCAAACTGGCCCCAGCTTCGGCTCTTACAAAAGTCCATATGGGACGCCAGCGTCAGTTTGATGCAGGCGTGCATAGCGTGCCGTTTTCTCCATCCGGAAAACGCGGGTCACTTTTAGAAATATCTGGTCACTTTGGCCTTCGTTAGACAGTTGATATTTGCGTCATAGAGCCCTTTGTCACCTAAGCGTTCATTCGTAATACAAATCATAGATATGTGAAATATATAGTGGCTTTAAGCCCTGGCTACTCTTTTTTCGACATATTATTTTTTTTATTTGCGTGTAGTTGTTCATCACTCTTCCCCCATCCCCATTTTTTCATTTCCTGTTTAGTCTCACTTCACCGTCTTTAGCTTCCTTTCGCTTCGTTAACGCACGTCGTTGTCGCAATTCGCTGTCTCTTGTTAATGCTAAAAGAAGCTGTTGTGTATTGTATCATTTATTTTTCGTCTTCCTTTCTTCTTCGACGCCACGAGGCCTCGGAACATTAAGCACAACTGCTGTCTTTAGCGAAGCACAAATTGGGTAAGCATGGCAGAAGGGAGCAAAGAGAAAGAAATGCTAAAAGGGAAGGACTAGCGAGAAGAAAGAAGCATGCCAGAGTGGACAAAAAGACAACAAAAAGCTGCAGATCATGCAGGGTGCAACGATTTCTTGCTCTTGTAACCCAGCTGAGTATGCACCATTGCCAACAAGAGCAAGACATAACGCAATCAAACTGGCAGGAGAAAGAAGTGCACTGAGGAGGGCAAACTGGAAGCGGGGACCAGAGGGACAGAACTCTCTCGCTGGCTTGTTTCGCGAGACAGAGTTCAGATGAGCGCAATTACCGTAACGGTCGACGAGCCAGGATCTTGTTTCCTTGCGCGTTCGCGTAGCATGTTCTCTCTCTCTCTCTCTCTTGGTTTCATCGGGGGCGTGCAGCTTAGCTCTGTGCTCCGTGTGTGCGAGTAGCTGTCCCGTGCGTCCCAATGACGTTTCTTTATAGGCCACCCACAGGGCACGCCTTTATACGGGCAATATCGCCACCGTGTGTGCGTTGTAGATAGGTGCGGGCGGGGGTGCCAGCCAAACCGACTATGTGGGTACCCTTCTTCTGTCTGCTTACCATGCTTATATTTTGCCTCTCTTTCCCTTCCCCAGCGTATACGCGGTCTAATGTTGCGGGAAGGGCTGTGTCTGGCTATCGTCCATGTCGCGAGGCGAAGTAATTAAACGTGGCTCTGCGATCTGGCGTATAGTTCGTGATGCGCTTACGTTTTTCTCGTCTGTTCGTTTTTCGCGCGAGTACCTCATGGGCGGTCTTGGTCGGCCAGATGGAAGAAACGAGTGCTGACTGGTCGGTTCTGCTCGTGGTAAAAGATGAGCACCGGCCCATTGCTGGTTTTACGAGCATAGTGAGTGGGTAGACATGCAGGTGCGGACCAGTAGTTGCGTCAAGGAAATGGGTAACGGAGGCTGACTGAGCGTGGCTCAGAAAGGTGTGACAGCTGCGCTCAGGTGTAGCCCGCAAAATTTCAGTCTCCTCGTTGTCGACAGAGTGAAGCTTTCATTGATGATTATATTAACGTCAAATTTGAAAGATCAATGACAGAAATTCTTCGACAATATGGCACAAATTGCCAAGTCACGCATTCCTTCTTGTCATGTTCCTGAATTTCTTTGTTGTGGACCCATTCATTCCTTTTAAAGATGAGCGATGTGCGCCAAGTGCACCACTCAAACCTTCGTTTATTCACAACGTTTATTGCACATGGCTGCTATTGGTTCCGGCATTTTATTATTAGCTTCCTGCCTCACGTACTGCTTGTCCATTCAGCGTCCAGTTTCACACACCCATTGGTCAAAGTATTCTATTAGCGTGTATATATTCTGTGTAGCTACGTATGTCTCCGTAGAGGAAACGAACTAATGCCCGAATGCCGTTTACGAAACGAGAAAAGGTTTGCCAGGACAACAAAGCTATATTATGAGCTTATTTGACGTTTCGCATTTCCATTACGAACAGCGTGAGCGTGCTTTTCTACACGGCTGCATCGTCATCATAATCATCATCATCACCATCACCATCCTTACTACGCCCACTGCGGGGCAAAGGCTTCTTCCGTGTTCCGCCAGTCAACTAGGTCCTGTGCTTGCTGCTGCCACTTCATACCAGCAAAATTCCTAATCTCATCTGCCCACCCAACTTTCTGTCTCCCCTTCACCCGATTGCCTTCTCTTGCTCCACCTCGCTGGTCTAGTGGCTAAGGTACTCGGCTGCTGGCCCGCAGGTCGCGGGATTGAGTTCCGGCTGTGGCGGCTGCATTTCCGATGGAGGCGGAAATGTTGTAGGCCTGTGTGCTCAGATTTGGGTGCACGTTCAAGAAACTCAGGTGGTCGAAATTTCCGGAGTCCTCCACCACGGCGTCTCTCATATCCAAATGGTGATTTTGGGACGTTAAACACCACACATCAATCAATCAATCAATCAATCAATCAATTGCCTTCTCTTGGAACTTAGTCTGTGATCCTTAATGACCAGCGGTTATCTGGCCTTCGCGCTGTGTGCGCAGCCCATGACCATTTCTTCTTGATTTTGACTATGGTGTCTTTAACACCCGTTTGTTCCCTGATACTCTGCTCTTTTAGCTCTCCTTGGGTTATAACTGCATACACGGCTGCATACTTGCGTCTTAACCTACATCTGCATTACACCCAGCTCTTTCTTGGAAGGCCGACCTTTCAGCTTCCACTTCGGGCGTACGTTTCGCTTGCATATGCATACTGTTTGTGGAATCCTCGCAGGCTTCAGTGGTTGCATGGACAAGTACAATTGCCGATAGTAAATACTCTCAAATGCGGGGAATCGAAGAATTGCATGATGAAGCTGCTTGAATGTCTGAGCACAAAAAGAGGGCATCTCTCTTTGCGTATAGACGATAAACGCATGATAAATTGGGATAAAAAAAGTGGTATTGAGCTTCTGAGTCGTTTAAACATGACTTTACTTTCAGAAGAGAAGCATATTAGCGCACTGAGAAACAAAATTCTGTAAAGACGCATTTTTGGTGGGCTTCGCTCAGCTTTCATGGCGGAGGAGCAAGGCATAATGACACACTCTAAGGCAGTCCATACATAGTTGCAGACAACGCCGTGTATTAAAATGCTCTAACACCAGCATAGGACCACGGACCTCATGAACACTTGGAATACCCCCTCCCCTAGCCCCTCTTAAGCCGAGGAATGCATTGAACAAAAGCCATGGTGTGCTCAAAACGCTGCACTTTTTTTCAGATCACTTACAGCAATGCTTGACAGAAACAAAATACGACCATAATTTGTATCGTTAGGTGAAGTTAACTAAGCGCACCAAAAACATAGGCCTGTGACACGTGGCGAAAATATGCACAAAAATAATCTTAAAGTAAGTAATGGTCTCTAGGTAATCTCCATTTGCATAGAGCATTTGGACATTCTTCAGCCATGTAGTCTTCTACATCATTTCAGATACCAGCTTAATCACTCCCAAGCTTGCCGCTCTTCGACGGGAGAGTGAGGTGTCGTGTTGTCTAGGCTTTACTAAATCATGTTCCGTTCAAATTACAATTTGTTACTGTTCACTATAGTTGAAGCTCTATATTATCATACATTGCCTACAAGAGGAGGCGCGCATGAAAATGTTGAGCAGGCGACCGGGGAAAGAAACGGTAAACCGTGTTCAGGTTGAGGAGGCGGCAGCAGCGTTACCGAATCTCAATATTCGTTATGTTTCGGTGGTTCCTCTCGCGAGCCTATTCCCATTGAAGTGTTCTGGACCAAAACGTTCAAAGCAGATGACTGTAATAGCTGCTTCATGTAACCGAGGTGAGCAACAGAGGTGCCAAAAAATTGGGGATGTCAAGGCTCGCCTTGAAACGGCAAATTGAGGTAATTCAGAAGGGCGCGCTTAAAACGGTGATTCCCGTTTACAAAGTCTGCTTTTCATCTGTAAATATAGTCCTGTTCAAACGACTCACAAGCTCAAGCCCACTCTTTTAGCTCGATTTCTCATACGTTTATTGCCTAAATGCATGCTCAAAAAGCTGTAAGTTCCACATGTATTATTGTCGCTGCAAAAAAATAATGAAATATGCTTTTAAATATTCCTTTTCTTTCTTCTGTGAAGAACTTTTTATGAGATTTAAAAAAATCGAAGGTGTGTTTTTTTAAATATTTATTTTTCAGTTAGTTTTACCGACGACAAATTTGAAAGTTTTAGGCCAATCACAAAACTATGTGTTCGAATTACAGCCCTGGTATTGACAGGAAATAATATAAACATTAATTTGTAATAGGTGTGGGGTCTTGAATTGGCAAGCACCACGCTATTCGAGTGACGGACACAGCAGACGTGGTTGATACAAACCAAACAACAACATACATTTATTTACTAATTTAGAATGACGATATCGTCCGCCGAATTATTATAAATCAATCGTGATCAACACGCTAGGATATTCTTACACAATACTAAACAACACGACAAACACAATCACACACCCAAGGCGGCGTCGCCAACGCTTGACTTACCACGAGGGCCCCCGACGCGCAGCCCGCGGTGCCACGCACCGGGGACTCACGCTAGAGACTACCGTTCGCGGCAACCACCACGCGCAAAAGAGACCAGCTTATTTCTTGCGCGCCGCTACCAAGGCTTGCCTGCCGCCAGGTGTCACTGCTGGTGCTACCACTGTAACAACCATGATAATAATGATAGTGGTGATTGCCGCTGGCGTATACAACGCCACCTATCGCTCAATAGTCAAAACCTTGAAATACGGCTTCTGCGCGAAACATGTGCGCCACGCGGCGTAAACAACTTTGCAGGGGGTGTCAGCACCTCCACTTAGGTAGCCAAGTTATAACACACTAGCTGGTTTAGCTTAGGAGGAAAAAAATCTGAAATCAAGCAACTTTTCAAAAATGCCACCTGTTCAGATATTTTTCCCAAACACTTTCCTTCATCATACAAGCTTCAAACAATGCTGCTTCACTCTTCGTTACACGTACATATAAAAGAAAAAATGCATCTTCATCAAGCTAATATTTGTGTTTTTTATATTGTTAACTTTCAAAAATGACAGGAAACGAAATTAGTCCCTCTGTACAAAATAAGTTCAATATCTTTTTTCTCCTAAACTATGCAGTTAATAAAAAACGAGGTGCACTTTCGCGCTATTGGGTGGTATGTGAACAAAATATAAAAGAAGCTGTCAAATTTAAAAATCAACTCTTCAACCCGTGCCGATTTCTCGCGGAATCAACCACCGATGTCCAGCGTGGTTCAACGGTGCGAAATATCTCGAAATGTTCACACTACACACCAACCGCTCCTTGCAAATCTTCGCTTCACTGATGATTTGGTTGCCCGTTGACAGATGCTCACACGGTCAGCCACAAAAAAACACTGGTCTTTCACACCGACGTGCAAACAGGTGCTCTACATACACACAAACACACACACACGCACGCACGTCCCGACCAAAAAGAGTTTTTCGAACTCCTATAGGAAGTTTTTAACCACGTGACATGAAACTCCCTGGGAAGTTTAACAAGGTCATGTCGTTCATAAACTCTTATTAAGCAGGGGTGTTTCACGACGACATGTGCCAAGTTCACTCCGTACATGGGAGGAAACAATTGGGGCAGGGGAGTTTTGGGTGCTCATATGCTGGATAAACTCCAATCTCGGCTAATGTTTGCTTACAGTGTACGGCAGATGCTGGCATGAGTGGTTGCTAAACCATATACCTTTACACGCAGGAATAAAAGTTCTTTCTTTCTTTCTTTCTTTCTTTCTTTCTTTCTTTCTTTCTTTCTTTCTTTCTTTCTTTCTTTCTTTCGTTCTTTCTTTCTTCCTTCCTTTCTTTCTTTCCTTTTTCTTTCTTTCTCTCTCTTTCTTCCTGTCTTCCTTTTCTTTCTTTCTTTCTTTCTTTTTTTCTGTCGTGGAGGCTGAAGCTGAAATGCTGTAGACTCGTGTGCTTAGATTCGGGTGCGCGTTAAAGAACCCCAGGTGGTCGAAAGTTCTTGACCCCTTCACTATGGCGTCTATCATAATCATATGGTGGTTTAGGACGTTGAACCTCACACATAAATCAATTTATTTCTTCCTTTCTCTTCCTTTTTTTCTTCTTTCTTTTTTCTATAGTTGTTTGTAGCGACTCCCCCACACTCTTCCAATAATTTTCAGCTGCCATCGATATTTTTAGGTTTCATTCTCAGCAAACGTTTTTAAAAATACGCCACCATATCGACAAGGCACACCTTCGCCTTACTGAAGTGCTTATTTGGGCCTGTTGGTACATGATCACTGAAGCCAGGACCATTGAGAAATAAATATTTTATCAAAGAACTTCGACGTCACTGTTTTCCTGTCCCTCCTTTCATGTAGCGTATGCTATATATAGAAACCTTGTTGGTAAGTCAGCGCTTCGTCCATGTCTTTTACTGTGCCGTGTTTCGCCGCGCTGTTTTTCGCTGCCTTGACCTTAGCCTTAGTTTAGTATCTTATCTTGTAATACTCAGGAGAAAGAATGAAAAAATAAGAACCAGGCGATTGTCGCTGTGGCCAACTTGCCGAGCTTAGTGAATTGCTGCTTGTTGGTTGTCATTCATCTCCAGTTTCCGTGCTTCACCAATGAAAGTAAGCTAAATATCAAGATTCATTACAAACGTAAAAGAGCGTACAGCTCATACGATGGCGCCGTCATGGTGGTCTAGTGGCTAAAGTACTCGGCTGCTGACCCACAGGTGACGGGATCGAAAGCCGGCTGCGGCCGCTGCATTTTCGAAGGAGGCGAAAATTCCGTACGCCTGTGTGTTCAGATTTAGGTGCAGGTTAAAGAAACCCAGATGTTCGAAATTTTCAGAGCCCTCCACTACGGTGTCTCTCATAATAATATGATGGTTTATGGACGTTAAACTCCACATATCAATCAATCAGGTAATACGATGCAAAGAGCCTCGGCTTCGACTGGGTACACAATTGCGATGCGGTTAAACATGCTCGAAGACGTGGCGGAGTTCAGTTATGCGATTGACGTCGTTGAACCTACCGGAGGCTGACCAGTCGTTTTCGTTCGCGGTAAAAGACAACGCAATAGTGAATACAACATAACGCAAAAAAAGTAGACGTGGCCGGCGCTGGTATTTACATATCCTTCGCGCATATACTGTGTAGCCACTCGCCGCTTTCGTCTTACGGCGTAGGTCGGACAGCGGAAGCGTTTGGTTTGCGTGACCTAGGTGGACGAGATTGCGATCATGAGCGGTATGGCTCGATGTCAGCGGATCGTGGTGGAACATATAATCAATCGGTGAAGAAAGCGGGGTGCCGTGAGCTAATTAATTCACTAATTAGTGTGCATGCAGCACGCCCGCCACACACACACACTATATATATATATAGAACTTGAAGGGAAGGCACGAAAGGTCCGGGTGTTTTCTATATTGAATGAACTTGCAGATAGCACATTTGAAAAGGAAATCGTATTTACTAACGTTTCGGCCGTGGCACGGCCGAAACGTTAGTAAATATGATTTCCTTTTCAAATGTGCTATCTGCAAGTTCATTCAATATATATGTATATATATATATATATATATATATATATATATATATATATATATATATATATATACATACACACACACACACACACACACACACATATATATATATATATATATATATATATATTATAAAGGAGATTTATTAAGCAGAAAGGTTGGTGCTTGGAAGGCTTGGAAGGCGATGCACCAGCCGCAATTTTCGAGCTCGAGCCGCTGCTGCACACTCGATGCTGCTGCCGCTGCTGCACACTCGATGCTGCTGCCTCTGCGCCGGAGTACTTCCTCTTCTTTACAATGGCCCCACGGAGAAAAAAAGGAGCCATCCTGGCGACTTAGTCCTGTGCTGGCGGCGTTGAACCGTGGTATTGCTTGAGCCTCTGTACGTGTACAACCTCACGGTTGCGACGTCGCAAGTCTGATGGTGGCGTAAGAGGCTCAATGAGGTAGTTTACTGGCGAAGTTTGTTCGACAATACGATATGGCCCATCGTACTTTGGCAGAAGTTTGGAAGAGAGCCCAGGTGTGCAATGCGGCACTGACAGCCATACAAGAGAACCCGGAAGAAAAACGGGAGTTGAGGTCTGGGCATCACGAATTGCCTTTTGCCTGTTTTGGTCATCGCAGGTAAAGCGACGAGCTAACTGGCGGCATTCTTCTGCGTGTCTGGCGGCGTCCAAGATCGGTAGGCACTCGGACGCGTCTGGTCGATAGGGCAAAATGGTGTCAATGGTGTGGGAGGGGTGACGGCCGTAGAGGAGGTAAAAAGGGGAGAAGCCTGTTGTCGCTTGCGTTGCCGTATTGTAGGCGTATGTAATGAATGGGAGAACTAAGTCCCAGTTAGAGTGGTCAGGCGTCACATACATAGATAGCATGTCACCGAGAGTACGATTAAAGCGCTCGGTAGCCCCATTGGTTTGTGGGTGGTAAGCGGTACATGTGCGATGTACAATAGCACACTCAGCGAGCAATTTTTCAATGACCTCGGACAAAAAGGCACGGCCGCGGTCACTGAGGAGTTCTTGAGGGCCTCCATGACGCAACACAAAATGACGTAATAGGAAAGTGGCAACCTCTTGTGCTGTAGCCGTTTTAAAAGCAGCGGTCTCAGCATAGCGCGTTAGGTGATCGATAGCAACTATTATCCACCTGTTGCCAGTCGGAGTCAATGGAAGTGGCCCATAAATATCTATTCCAACCCGTTCGAAGGGTCGGGAAGGGCATGGTAAAGGCTGCAGTTCACCGGCGGAGGCGTGTGGTGGAGATTTTCGGCGCTGACATTCGGCACAAGAGCGGACGAAGTTGCGGACGAAGGTATACATGCCACGCCAGTAGTAGCGATGTCGAAGCCTTTCGTAGGTCTTGAAGACTCCTGCGTGGCCACATTGTGGGTCAGCGTGAAAAGAGGAACAAATCTGCGACCTCAGGGTTCGTGGAACGACGAGCAGCCACTTGCGTCCCTCTGGTGCGTAGTTACGTCGATAGAGAAGCGTGTCACGTATCGAGAAGTGTGGAACTTGGCGCCGAAGCGTTCGCGTCTTTGGGAGTTCAGAAGTGTCGGAGAGATGATTGAGGAGAGACGCAGTCCACGGGTCATTGCGTTGTTCGATAGCAATGGTGTCAAAGTCAAGCGATGACAATGTGGAATCGCAAGCGGAGTCAGCTGTGGCATTCTGGGACAAGGGGGAACGGGAAAGGGCGTCGGCGTCAGCATGCTTCCGTCCTGACCGATAAACCACGCGTATGTCGTAATCTTGAATTTTCAACGCCCAGCGAGCGAGGCGGCCAGATGGATCTTTTAACGTCGAAAGCCAGCACAGCGCGTGGTGGTCGGTCACGACGTCAAAAGAACGACCATATAGATATGGGCGAAACTTTCCAAGGGCCCACACAATGGCCAAGCACTCCTTTTCTGTGACGCTGTAGTTGCTCTCAGCAACTACAGCGTCACAGAAAGTGTGACGTCACAGAAAGTGTGGTAAGTGTGCGACTAGCGTATGCCACGACGTATTCCTGATGTTCCGGTTTACGCTGTGCGAGCACAGCACCCAGGCCTACACCACTGGCGTCGGTGTGGATTTCAGTTGGCGCTTCAGGATCGAAATGACGTAGAATTGGTGGCGTCGTAAGAAGCCGTCGCAGGGTGTTGAAAGCCTCGTCGCAGGCAGGGGACCACGATAAGAGGTCTTTACAGCTGCTGAGAAGTTGCGTGAGAGGTGATATAATAGACGCGAAGTTTCGGACGAATCGCCGGAAATACGAACACAAGCCGATGAAACTTCGAAGTTCTTTGATGGTGGCAGGTTTAGGAAACGCCGTAACAGCTCGCAATTTCTTGGGATCCGGGAGGATGCCTTCCTTGGAAACAACGTGACCCAAAATGTTCAGTTGACGCATGGCAAATCGACATTTTTTGAGATTTAATTGCAAACCGGCGTTAGTTAAGCAAGTAAGGACGTGCTGAAGGCGACGTAAGTGTGTGTCAAAGTTAGGGGCGAAGACCACGATATCATCGAGGTAACACAAGCATATCTTCCATTTTAGTCCACGCAGGATGTTGTCCATCATTCGTTCGAACGTTGCAGGTGCATTGCAAAGTCTGAAGGGCATGACGGTGAATTCATATAAGCCGTCTGGCGTGACAAAAGCGGTTTTCGGGCGATCGGCCTCCGCCATAGGCACCTGCCAGTAGCCTGACCGCAAGTCTAACGAGGAAAAGAACTCGGCACCCTGCAAACTGTCCAAAGCATCGTCAATGCACGGTAGTGGATAGACATCCTTCAGCGTGATCTTGTTCAATCGCCGGAAATCGACACAGAAACGAATAGAACCGTCTTTCTTTTTGACGAGAACCACCGGAGACGCTCATGGGCTCTGTGAAGGTCGAATGACGCCTCTGCGAAGCATGTCGTCTACTTGGTCAGCAATGACGCGGCGTTCTGTAGCGGACACGCGATATGGTCGTTGTCGCAGCGGTGAGTGGGACCCAGTGTCGATGTGGTGTTCTACTGCTAAGGCACGGCCGAGAGATGTTTGTTCAACGTCGAAAGAGTGGCGGTAGCTCTCAAGAATGGTGAGGAGTTGTGAACGCTGCGAAGATGTCAAATCTGCTGCGATGAATGGTTGAAATATGTTTGCCGACGTTGAGTCAGGCGCTGAGACGACAGCCAGTTCACAGACGGAGGTAGAAGGCACCTCATCGGGGACGGATATAATTCTGGAAGAACTGATTGTCTCGACGTGGCCAAGGCACTCGCGACAAAGTAGAGATAAAGACGACGACTCATGATTATAAATTGGCATTGTGGTTGACCCTTCTACAAGATCGAGAGCAGCAAAAGGCAGGGGGAGAGCTCTTCGGGCGACGAATATTGGAGATGGTGTGAAGAAGACCGTGCCGTCGGATATGGCGCTGCATGAAACTGCACGAACGCAAAAGAGCATGGAGGGATGTAGGTGTCATCGCTAACGACAAGTTTAGCGGCAAACTGGGTGTCGACGGACGCTTGGTCATCCAGTGAGCAAAATTCGACCTCAGCCCTAGCACAGTCGATTACGGCGTTATGACGCGACAAAAAGTTCCATCCCAAAATAATATTATGGGAGCATGATGAAAGAACAACGAACTCTATCGTATACAGAACGTCCTGAATTGTCACGCGGGCTGTACATACTGCGGTCGGTTGAACAGGTTGAGCACTGGCTGTGCGAAGCGATAATCCGGAGAAAGGCGTCGTAACCTTACGAATTGAGCGGCAAAATCCAGCATCTATTACCGAAACAGCTGCACCGGTATCTACAAGAGCGACGGTAGGGATATTTTCGACGAACACATCAATAACATTGGTAGGTGACAAATGAGGACTTGGGCAAACCGAAACTTGCGCAGTTCTTGCCTCAGGAACTGCGTCGTCTAGTTTTCCTCCTCGTTAGGTGCGGGCCGTCGACGCATAGGAGAAGGCGAGCGGCGGCGTGGAGAGGGCGAGCGAAGACGTCCCGGCCGAGGGCGGTGGTCGTCCTGGTAGCGGGCTGGCATTGGAGTGGAGGAACCGTATCGCGCGTTGGAGTCAAGCGGGAAGAAAGGCTCACGGCGGTTTTCATTGGTGATATGCGTCCGGCGGCGGCAATACCTTGCGACGTGTCCGGGGTATCAACAAGTGTAACATTTCGGGCGATTATCGAGGGTGCGCCATAGGTTGGCGGTGTTAGTGCTGGTCCAGTGAACTGGAGCTGGGGGATAGCTCGCGCGAGGCTGGAACGGAGGCGCAGGCGCCTTGCGAGTTGGCATGGCTGCAGCCGCGGCGTAGGTGAGAGGAGCAGCCACAAGATTAGGCTCGCGGGCAGCTGGTAAGGCCTCGGCGACCTCTCCTTGAATGACGTCACGTAGAGACGATGGTAAAGTTGTGGTAGCTTCTGGTGTGAAAGGCACCAAGGAAAGCTGTCGTGCAACTTCTTCGCGGACAAATGCTTTTATTTCGGCCATTAGTGACGCGTGGTCATGACCACTGATCGCACTAGACAGCGATGCCAAATCGTGCGCTGGAGGACGTCTTGTCAGCGCTCGCTGCTTCCGCAATTCATCGTAGCTTTGGCAGAGGCTAATTACGTCGTTAACAGTGGTCGGGCTTTTCGCCAAGAGCATTTGAAAAGCGTCGTCGTCAATCCCTTTGAGGATGTGCTTACATTTTTCAGCTTCCGTCATTTCGGCGTTCACGCGTCTGCACAAATCGACGACGTCCTCTATGTAACTTGTAAAGGTTTCACCCGTTTCTTGTGCGCGTGTTTTCGGACGGCAGGTCGATCGAAGACTGCTACAATCGACGTTTTAAATTGCGGCCACGTTCGGACGTCTGCCTGGTGGTTTCTAAGCCAAAGGCTGGCTACACCCGTGAGATAGAACGAAACGCGTGTCAACTTGTCCGCGTCCGTCCATCTGTTTAAAGCGCTCACCCGTTCGAAAGTCGAGAGCCACTCTTCAACGTCGTTGTCATCTGTTCCACTGAAGATTGGAGGCTCCCGCTGAGGAACGCTGCCTGGACAGGTGGCCGGAAGAGATGGAAGCGTCTGCTGATCGGCGTCCGGCATAGCAGAAGGTAGCCGTCGAGAACGGAGTTCCAGGATGGTAGCGGGAAGGTGTAAGGGACGGTACCCGGCACGTCTCCACCAATTATAAAGGAGATTTATTAAGCAGAAAGGTTGGTGCTTGGAAGGCTTGGAAGGCGATGCACCAGCCGCAATTTCCGAGCTCGAGCCGCTGCTGCACACTCGATGCTGCTGCCTCTGCGCCGGAGTACTTCCTCTTCTTTACAATATATATATATATATATATATATATATATATATATATATATATATATATATATATATATATATATATATATATAAACACTGAGAACTGTTTTCCATGGGTCAAACGTACTCGGGAAAAGAAGAGACAAACCCTGACGAAGACCGGTCCACCGGTGGAAACCGTTGGAAATAAAATTGAGGCAACCGCTGAACTGTGTCTCTCTCTCTCTCTCTCTCTCTCTATATATATATATATATATATATATATATATATATATATATATATATATGTGTGTGTGTGTGTGTGTGTGTGTGTGTGTGTGTGTGTGTGTGTGTGTGTGTGTGTGTGTGTGTGTGTGTGTGTGTGTGGGGTGGGGAAGGGTTGAGGAGGGGGTGTGCTGTCGCGCATACTCTTCGTCTTCCTTTGCTCCGCATGCACGCGTTCCTTGCTGCTGTGGTTCATCCTCTTTGTTCACTCCCCTTCGTTATTCAGGGCCGTTGCTTCTTCCGGCGTCTCTCTAGGCTCGAGGTACAATTAATGCCCGAAGCCGTTTACAGTAGCAGCAGACCTTCGGTCCGCAGATGGCGCTCCAGGGAAGGTCCGGAAGCCCCGGTCGAACGGCGCTGCGTGTTGTGCGCGCCGACAAATTGCGAACATTAAGGAAGGTGCGTTTTTTGCCAGGCAGCGCATATATTCCCCCTTCCAGGTGCGTGCCAGTCGCTGGCCACCAGGGGCATGCTCGATTTTTCACAATTTGCTCTTTGTTCGGCTTTTTTGCCGTTCCGAGCAATAAATTTCGGTTTCTTTATTTGTTCTGTTTGCATGTAAACCGCTCAAAAGGTATTAATAAAGGGGTATGCCGCAAGTATTCTCTCCTCGTTTTTTTTGTACTATTCCTCCATGCGAGTCTCATACATGAGTATGTGTACATTTTCGCCGGTTTATAGAAAATGAACTCCTTTTATTGAAATTTATCTGAGTTTTATTTGGCCTTTATAAGCTCACAGGCATATGTGTGCTTCCACGAGCATATTTAGAAGCTGTTTCTAGCAAGTTGAAATAATCATTACAGTGCTTGAAGCCTTATTTTTCAGTGGCAAGCAATAAGTTAAAACTGTAAATATAAGAGCCCGTTTTCTTTGTTATACACGATATAAATGAGAACTAACAGACAATGATGCCAGTAGAGTTATAGGGGATGTTACCAGAAGTAGCTTTAATGTAAATGAGAAGAAAGAAAAGTGGGAAAAAAGATAACTTGCCGGCGTCAGGATCCATACCTGTGACCTTAGAGTTAGGCGTCTGGTGCTCTGGTTTGGTTTTACGGCTTTTTGAAGGTTTTAGTTGAGAAGCATCTCTTGGTCAGGCCTATGTCCCGCGTCTTCGGCGGCGTCCGCATTCACGCTACGCATGCTCCTTCCTTCTCTTCAACAAATGTGCGTTTCTCTCTCCACTGTTCTCCTGCCACCTGCTTGTGCTCGTTTTCCCTCTCTCTCTTTTAGGCATTCCTCCCAGCGGCGCTAACACCCCAATTGTGCATGCGCGTCCCCTCCATCACTCTCTCAAGTCCTATGCTCCCATAATCTAACCTTGTAACGCCGACACAGGGAGCATCTGCTAACCTGCGCTCGCACTCCCTGTCCTACAGGCTTTCCTCCCCGTGGCATTTACACTGCCATTGCGCACGTGCGTCCCCTCCTCTTCCTATCCTACGATCCTTCTCTCTCCCCTCGCAACGACGACGCAGGCAGCGTCTGCTAGTGAGTTTCTTGATTGAAAACAATTTCTATATCTCACGTATAGTGAAAATTAATTATATGTGAGGCATGCTAGGGAAGGCTGATATGTCACTTTACAATCAGCACAACGTTACGAGGCGGACGAAGGCAGTATACAGCACAGCAAAAACAAAATGTTATGCGTACTCACTATCGAAATGTTATGCGTACTCACTATCTAGATAAGACGCAAGTATGTTGTTTATAGTCGCATAACGACGGCACCACTTACGTTTGCAATAATAGCATAAGCAGTGGTTGTCATTTAAATTATGCCGCACTTGACTTCCATGTCGTGATTATCATGTTTGCGCCTGATATTTGTGTTCGTCGTCCATTCGCGTCACGTAATACAAAATTTAGTATATGTAATGCTAGCGTAACGGCCGTGAGTGCGCTATGAGCGTAGCATGTAATCATGTGTTAAATGACACGCGTGTCATGATTATCATGTTTGGATGGTTTATTTAACTTCGTCATCTATTCACGTCACGTAATACCAAATTTGGTATATGTGAAGCTAGCGGAATGGCTGCCAGTGCATCATGAGCATGGTATGTTGTCGGGATCTTACATGACACGCATATCATGATTATCATGTTTGCACCAGTCATATACCTTTGTCACCCATTCAGGTCTCGCAACACCAAACTTTGTATATGTGATGCTAGTGAAACGACCGCAAGCGCACCATGAGCGTGGCGTGTAGTCATGGCGTACACGACATGCATGTCGTGATTTCTACGTAAGGGCCTGTCACTTATGTTCGCCATGCAGTCATGCCATAGCATACCAGGTTTGCAATATGTCATGTGGATGAAGCCACCGCAAGAGCAGCAAAACCATGCCATGGTAAATAATGACAATAATGATATACATCTGATGATATTCATGTTATGACTAGTCATTTATGCTCGTCATACAGTCATGTTGTGCCATACCAATTTTGGTATAGATGCGATTATCGCAATGGCCAGGAGAGCTAAAAGTCGTAGGCGGATGGACAGATGGATGGGCGGGCGGATGGATGGATGGATGGGTGGATGCGGCCAAAGTCACCGAAGTTCACCAGGAAATGCTTCGCAATTAAAAACCGACTGCTCGCGCTACACAATCATTCACTGGCCACCGCGAATAAATAGGCACTGGATCTTGAACTCCCAGGTAGTGCCGGTGAGATATTTCTTCTGTGCGTTGTTGAACATATAAAATTCGCAGCGTACACGTTAACTAAACGTGGACTGCGGGTATTTGTGTCCAATTGGAGTCTTCTGTCTCTCATTGCCCATTAGAGCGATTGGAATGTTCCAGTAGGAAACACCGGCCCATCACGGCGTGTTTTGCGCCTCCCCAGGTTTCTCTCCTGCGCTATGCCGCGATGAGCGCCAGCGTCAATACCACCGCCAGTGCGTTAAACATTAACGCCCGCTGTTTTGCGTCTACACACTGTTCCTTTTAGCGGGAGAAGACGTATTTTATTAAACTGGTGGACTCAATTGTGAGATAGGCTCATAGGCGCAGAATGCTGTAAGTAGAACTAGTCACGCAAAACTCACAACAATCACTTTGGGATTTCATATAGCATCTGCTTTTCTGCAAAGTAAAGGGGTTCAGCGTCAAACTGTGAGCTTTGCGAAAATGGGGGATTCAAGCGCGCTTCAGTTGCGCACCCAAAACTGCCGTAGTGCAACCTTCAACCTTATGATCAGACAGTAGTATTGCTAGTAGCATATCTTGTGTTGAGCAGAGGCGGTAAAATTGGGCATTTCGAAGTAATTTTTCGTGGTTGCTGCTGCTCCTGTCCGTCGGAAATGAGCATGATGCCATAAACTGTCTGGTGAACGCGAGTCGAGTTTTTTTTTGTTTAAGGTCGAAAGGGAACGGGAAAAGTTAATCACCCAATCAATAACTTGAGCTTTTCTTTGATGAAAGAAAACTAGTTTATAATGGTAAACGTAATTGTTTTAATTTCTCTTTTGTTTTTGAGAAATTGGTCGTCTTGACAAATAGTGCATTGCTCACGCGCAAATCGACTGCATGAATGTGAAGAAAAGCTGGCGAATAACTATTGGAGTGTACTCAATACCTTTACGTTGGACGCTTTTCTTCATGGGACATTATTTCATCTAGTACACGACATTATTGGTTAACTATAACATGTTGGTTACAAAAAAGGTGCTCCTACTAAAATGTACATATGAAAAATGATTAGCACGGGTGAACGGTGACCGCAGGCGCAAATTCGCGACGCGCGCCGCTGTTGTTCACGAGCACGCCGATAGCGAGATTTCGAAGTCTATTCTATATTTCATTCCATGTCTCACTGTTATCGTCGAGGCTTGCCGTCGTCTCTAGTCGAAGCGCAGGTCCATCCTATACGATACCATGTACAGAGTATACATAGCGCGCATATGATTTAAATATAGACCGTACTCTGTCCATTTACCTGTGGCTTAGGCCCTGCGTACTTCCTTCAATACGTCCATCCGTCCGTCCTCCGTCCATTCGTTCGTCCGTGAGTCCTTTCATCTATCTCTCCGTCCATGCGTCCGTCTTTCTCTTCTTCTGTGTATCTGTCCATTTGTCTGTCCGACCTTCTATGAATCTGTTCGTGCGCCCGTAAGTCCGTACATCTGTCTTTCAGACCGTGCGTCCACCCTCCATCTATCCATCCTTGATACTAGTCCACGACTTCAATGGCTGTTTTCCAGTTCTTAGTATCGTAGACCGTCTGTGCTGACAGCTTACAAGACAGCCTCAAGCCCATTCTGTCCGAGAAATGGAGAACATCTGGACGGCGTCTACGCGACGAGGTGCTACCTAGCGTCGAGAAGAAAAAGCTAAGATAGACAAACGCAACTGTTGCATTTTCAGGCTTATTTCTTGTTTAAATATAAGAATAAACGTTACATTGGGCGTCTGAAATGCGTATACTTGTGTGAAGACAACATCTATAGTGAGATCTGATCTATCCGAGTGATTTGCTGAGCCGCCATCTTGTTTGGACGGCAAAGTACATGCATAGTTTTTGTCTACGATGCCATCTTCTTGGAGCTAGCTATTTTCCGGCTACGTAAAACTTTGAATGGGACTTAATATGGCCGCCGTTCATTTAGCTGTCTATTTAGCCGTCTTCGGTGAGTATGGGAACACACCTAATGTATGCATTATGGACCTTAGGATAGAGCTTGATTCGCGGCGTCTCTCATAATCATATGGTGGTTTTGGGACGTTAAACCCCACATATCAATCAAGAGCTTGATTCGCTCACTCGTCATCAATCGCTTCGTGAAGATGCTGTTACTTTTTCTTTTCCTGTTGATACTGAAGTTGTGAGCAACCGTATCTTGACCACGGTTGCTCCCCCCCCCCCCCCCAAAAAAAAAAGCTGCATGTTAGAGCACTTTCCGCCAGCTCACCACTCCTTTGGAAAATGAAATCTGCTTGGCACACTCGATATCAGAAAAAAAAACACAGCGTCCGGTGTCGCAATCTTGCAACTTCGGCAACCGGTCACTTGTGCCAGCATTTTTCCGTTGAGTGTGCACATCTAATTGCGAGAACGACAAGTTAAACGGGTACATCGATGTATGCTCGTATCACCATTGGTGATTGCGGCCGTTCACTTCGTCGTAAGGGTGCTCGTCTTGCGCATTTCGCATTGGTTAACTACAAGCAGCTAGCACACTATAGCGAAACGGAGATGTACGTGCAGCTTCCTGTAGTACTTTTTCACTTGGGGCTCTTGTTACCGTTTTAAATGTCAACAGTGCCCCCAAGTACAAAACAAAGTGACCCAGTACATAGATAAGCGTTCCTTTGTCTTTTTGTTCTGCGTACCGCATTTAACACCGTTTGCATTTTTAGAATATGACTTGTGCTGTAATGGCGTTTCTTTGTGTTTTTTAATATAAAAACTTCTCTTTCATAGTGGCAGCATTGCTTTAACTTGATCTATATCTGCGTATAACTACGAACGTACAAAATAGCCGGCAACCTAGGCCTCTTGGCTGACGAGCAAGCTGATGTATCAGGCAGGATGCTGTGTTAAAAAATCACAGCATATCCCCTGAGTGAATGATGATGAGTTGACTGAAGCGGGAAGTCCGTCCGTCCGTCCATCCATCCATCTGTCTGTCTGTCTGTCTGTCTGTCTGTCTGTCTGTCTGTCTGTCTGTCTGTCTGTCTGTCTGTCTGTCTGTCTGTCTGTCTGTCTGTCTTTCCGTCCATCCATCCGTACGTCTACAGAACATTTCAAATACCACCATCTGGCGTCATTTTGTCATATATTCATCACATTCAAGTACCTCCACTCAGCGGACATAAGTACTAAACTAGAGGTGACTACTACGACTACAAACATGGGACGCGCAGCCCTCATCGTAAGAAGCTCCGCCCCTAAAAATGAATGATAAACACGTAGCGTACTTTTCTTATCGTAGCATCGACGCTGCAGCAAATGACCTTCGTACCGGGCTTGCGCAGGTATACTGATGACGATCCGAACGGCACACGGCCGACGGTTGGAGGACGGTGTGCTTCGCTTCGCCAAGAGACACCAAGGCCACGTGAACAAGCAACCCATCCTGGTGGTGTTCAGCGATGACGGTAGGCCCAGCAGGGAGACGCTGTACCCGACTGGGGCCAACGGTGGTGAGTACTACTCCCGCCTCTTGCGTCTGCAGGCTTGTAAACGAGTACATAGTCAATACGCTATATATACACGGGCGAGTGAGACAGGCCTATATTTTTCTCGTCTGTGTCTTGTGTTGCGCATCCAGTATTATTCCACACCAACTCGCCCAAGTGTCAGTACTTTAGTAGTCACGCAATCCTACATAGCCCCACCCGCCCCATTGAGCTGAAACCACGGCGGGTTTTCAACGACAGGCAACTTCATCTCACAACACGTCCAAGCGTGGAAAGTCTTTGTTCACAGTCTTGTCTTCATTCTCTTCCGTCCGTCATTTATCAGTTGAATTCGAGTAACGCTCGCCGCTATGATGTGCATGTTCAGTACCATATTCGAGGGCGATAACAACTAGAAACTCTCCTCTTGTGTACCGGCTGCTTCGTGAATGCGGCGCAGAAAAACAGAAGAAATTCATCACAAGTTATAGTTGGAAAGATAGAGTTTTCTCGCGTGCGATTTTGTCACCGCTTCGGAGTTCCCGTTCGCTCAAGTATAGACACCAAGAGAATGTTTTTGAGAAAGTGAAAACAAAGCAGAAATAACTCAAAATGTTTAGCAGTTAATGAATTCACAAAATCTTTCGAATGTAAGTGTTGCTTGTCGATTGCCTTCCTTACGCTGTGCATGCGGCTGGAAGAAGCCCCCTTATGTTTATTATGCTCACCATATAAATATACAAGCTATTCTTATGTGTGGCATATAATTAGCGAATGTGGCTGGCTGCCGACAAAGAGGACCTATGAAGGAGAAGCTTAATGAATTATTACGGTGCGGTAGGCGCAGCGTGAGGATTGAGTGGAATGATCTTTTTGTAACCATTCGCGAATGAGCACTTTTACGATGAATGCGGGCAAAGATCTTGCCAGGCTCTCAAAATTATAGCGGTACGTTTACTGCGGAAACACAGACACACCTCAAACGAAAAGACGATGCACACATTTGTGATGTGTTTGTGTTTGCGCGGTAAAAGTACCTCTATGATTATGAACCAACTAAGCCCAAAAGAAGTTTTTCGGAAAATTATATTGGTGTGTTCTTTTTTTTTCCTTGTTTGGCAACTAGGTGTGCTCCGATTTCTCTGCTCTGATTTCAAGCAGGCCAGCTCGTACTGGACGGCTTTAAGATGTACCTTCAAGGAAGGGACCTACGATCGCTTACTTCGTGGTAAGGAGGAAGGAGGAAGCCACAAAATGGGAGAAGGCAGGGAGGTTAACCAGAAAGACATCCGGTTGGCTACCCTACACTGGGGGATTAGGGAAGGGGACAAGAAAGACGAGAAAGAGAGAAGAGAGGGAAAAGAAAAAAAGGGTGGGGGAGAGACTGACAGTAATTTCACTGCAGCGTGTAGAACTCTACCGCAAGTCAGAGGCGTTCACACAAGCCTGTCTTTCTCAGGAAACACAGCAGCGCTTTCACTGCCTTGTGGGCTGTCGAGGCATGTGGACGTTGCTGTAATAGCACCTGCACAGAAATAGGCCGATCATTGAGGCGCCGCATTGCGTTGGCAAGTACTTGTCTATCTGAGGCAAATCGAGGACAATGGCACAGAAGGTGTTCGATATTTTCGTCGGTGCCACAAACATCGCACGCCGCACTGTCAGTAATTCCGATTAACGTGGTATAAGCTTTCGTGAAAGCAACTCCCAGCCAAAGGCGATGGAGAAGCGAAGCTGCACCTCGATGTAATCCGGGTGGAGGCCAGAGCTGTAGTGAAGGGTCGAGCTTGTGCAGTCGTGTACGTCGTATGCTTGGTGTGTTCCACTCAGTCAGTGTGAGACTGCGGGCCAGTTGACGAATCTGCCTCGCCGCATCCGCTCTTGAAAGCGGAATCGGAACGCTGTTCGATTCTTTATGTGACGTGCGAGCAGCATGACCTGCAGAATCATTGCCGCCTATACCACAATGCCCAGGTAACCACTGAAAGACGATGTCATGGGCTTTTTGTATTAAAAGGTGGTGGAGTTTCACGGTTTGGTAGGTCAACTGGTCGTTGCATCCGCGTCGGAGAACTGATATCAGGCACTGTAACGCTGGTTTTGAGTCAGAAAACACAGCCCATTTACCTGGTCTTTCTTCTGAATTGATGAGTTCCAGTGCATTGCGCAGAGCCTCGAGTTCTGCTGTCGTTGACGTTGTCACACGTGAAGTCTTAAAACACCGAGTAACCCCTTGTGATGGTATAACCACTGCTCCACCTGAACTAGACGGCGTAGTAGAGCCATCCGTGTAAATGTGCACGTGGTTACTGTAGTTTTGTTCCAGTAGGAATAGACTCAGTTGTTTCAGGGCATGTGTCGGTAAGTCCGATTTTCTCCTCATTCCTGGAACATAATTATTTGTAAAAGTTGAATAAAGGCGCGTTTCGGTCCTCCCATTATGGGAGCACGACTCATTACCTTAAAAAATCACTGCTGCAAGATTGCCCACCCTTTTCTGTCGTCGGATACCATCACGCGCTTTTCTAGTTGCTATCGTTGAACATCCTGCTGGTAAAAGCCGACTTGCTCACCGGGTTTTACGTCTTGAAGAGTATTCCTATTTGGTAGTCTTCAAGCCTGGCGTCGTGCACAAGTATGCCGACTTCTTGTCAGGTTACGTGGTAGATGAGCTCAACAAGACCGCTAGCGATTACATTTTAGTGTCTGTGTGTGCCTTTGAGTAATAACGCAGGTGAACAGTACCGTGACGTATCGCTGCGGGCACATATTGGTCGTCTGAAGGAATCGTCAACTCTCATTCTTTTGTTCGCCAGTTCATAATCCCGGATGGCGTTCCATATATACAATCATAACTTCCACCCTGTTGGTTTCTTATAATTCCCACACCACTACGTTCAGCTGTCCTCTTCGAATTTCATGATGCAGAACACCTGTAGATGTATCACACACGTACGACAGCTTCTACCATCGCTTCTATTGGCAATCTCGTTTGAGCAGCGCGACGATACGTTTCTACCCGAAATTCCTGTTAGCTCTGAAAACACCTCAGGTGCTTCCTACTGGCTATCTCCAGCCACTACACGTTCCCGCTACACGTATTGACAGTTTGCAGCTCCATACGTGCTTTTGTGCTTCAATTATTTACAAACACTAGAAGCAAGTTTTCCAGACAGCTAACTTCAGTTTTCAACTCGATGCCCTTCTATCACTATAGCGATACTAGATGCAACTGTCTCTCACATGCCTTTGGGCAGTTTTCTTTCTAGCTTTCACGCACAGTGCAAGGTTGCATAAAAGCAAAAAAATGTTCTAGTGGGGTACGGGATAAACAAAAATAGCAATAGTATATCTCGCCAAAGTTGAAAAAAAAAAGCCGAAGCCGAAGCCGCCACGAGAACGAGCCCCGGAGCGGGGCACCGCTTCTAACTCTCGCGATCTCCGTGCTCGCTATACGCGGACGCGAAGAAGCCAGCCCTAATTGAGTTTGTCCATCCGACCTCTCCTTTGGCTCGGAGCGGAGAAGGTGCCGCGAGCAAACCTTTGTTGCGGCTTATTTACTGCTCCGTGCGCCACACAGGCCACGGCCTCCCCCGCTGGCTCGCAACTGCCTCGATCACTTGCCTCACTATTGCTTGCTCGTGCTCAGAGCATGGTCCCATGACACGCGCTTTATTAACGCGTGCGCGAGTATGTTGTCTTCACCCCTGAACGACTCACTATACAGCGCTACGCCGTCTGCCGCAGACAGGAAAAGTTGATTGCCTGGAAGTAACCCGGTCTCCTTCGCTACTCGGCCTTGTTACTTTCACGCCGGTGCTGCTTTCTCTCTTGGCCGTTATGATTAGCGCGCCTTTTTTTGGTCTTTGTCCTTTCATTCTTGTCGTCTGGCTAGCGGCGTGCATTACAACGCCGCGATATACTAGACGAAATAAATTGAGGTTCTGCGTTCTGCATCCCATTAACTATACTAACAACACCTCTACTTTTATGACTAGCTTTCTTTATATAGTGGCCGAAATTCCGTTGAAATTGTGGATAGTTCTCACTTCTCATCGAACGTTGTTTTAACCCCAATTGTACGAATTTTCTTCCTCAGCTACCAGAAACCATGCATCTCTTCCAAATATAGTTTGGGAGAGCTACATGATGGTATGTTATGAATTTAACTCTCATGTACTGAAGTAGAGTAACTTATTAGGCTAGGTGGTGTTGATCCGCCTTGTTCTATAGTGCGTGTCTAAAAAGAAGGAGTAATGTAGAAGAGTCCAGACGAAAATGAGTGCCGGGTTTTGTATTTTGTTGTGTTAATACGAAAGTGTTTTGTGACGGGGTCTACCACTGCTGCGTGACGTATTTTCATCACGAATATGACGTTTAAACTATTCACAATTACTTTGCCAAGAAAAAACAAATTGGCAGATACAGTGGTACAGTGGGAATCTATGATATGCAAAGCACGAAGGACGAAGGTTGATACGTCACTTTAAAATCAGCGCAACGTTACGACGCGGATGTAAATTATGCCATACATCACTTCCATGCCATAATGAATATGTTGGACGTGTCATTTACCTTCGTCGTCCATTCACGTCACGTCATACCAAGTTTAATATAGGGAAAGATAGCGAAACAGCCGCGAGTGCATCATGAGCGTGGTATGTTGCCATGCTCTTACATGACACGCATGACATGATTATCATGTTTAAACCAATCATATACCTTCGTCCTCCATTGCCGTTCCGTAATAATAAATTTGGTATATGTGAAGCTAGTGAAACGGCCACGAGCGCATCATGAGTGTGGAATGTTGTCATGTTCTTACATGACACACATGACATGATTATTATGTTGGCACCAGTCATATAGCTTCGTCCTCCATTGATGTCCCGTAATACCGAATTTTGTATATGTGAAGAACCCGTTTAAAATGCTGCTCAAGCCGCCTTCGCCGCCGTACATTGTTCTGCAAAAATGTATCTTGTGATTTCGAAGGGGCTGTTAGCGCTAATCACGGAATCATGGAATTTATTCATGCGTGAATGTGGCGCGTAATTGTGAGTACTAGTGGGATCACTGGCATTTAAAAGAGTTACTCTGGCAATCATTTGGAGCAGCGAAGGGCGCTTCTGCTGCCCTTTCCCCCTCCAAGAAAAACCTTGTTCGCCAGTTGTTCTTTCGCCATCCCCACTCCTCAATTTTACGAATTTCCTGAATTTCAAGGTAGCCAGCTTGACAGAGCCACATTTGTTTCCACACAGAGCCTGTAAGAAGATTCTGCCGGGAAGGCAAATTCTAAAGTGGACTTCAATGTTTCATGAGGGTGGTAATTCAGGAAAATACTTTCATTGAAATACCAGTGCTCATGTTAACTGCACGATTTAGGCAAGTTGGATGGTTTGTACATATAGTTCGTTCAATGTAAGCCTTCTTATTTTTACCTCTCTAAATTTGGTTTTTTATAAGTAAAACTTTTCTCGTAACCTGATGAAAATGTGGATTTTAGGGCTCCAAGAGTAGCATTTTGCTGCTCCAGAAATTGCTCCAAATTCTATTTTGGATGTTGCACCCCTGGAATATTATTAAGGTTAGAGTCTTTTTGTGCTCGCGTCCTGGACTAATTTTTAATTATGGAGGACGAAATAGAGGCAATTATCAGCATAGGTTCACATATGTAACAAACCTGTCAATATCGTAGTTTTTGTTTCGTAATGCATATTATTCACCACTAACTTCAAGTGTACCCAATACGGAATCATATTGTTATGTGGGGTTTCACGTCGGAAAAGCATATATGCATATGAAAGACGCCGTATAGTGGGCGCTCCGGAAATTTAGACCGCCTGGTGTTCTTTACCCTGCACTGACATTGGACAGTATACGGCCCCTGGTGTTCTTTAACCTGCACTGACATCGTATAGTACAGGGCGTCTACCATTTGACTTCTATCGAAATGCGACCGCCACGGCCGGAATCGAACCCGCGACCTTTGGGTCAGCAGTCGAGCACCTTAGCCCCTGATCAACCGAGGCGGACTTCCACGCATATGCTATACCACTTCATGAAGCAGCGTCTTGAAGATACACCAAGATAAAATAATTGAAAGAATGATTGATCGATATGTACTGTTTCACGCCCTAAAACCACCATGTGATGGTGAGAGAGCCGCAGTGGAGGGCTCCGGAAATTTCGGCCACCTGGGGTTCTTTACCATGCGCCCAAATCTGAGCACACGGGCATTCAGCATTTTCACCTCCATCGAAAATACAGCCGGCGCAGCCGGGATTCCATACCGCGACCTGCGGGTCAGGAGACGAGTACCTTAGCCACTAGACCGCCACAGCGGGCAAAATAAATAAAAGAGGCAAATATCTCACATTCACATCAGACGCAAAAGTAAAGCAACATTATGGCGTTCATCGATTTGCAGTCGGTTCGAGCCTGTGTGGCTTGTATATACCAAACAGGCATTCGCGAGTTACCTGAAACTTTATCTGGACCGATTTTTTTGAAGAAGCCTTAAGAATTGTAAGTGTGAAGGAGAGACGAGTGAGCCAACGAAAGACTCAATGGGTAGCTCGCACGTGACGCAACTGACGCAGCTCCATATCGTGCTGGGGTTTCTGCATGGCTGCTTTAGGATGACGTCAGCACAAACTATTCGCATATTCCTGCACGACAGCTAGAATGACGTCAGCGCGAACTATTCACATATTATGACAGAATTTGCCACAGCTTGCCTTTACGATATAGCATGTTTCTATATTCCAGACTGTACTGTTCCTGAGGAAACCCGATGTTGCAAAAATAATTTACATGCCGCCGTTCAGTATTTCTGCGACGCTATGAGCTTATGTATGCGTGTCGCCGAGGCGACCGAAACACGGCTGCATGTCCCCCCCCCCCCGCTGTATTGACAAATTCAGATTGTCATAATCCTCAACAAAAGTGTGACCGATGGTGACACACGTGGCCGTTCACCTAATAAAGTGGCGCTTTATAAATTTATAAATAATCAAGCACGTAGCGTGTTTTCATGTGAACGGAAAGCCCTCTCCGTTCGTGCGCTGTGCAAACACGCTCAAGAGCAGCCCGAAAATTGCTTCAGCTGACAGAACCGTCTGGCTATAACTCTTCGCTCGATTAATTAACCCACTCGATCGTGCTCCCACTCACAGAGACGGTGGAATGTTTACATTTTTCTCCTGTCGTCTAGCTCCACTTTCATCGCCTTTCAACTCTCTTTTTACCGTTTCGATTTTTTTTTATTTTCGTGTTTACCCACCGGTAGATTATTTTCGTCGTCTAGTTTTCGTCATATCTCGTTACACATTATTTGAACATGCGAACTTCGGATGATGTGGGTCCCGATACGCTGTATTATTTTTTTTCACGGGCGTGCCCTGACGAAAGATGGGGGCGCGAGTGCTTTTTACAAAGCCTGATCTGCGTTCTCTTCGAATAGTTCCGTGAAAGAAGCGCCAGCTGTCGGGAGGGTAAGTGCAAAATGTCGGGTGCAGGGTCTGCATCCACTTCTTTTATATGCGATCCCACAGCGAACGATGCTCACACAAAAAGCCCATTGCACCACTCATTTCGTGTTCTGTGTTTAACGTGCTTAAAGTTTGTCGCTTCTATTTTCTCTGTTTAAAACGGTGCTGTCATATAAACAGATACGTAATTTGAGCAACTGCAGCTCCCCGAACGGCCCAGAAGTGTGCAAGTTCAGATATTTTACTCGACGGCACGCACACGCCGTCACATTGTGTTTGAATTCAGGAAGCTTTGTGTTCGAGCAGATTTTGCTGTCGGTTAAAATTATCTCTTACCAACAATTCCAAAGTAAGACTTTCTGTTAACTCTGCATGCCCCTGGGTGGTAAAGGTATACTTGAAGGCGAACTGCAACGAAATTGTGTACACCTCAAAAATGCCGATTTCTAGGTAGTCTAGCTGGAGACAATGCTGTAGCCTGCCAAATTTCATCATCGAAATGCAAGTAGTTACCTCATAAAAACACTCACAGACAACGCAATTTTCGATACCGGAATTAGAAAAAACGACGTCATTACAACTGACCGAAAGTGAGGTAGCCAGCAGCTCGGCAGACCGACCGATGCAGGGGAATCGTCTGCGCTGCGTTCCGAAGTAAGCGCTCCGCGGCCACGCCCCAGAGTTTTCTCTTTAAGTAATAACGAAAAAAAAACAATGCGAACAGACACCGTGAAGAATACATCGTCGCAAAAGCTAGTTAAAGCGCGTAACTAAATAACAGCTGTCCGCTTCGCGCCTGCCGTCTTGTCCAGCTGTGTTGGTGAAGTCGCTGGTTCGCAATAAACGATGCCAATCACTTACGCTTCGAATATTTTCGCTTCGTTCATTGACTACGAATGGTAAGACTGTGTTGTTTTCAATAATGATGCTCACTTTGCCACACTTCCATGTAAGCATGACCAAAGGCATCCCTGCATTTTCGTAAACACTTGTCTGAATGCACCAAAAAAAATTACATTGAACATGAAGTATTACAATCCGTTTTCTTGTGATACGTTTATGGGCTTAAATTGCTTTCAATTGAGCACCATAACACCTTCTCTGCTTTAACTACTCGCAACTAGAAGGGAGCCGATCAGCTTTTGAGCGTTGATAATACGATCATAAATGGCGCAGCTAGTCTAGCATTTCGTGGGGCGTCGTTTTATGTTTTGAAGACGATAGTCTTTCTTGGGACCTTCGACAGAAAAATTTTTGTCTGTCTGTCTGTCTGTCTGTCTAGTTTGTCTGTACATTTTTGTGTTGGTCCGCCCTAAACGATACCTCAAAGGACACCAAACGGCCGACCCCATCCGCAGCGCCCACCAATATTGCTCAAGTATAAGCGTTAATACTTGTTGATTGTCAACTAAAAAGCAATAATTGCACATATCTGAGACACCATAACAACACGTGGACGTTTTGTGTGTGTGTGCGCCTTTATATTAGAAAAGGCACACACAAGTAACTCTAAGGAATGTAGCGTTTATCACGCTGCGCTGACAGTGCAACGCGATGCTCAAAAAGGTGTTTCCAACGCTTTGCTAAGACGACTCGGTGGTTGCACCTACCCGTCACCTTGCGTTCTACACCTTATTACATCCGAGACAGGCACGCATCTTTCTCCGCGGGCGCGCACGCCTTCGTTTTCGAAGATAACTGCCAGATGGCGCTCGTGTATAACGTGCCTCGTGTATAACGTGCCGTGAAGGAAACGGAGACTGACATGTGGAAAATGGGCATGATTAAGAAGTCAGCACTAGAGATCTATCGAACTTTTAAGCAGGAAGTTGCCAAGGAAAGGATCTATGATAATACTGGGGGTAGTTCTCTACTGTTTGAGGCAAGGACGGGAGTACTGCGAACCAAGACATATCGGGCCAAATACGAAGGGGTAGACACAGTATGCAGTGCGTGTGGAGAGGAAGAAGAAACTGCCGAACACTTGATAATGTTCTGTAAAGGGCTTCACCCTATAGTTCAGGATGATGGCACAGAGTTTTTCAAAGCACTGGGGTTTAGGGACCGGGAGGGCAAAATAGACTTTAAGCAAGTAGACTTAACTAGAAGGAGGTTATCTGATTGGTGGCTAAAGTCAAGGCACGAGTGAAAATTGAACTCTTCACTGCAAAGTACGAATCCTCAAACTCACTTTTTAAGGAAAAATAAATAAATATAGTTTTGGGTTCAGTAGGTATTACGGCTTGGTGGCGCTAGCCACCGCCCGATCTAAAGGGTACAGCCATATCCATCCATCCATCCATCCTCGATGCGCTCGTTTGCCTCCTCTGCACGCTCGAGGCACTCTAACGCAGCGCCTCCAGAATACCATTCACCAATTTTTCTTGCGCAGAACAGCAAATAAACGTTTTCTTCACTCTCTCCAGACGCAAGACTATCATCTTTCGACGACATTTGCAGTGTAACATGTAGATTCGGGGCCAATTTTTTTTTTTTTGGAGTAGCACTGCGCTGCAAGTTAGCGAACGTAACGAGCTAACGCAAGCAGTTTGCACTGTACTAAAGCTGTCTAATACGAATACATGTCGTCGCCGGTGCTTCTCCAAACTCCGGCCAGTGCTTCCCGCTGTTGTGTTGGCGGCGGCTGAATGTTGTATATAGGCACTGCAACGGGATATAACATTCTTTTCAGTTCCAAAAGTATTTGGGTGGAGATACACCGGTTGTGTTTATATTCGCCATCTTCAACGTGCGCCACGTAATGCACCATGCTCTTCGACACATCCCATTCCTGTCGCCTCACTCCGATAAGCCACAGCTTTTTCAGCTTCATGTTTCTCGAAAAAGCGTGAAAGCTGGTTCCCAGCCGTAACACATGTTCCAGCAGCCTACGGCCCCGCATTTCACACTAGAAAAGAGTTCGGTCATCTAGATTATCCACTCGTAAAGGCGCATTACTCAGAAAAGGAAAGGATGAGACTGGGCGAGGAGAGGTGAGCTGTAATTGACGTAATTTCTGTTTTTGCCCAATTTGCCCTGGCACACCGCTAGAGCTCTGCGTCGTCTGCTGTGTGACAATTAGAGCCTGATTTTAAATGAAATACGTCATAGCAAGCTTTTTACTCTCATTATAATTGTTTACCTAACATATAAGCCTAGCGTACCCGTAGTGCCGCGACCTCTATGTGACAGTACGGGCGTCATGCCCAGAGCTCACCCATGTATTACTGCGTTGAGCGGAAGAGTGAAGGGACTCGGATGGAAGAAAGAAAAAAGAGGGAGAGAGGTGGGGGAAGGATACAAGTCATTAAAACGAGGCTGACTGCCCAGACACGTATAAAGGCACACTGAGAGGTGTGAGAACGGGGTTGTCAGGGTCTGCAGAGAACGAAAACGACGAAAAGAACAACGGGCCTGCAGAGAGAGTGCGCGAGGGAGAGTGGAGGGGGTGGTCACGCAAAGAGTGCAGCACCCTCTCTTTCCTGTCTGTCGTATGTACATACAAGCGCCGATGACGTCAAGCCCAGCGCAGCCGTTACCCTTCGTTCGTCTTCTGCTGCGAATTATACGCCGCGAAAATTGAGAAGGTGTCGTGACCCAGGCACAAATTAATGACCCAAGGAGTGAGCAGTGGGCGCGCGCGCGTACGCTGCTGGAGCGCGAGCATGAGGTGGCGTAATGTAAACGGCTCCTTTGAGTGGGACAACATTAGGCAGCAAAGATAAATACTGCTTCTCGGGTGATGTATAATGCATGTGTCCAGTTTCGGCGGGTGGCGAGCAGTGTTGTCAGTCGGTGAGGGCAAGCCATACGTTCAACTCCCGGTGCCAAAATTTTTTTGCGCCTTGTCTTTTTTTTCTGTTAGTGTGTTTTAAGGCGCTGTGTGGCCACATTATATTGAGCAAAAAGGCAGAATGGGTTATAAGGAACTAATTTACAATAAGGTTGGCACTCAATATATGACATCTTTCTCGCTCCCTTTCTTCATTATTTTTCCGTCTTTGTGTCATGGTTCATCACGGGAAAATGAGAGCCAAGACGAGCCCCAGTGTATAGCTGTGCAGCGCGTTTCGCGGATGACTTTCATTAGTTGTCATATTACTGGGCATGCAGATCACAGTAAGAGTAACTTAATGAGGTCACCTATTGCTGACTGTAGATGCCTAAATGAAATCCGCATGGCTGCGTATAGACGTGTCTTTGGTTGACTAAGACACCTTTCGATTCCTTTAGGCTTCTGGCTTCTTCCTAATCCTCCAGCCGTTAATGGTTGCAGTAATTCAATAAACTTAACTTAGCTGAGGGAGTTCGTCAATTCAGCTTTATTCAGAAGCACTGGGCGCACGATCCTTGCCACAAATACGTTAACACCATGCTACTAATGACTCCATGTCACAAGTACGCTGAATCACATAAATGAAGCAAAGGAGGGACTGTGGCGTGGGTGTGCAGTCACTGCTGAGCCTTACTTCACGAGAGTCATGCAAGTGGTACTTCGCTTGTTCCTGCTAACCATACTCCCTTTCATATGAAGAATTCCATTGAGAGAACAGGAGTAGAGGGACATGGCACTGAGCACAGAGCAACTCGACCTGGCATTGGAATGAAGCATGCTCCCGGAGAGCAGGTGAGAGGGTGGCGAATGCGTAGACCATGTGGTCGCAACATTTCAAATTCCAGTATTCTCTGTGAGCCAGCAGCAAAATACGCGTTAAATGGGCCAGTTACATGTTTTTCATTACCCTAATACATAATATGTTTGTTCTACGGCGCATTCGGCAGACGTCTAGGTGTGTCATCGTCGCCACCCTTTATAAAACAGCTATATCAATTTGTACATGGTTGCTACAATTGCCACCGCATTCACCCGCTGAAGGAAAATTCGGACACTGTGACGTTTAGAGGTGATGTGACTCTCGTTGACTGCGCGTACTCTGCTTTTCAAGCGGGAGCACTGCAAGCTGCTCCTGGCTGCTCTCGGCGAAAAAAAAAAGCGTTCTCACTCTGCCAACGGATAACAGTGCTCTTACTCTTGTTCCACCACTGAAACACGCAGGGTTAGAAGAGGGCACTTCCAGTGTGCTTTGGGTGCGTCTGTTTCCCAAATGGAATTCGCCATTATTGCCACCTAAAATTCTGTACCCTATTCATGCCTGCCACACCTAACGCATATAGGTTGCGCAGTGAAACCGACTTGTCGTAATCAACGCAGTGCTGGTGAGTATTTTTTACTTGGATTTCGGGAAGCGAATTCAGATACCTTTAAATTAGTCACTTCTCATTCAAATTCATAAGCCACCTTCGCTATTTATATGTTCAGCTTCATGATTTATTCAAATTACTCTTGCGAAGAATAATGGCGAAAAAATTATTGTAAGATTCTGGCACCATTTACAGTGGACAGCTGTTGTCCCTTATGAAGAAAAAGAGAAGACGACGCTATCGTAAAACTACATCCTCTTTAAAAACAGTTATGGTAACACATTGTAAGTCTAGAAAAATAGAAATTGAAAATTCCGCAAACATACACTGTCCCGCAACAAGCGCCCAAACAATGAGGAACTCGTACTGGTGGAGCACAAACAGAGGATAGGTTTTCAAGTGAAGGAACACTGCAGTCAGTGGTGTTGGCAAGCCTAACATCAGTGAAGGCCCGTGGAAAAGAACTGTTTACAATAAAAAGCTTTTGAGAATGTTGTGAACATGTTGTGCTCACTGGGTTCGTGCAAAGAATGCTCGTATGTAGACTAGGCAGCTCTTGCCAAAAATCTGTGATCGCTTAGCGATTGCAGCTCTCACAGTTCGGTAAACAACGTTATTTGGAGATCGCTCATACAGTCCACGATCTGGGCAGTTGTGATCGTCCTGAACGAAAATAAAACGATTCAGGAGTGTGTTCTTTCAGGAATGTCACATCAAACTCATCTAAGATATTTCGTCAGCGAAAGCCTCATTGCTTTCCTTTTCACTGGATGGTACTGATCACCCACGCATACACTCCCAAAGCCCGCACCTGAAATCGCTCACCTTTGCCTTCGAGAACGGAGGCGTTGTACGCTTTCTGAGGCTCACGAGGTTTCGCTATGCCCACGGATTCAGCCCACCGAGGTCAACCAGGCGACCTTGTCTTGTGAAGACGGCCTCATATGACGTCACATCATATCACGTCAACGTGATGTCGCAATTTTGGCTTATCTATGACGTCATTACAGAATCAGAATCTTTTTTTCATCAGTTTGTGTTGGCGTCGCCTCCGAAGGCCGCTGTTTATTTTTGATGAGGGGTCTAAGGCCTCATATTGACGCATTTTTAGTCAGCCGCTTTCACAAACACTGAGATCGCCATCACGATTTCTCAGCGTCTGTTCTCAGAGGCCCCTCCGTGTTCGTAACGCGCCCACCCCTACAACGTCGTGCCACCACACGGGAATCGTGTCAACTTTCTCAATTACCCGGTAGCCCGAGTGACAAATCGGTATCGGAGTTCACAACGTGATGTCATTTAATGCAAAACAAAAGCCAAACTGAAGCAATAAACAAAACCACAGGTGTGTTAGTAGTGTCAAGTATAAAAACTACGCATATTCTCAGGATTCTTATGACAATCCAATCCGCAGTGCCAGAGTTACCTTTAATAAATGTTGTAAGAAGCTCTATGACTTCAGTGTTATTTATGTTTACGCTTCTTGAGTCATTTGAGGTACGCTCGTGCCTACGTTATCACCCAGATGAGGTGGACGTGAAAGCCGATTCGTAATAAGGAAGTAGCATTGAGACAATTTTTTTATATGTCAAACCATACTTTATGATTTTGTAAAAGCTCGTTCCCCTTCTTTTAAGCCGTTACCGTTTGTTCCACTGAGAACCTTTTCGCAAGCAACCTTAATGTAACAAACAAAACAACAATTTCTTGTCACCCTGAATTATAAAATATTACTACTAATCTATAGGGTATGGCTAAAATTTTCCTGCAGAACGACAAATGAAACTAAGGAATTATCGCCTTTACGTCCGTCATGAGAAAGGTTTATTGTAAGCTACCAACGACAACTGAACAATAAAGCTGGAATTTCTCGTGGGATAGTTTAAAACTCGAGCGAAAATGAAACTTTTTCACGAAAGGCAGCTCTTTTGTGTCAAACTTGTGCAAACATTAAAAAAAGTATTTATCGACTTTTATAGCCACAAGTGCTACGAAACTTCAGTACAATGTAGCTGCGTGAAGAAAGATATGAAAACTTGCAGACAACACGACGAGCTGAACACGTAAGAGACTGTAATAAAGTTGTGAAAAGAAAGAAAACAGCGCTATATTAAAAGCTATATTATTAAGAATCGCAATGTTTGAACTGTCAAGATTACATCAGCTCTGTAAACACATTTTTTTTCTCTTTGGTAATGTGTGTTTGACCTAACGTTTACTGTCAGAAGTAGGTGGCGTTCCCGCCTTGCGTGGCATGGTTTCGGGATTTCGCGTTGTGCCTATAGCGCAGACCGAAATAGTGTCGCACAGTGGACATGGTGAAAGCGTCTCTTACTGTGACTCGCTTACGTGCTCAAGCGCACCGGAAGCGGAATATGCCAGGAACGCACGATAGCGGGCAAAGTCTTTGCGCTTACCACGTGTGCGCCAAGAAGCGCCAAGTTAGTATAGAAGCACGACCTTTGCGCACTGTGGAACACGAGGCAGGCAGACATGCACTCGCATTCACACAAGCATGCATACGAGCACACATCTGAACACAGCAACAACGTTCTCGCGTCTAGTTATTTTGCTGGTCGTTCGAAGAAAAAAGACGTGAATCCATCCGAAAATACTCTTCGTGAGAGCAGCTTCATGCGTAATGGCTTGTACGAGGCAGTTGTCATATATCCTTTTTTTTAATTTCTTGACAGGACCCTTTCCATTCGTCCAATAGTTTTCTACTTGGAATGGCGCACTTTACGGTCGCGTTGCACTTACCACCAGTACCGCCACGCAGTGAGAAAATGAATTTAACCGTGGAAGGTGCCTTTCATGATGTAAGCAAAGTCGCACTTACGAGACCACATCGTCGTTGTTGGGCTTTCGTTTTACGGATGCCGAAATTTTGTTCTTTTACCTGCTTCTTGGTCAACGCTTGCGGTGTGTGGTATCTAGACGAGCCCATGGCGCCCTCGATATCCAGCTGTAAATGTACGGAGGTCCTAAAAGCAGTTGAGAGCCAAAAATAGAGCGGCACGATGATGACGGGGAGGAAAAAAAAAAGAACGAAGCCCATGGTTTCGTTGTTCGTGATGCTCTTTGCGGGAAGCTGAAACACTGCAGTCATAATTTTAAACAAAGGGGAAAAAAACTCAGCGCTCGTAGATAGACTCTGAAACGGTGCCACGTGGCGTGATACCCCGCCTGGTACTTCTCGTTGTAATGGACTGTATACACTGACAACGGCGAGTACACCGCACAGCAACCGGCCGGAGCCGCGGAAGGAAAAAAATTCCTACATCCCGCTTTAATCTCTTGAGCTTCCCTGTTTTTTTCTACTATTTTTGATCGGGATTTAATTCCTCGTTATTTCAAGCTCACTGTTCCTTCCTGTTTTTTCACTCGCTTGTCTTGGGCGTTCAGAGGGGCGAGCGCGCATCGTTTCTCACTGTTACCGGCCGTAGTGGTTGGTTGTAAACGCTCTCGCAGATGGCTGAGCTGAAATGTTCCTCCATCACTTCAACTTTGTCTTCGCCTTTTATCGCTTTCTTCCGGGGGTGATGTCTCGAGTTCCATTTAACGAAACACTAGCTAGTTGTTTCCAAGAGTTGTGGCTAGCCTCCTGCGATGTTCCCGTTTAGTGAAGAAGGGCCAGACGCTCCTTCTTTGTTTATTCCTGGTCGTATTCCACGTTGGTTTTCAAAGCGGCACTCTATAGTTAGGGAGGAGTTTAGCGAGGGCTTCGGGACATCGTGGCTGTATACTTCAAATCCTTGCTGTCATTTGTTTCGCTGTCCTAGGCAAGTTGAATTGCACGATAGTTATCATTTCTAGAAATAAATCGCGCATTGATGACAGAGAAGCATTCTGTATACTGATAGGCTAGTTTGTCAGCCATGGTACAGATGAAGTAGCGTACAAAATACACATCGACACGCGCATGAAGAAGATGGAAACAGCAGAGCTTGGGTTTTCGTCTTTTTATGTGTGTGAATGCGTCCGTTGTGCGCAGGTTCACCAATTTATCTGAGTTATGGCAATACCTAGTAGTTTTTCTTTTTTTTTTCTATGCACTCATGACAACACAGTCCTGTAGCTGGGGTGGGGGGAGCTAAAAGCCCAGCCCTAGCGCCCCTCACAGAAATTCTGATGGTATAAGGTGTTTTACCGAGGAAAAATAATGAAATAGGTATTTTTCAAGGCTTTCAACATCTAAGAGTGTCCCCCCCCCCCGCCCCCCCCAAAAAAAAAAGTTAAGGCTATGGGTCTGGGCCTACGGAACTCGAAGGTGCGCTATAAAAAAAAAGCAAGCTTGCAAGGAGGCTTCCAGCCGAAGTGCTGCCAGTAACACAGCACATAGCGGCTCTGGTACACATAATAAAGAAAGACATAGCCAAAGGCATCTTCCAATTTGAGCTTATATACATATACGCAAACGTATAAAAATGGTCTGAACACTCATATCAGTAGCAGGATATCAATTCGCAGTCGTTCTCTGCACGAACAACGAACGCGAAGGTAAGTTTCGGATGGATTGAATCTGCGTCGCTCCTCAATACAAGCGCAATACGTGTCGGTGGGGCATGTACTCGTTGAACTGATTTCCTGCTGAGCCTGGAAAGGGTCGGGAATGCGAAACCGTCCTTGAGATGATGAAATTCACAGTAAGCAAGCTTGCTAGCGCAAGCATTGACCGATTTGCGGCTATGAACACGCAGCTCAATATCCCCGGCGTCACTTGTGCCGCTACGCGCCATCGTTTTTGCATGGCCTCCGTGAATCACCCATGAATCACGGAGGCAGTGCTAAACCAGGCGAGGTGCAGAGGCCTTGCAATGCCTCTGATTCTGGGACTGTAGTCTAAAACCACGTTAGGTTAAGCCTTCGGAGAAGGCACGGGGTAGGATGAATACATCGACTGATCAAAAAGAATATTCACCCGACACGGTGATCTAGTTACTAAGACACTCGGCTGCTGCCCCGCAGGTCGCGGAATCGAATCCAGGCCGCACTTTTGATGGAGGCAAAATGCTTTAAGACCCATGTGCTTAGATTTAGGTGCACGTTAAAGAACCCCAGGTGGTCGAAATTACCGGATCCCTTCACTACGGCATCTCACATAATAATGTGGTGGTTTTGGGATGTTAAACCCCAAGAATTATTATATTAAAAAAAAGGCTGCTTTCGCTTTGGGTTGTCTTGGGTGAATGCATAAGAGATCCTGTGCGTGTGTGTGTTTTTTTTTCTCAAAAAATAGCCGCCATGGTAATTGGTGCTTTCCCTCTGTTATCGCCGCTTGCGCGGTGTTTGCATGTCATGAATGGAACTTGTGCTACCTGCATGACATTGAATACTCGATAGGAATGTGGCAACTACCAGATTTTCAAGAATGAAAGGGCTGGAAAACCAGATCAAGATTAATTTTGCTTGGCAGAAAGGCACCGGAAATGCTCGTTTTTTTTTTCTTGGAGTGCACAAACAGTTGTGCTTTGGTCATGGAGCGTAGCCAACAAGGCAATCAGATGACCTTTGAAACGTGGTAAGGAGAAAACCATGCTTGGTGGCAATGATGCTAGTTTAGTCGGATCCCTAATAGAACTCTTTAAACAAGACCTAAGGTGCATTTTGAAAACTGCTTCTCTTTTCGCATAAGCTTGCGGAGGAAAAAATAAACTTTAGCGTTACACTTTTCATTATTGTGGCAACAACAAAACCAACGCCACAACACAATGCCATTACGGCAAAGGCCGTGTAACCGCGCACAGCGACATCGTATGCGGCCGTAACATTTTTACTGGCGCTGACTGTCTTGCAGCGATGGCTGGCCCTTGGCGACACTCTTAATCCAACGAAATCTTTCTCGCATGGCGAGCGGAAACTAATTCGTGCATTTTCCGTGAACGAAAGTATATCGGGCTCCTTGCTTCCATTATATCGCAAAATCTTACAAAATTGAGCGGTCCTTTGATAGGATGCCTGTTATAATATTTTTTTTCTCATTCGTACATAATTCAGTAGTGACATCAGCGTGCAGTAGACAACACAAAGTGTCAACGATCTGCCTGAACAACTAGCTATTGCCACTGTTTCCGACTATGCTACTACCTTTCATCCGACACGTATACTTTCAGCTATCGTATCTGGGAACAAGCGGTCCACAAGCTAAAGGCCGGGTCCAACCAAGATAAATGATGTTCATCTTGACCGCGATGTATATGTGCGTTTCTTCTGCGTACAGCTCAGGTAGCGTGCGGCATATTGTTAGTTGCTTGCTGTGGGGCAAGAACATGCGGCCAGCTGGGGCGGGATCAGTAGATCCTAAAATATTGTAGCTTGGCGCGCTCGGGTGGCACAGAAATAAATTAAGCGATTTTTGTTTTCTTTTCCTGTGTGTGTGTTTTGCATAAGGGTGCCATTTCATTGTGTTCGATAATACCACGCAAACCAGTGAATGTTGAAGATTGACCAATCCGATCTTGATGAGCCTGTGGCAATAAGCGCAAGTGAAGAGGCTGCCTGGCAGCTGTAGCTGCAGGAAAGGTCAAAGACACGACGGGTTGGACCACTGGTTAACCGACTAGGAGGGAGCAAAGGAAGAGCCAACAGAATGAAGGAACCGGAGAAACCAATAAGGCATCGCGGGCTGCCTTTTTTTTCGGGCTGAACGTGCCAAAAGGATGATTGGGATGTGATACACAGCTCTTTTGCCTTTTTCTCTCCTGGGTCAATATAGAGAAAGCAAGAAAAAATGATTTAGAACGTGCAGTACATAGAAATTGAATTGATTAAGAACATCGTGGTGGAAAAAAAAAACCTGCAGAGGAATTGCGAGTGCTGCGCAAGCATTGCTAACGCTGGCAAAGAGTTGTGTATAGTGGTGCCCTGCCACGGATCAATTGCGTCGCGTCTCGTACTCGCAGAGCGGCGGGAAAAAGTCTGCAGCCGCGCGTGCGATTCTGCCGTGGTCGTCCACGTGGGAGTAGATGAAACGAGCCCGGTTGTGTCATGATCGCGGCGGCGGTTGTTTTCAGTGCCATTCACGTCCGCGCCTGGATTTGAAAGAGTGCGTGATGGTCCCCGATGGAGGCCTTCTATATCTAACTGGCTTTCGGACGCTGCTCGCTTTGACGAGAGCACTCACGCTTTTCGGCCGAGGCTATCAAGCGGCGGAGAGGAAACGCACTATGGAAAGGATATCTGTGCAGAAACGCCGTTCCCACGCTGCAGCGAGTATCCCGTACGTGTCTCTGTCGGCAGTGTAGGCTGTAGAGCGACATACCCGCTAACTTGAGCTTTTTTGCGGTTTTGATATAAGCATCGGGGCGCCGGCTCTCTGGGAGGCTTTGATATATGGAAAAGGCTTGCCTGGAAGGAAAGTGGGCATAAAAACGTTTCAGGGAGGATACGGAGAAAGTACTACGTGTGGTGCTCCCAAGTTGTCTATCGAAGAGTGGGACTCCAAGCTAGCCTGATGTTACAGGGCTATATGGGTGCGTTCGTGCAATAGTAATGAAGTGAACAAACAAACATAAAGTAATTGATAGCTCACAATGCTTAGAGACTGTATGGAATCACTGTCACGCAGTTCATTTTTAACGGCAGCTGATTACAATGCGTATTTAATGCATAGTACCAGTGAAATTTTCTTGTGAGGACGAGAACTCTACAGTATACTACAGTATGCAAGCTAGCGTAAAAGCATGCAAAATTGAATGGTGGCCGTGTTAGATCATGATCTCTGACTAGGATCTACACCTCTAAGCGTACACAGCAGATCTGGGCAATTTTTCGAAAATAATTTCTGTGATTAGGCTGGCACGTTACCTTTTCGCCCGCATTCTTTATGTTCCTGCGTGTACTGCAGCAAGTCGGCCCAGATTGCGTCTGCTCCTGGAAAAGGCACCGTTTTAAAAATGCAGTTTTATCAGCTAGGAACTGCATTTCAAATAAAACAGCTCCGCCGCGGTGGTCTAGTGGCTAAGGTACTCGGCTGCTGACCCGCAGGTCGTGGGATCAAATTCCGGCTGCGGCGGCTGTATTTCTGATGGAGGCAGAAATGTTGTAGGCCCGTGTGCTCAGATTTTGGTGCACGGTAAAGAATCCCAGATGGTCGAAATTTTCGGAACCCTACCCTACGGCGTCTCTCATAAAAATATAGTGGTTTATGGACGTGAAACTCCACATATCAATTATTTCAGATAAAATAATCTAAGCTCAATGTGAAATCTCTCGCGTGCAGTAAACCGATGCTGCTATATATTTTCATAAATCACGCTTTGTTGATAAGGCTGTGGTATAGATGCTATCACCATATTAAACCAAAGATACGATCAGTGAATGAAATTTGCTTGAACACTTATGAATACACGGAACTAAATTGGTTAAGGTTGGCTGTTTGTTTCGCTCGCTCAATGCGGTTAAGTTTGCGTGCTTTATAAAGCAACACACACCTAAGGCCAGGCCCTGAGACGCCTTTTTGAGCGTGTTATGTGCATTTTCGCAATCGCAAAACATCACTAAAATGAGTACCCAACTGCATTGATATTCGCGGATCTGAAATAGCTGATCCATAATTTCACTGGAGTGTACTCCTGCGATTTGTCACAACTTACCAAAATGATCACCGCTTTTTTGTTCTCCTCAAACTCTCAGATTTGTCCGACCTACGCGATTGTCCGATAGATCAGTGGCTACGGCGCTCTGCCAGAGACCCGATGGTTGCAGGTTTGATCAGGGCCGTGTTCTTTCGGCGGAGACGAAATGGTCGAGGTCCGTGTGCTGTGGGATGTCAGGTTAAAGAACACCAGATGGTCAACATTTCTGGAGTTTTCCTGGAGCTACGGCGTCCTCACTTTCCTTTTGGGACGCCAATTCCCAGATGTTATTATTATCTCTGCCCACGCGACTCAGCCTAGTTTACTGTTGATATACTCGCAAAATCCAAAGTTACCATTTTCGCATTTGCGACACCTCGTGAAAACAAGATATATAGGAACTGAATCTAAGCGCTAAAGGAGTTGCAGAGCACGCGGGAAATCGTGAGACACTAGAGTGAAGTGAAATCATAGCAATAAAAGGCGACGTAAAAATAAATAAATAAAAATCAAATAAATGAAAAGCCCCCCCCCCCCCCCCCCCCGTTGTTGTCTTTGGCTAAGGTACATGGCTGCTGACCCGCAGGTCGCGGGATCGAATCCCGGCTGCGGCAGCTGCATTTTTGATGGAGGCGAAAATGCTGAGGCCCGTGTGCTCAGATTTGGGCGATGATATTATTATATGTGGGGTTTAACGTCCCAAAGCCCCCATATGATAATATGAGGCACCGTAGTGAAGGGATCCAGAAATTTGGACCACCTGGGGTTTTTTTTACGTGCACCCAAATCTGAGCACACGGGCCTACAGCATTTTCGGTTCCATCGAAAATGCAGCCGCTGCGGCCGGGAATTGATCCCGTGACCTGCGGGTCAGCAGCCGAGTACCTTAGCCACTAAACCACCATGGCGGGGCATCTAATTTGGTTGCACGTAGAAGAACCCCAGGTGGTTGAAATTTCCGGAGCCCCCCAGTACGGCGTCTCTCAAAATAGTTTGGTGGCTTTTGAACGTTAAGCCCCACATATGAACTCATAAGTGAAAAAAGAAAGCAGTGTATAAAAGCTTAAGCTGACGAATATTTTTTAACACACGTGTTCGCACTTTTTTGTAGTGACGTCATGAATCGACCGCGTGGTGCCTTAGCGTTACAGAAAGACTACAGTTGAACGAAACGCGGTTGATTGCAGGCTCACCGGGCACAACTATTCCGTTGAGAGAGAAGTCGTACACGCCGAGTGTCCCTCACCGCACTCTACACTGCGCAGTCGCATTTTCCCCGGGACATCCGTCACGTGAATCCTTCCGGCAATAGATGTTTCCCTGTTGCGCTCATCACTCACTGTGTGGTGGCCAAATATAGTTTCCGTCTCTACTTTCCAAGACATGAAAACACTGAAGACTGCAGGGTGGCGCGAGTGCATTGCGTTCAAAGTTAGCGTCGCTTATTGCACCACTAAAAAAAAACGAATACCGAAGTCGCACTTTGTGTCGCAGACTTGCGCTCCCAAAGAGCTTGTCCATTAGCATCCCGTTCTTATCCGGCAAAGTCAGCACTGGTGACCATCGAGCGTGTTTCCTCGCTGGTATGAAGTGCTTCCGCTCGCAAATTGCGCCGGAAATGGCCACCGCGACCGCTTTCGGTCTTGCGCGTATGAGTGGCCCGCGTCCGGCATGTGTATTCTCGGCCGCTGACGGCCATCGGTCTCGCCGCTCACAAGCGGTAAGTTCTGGACAGTTTCAGCGCGCCAAATGAGGCGGTGTTCCGCTGCGCAGTCATTCTAGAACCCATCAGGTTTCGCCATCAAACCTCATGAGGTCTTTCTTTCTTCTTTTCCGCGACGTCGGGTGGAGATTAGCTGACAAATTTTAAAAGCGGCAACCTGTTTCAGCTTTGTTTTTATTGTTCTCTGAGATTGACTGTGTGACAGGCTTCTGATGATTTTTGGCAGATTGTATTGAAGCCACTGGCGTTAAGCCAAGACAAATAATTGTCTTTGAAGTTATCTTGCTCATGTTGTGTTAAGCTCCGTGACTGCTGGAAAACTAGTACCGCTTCCACGTAACCAATGTCTTCGGTTGAGCTAACGATCGGGAATGCCCGTGGAAGAAAGCCAGGATTGTGCACTCATAAAAAAAGTTAGTGCTATTTACAAACTTGGAGGTATACAGTAAAGTGCTGTGAAAACAATCGCTACCTAAGTAGTAACTGCAGCTAGTATACTACAGACATTTACTACTTCTGGTATGCTTTTGAGGGAGTAAATGTCTGTGGTGTATACTACCTGCAGTTACTACATAGTGAATGTGATGACAGAACTTTACTACCTCAAAATTTTGTAAGTGGCACTACCGTTTTTTAGTAGTGTGTAGTTTCTTCGCGTGACGCATGCGTAAAGCAGGAATGGCAAGTTGTTTACGGTTAGTATAGTAGGCGTTTACGAAAGAGTCATTGGGAGCAAAGGACGAGAGTCAAGTTCAAGGAGAAGGTGATAGTTAGGCAGTTTTATTTTTGAGTAATGCGACTAATGCTGAGGTTCAAAAGGAGAGATGTCGTTGCACTTACGGTATGCGCGTCAAGAATCAAGATGCAGGTCAATAATTGGTGTGTTCCGATACTAACCGTAGATGGCCAAATAGGCAGCTGAATAAACGGCGGCCATCTCAAGTCCCATTCCTATTTTCACGTAGCCGGCATAGTAGACAGCTCCGAGAAGACCGCATTGTGGACAGATACGATGCAGGCTTCATTGCTGTCTAAACAAGACGGCAGCTCAGCGAATCGCTCAGATAGATCAAATCTCGCCGGAATGGTCGTCTGCACACAAGCAGGTGCTTTCCAAGACGCTCATGAGTAACGTTTATTTGATTTCGTTTTAAACACGAAATAGGTCGGAAAATGCTTCTGTTACGTTTGTTTATTATAGCTTTTTTTTTTCGACGCAAGGTGGTGCATTGTCGCGTAAAAGCTGTCCAGAAGAGTTCCCATTCTCGGACAGCATGGGCTCGGTGCTGTCTTCTAAGCAGTCTGCGTAGACTGTCTGCGTGCTGTCTAAGAATCGGAACACAGCCAATGTAGGTCATGATACTAATGAAAAGTACAGTTTTTTCTTGTACGAGACTAATGATTTAATATATATAGGGATGTCATCGTCGCTGTTGAGTACCACCGACTCTGTGTGAACTACTGTTAACACAACTGACAAGTCAACACCATTCTCTTCGTACTCCTCGCTTTATTTTCTTGGTAGTGAATGATGTAGTAGTTTACACTGTTGCTTTAATACTTTTTTTTTGTGAATACATTAACGATGCATTCATGTTGCGTATCAAGAAGATCAATATGACCAAATGTCATAAGTAACTCGCTAAAAGCTTTCGCAGCATTAGTCTCCCAAGTAGCGAGAAACGAAAGCCAGTATGCGTGCTGCTTTTTTTCATTAGCACCAGCGCTCACTATCGTGTTTTGAAATCAATATGTAACTACCAAGTGAACTAACTACTATTTGTTTCATTCAATCTCAAACTAAAGCTGCTCTCGACTTTAGAGGAAGCCGTGGATTGAATAATTTGGATGACGCTAAGGCCGATGCTATATCAAAAGTCTAGGTGTGGTTCACTTTGAATCCTACTGCCAGCAAACCAATAACCATGTCATTTTAAATTAGTGTTCACGCTTTTAGTCTTGAAGATGGCTAAGTTTCTGTGCTTCTAGTCACACAAATTAAAATAATGTAGCAATAAGAAAAAAAGTGCGGTAGGGCTCGTTTCGGTAGAAAAACCCATTCTGGGGGAAAAACGGCCCCTGGAAATGGCTAGCCGGAGAGGCAGTCGCAACCCAATGTCGAGGTCTCTCCTGATGTGTCCCGCGCACCACTGTCCGTAAATAGCGCTTATATAGACAAACTAAAGCTTGCCACAGATTGTGCAGCCAGCCAGAAGAGACAGCTATGACCGGCCGAAGCAGAGCCCAAGCAAGCGAGGACTCCTTCGCCCCCCCTCCACATGTGTCCAGCCTATACGTACTGCTTTCTCGTTTTCTCAAGCCACCTCCCTCTTCACTTCTTACCATTTGCCCGGCACTTCCCCAATCTTTATACTACCCTCGCTCCCTCGCTCCTTCCGTTCGCGTTCCTTAACGGCTAAAAGATGACCACGTCCGGTGCACAGACCGTTTGTGAACGGAGAGGGAGAGAGTACTTCCATACAGTGCGGTTTTGGGGAGACCAAAGAAAAACAAAGATGCGGATAGTAAAGGAAGGGCTAGATATTGCTTCCTCGTAGCTTCTTCTGCCGCCGGTTCATTTTTTCTCGCCTTCTATATCTTTTTTTTGTATTTATGTCGTACTCAGCCCGACATTTTTGTCCGGCGTCTCTTAAACCCTCCCTGCGCCTCTGCGGAGAAGGATGGCCGTCTTCTCAGTTGGCCTTCGCTCGGCTTTCCGTTGATCAGTGGTCGGTCGTGGCTTCTGCGGTTTGTTGCGTCTTTCGATGCTCGTTTTCTGTGTCACTATTTTGCGTGGTTGCGAAAGGAGCGGTTTGCCGCTCGGTAGTGTCAGGAAGAAACCTCGCGCGCTCTCTTTCTTGCTCTCTATCCCATCCGCAGTGGATCTCCGACCGCCACTGATGTACGAGACGCCACGGACAGGAGAACGAAAGAAGGACGTAGAGTCGCGGCCGGGTGGCCTTTTATCCTCCGTCTTTTCCCTTCTCTCAAAATGCTGCGCGAGGCAAGAAAGGTGCACGAACGTATTTAGGGCAGAATGGGAGGAAGGTCGGGTCGCAAAACGAACATCTTCCATACCTGCCTGCCGCACTTGTCCTCGTACTGATTCACTTTTGTTCTTGTTGTCCTTGTTGTCGTCAGTGATCTCAGTATATAGACCTGTGTAAAAGGGAGTAAGAAAAAAAATGCTTGAAAAGAACTTTTGTACATTTTTTCTTCGTTCTTCATATATACTGCCAGGACCTATGTGCGAGCTCCGGTGCTCTGGTGTGGTCATCGGTTAGAATATTGTATAGAAACTTCGGGGTTGTTTAAGCTAGACACATCTGAAGACCGTCGAGACGAAGAAGCGTGGGAGCAATTCCGCACAGGCAAGTCGACACGATGATTTCGGGGAGCACTCATTGGGGGTTCATTTATCTAATACTACCTATATTTACACAATGCACTAAGTCACAAAGACAAGACATAGAAAATGATGGCATACCCCTAAACTTGCATGTCTGGTTTCTGTTAGTGAGATGCGCAGTCGACCCTAAGTCCGCTCACACCAAAAAGGGCCCGAGTCGCCGCTTGAATAGTGTTTTCCAGCATCTACGGGCGCGTGGCAAGCCGAGGATCACCAGTCCCAACACGAGTTTTCATGGTCGCTTGAAGTCTGCCTCGCAACAAAACTGTAGCGGCTTTTTGAAACGGGCACATTCTCTAAAACGGCCTTGACGCGCAAACAAGTGTTCAAATGTCGCTCCCCGATTGCCCCGGAGAACGCAAGTGGCGGTTTGCTCGTTTGCGGTGGTGGTGGTAGTGGTGAGAAGAGGAGAAAGGCACCTAATTTTTGCAGCCCGGTCAGAAAGGCGCGGTGCCTGGTTTGGTGCGAAGCGCAATGTAACCGACTAGATGCAGCTAGCCTTTTCTGTCCAGACTCTCATTCTTCGTCGAGGCGCTCTCCTGGAGACAAGTCGTTAAATAACGCCTCGAACGAGAGCATCTGGCAAAGAACGAACTCCAGCTGTAGCTGAAAAAGAAAAAAAGCTTTCCGCGAGACATTGCATTCGCGACAATATCATTCACAGGCACGTTTGGGCTCGCCTGAGGGTCAACAGGGGATGCAAGAGTGCGGGGGAAAACGTTGGCATCGGTCTGCATCACCAGAGCATGGCTTATTTCTTACCATTTACAGCAGTTTTACACACACAAAAAATGATGGTGGTGACCGCGCATCTGCCCTGTCCAAGAAAGCAAAACGCATGGGTATATCTTGAGCAGCGTGTTATGGTGCAGCGTGTGTTATGCTCACTGAGCTTTCAACTTCGACTTGTTGGTGTCCATTGAACGTTGTGCGCAGAAGGCTCAGGCATCACCAATGAAGAAAGACTCAAGGTTAGTCTGTATGTTCATTCCTTACGCCTGAGGGCGTATCTGACGCACGAGATTTGCCGATTTCCCTTCATTCGGTCACTCCATCATATGTGGGTTTAGCGGTAATGAAGCACCTGACAGATTTGTCCGGAGTGCTTTGGTATTTAGGCCAACAAAGAAGACTTCATGATACCATCATCATCTTTCAAGAGAAGCAATCCGCAGGTATTTCCACCCTTTGTAGTTGACACCTCACCAGTCATGCCTGACAAAAGGGCTAAGAGGAAAGGCTTTTTTGTTACATGGCATTCGGACCGTGTCAGCACGTACACTTGCATAGCTGCACAAGCACAGACTCTCTGCGACGTCATTTTGCCCAGCTTCCAAAACCTGTGGGAATATAGAACACTATTTGCCTAACTGTCGTGAATTTATGACAGCTGGTCAATGTTTATTTGGAGATCTAGAACGTTTAGGCTCGCCATACGACAGTGTAAGTGATGTTGTTCCGTGTGGTCACTGGACGTTCGTAAAGGAGGTTTCACGACTATTCTCGCAAATTCTGACCGTTACACACCCCGCATGTGAACTGGTCATGAGTAACACTTACGTTGGGGTGTGATGTGGTGACAGGGGAAGGGGGGGGGGGGGGGTCAGGCACAACACTGTATGCGGAATGGATCACAGACCACCGGCTTGAGCATGGTAGGGTCGTACTGTGCGCAACCCTCTGGTAGCATGCCCGTGCTTTGCTTTAAAACGAACATTAGTTCCACATACTGAAAGAAAGAGTAAACCGGGTGTGTAAATCGCCTGCAAAGTTCGCAAGGACAAATTCGCCGGAACATACATAATCTTTATCCTAATCCATAAGTGCCGTGTCATGGAGCCGAATACGAACGATAGCTGTGCTAGCATATTAGTGCTCCTCCCAAGACAAGTATCCCCTTGGCCTTGTACTCGCAATGGTCATCTAGTGGCTGAGGTTCCGCACTGCTAAGCACTAGGATGCGGATTTAATTTCTGGCCACGGCAGCCGCATTTCAATACGGGGGACATGCCGGAGCATCCCTGTAAATACTTAGATTTCGGTGCACGTTAAAGGGTCCTTGACACGGTGAGCTAACAATTTCCTGTTTCCAGCAAAAAATAGAAGTACAGTGTCTATTGCGGTCTTAAATACACGAAAAATTGTATGGGAAAATATTCCAGTCTGAAATGCGCCCTGTAAGTCCCTAGCTCTAAAACCCGCCCACTGCCGGTGCCCATGCCCCATTTTGCCTTGGCGTGCGTGAAGTCATGTGGGGCATGAAATAGAGTCGTCGTGTGCCATGAAATCATCACCTGATCTAAATAATTTCTTTGTGAATGTCGTACCCAACAACTGTGATATAGCTCAATTGCACGCGCAGCTTACTGCAGAATGAGACCGGTTACTGGATTGCAGACCCTCGCCGAGCAAGGAGCTTGTCATGTCATTGCATGCGAGTGCGTCAGGGTTGCCTGACTTTCTGGTCGCTTGCATGTTTCTAAAAAAATAGGCTATTATAAATTAGGTGCTTCACGAAATGTGCCAAAATTTCGTGAGCTTGTTTGCTAACGCACAAGGGTTAACCTGCACAACACAGATTATCAGGAAAAACTGGGTGTCTTGGCCCTTTAAAATATCGAGTGGTCAAAATTCACATCTACTTCGCACTATGGTCATATTCGGGTTCTAGCGCGTAAAAATAGCAGATTACTCGCCTCTTTGCTACACAAGTCGTTTTTATACATGTTTTTGACTTCAGAAATTTTCGTACAAGATCCGTGAATTAGAGCGCTTAGTCTGTATGCAAAAAATAGAGGAAAGCTATAGGCTTGTTGGTAAGATATCAAATATCACTAATACCGATGTTAGGCACATCATTTTTTAGTTGTCCAGCCGATCAAAAGTTCGCTTACGAACGAAAATCTCTGCGAATAATGATGCCATAAAGCCTCTCAATCTACCTTCAATATACTTATGGAAGCTGTATAAAATCCACGAAAAAACACTTTTCGGCAGTTGGTTCTTTATTGATGAAACAAAGTTAAATACCTACCCCCTTTATGGAACATTCTCCCGACCCGTTTTCGACCGATGGCGCCTCCATCATACCACGCAATGTCAGAATCGTGCGCAAACCAAGCGTCCCTGTTTCTAAGATAATCCACGGCACACATCTTTACTATAATGGAAACATTGGTGTGATCGACGCATGTCCCGTCGCTCGTAGTCGCTATTTCGATTTTCGGGCAACGTTCGATGATGATGATGATAATGAACGTACATTGATCTATTCGTTTTGCTACTATTTCTGGCTCACGCAGCGATAATAACAAATGCACCAGCCGAGCCACCAATTCCTGGTCCTCTTTGAAATAAAAAAATAGCAATCGCATGAAATCAACCTTATCGTAAATGCATGGGAAGCAGGAGAAGTTCGGGCTTCTTTTACAATCTCAAACGTGGAGAATGGTTGGGAGGACACGTACATGTCATAAATGACCTGTGGTCTGACGGATTGTAGTCGAAGCCGTGCATGCAAGTTGCAATGATGAAGGCATCGTACGGGACGAGGGGGCTTTGATTTATCGTACTTTGAGGAGTTCCGCTATTACCCAAACTACGTTGAATGATGAGTATCACGGCATCGTTCGCGCACGCATTTAGTTAACCTCATTCTCCAATTTGCTAAAGTGTTTCACAACTGCTGTCGACGTGTTTCCCGACGCGACACCTCCCACGGGCTTTTAAAGATGTTATTTAACATGTGATCCTGAAATGGCCAGGACAATGGGAGGCGTGCTTCTTTTCACTGCTCAAAAGTGTTGTCGTCCTGTGTCGCTGTGCCTCGCGTAACGTGAAATATGTAGCTTATACCAGTGGTCTCAAACTAACTTTAGTCAGTGGGGTGCAGCGACGCAATTTAGTCCCGCAAAGACTGGTACAAAGAAAGTAAAAGTGGAGGGTATTGGGGTAGGGTAGCTTGTACATATTGTCAGTAAATGTCACAATTCGTGAGAAAAAGTTTTCCATATCTCTTTTATAGCTTATTTTTTAAGGAGAATAGGCCCCAGGGTACCAACAACACGTCGATATCGATCGCCAAAACGACTACGATCTAGAGGCCCATTATGATGTATAGTTTTGGTTTCACGGTTACGTTTTAATACATGGTAACCACATTGGGTGGTTACGAAAACAGTGCCTACGACCAGTGTGTCCTAGGAAGCTCACAAACGTACTTATTGAAAAAAAGAGGGGGCTGAAGACAGTCATGTACTAGCCGCGGGCCGCAAGCGGGAGGTTTGGGGGCTGCCTGTCTGAGACTCCTGGCCTATAATAACCCACCTATAACAGCTATACTGTTTCAGTGCAGCGATGGGTACGAATTTCATTTTCCTTTCCATCCTGTTTTATATATAATCACGAGGTCGTAACGGAGAAGGCGTATTACGCGCAACACCAGCTGGAGCAGATGAAAACTTTATTGAGCTAACTTGGTCCGTTGTAAAATGAATACGTGCTGTTAACTGATACAGACGATCACAGTTGTCGGCCGTCTGCAATATGATCATCGGTGGAATGCCTCGCCTTTTGTACATCAGTGACCGAACCTTCCAACGTTATCTCTCCTTCCTGTTTTTTTTTATTTATTCAACTAAAAAGTAAATAGTGGAGTTGTCACTATCGCGTAGCGACGGCTATCCCTTTCTACTTGGTTGTTAGCATATAAAAATTGGGAAAGAAAAGTATTATATATACATATACGCAGCCCACTGTAAGGTAACTTAAAAAATTGTCGTTCGAACAGAGCTTACAAAAAAAAAAAAGCCGCTTGTGCTCACGTAAGCTCTCGATTACATGGGACTATTTGCGTCCTGCTCGTAATTTTAGCGAAACAACCTTAAGCAGTCGCGAAGCTTCTCGTACAGTGTGGCTGTACCTGGGTTGGCCGTTGTTAACAGTTGTTTTTGTATACTTTATAGAAAAAATTTGAATACACCAAAGTAAAGAAGTAATGGTGCGTAGCAATATTTTGTCTACTAACAATCGCTTGCTATTGCTACTTGTAAGGCTGCGTATATTCGATCATTGATTTTAGCACGTCTATAGATAAAGAGAGAGAGAGAGAGAGAAAAGAAGCAAAACGGGGAGTGTAGGGAGGGTTAACCGACGAGCCTCAGGTTCGTAGGCATGTACCGGGTTCTGCCTTGGGGAAGGGACCATATAACCTGGCGGCAATAAAGGCCGCGTTTTTTGCCCACCTTTGTCAAGCAAGACGCCTTGGCTGACTACAGTGAACACAAAAAATAATTTCGGACAAATGTTTCGTGGACATCGGTACTCGGCCCGGTTATTCACCTAGGACAGATGGGTGCTCTGCTGAAAAAAAGCAATGAACGATTTGAAATAGAGGGCGCAAAGAAGGCGACGGGCGAAAAGGGACACACACACACACACACATGGCGGCTCCTGTGTGCGTGTCTTCCTTTCCGTTCGTCGTGTCCTTTGCGCCTCCTATTTCAAAGCATGCAATGCCAGTATGCCCAATTGTTCATTCTCCCAATGAGCGAGCAACTGCACAATATCGAAAGCAAGTACGGTGCTTACAATGCTCGCTAGGGGCCGATGAAGCTTACAGTGAAGTGTACGTACGCTGGTGCAAACACTGCGGAGAAGCGCTCGACGACTAACAGCGGCCTTGCGGCACGATATACGGGTCTGGTCATTGGCGCTCTACTGCTTTTGCTTTATGTAGGGGTTCCCTAGTGTTATCGTTGGATCCGTCGCAGAAACGAGAGGACTACAGTGCGCATAAAGGAGTGAAATAAGGTAAGGGGAATGAAGCAGGAGTGCCGAATGACGAAGGATTGTATTTATAGACCACCGAGGGCGTTGCGTCGCGGTGACGTCGTTGGTTTATGACTGATCGATCGCAATGGACTGTAGCTTACGCACCCCTAGGCGTCTGGCCATGAGCCTTAGTAAGATCACGTCTTGTTCATCGATCGCGAAAGAAGGGGCCTTGTGTAGTTGCCACCGACCTAAACACGCCCGCTTGCTGGGTATAGCGTTCGATAACTCCTTGCACTGCATCCAAAGGTGTAAGACCGCCTCGTGTTACGTTCTTTCCCTAAAGAATATTTACACCGTGTGTAACTTCACTGGATCAAAAACTCTACTCCTACCGGCATGTGAAAACGGTGACTTGACTGTAAAGTTCTGGTTTGTGGAGGTGAAAGAGTAAGAATAAATTAATAAGTATGGAAGCGTAAGCAAACGCGGCCCGCGAACACGAATGAAAGGCGTACATTCGAAAGAGCATATTGAAGTTTGGAGTTTGAAGTTTGAAGTTTATTCATCATCATAGTTTTAAACATACATCACTTATCCAGTGGTTGAATGGAAAGGGGTGGTGAAAAGGCAACTGAATGCCTGACAATGCACCGATCCCCGCCCAGACCACAATAATGCACAACACTCAGCATGTGTGTCTAGAGCATAAATACATAGATTCAATACAGTGAAATATACAAAGTGTAGACGTAGAGCGTGGAAAAGATAAGAAATAATTACACATCTATAAATGCACTCTTTACACATAAAAGCCCTTTAAAATCCTATAAAAACAAAAACGTAGTTGTGAACAGTTGTGAGGAAGTGAAAAATTTACAGTGCGTTTCAGCAAAGCTACACGAGTTGCACTTCATTAACACACAAAAAAGACATATCACGTTTGAAGCATGAGTAGATAAGCGTGTATCTTCTTTTTGAAAATTTCTGGGGATGAACTTTCATTCACTATGGTGGTGGCCATGGTATTTGAGTTTAAAAACGAAGGAATAAGGTGCGCTAGCTTTTGTCTACCGTAGTTGGTCCGAGTCCTCTCACTGTACTAGGTGGTTCTTCTAAAGTACATTGGTAGTTTCCGGGAGTAAGCATCATGAAATTTAACTGCGTTTGATTTGATTTGATCGTAAATGACTGTCGCTAGCTTTTTATGAAAGATATTTTCAAATGTTAGGATTCCATGCTTAAGGAAAAGAGGAGCAGAAGGCGTTCGACGCGGAACATTCTCGATTATACGTAGCATTCTTTTTTGCAGTCGGTGAATCCCAATTTTATTTGTTTTTGTTGTCGAGCCCCAGATTAACAGGCAGTATTGTATGCGGGAATAAACTAAAGCGTAGTAAAGTTGCTTTGTCACCCAAAGGGGTAGAAAGAACCTAATTTTTCCAATCATACCAATGGACCGTGATACCTGGTTACGTAGTTTATCTATGTGACTAGACCAGTTCAACGTATCGTCAAAAATGACGCCTAAGAACTTTTTAGTCTGAACTCGCTCAATCGAAACTCCTCTGAATGACAGCTGCGTATTACGAAGAATGGAATGGTTTCGAGGGTGAAAAATAATGTACTTTGTTTTCTTGGTATTTAGTTCTAACTGATTTATTTTCAACCATAGAGACATATTGTTAAGCCAAAGGTTAGCTTGTTTTTCTATACTAGAGATATCCTGACCGGAAAAAAATACATTAGTGTCGTCTGCGTATAATATAATATCTGCTGTTAGAGGTACGTTTACGATATCGTTTATATATAATAGAAATAGAAGTGGCCCAAGTATGGAGCCCTGTGGGACGCCATAATTTATCTTGCCCAATTCAGACTTTGAGTGTTTCATATCAGTATATTGGAACCGGTTACTAAGGTAACTTCTTAATAAATTAAGGGAGACGAGCCCCTTATTCCGTATTCGGTAATCTTTTGTAGAAGAATTTCATGCTTAATAGAATCAAACGCTTTCTTAAAGTCAAGAAATATTCCGATTGTGAGGCGTTTTTTTTTTTCAAAATTATGGATTATTTTATCTTTAATAGATAGCAGGGCTTTTTCAGTAAACTTATTCTTCTGAAATCCATACTGATGTTCTGTAATTACTTTTCTTGAGCTACAGAAATTTGCAAATTGTACATATATCACACGTTCTATGATTTTGGAAAATATGGGCAAAACAGAAATGGGCCTGCAATTACCCATGTCATTTTCATCACCACCTTTGTGGATAACAGACACTTTAGCTACTTTTAGTTTGTCAGGGAACGTTCCAGTGTTCAAGATAAGATTGCAGATATGGGAAAAAGGTGCGCTAATATTCTCTGAAACTGCTTTCAAGGGTTCAGCCTTTAAACCGTCAAAGCCAGCAGCAGAATTGTTGTTTAAATTCTTTATCAGCAAGGCTACTTCCGATTCATCTGTGGGAGTTAGGAAAATGGATTCCGGGATGCATGCTGTAATATACGATTTATAAGGCTGGACGGCACCAACTGAAGTATCGGAAGCTCCTGATCTCAAGAAATGGTCGTTGAACATATGGGCAAGTTGAGTACCGGAATAAGATCTGCCCTCTATTTGAACCTCAGAAATGGTCTTCGTATTCTTGTGTTGCAAAAGATCGTTGATAGTGTTCCAAATAGCTTTTTGATCATTGAGTATATTCGCAAACTTATTTTCGTAGTAGCTTATTCGGGCCTTTTTAATATCAGACGCTAATTTATTTCTGACCTGCTTAAACTCCATCAAGTACTTTAGGCGTTTAGATTTTATGAATTCAGTGAATAACTTATCTCTTGCTTTCATCCTTTTTAGAAGTGCAGCATCAATCCATGGTTTTCTTGCCTTCTTGGGTTTTTTGTATGCCACGAAAGCAAAGGCTAGATCGTAAAGCTCTGTTATCTTTGTTATAAATATGTCGTAGGCGCTCACAGGGTCAGCGTTATTGTAAACATTATTCCAGCTCTCTCGTGCGATAACGTTTTGGAAAACCTTGATATTTTCTTGGTTAATATATATATATAGATATATATTGAAATACAACTGTTCAGCTGACGCTTTATTCAAGTCCAATAAATTCTTACAATATATATATATATATATATATATATATATATATATATATATATATATATATATATATATATATATATATATATATATATTGTAATGTAATTGTAATGAAGAGAAAAGAGACAACACCCGATCTTGGGCCTGATGTTCTTATTCTGACTTTGTTCTTCACTTCTTTGCTCTAGCCACCCGCGCGCCGAAGCGCCAGCGTCTTTCTTGGTCATGACAATATATATATATATATATATATATATATAGATGAAATAGATGATCAGAGTTTCTTCCGGCTACCGTAATAAAAGTTATAAACTTCAAGAATAGTGCAGTATAGGAAACAAAACAATAAAATATTTATTTAATCCTAACAGTTTCGGCTGGTGGACCAGCCTTCTTCGGAGGATGTAAGTGAAATGATACAAGTTCCCGTAGCAGAGGGTCACCCTCACAGTTTAAAGACCCTCCAAAAAAGAGATACTTTGCTTGAGAGTCACCGATGATGGCTGTCGTTGAGGGATGGTGGGGGAACTTCCATGTTAACTGTTTCCTTGCAGCACTTGCAGTAGCCATGAGTATAAAATAGATGAAATGGATGATCAGAGTTTCTTCCGGCTACCGTAATAAAAGTTATAAACTTCGAGAATAGTGCAGTATAGGAAACAAAACAATAAAATATTTATTTAATCCTAACTGTTTCGGCTGGTGCACCAGCCTTCTTCGGAGGATGTAAGTGAAATGATACAAGTTCCCGTAGCAGAGGGTCACCCTCACAGTTTAAAGACCCTCCAAAAAAGAGATACTTTGCTTGAGAGTCACCGATGATGGCTGTCGTTGAGGGATGGTGGGGGAACTTCCATGTTAACTGTTTCCTTGCAGCACTTGCAGTAGCCATGAGTACAAAATAGATGAAATGGATGATCAGAGTTTCTTCCGGCTACCGTAATAAAAGTTATAAACTTCGAGAATAGTGCAGTATAGGAAACAAAACAATAAAATATTTATTTAATCCTAACAGTTTCGGCTGGTGCACCAGCCTTCTTCGGAGGATGTAAGTGAAATGATACAAGTTCCCGTAGCAGAGGGTCACCCTCACAGTTTAAAGACCCTCCAAAAAAGAGATACTTTGCTTGAGAGTCACCGATGATGGCTGTCGTTGAGGGATGGTGGGGGAACTTCCATGTTAACTGTTTCCTTGCAGCACTTGCAGTAGCCATGAGTATAAAATAGATGAAATGGATGATCAGAGTTTCTTCCGGCTACCGTAATAAAAGTTATAAACTTCGAGAATAGTGCAGTATAGGAAACAAAACAATAAAATATTTATTTAATCCTAACAGTTTCGGCTGGTGCACCAGCCTTCTTCGGAGGATGTAAGTGAAATGATACAAGTTCCCGTAGCAGAGGGTCACCCTCACAGTTTAAAGACCCTCCAAAAAAGAGATACTTTGCTTGAGAGTCACCGATGATGGCTGTCGTTGAGGGATGGTGGGGAACTTCCATGTTAACTGTTTTCTTGCAGCACTTGCAGTAGCCATGAGTATAAAATAGATGAAATAGATGATCAGAGTTTCTTCCGGCTACCGTAATATATATATATATATATATATATATATATATATATATATATATATATATATATATATATATATATATATATACAGCGAGTGTCTTCTGTGAATCCAGTGATGAATAGAAATGGGCTTGAGCGGACAAACGTGCGAAAACTTTTATTGCTCCTACGTTTCGGCCGGGGTCCGGCCTTCGTCAGGGAAGGCCGGACCCCGGCCGAAACGTAGGAGCAATAAAAGTTTTCGCACGTTTGTCCGCTCAAGCCAATTTCTATATATATATTGAGAAAGAGAGAGAGAGAGTCGCTGTGGTTATTCCGAGCCGGGGGTGCTCTGCGTTACATTTGTCTTTTCTACTTCTTTGTCATCTGTCCATGAGCCGTTCTTTATTGTACGCTCATCGACTCGGGTCCGGACTCAGGCACTTTCCTCTCAGTGTATGTACTCTGTTTTCCTTTTTTGTGTCTGTACCACCATGTGTGTACGTGTACGTGCGAGTGTGTTTTACGTCGTTGAAAAATGTATAGGAGCGAGAGCGACGTTATTCGTGCGAGGAAGGGGGGCAAGGTGGCGGACGTGCCCGCGGCGCCACTGTAAATGACCACTTAAGAACAGATTCCCCAGGGGGCTTTCGATTGATTGGTGGTTCGATACGACCTCATAGTTAAGAAAGAAGGTTGCCCTCACTTGCTCCTCCACTTAGCGTTGTGTTATCACGTTCTCTTTTTTTCGTTTTTCCAATTATTTGTCTATCTCAATTTTCTTTCTTTTCATCTGATATATCGCTGCCGTCCACGAGGCTACAGATGACGGTGCTACAGTGTGACCCGTGGTCGCCAACGCGACAGAGAACGTTTGCGGGCTAGCAGTTTTCTTCCGGAAGTGAGTCGTTAATGGTCTTTGCTTGCTCGAAGGAACGTTCCTTGTCTTCTCGATTGTCAATCGCGTATTTAACTTCTTTCTTTTTGCCCATCGTGGCTGTCTGGGGTTAGTAAAATGCCTCTGCAAAAAAACTAAAAAAAAAAACAAGACAGCACTCTGTGTTCTTTTTTGTTTTCTTTTTACTTACTTGAGTTATTAAAAACCTTATTTTGTTTTCGAGTTACTCGGCGCAAGCTGTAGATATCTCGAATGTGCTGACATTGCGCGGGGCCAGCCGAACATAATTTTTTTATTGAGACAATGATAAAACTTGTTCATTTCATACCGCGTGAATCTTTGGCTCACGTACGAGCGCAGAAGCAATCATTTTGAAAGCAAAATCAAGATTTGCTTCACTCCGTTTCTTTGCTTTTTTAGAATTTTTTAGCTGCAACGTAGCCTTTAAGACTTACTTTTTTGCGATGTTTCAAGAAATATCCCTTTTGGACATTGCTAAACCGAAGCGGGCAATGTTTTACTTCGATCAACTTTAGACAGTGCTACCAAAAACAACTCATGAAGACGCAAAAATATCACAAAAACACTTCGTGATTTTTATAATGTTTCATCACAGTTGCAATGAGGAGTCACACAAGGTGGTATCGGACATTCTTATAAAAGATATACTTAGACCTTGCTCATCATTTTCCAAAGACAAAGTCCTGTTTAACTTCGTGGCGAGCACTTGTGAGGTTCTGAAATAGTCGTCATTGGCGTAATGAAATAGCTGCAATCCTGCTGCTGTTAGTTGTGCACTTTGTCGGGTGTAGAAATCTTCCAGCTGCAGTGCACGCGACAAGCACAAGAGAGCGAGCTCCACGCCTTCTTTATGTACTAGCTGCGGGACGAAAGATAACACTTTAGCCATCGATTCTTGAACAGTCGGTCTTTCCGCATACCTATTCGAGTATTGTCACATATCGCAGAATAATATTGTGCTGTCTACCTGGAATATCGATGGCCTTATTGTAGTTAGGAGAACTGCGGGAGCTTATGCCGCGTCGACTAATGGGCAGCGCCTCTCTCCTGTCTTGGTCTTACAAACAGAGAGCAGATGGTAGGATTCCTAATTACCACTGAAATAGCCAACCAGTGTGACTGATTCGGCAATGAGGACCACATAGCTGTCGTCTAAGGTAATCTAGATAGGAAGTATATAGACTGAAGATAATACAAGTTTGTGTACTGCGTCCATTCATGAAGATTAAAAAATAGAACGGTTCTATGGAGGTGTTTAATTATAATAATAAATGGTGCACACACAGCACCAAGCAGTCATTGGATGCTTCAGTAAAAAGGCGGAAAAACCAGGATAGACCCAGGCAGTTAGTAAATATGACGTGGAATGCATGCATGAATAAAAAACTATAAAAGGAGTGATTTAGATAGAACTGCCGAAAATGAATTTAACCCGTCTATAATATGTAATCAGAAATACCGGAAGCGAAAAAACTGGAAGTGGGTCTGTGTGAGAGGGACAGGTGATATGAAATAATTTTCATACTCTGTGCCGCCCAGGGTGTAGAGACGCCATATAGAAAAGAGCAGTTCTCATGTATATATATGTTTGTAAGCTAAATGATAGCAGTCAACTTGACGAGAGAAACAAGAAATGTTCGTTAAAAAGAAAGACGTCACATTATAAACGGTCGGCGTAAATACGCGTGAATTCGGGCTGTTACCAGCGACCAATTATGAAACTGTATAACTGCAAGTTAAATATTACACGACACTGGTAAACGAACCCGCTACCGCCGCATGCTATGTAGGCTGGATCCGTGATCGGAGGCAAGGTCTTCAGAATTTTTTTCTGCTGCTGTGCACGCCACGGGGTGCCGTGATCGGAGTTTCGACGGACAAACAAGAAAGGAAACAAATATGGCGGGGGAGGCACATGAGTCGCTTCCGATGATGTCCCACAGTGAAGAAAGGAAGGAAAGGAAACAATAAAGTCAGTTATAAAAAAGAAGAAAAAAGTATAGCTTGAAAAAGCTCGAGTGTATGAAAGAAAGGAAGGAAGTCCCGTTTCCCATTAGGCAAGATCGATGACCCGATATCAGTTGAATACACAGGCAGTGCAAGTTTGCTCTGCTCTTTTTTGTCTTCTTTTTTCGACCCCTTCGACTCTTCTCATATCTATGCGTTCTTGTTCGCCGCCTACACCTGACTTTCCCTTTGGCCGCGCAATGAGCACGCTTTCACTAGTCTCAGGAGGATCGCAATTCGGCCAGGTGCCGAAGAAACCGGCCGCTATTCATCTCCGTCGTCTAGGTTTATATATCTGCGTATATAGCGCATAGGAGCCGAAGCTTTATTTTTTCCCACTTTCTTGTCAGCACAACCTTTCTTTTCAGGCCCTTTCATTTTGCGTCGCTCGTCGCCTTCTTCCGAGCATAGCGGGAGGCTGAATACCGAGCTCAATGTCTAGGACGCGAACCGCAGGCCTCATCAATACTTTCGGTCAGTCGGTATAGGGACGACGGAGAAAGTATCCAGGAAACCGAATAAAGGAAAAGAGAAATAAGGGAAATGTTGGGGTTTTCGGGAGAGAACGGTTAGGATGAAAGACGACAGGAGGCCGCCAGCAATGACTGTCAAGGGCTAATGAAAGGCAGTACCATGGAGTTGACAGACTGGCGTTCTCGAAGGAATGAAGGTGAAGAAGTAAACGAATGTGACAAAGAACTAAAGGCGAAAAATGACAGCCTTATAGTTTATATTTATGATGTGTCTCTTCATAGCCACAGGCTTCTTTAGGCAGAAAGCTACATACTCATTAGTGCTATGCTACATGATATCTCCTCCTCTCTTTAACTCTCTCTACGTGTTTCGATACCATTCCTGCACATACCATAGCATACTTCAGGTGTGTCGAACGGATTGTTCTGATATCGATAATCTTCGTATCCGTAAAGACTCCACGCGTGTATTGTTACAAGTAATGATGTATCGTATTTGCAGCTTCTGTGCACATGACGCTCGATCAGTGGCCGTTGTCTTCAATTTTGCATTCGCGCTGAAGTCCACGAACGGTAATGAGATTTGGATCCGAGCGTTGAGCAGTGCGAGGTTTGTACAAATGAGCCAAGTCGTCAGGTTCGGTCAGGTATGCTGTTGGGGCACAACTCTAGGTCGGTCTTCCCCATTTTGTGCGCGAAACGGGCACCTCAACGCATTGCGGTCGTGATGCGGTGGCCCTCCGTGCGAGCTGATTCCGAGACAACAAAACTTGTTATGTGGGCGGCGCGCTTGTCAAGCTCCCTTTCGACATCCACGGAGCAACAATGCAAAAGACGACACCGAGAGCACTGTTGCAAACAACGCTTTGAAACAGTGCTCTCGGTGTCGTTTCTCGCAGTTTCTATCGGAAGTCAGGTATAACATTCAATGGTTCCGAAATTAAACTCCAGAGATTTGAAGCCGATAGGAAGACTTATGTTGAGAGAGGTAGTGCGTTGGCAATCTCATAAAAGCGACGATGGTTGGATGCCTTCGTTGTTTTCACTCAGGTGATTATCTTCGCCAAGTTATCAGAACATATATGATTTCTTGCTTCTTCCTTGAGGGCAGAACGATGAAGTTAATGTGCAAGCATGGTTACTTACTATTTTGCTCAGCAGTCTCCTTCATTGGTTTGGCTATAACACCGTGAATCTGGAGTAGTGACACTTTTTGCTAACTTGGCATGTTTTCTCTGCAAGGGTATACGTTCTCCTAAATAATGGGCAGAAAAATGATAACGCCAAATGGCGTAGAAATGCTTATCCGCGATTGTTCAAAGTGTTGACATTTGTTTTGACACCTTCGTAACATGTATATCTTTTTGCGTCATTCGGAAGCTTTATATTCCATACTGAATATTAGTTATGCATGCAAAACTCGCGAAAAAACAAAATTTGAATTTATCGAGCTATATTTTTTAGGAGGTGCACCGGCACATGATGTGCAAAAGCAAACACCCCGGCAGTGGTGGCGCTAGATTTTCCTGGCTCTGCAAAGGCACACGTGAACGCACTGCGGCTGCATCTCCTAATGATCTTCTGCTCATCGGCAATCTTGATCTAGATTTGGCTCTTGAAAGGGAACGGGTCCCTACCACCCTGTGGGTTTTGCCGGGCAGCACCGAATTATTGTTTTGTTATTGCTTGGATGATAAGCACTGCCCGCCGTATTGAATTTGCGGCGGGGTGCTGACACGTTAGGGGAGCCAAAAAGTTCAGCCTCAATTATTGCGAAAAATCGTAGCACTTTCATCCGCTTAGGAAAAATTACAGCGAAGCCAATCTGCCTCGCCACCTGATTTTTCGCTCTTTTATGCAGTGAAGCGAGTGAAGTTCTAGCGATTCTTACATTGTTATTAGTTTCCTCTGGAGCTCCCTTCGCGCAAGCGAGGTCACGTATATGTTTGCAAAAAGTTGATAATTTTTTTTGCATGTTTATTCAGTGCAAGCCTGCGCGTTCAGGCACCTTCTCCAACCCTAACATATCTTCACGGGTGATGATTATGGATGCGTGTTTGTAGTGATAACTAGCATCATTCACTTTCCCTTGTAAGTGATTGGTGAGTGACTTGTAATGTTCGCGCACGTTAAAAACATCAGGTGGCCGAAGGTTCCGGAGCCCTCTGCTATACATCGCGGGTCTTAATCATATCTCGGCTTTCGCAGTTCAAACCTCGAATACCTTTTTAAGTAAATCACTTCGTCACCTTAGTAGGGTTTAAAAAACTTCATGAAATACATAAAAACGAGAAATACTGTAGAGTGACTTTGAGAAAACTCACGCGATACGTGCACAAGTCGCTGGACGGGCCGTTACTGCAGTGGTCAAAGACAACAAAAACAAAGACGCTCAGAGTATGCAGCCACGTGCAGGTCGCGGGTTCAAATCCCGGCTGCGACGGCTGCTTTTTTGATGGAGGCGAAAGTGCTGTAGGCCTGTGTTCTCAAACTTCGGTGCACGTTAAAGAACGCCCCCCCCCCCCAGGTGGTCGAAATTTCCGGAGCCCTCCACTACGACGTCTCTCATAATCATATGGTGGTTTTTTTATTAATTTATTTGGGCATTTTTGTGAAAAATGACAACCAATAGGGCAAAAAGAGAGAGCGTCTCCTGATTTGGCCGAATCTTCCTGAGGCACCTCGAGTAGGTACAGCAAAACAGTACATAGAAATATTCAAGATTATACATACAAATAAAAAAAACGAGGAACACTACAACAAGCGGAAAAATATCGGTTAATTATTCAAACAAAACTGCACCTTAGCGATAAATATAAAGACATTATCAGCGCTATTAACATATATTGAGATACATACAATTTGTGTCTGATATAAAAAACAATGATTACTACAAATATATTTGATGCATTATCAATCTTTAGCACACGCACCCTAAAAGTGGGTTTGGAATATTAAATTCGTAATTTGCTTCTTAAATTTTGTAATGTTTTTCGTCTCCCTAGCGTATTCTAATACTTCAGGAATCTTGTTGCACAGTAAAACAATTGGGTTATTAATTGACTGCATTCCATAGTTAGTGCGACACATCGGCTCCACCAACGCAACCGTACGTAGATTCTATGCAAGATCTCTGCTTAAGTAGGTATCAGAAAGCTCTGAAAGTTGTTCTTAATTTTTTATTAATTAACATGGCTAGTTGTACCTTGTAGCACTATGGGAATTGTATAATGTTGTGCACATGAAAAAAGGACGTATTTGTGGGGAACAAGGTAGTTAGCAGGCGTAGTGCATGTTTTTGAAGAATGATACTTTCACTGCTTGTTTTGTTACACGTACCCCAAACTAGAATACATGATTTGCGAGTGGATAAAAGAAAAGTACAACCGCCGTTTCACTCTCCCTGGGAGTAGATGCTGCAACCGTCGAATTAAACCGATAGACCTTGATATCTTCAATCGAAGGTTATCCACATGCTCGGACCAACCAAGGCCGCTTTGAAAACATACGCCCAGGAATTGAGTTTTGTTTACCTGAGAAATACTCTCACCATTGAAAACAAAGAAATAGAATGATCTGCACGTCTACTTATCTGCTTGAAGAGCGTAAATTCAGTTTTTTTCATATTTATTTCAAAATGGTTCACTCTAAGCTTTTTTTTAGTTCATTTAACCAGAAATTTGCAGTTGTCTCAATATCGCAGAGATGTAAACCAGAAAAGATTACATTGGTATCATCGGCGTACATGACTATGTTTGGTGTAGAAGGAATGCTTACAATGTCGTTGATGTACAATATAAAAAGTAAAGGACCCAGTATCTATCCTTGTAAAATCTTATACTTAATTATACCCAAGTAAGATTTAAAGTTATGAAGCTGCACATAATGTTTTCTTGCCCATAGGTAGCTATTTATGAAGCCAAGTGCAATTACGCGTATTCCATACATATGCAGCTTCTTTATTATTATGTCATGTTTTATTGAATCAAAAGTTTTACGAAAACCCAGCAATATTCCTACAGTGTAAAGCTTCTTTTCAAAGTTCAGATAGTCTGCGTTGATGAACCTGGCTGCAATCTGAACTGTTCTTCATAAATTATATTTGTGTTAAACCCCACAGGTAATAATAATAATAATAATAATAATAATAATAATAATAATAATAATAATAATAATAATAATAATAATAATAATAATAATAATAATAATAATAATAATAATAATAATAATAATATCATCATCAGAGCATGCAGTCAGTGCTACCACTGAATGCGGAGTCAGCACACAAACATGGGCTAGCAAATGTCCGAAATAGTGGCCTCTAGAGGATAATGCGTTTTTGCTGAACTATTCGCGACGAGATCGGGCTATAGATGGCAGCCCCGTCTGACGCAAGTGTGAATAGGCGGTCGGTGGCGCGTATACAAATATACGCAGCGGCGCTTCGTTGTGTGTTGTCTGAGCCAATTGTCGGTGGATAAAATGCGTTGACTATGGTTTAATGTTAATATCTATGCTCTTCTCTACCGAATGGGTGCACGACGCCTTTGCAACGTCAACATTACCCGCGAGTAAAGCGCATTCTGCCTTTCATAGGGATTCTCCCCCTGTGTAACTCTTTTCATGCTTTCACAGTAAATCACGCCTTCGCTGTGTTGTTTGTATGTGGTTAGCTTGTGTTCCGCCTGGTATGCACTGCTGTAGCGTGACGGAACTATTTATTAAAATCTTTGTCATTTGCACACTACAAAAAGGACAGAAAGAAATATCGTACAAAGCTCGCATATCTGTGCGATTCGTGCAGTACCACCGTTCGAACCTTATACGCATATTTTTTTTTTTCATTCTGTTCCCCATGAAATGTGGGACAGTCGAAAAGTGTATAGTCAGGAAAGCTTAGTGGCTGATAATGCTTTGCGCTACCTAGCGTTTACCACGTGAACGCTGCGCCAGTAAAACTATTGTTCTTGTGCCAGTAAAAATATTGTATGTTCAGCAGAAAGCTTTCATTGATGGATTACGGGCATGACAATGCTACAACAAAGGCCTGGTTAAAGAGACAAGTATGTTTATTTTTCAGACAAAAAATTACTATTGCCTTTTGCCGGTCTCTAGCAATGCTGTACACAAACGCTCAAAACAATGTAAAAATGTAGTTTTCAGTGCAATTATACGATATATACATAAGGCATGCCGCCTGAATTAATTTCCAACGTCTGGGCTCTTTAAAGCGTTCTTAAATCTAAGCACATGGTTGGCACGGTAACACTGTTTTAAGTAGAGTGTAAGTACCGAAGTCTTACAGTTCATGTGATAGTAAAATTTGCATTAAAATATAGTCATATTTCTATGTAGTGGTATGATGGCCAGATAAACACAACTAAGGCTCCCAGCATGAGCGATAAAGTACAGTGCCGTAGTTGTACACCTTCCAACAGCGCGCAAATGCATGACCTAGAGCCTGGCGTTTGTTTTTTTTTTACAACCAAATCGCCATAAAACGCTGCATTCACACAGTATTGATTGATCTGTGGGGTTTAACGTCTCAAAACGGCGTTATGATTATGAGAGACGCCGTAGTGGAGGGCTCCGGAAATTTCGACCGCCTGGGGTTCTTAACGTGCACCCAAATTTGAGCACACGGGCCTACATCATTTCCGCCTCCATCGGAGATTCAGTTGCCGCAGCCGGGATTTGATCCCGTGACCTGAGGGTCAGCAGCCGAGTACCTTAGCTACTAGACCACCCTGTCGGTGCCATTCACACAGCATTTAATAGTCCTCATGTTTGAGAGGAGCCAAGAGCATTTTGCGATGTGCTTGAAACAGAAAGCGGCACCCAATCTGAAATTATTCTGGTGAATGGAGGGTACGACGAGAATAAACAGCACTCTGCAAGTGGCACTCGGCGATCTTATTACCATGCATTATCAGCCGAGCAAGACTAAATGCTTTCGTACGTGGTTTAAGGCATACGAGGAAACAGTTACACTCGCGCTTACATGACCGCACAAACCACGATTTGAGAACGTGCATGAGATACGTGCACATAGAAACATGGCGGGGCTAGCAGATGACGGAAAGAGCAATCCACACTTGACTGTTTCGACCAGTTGCCGCTAAGCGGTGACTCTGCTCGACCTCGCGGCCAATCGTTGGTGGACTGTATTTTCAGATCACTATAACACTCCATTGTGTTGTAGCAAGTTAGGAGCTTCGACACTACCATTTCCAAATATTTGGATGTTACTGGATCGAATTAACGCTCGATAAATGCACCAACACCTATTCGAAGCCGTTCTCGAAAAAAAAAAAAGCATCGCAGGCTGCTCTGTGAGTGAGGCACACCATCGCCATCAATCTTCAATAAACTCTCCGCTCAGCGAATGAGTCATTAAAAGGTATCGTATACATGCGCTATACATTGCACGGGGAAGTACGATGCGTGATCAGCTGGGTGTAATGAAATGAGTCTTAATTAAGGTTGGATGCGTTGCGAAAGCTGCGCCAAAACGAAACTCTGCGGTGTGGTGGTGCAGTTCGTAGACGTAGTGCGGCTCTCAATATGACCTCTGGCCGCGGAGGAATAGAAAGACTGAACGAGAAGCATCTGATAGGAACACCACGCTCCTAAAGGCTAGAGGGATGTTCGGGCGCCTCGAAGATCAATTTTCTTTTTGTTAGCCTTTGCCATACAGACGTATCAGTGATCATTTAAAGTTTCGCCGCCTAGAGTTATTCGCGTGAGTTATATTCCTGCGAGATCCGTTAAGTCATTTAATTCTCGCTCTCTCCTCCTCTCACTTCATTTTGGTCCGCTTAATTAGTCGCAAAAATTTCCGAATCACGAGAGCCAGCGAGGCACCGTGTGAGTGCAGTCTCTGACCAGCTGCTTGCGCATCCCGAGGCAAAACCGATTCGATGGTGGGCCTCGATAGATGAATCGCTGGAGTTGCTGCCTAATTGCTGCCAGCTGTCGTACTTCCAACGCGACTCCAAAGGCCTTCCTGTCGTCGACGGTCCCCCGGCGATGAAGCGTGTTCACCCTAACAGCGTGCTTGTATAGAGCGCAAGGGAATCTGTGCGTGTCGTTAGCTATGGCGCTTCTCATTAGAGTCAGGAATACCACCATCCTGCATCCCTCTCGCACTGCCCCCCTTTCCCTTCATTCCTGGACTGAACCTTTCCAGAATATCTCCCAACTGCGGGTTTCAGTTCACTTTGCTCTCTTCGCCGTCGTTTCCTTCTTCATCCTCCCTCCCCCTTCGTGTCCGTACCGCATGCGGCGCCGAATTCATGGAATTTGGCTCGAGCGGTCTTTTGTCGCTGCGTCCGAGGCACTCTTCTCCCACCCCGATTTCTCGATTTCGCACATCTAACCTCCCAATCACTGTTTTTGGCTTATCCCAGCATTGTATGGCTATGGTTTCGATCGGACGTTGGCGCTCAGTCTGCAGGCCGTTTTAGTCGGCCCTCCGCTGTATCCAATGCCGTGATTGTGAATTTTTATACTCGCGCCCGGTAACGACACTCTTCCTGCGCCGTTAAACGCGACGCGAGCGGGTGCCGTGAAACCTGGCAGCCATAAAAGCTCAACGGCCCGAAAAGAAAGCGAGCCGAACTTTGATGACGTTCGTTTCTGGCGGTAACCGATCTGGTGATGGCGCCGTTTTGCTTGCCCACGTGTCGCGGTATTACGTAGAAACGAATAGGGAGCTCTAGTTATGTGGGCGCTTTCTATGTACAACGAAGGCTTTTTTAGTGCGTCGGTTCGAACTATATAGCGTACGTCGAGAGTGCGACTTGCATATTACAGCAATTGCTGTCTGCGTGCAAAAAAATGCTTGCGATTGTTTTTGGAGCAAATGATTTGTACAAAGTGGACACAGTGGACTAGCGTTGGTCAAAGTGGAAACAGTTCTAGGTTTTGGGCAAAACTAGTGCGTCTGGTATTTTTTTTGTTGAAGCGTGTATTGTTGATAACTGCGAAGCTCCGTTATTAAAGAACTAATCAATGTCAGGTTCATTATACTAGTTCAAGTTATGGAAAACCTAAAACCGGTACACTTACTAGCCTTCCTACATAGCAGAACATACTGGATTACCTGACACGTGAAACAACTTGTGCGCCGGGTTCTATTGTCATTCCGACAAAATGTGGAAATGTGTTTTGGTTTAACTACTCAGTTCTCATTTGCGTGACCTTTGCTCTCAATAGCTTGAAGACGTTCCAATTTAAGGTTAAATGCTTGTTGCATTAGTCGCATATATAATGCTATCTTACGACTGTAATAGGCAAAGAACTTGAAGGGGCAGGAGAAAACAAGGCGGCAGATGCCACCCACTGTGGCAATTAGATGTATTGCGAAGCAGCCAGAAAGTAGCAGTATACACCACCTTGTTTACTGTCAGGCTGCTATAGTCATTGATTTGAGCAGCTTGGTTTTTATTAGTGAAGTGATTAGTGTCATGATATGTAGTTCCTTATTGAATATTTGCCATGAATATACGCATGTACAACTTGATATGACCATGCTACCGAAATTTTCATTTCTGTGATTACGTACAATGCATGACCTGTCATATAAGTTACTCACGCAATGATATCATGTCATGTCATTTTTTACATACCCAGTTAATATTTAAACGGCCGGATGTGCACGAAGGCGATATCATGTAATTGATGCCGTACATGACATGCAGATATTTATTGTTGTGTTACCATCTGTCGTTTATTTTTGATTTCATCATCCCATCACGTTACGCAAGAATATTTTGGTTTTTACGAAGCTAGCAAACCAGTGTCAAGCACGCCATGATTGATTTATATGTGAAGTTTAACGTCCAAAAACCACCTGATGATTATGAGAGATGGCATAGTGCAGGGATCCAGAAATTTCGACCACCTTGGGTTCTATACATTGCACCCAAATCTGCAAACACACCATGAGCGTGGCATGTGCCATGCCGCATATGCATGCGCGTCATGATATTGAGGTTACGATTTGTCATTTGTGTTCGTTAAACAGAAATGTCTTACCATGTTGATTTCGGTAGGTATTCATTCAATTAAACGGCTGTGAACATTCAGTGGTTCTGGCATGTTATTTACGCCATACGTAAGAATTGTGTCATGATTGGGCTCTTAATAACCGTCAGTAATGTTCGTCATGATTTTTACCACGCCATGCTATATTTGGTATGTACCAAGTCAACGAAACGGCCTCAAGAACACCAAAACCATGGCATGTAGAGCAGCATGATGTTAATGATGTGCCTCTCATGATTGTCATTTTATGACCTATGATTTCTGTTTGTCATACAGTCATATCATGTCATGGCAGTTTTGGTATGCATCCCGTTAAGGGAACGGCCACGAGAGCACAAAGCTATAGACGGCTAGATAGGTGTACGCTCGAAGTCGCAAAATTTCGCTAAGATACGCTATACACTTTAAATGGGAAATTAGGGAGAGGAAGGTCAGCCAGACGCGCGTTCGATCTGCGACGCAAGCAGGACTAGAATGAGGAATGGAGAGAATAGAAAAAAATTGGCCCCATATCTGCATATTACACTGCAAATGTCATCGAAAGACAATAGTCTTGTGGTTGGAGAGAATGAACAAAACGTTCATTTGATGGTCTGCGCAAGAAAATCGGTGAATGGTATTCTGGAGGCGCTGCGTTAGAGTGCCTCGAGCGTGCAGCGGAGGCGATGTCACACGCGTGACATGAGCGCTGTCTGGCAGTTGTCTCGGAAAACAAAGCGCGCGCACCCTGCGCGGAGGTCTCGGAGGTGATAAGCTCAGAACGCAGGGCGACGGGTAGGTGCCACCACCGTGTCGTCTTAGCAAAGCGTTGGAAACACGTGCCTTTTTGTGCAAGCGTTGCATGGTCAGCACAACGTGATAAACGCTATGGCCCTTAGAATTACTTATGTATACCTTTTCTAGTAAGAAACACACATACAGAATAGTGTTGTTATGGTGCCTTAGATACGTGCAATAGTTGCTTTTTAATTGACAATCGCAGAAGTATGAACGCTGAACTTTGAGCAATATTGGTGGGCGCTGCGGATGGGGTCAGACATTTGGAGTATCGTTCGGCCACTTTAGTGCCGTTTAGGGTACCGTTAAAGGCAAACAAACAGACAAATGTACAGACAGATAGACAGACCAAAATGTTTGAGTCGAAAGTCCTCAAGAAAGACTGTAGTCTTCAAAAAAGCACTTCAGGTTTGCTTGTGGCCTTAAACCGTCACTACACATCGCCAACGTTTTCAGTTTAACGCAGGGCTACGGTCTCAAAGTCTGCTTCTCGATTCAGCTTAGTCAACCATTTCGATAGGAATGAAGCCACGACGGTCAGACATCGACGAATTTGAAGTTCCAGTAAAACCAAAGGCTGGAAGTAGTGAAACATGATTTTTTTGAGCCCGACACTACTGATGGCAGTCGAGCTTGTGTCTTTCTTCCAAGCAGAACATCCGTGCACGCGAGGCTCCCAAACCTGCTCATTTATAGAATTTCTCGCGAGCGCTCCGGTTATGTTTTATTGTATCTGTGGTTGGTTAGTTCATTACACCAGTACCCTTTCTCTAGAGCATTGAGTCATGTCAGGAACAGGAGGTATGGAGGCATGTCAGTGTAGGGAAGTTCGAAGGTACGAGTTTTGTAATTCGCTTATCACAGTATGACATTACAACGCCAAATCAAATAGCAGGCAAACGTGATGACTGTCTACGCAGTAAGCGTGTTTCTCACCCACGCTTGAGCGTAACCGGAGTTTGATTGTCACAATGGTAATAGTAATTTTCGGAGCTTCACGTCCAAAAACCACGATGTGATTGTGAGGAACGCCGTACAGTAGAGAACTCTGAAAATGTCTACCATCTGGTGCTGTTTATCGTGGTTGTCAACCTAACAAGGTTTATGGAAATTATGAGAAACGTGAAAAGTACGACGTCTACATTCTCTGCTGTCTCGCATTTGTTTTTAAGCAGAAGTAGTCGATATGGCAGTAAAAGCCGATAAACTCATCCATGATACAATCGAGAACCCCTTTAGTGCACTGGAAGATAAACTTGTGTTAGTAGGTGGTTCTTACTTGTGATGAAAAAACAGCGCTAAAAACAGACGGGGACTAACGAAGATACGACTCAGACACCTGTGTCCTGTGTTGCTTGGTCTTTGTTTTTCTAGCGCTCTTTCTGCAGCTTCGTCGGCAAGTTTCTAATGCCCGTGGCTTGTGCGGCGGCGACTGCTGGCGTGTACACCAGGGTTGGCAGTGTATACTCGTCTCCGGTCGCCGCTGGAGGTCACTACTCTGGTCGCCTCTCCAGTGATTCCGACAATGCTCACTAGATAGCGCGCCGCTCACCCATGGGAATGCTTACGAAATCATCACTGGTGGCCTACCGAACTTTTAAACAGAAAATTGCAAGGGAAAAGATCTACGATAATTCTCGGGGTAGTACTCTGCTCTTCGAGGCTATAACGGGAGTATTGCGCACCAAGACGTCCCGACCATAACAGGAAAGCACAGACACGGTATGCACTGCGTGTGGAGAGGAGGATAAAACGGCTGACAAATGCTTAGCGAATTTTTCAAAGCATTGGGGTTTAAGGACAGTGAAGGCAAAATAGACTCTTAACGGGTTGAAATAACCAGGAGGAGGCTAACTAATTGGTGGATACATAAGAGGCGCGAGTGAAATTCAATACTTAAACACACAGTGATAGTACTTACTTTATGGCTAGGTGGCGTGATCCACCGCCCGATCTGAAGGGCACAGCCGGATACATCATTCATTTATGCAGCGTCGGTTTTTGATGGCACTTGCGCTCGCCTCCTCGCGACTACGTCCACTTCGTTCTCGTCGCTTAGTAGGCACGGCAGCACGTGACGACTTCTTACGATAAGTGTTAGGCGTGGATATCGATATCCTCCACAGCCCATCAACCTGCCCTCCCTGAACCCCGCTGAAGAACGTCTGATAGCTCCACATCTGGCATTTATTAGCGTTAGAGAGTTGACTTACGGCAGCAGCCACTATGGCGTCAAGGGGCAAGTGGTTAACGTGTCGATAGACGTGGCAAACACTGTGCAGGGCCAGAGCTGAACGTGCCCAACAACGCTGCCTTCAGCGTACACATCATGCACCGGCTCGTTAACGAGCCTTCCAACAAAGATGGTCTCACCAAGAAACGCCCCATGCACCTCCGAGCAGGCTCCTCTAACAACATTCACTTTGCGGATATGGCGGTGATTTTCTTTCTCACCTCAAGCAATAACCCCTTAAGCATGCCTCCTAGAAAAATACTATGTCTGCGATGTGGGCCGCAAAATCGCTGCCCTACCTTTTCCTTTCCACCCTGTCGACCCGGTAGAGCCTCCCTGCTGACTCCTTGCAACCTGAAGCGGCGCCGTTGGTAACTTGAGCAGACGACTCGGCGCGCGCCGACGGGAAGATTGCCAGCGCTTCGTGCGTTCATAAAAATAGTGCTTTGTTTTCGAGCCGTATGTTCATCTTGCCCAGAAATCCAGTTTGTCTGTGTGCCAAATGCTCGCCGAGCCTCAGGAAAAAGTTGCACATACCTTTGGAGAGCTATTGGAGTGACCGGCTTACTGTAAATAAAAATCCCACTACTACTACACTACTACTACTCGAGGCGATTTTGAGAGATGGCCGGGCGTCAACACTTAACGCTGTATTGTGCACTAAGGAGTAACCGAAAGAAACGCTGCCATAAAGCTGCTTGAAAAGACACCTCTGTCATGAAAAGTTCCTAAACTTCAGCCGAGTTTTCTATCACGAAAAGACTGGCGTTTGTTGAACCGACGCTCATCCAAGGCGATTTACGAATGCACAACCAACCACCTGTACGAAGCAGCCTGATGTGCCACTCTATAAAAGTTTTCAATATTTCATGACAGGGGCCGCCATATTAAAATGTGTGCTGTCCAACGGACAAGTTTTGCGAAATTGCTATCTAGGACTGCGCGTACTCGAACCGGCGCGTTATCTGTTGGTGTGAGATCTCCGCTAAAGCCTGTGTTTGCCAAGTTTTCGCTTGTGTAGACTGTTTTATGTGATATAGTCGCACGCACTGACCGATCCGTCGCTGTCTGAAACGTTCAGCGGCGTGAATTCTCGCTGGCCACCGAGAATGAGCTCCGCTTCTGCGAACGGGGGTGCTTCGCCGTCGGTACTAGTAGCAGCAAGCACAATACATTCAGCAATTTGCACATAGACTAAATCACACTTACTTAGAGCAGCATGGTGCGTGTCTGTGGACGCTGTTGTTCGCAGTTGCTACTTCACATTAGCTACTAGCTTCTGCTCATGCCTAAAATTATAGCGAAATAGTTCATGTGATATAACGTTGTACGTGTCAACAAATCATCGGTACTTACATATTTTTGCAGAAAACAGCCGCTAAAAACGCCTGACTCTCCGTATGTTCCTTTTTTTTCGGTATCGAAGATCTAGCACAGGAACGTTGTTCTCGTCAGTTTTCCTGCGGCCAACGAAATGCTGTAAACAGACGTGACGATGGTGACACGTGGAAGCTATTTCGATTTTCTGGCGACACCTATTGCTTCCGCAATTTAGGCGACGACGAAACGCAATGCATCGTGAACATATCACATCGACACTCATAGCGTGGCATACTGTGCTGCAGACACGATGTCACCCAAATTGTTCTTCTTGCGCTGATTGTTTGTGATGGTCATCTGTTCCTCTTGCGCTGATTTTTGTGATATCTGGTCAGCGATGGTCTTCTCTTCGAATGCGCACACTTTCCTGCCACAACAGTCATATTTTATTGGAGAGCGGTGCCTATTACACGTACTACACCCAAGCGTACCATGTGTGCAGGTACGGCATGCGCAGCCCAAGGCACGATGGCAACACTGAGAACATACCTCGACCCCTGAAGCTGACAGGTTCGAGAGTGCTGTTGTGAAAAGGTGTATAGTGCCTAAAGTATACTGGCTAGTGTGCCGTCTTCGGCCTTCTAGGTGGCAACAGATTGGATGAATGTAGGGGGCTGCAGTGAGGGGTGGTGCCACGTGGGTGGGTGACGCGGCGTTGCTCGCCGGTCGTAGACCATCGTGTTACCATAGCATTGGTGAGGGAGCTTTGCAGGCTGTGTTTTTATTGCAATAGCAAATCATATAGACACTCTTGGCTGGATCGTCGGCGTCACTCGCCGTATATCTATACGTATCTATATATATGAAAAAGCAAGAAAGAAAACACTCCGGCACGTCGACTCGAACGTATGACCTTGGAGGTGCACGCGAGGCGTTAGCCACTGAGCTACGAAGAAGCTCAATAAACAAGAAGCACCTTCTTCAACGTTCAAATGGCAAACTACTTACTTACATTTACCACTTACCGCTGGTGATGGGCCTCTCGGGGGAAACTATAGTGTTTTCAGCATTATCAGCAAGATGGCGAAATGAGCGCGCATCATTACCTCGTCACGACGCGGTGGCGCGTGCTTTTATCCCCAACGTTTATGTTTTCACACGGAAAGGAGAGGGGTGGACGCTCACTCGCGCGCCCTGATCTCGCGGTGGGAAGAACCATATGTCTTGTCTGGCCTTGGGCTTTCACCGCAACAATTTTGTTGTAGTTACCGGGCGCACGAAGGTCGCTGCAATTGTTGCACAGTATGCGTTTGCGAAAAGGGCGCGCATTTCAGGCACAGCAAAGTAGCAACTGAGACGATTACTTGCGTTCATCTGTACCTGCCAGTACGTTTCGTGCGTCATTTGTGTGTGAGAAACGTGGGGCCTGTTTCAATCTGCTTGCAATTCTGCACATGACCTTCCAATTTGTTGCTATGGCGTTCATTGCTTCGCCTTTGCGGCAAAGCTGTCACTTTTTATCAAACCGCAGCGGTTACTCCGTTCTCATGTTAAAAAGTGACCAGAGGTTTAAGCGTTTGTTTTATGCGTGCATCGAGACACTCTAGCACTTACTTGCTTGGCAGCGCACCTTGCGGCCACCGCTGGCATTCATACACAATGGTGTCACCCTTCTCTATTGAAAAAAGCTGGTGAACAGTACACTAGCCAGTATATTCCAGGCACTATAGCCATTCCATCGGCACAATGCTGCCGACATCGTCGCTCTTGCTGGCTCCGGCGGTACAGTCGCTAGCACCACCACCCAGCGCCAAGTGTAAATGTTCGGCAGCGTTTTTCTAATGGCAAATCTCGCGACGTTCCCAGGGATAGTATTTTTCTAGGAGGCACAGAATCAGGGCGCAGTGTATTTTGCGTTCCAAAAGAACGCTTTAAAATGAGTGACACTGTAGTCGAGGGTTCCAGACTTCGACCGTATATGTTTTGTTAAGGTGCACCTAAGTCTA